>NC_046674.1:35906527-36511122 GCF_003369915.1 Drosophila miranda
ACGATTGTTGAAGTAAATCACTTTAGACTTCACCGGATTGAATGACAGGTTTAGCCTATTTCATTTTTCTTCGAACTTATCTATACTGTCTTCCAGCACCCTTTTCGCAATGGATACGTCTTTATGAAAACAAACTATGAAAAAGTCATCAGCATACTGAAACAGTAAGCAGTTATGACTGTTAATATCATGTAGTTCGGCTGTGTAAAGGTTAAAAAGGGTTGGGCTGAGACAGCTACCCTGGCTAACACCTCTGTTCACCTCTACCTCGCTTTTGCCCTTTATGAGAATTCGTCTGTTAAGGAAGCTGGAGATCCAAGCCGTGAGGCTTGTATTGAACCGCATATCCCTCATCCTGTGCTCGAGTGTGTCCACTCTTACGCAGTCGAACGCTCTTTGTAAATCTAGGCAAGCTGCGACAACCTGACAACCCCTCGCCTTCAGCGCCAGAACTTTGTTGATAAGGTCGTTGATGCAAAGAGCCGTGGACCTGTTTCTCCTGAAGGCATAGGACCTGACCGGCAGCAGGTCACAGTTTGCTATGTGCTCGTCCAACTTCAACTTTATCAACCCCTCTATGGATTTAAACAGCGTGTTAATCAAACAAATCGGCCTATGGTTTTGGAAGGAAGTAGGGTCTGCATTCTTCTTGGGGATGGGTACCACTTTTATCCTGCGCCAGACTTCAGGGATGACGCCACTCAGCCATACTTTATTTATAATTTCAAAAATGTCTTGTTTTTTCCCACTTGGTAGCTTTTGAAGCATCCTAAACGAGATGCCATCACGGCCTCTAGCCGAATTGGGGTTCCTGGTTTTTAGGAAGGCCAGGAATTCTTCCAGTTCCAGGGGTTCCGGGTCGTCTGGTCCTAACAAAGGGGCAGGAATTTTCTTAGGGGGCCTACTGTTTGACGTGGATGGGGTTACTTTAACCATATTGAGAAAGTTTTTGTCATCTTCGTTCGTCCATTTGTTCCCTACATTTTTGATTTGACCGTATTTTTTGATGTTCTTCACCCTGCTCCACATAGAGGGCGATGAGGAGACCTCTTCCATAAACTTGGAAAAGTTGCGCTTTCTAAGATTTTTTACGTGATTTTGTAGATTTTTGTCAGCTTCTAAGGTTGCTCTGGCATCAGCCAATTTTTTGGTGGGGTAGAATTTTTGCCTGCAAGCGTTTCTCACGCGAAAAAGTTTTTCCGTTTCCTCGTTCCACCATTTCTTAGCAACGTACTTGTTCTTGCTTGGGAATGTGACCGTGTTTTTTAAGGTCAGGGATTTCACTTTTTCATTGAGCTCCTCCAGATTTGAGAAATCACTTGCACCCAGAATCCGGGCTATTCTGTTGTGAAGGATCTTCTTGCCTTGGAGGGGGGCATTTAGGCCTTGCACTGATAATACAATTGGGAAGTGGTTGCTGTTCGTAATTTTTGTTTTGAGGACTTGCCAGTTAATAGTTCCATTTCTGTAGTTCGAAAAAGAAAGGTCAAGAACGGAGAATTGAGATGGGCTCCTGGAGAAGGTTGGCGAACCGTCGTTTAGGCAGATAAATCCGGCCTCCCGAGTGGAATTCTCAATGCTGCGACCCTTGCGATCACAGATCGGACTTCCCCAGATAGAAGACCTAGCGTTGAAGTCCCCGCCCACTATTGAGGGTATGTCAAGCGAAGCCGCGAATTCGAAAAACTTTTTTGTGCCCGATTTAAACTGTGAAACTGTTGTTGATGGCGGTGCATATATGCTAAAAATATTGAAATTGCTCTTGAGGTTTAATGTTTTTATTCCTAAAATTTCCAAGTCGTTCTCTATTTTTAAAATGCTGAATTGAATGTTTTTCCTGACGTAGATGCCAACCCCGCCGTAGCCGTCCTCTCTGGGCCTGCAGAAAAAGTTATAGTCTAAAATGCTGCAGTCCGCGTTGTTCAACACCCAAATCTCTGAGAGGATGGCAATATCTATTGCGTTCTTGTCTAGGAACATTGAGAGGAGCTGTTTGTTGTTGTTGTGTGTCAGACTTTGAATATTTAGCTGAAGAATCTTCATTGTTGGATGTTTTGAGAACCAACTGCCATCCCTTGGGCAATCTGACGCCTATCTAGTTCTGCGTTGGAAGCATTGACAAATTCTCTAATTTCCTTAATAAATTTATTCGCTAAAGAATGATGTTGTTTGGATCAATCAGGAACGCTGTGAGTTTGGCTCCTAGTGCGTTAAGCTTATCCTGGGCCAGAGAAGATGCCACGGATAAAGATCTAACAAATTTCTCGCTCATTTGGACGCAGTCTGAGTTTATTGAGTTCTTCCACTCTGCCATGTTGGCTGCTGCCTTGGCCGCCTCTGCGTTCCGGGCGGCAACCCTATTGGATTTGGTCACTTCCGCGAAAGAGGTGACAGAATGAATTTCCCTGGCGGACTCTAAGCTGTTATTTAAGAATTCAGGGGAGCGGTTAGATTGCCAACTGGGTCTAGGAAATTCCCCTTGATCCCTTAGGTTGGGGGAAGTTCTATCAAAAAGGATCGGATATCTAGCCTTGACCTCAGCTCTAGTTAGGTTTTCCAGTGTCATACACTTTTGAATGGCGTACGCTTTTTTCCTGGCCTCACACTGCGGGTGGGTGGCAGCATGTTCCCCCTTGCAGTTAGCACAGACCAGCCCTGAGCAGATAATATCTTTGCTGTGATCTTGACCGCATTTGAAACATTTCGCTCCACTCTTGCAATGTTGCGCCAGATGGCCAAACCTAAAACACCTGAAACATTGAATAAGCTGAACAAAAGGTTTCACTTCTACTTTAGAATATAGAAAATTGATTTTGGTTGGTAACTGCTCTCCTCTGAAGTGGTACTAATATAATTATGACAAATGAAATTAGTAGCCTTTTTTGTAATAGGTTACTATATTTGGTGTATTGCATAATTATTTCATTAGTTTGGACATACGACAGTGGTTTTATTTTAGTTATGTTGTTGTTGACATACACATTCTGGGCAAAATCTAACATTGTGTTTCATATTGTAAATTCATTTAATTGGATTGAACAGTTGTAGATTTTTATAATGGAATTTCCTTCCGCTATGATTTCTTGGTTTACACAATTCTGGTTTAGCGTTGTTTTTGGAAGATTCCATGTGATTAGTATATTGGGTTCTATAAAGTTTATTTGAAAGTTTTGAAAAGTTTTTGAATATGGACATTTAGTGGGAGTTTGCATTAAAATTCCTTTTTTACAATTGTCATTGGTTTTCAGTTTAGTTTCTTTAACAAATACTTCTTCATTTTGTATGTAGTAATTGTCGTATGTCATATCTGTTAACATGTTATTTAATTCGTCTGGATACGGAACGATTTTATAGATTGGTACTTTTGTAATGTCTTTGGGAATGTTGGAAATTATTAAAATTTCGTTAGTATCGGTTTTTAGCCATGTGGAGGTTTTTATATTTAGTATTTTCTCAGAATTTATTTGTTCCAGGTTGTCTTGTTTTAATAATTTTGGATTAAATATACCGAGCCTGGTTAATTGCATACCTAGTTCTATATCTGTGAAATGTTGTAGATTGCATATCAAAATTTATATTTGTTGATTCCTGTCTTTTTCTTCATTTAGTTCGTATTTGTAGGCTGTTCCTACTATATTGATTAGGCCTCTTTTATTTCTTTTGGTTATTTTTAGCCCGTTCATTTCTCTTTGCAATTTGTCTACTAGATATTTTATTTGGATTATGTCCTGGAATTTAGTGGCTTGCATTAACAAATTTTGGTATAGTTCTTCAGTTTTAGTTACGTTAACAGTTAGATAATGGTATTCGTAATAAATAGGTATGTTAATGGTATCTTTTTTGAATATGAGATATCCATTCCTTGAGTTGATGGGATTTATCTCTATATTCTGTCCGGTAGACTGTAGGACGGTGAACATAAGTAAGATTATAATCTTAATCATGTTGTAGCTCCAGATTCCCAGTACTCTCTTCGGGTACTCTGCACTTATCATATTTAATTTTATTAGATTTTTTCTTTCTTTTGAATTTCGTTTTATAGTGGGTGATTTTCCTCCCTCTATTTTTCTCTTCAAAGTGCTTTTCGTCTACCTGCCTAATTTCCCCTGTTCTTTTGAACGGATTGGTTGTTTTTGTTTTAACTAGGGGTGCATTCTTGTAGCGTGTGTCTACTTCAAAGTCGATTCTATCGTTATTTAAATGATTGATCTTCCTAACTTTATTAGTTGGGTGTTATAATCTGGTAGTCCGGCGTACAGGAAGATATCAGCTGGTGATCTTTTTGTAGTATTATGAACCGTTTTATGGTTATAAGTGTATAGAATTAACTCGAATTTTGTGAGCTTGTTCTCTATGTTATCCTCGCTTGGAATAATTCTTAATTTTTCATTGATCGTTTTATGTAGCCGTTCTACATCAGACACTCCGTTTTTACTGGTAGTGATTTCGATTTTCACATTTTCCGCATTCAACCATGCTTGCAATGCTGCGTACATAAAGGCTGAATCTTTGTCGGCTTTAATTCCCTGTGGCTTGCCCATTTCGCTAAAGACTTTTATGATGGCTCTCTTTGTTTCTAACCAGTCACGACTCTTAACTTCTACAAGGGTAGCAAATTTAGAATATACATTGTTGTTTGTTGATTGCCTATCAAATAGAAATCCATGACATACTTTTCTCTGATATTTATACCCGATACTCAAAATGAGTATTGGGGTATATTAGATTTGTGGTAAAAGTGGATGTGTGTAACGTCCAGAAGGAATCGTTTCCGACCCCATAAAGTATATATATTCTTGATCAGCATCAATAGCCGAGTCGATTGAGCCCTGTCTGTCTGTCCGTCCGTCCGTCTGTCCGTCTGTCCGTCCCCTTCAGCGCCTAGTGCTCAAAGACTATAAGAGCTAGAGCAACGATGTTTTGGATCCAGACTTCTGTGATATGTCACTGCTACAAAAATATTTCAAAACTTCGCCCCGCCCACTTCCGCCCCCACAAAGGACAAAATCTGTGGCATCCACAATTTTAAAGATATGAGAAAACCAAAAACGTAGAATTGTAGAGAATGACCATATCTTTAAGACTGCGGAATCTAAATTGGATCGTATCATTATTATAGCCAGCATCAAGAAAACAATTTCATTTTTTCTCGCCCTGTCTCTCTCTAACACACACGTAGCATAGGCGGCTTTGCTTAGAGTAAAACATTAGCGCCTAGATCTCAGAGACTACAAAAGCTAGAGCAACCAAATTTGGTATCCACACTCCTAATATATCGGACCGAGACGAGTTTGTTTCAAAATTTCGCTACACCCCCTTCCGCCCCCGCAAAGGACGAAAATCTGGGGATATTCAAAAATCTCAGAGACTATTAAGGCTATAGTAACCAAATTTGGTATCCGCACTCCTGTTAGATCTCACTATAAAACGTATATCTCTGAATTTCGCCCCTCCCCTTCCGCCCCCACAAAGGACGAAAATCTGTTTCATCCACAATATTGCACATTCGAGAAAACTAAAAACGCAGAATCATAGATAATGACCATATCTATCAGATTGCTGAATCTGGATCAGATCAGATCATTTTTATAGCCAATAGGAACAAATCAATTTGAATGGCTACGCAGCGCCCGACGTCACGATCAGACTGATTTTCTGTCTCTCTCGCACGCACTCTTTGTCGTGTCGTTTAATATTAGCGGCGTCTGCCGGAGGAGAGCCATACTGACTTAGTATCGGGTATAACCGTAGAGTTGCGGTGTCCGCAGCAACTCACAACGTTCCCCCTCGTTTGTATTTCAGGGGTGATTTCGAAGGTTGGATTGGTGTAACGATGCTCTGTTTTAGCAACGTTGCACGTAGGACATTCATTGATGATATTTTGGATTAGCTTTTGATAATCGGGGTAGTAGAATTTTCCCTTAAACCAATTAGTGGTCTTTTCGATACCTGAGTGAAGTAGCTCTTTATAATTCTTCAATATTTGTTCCTTGCATTCGGAGTAGTTCGGAATATCTATGAGTTTGGTACTGGATTTAATCAGTTTAGTCAAGTGATTGGGACTGATTATCTCCAGGAATGCCCTTTGGAACAGTGGGAAGTCTATGTCATTATGGAAATATAATGCATTCTTTTTGGTACACACATATTCCTTTATTATATCTTTTGCTAATGACTCTGTCATTTCAGTATATGTGATTTTTATCAGTATCTTGTGGAAATAGTGGGATGTTTCTACCTTATCCTCATTACCTTTAATCAGTTCTATTTGCCTATTATAGTAATTGATTGGCCGCTCTGTAAGTGGAATATACTTTGTATTATCTTCTTGCGTGCTATGGACCGTTGCACAATCACTATTAATGGTTTCCCCTAGTAGGTTTTCGTTAATCTTTACTCTTGATAGCGCATCGGCTACATGGTTCTCCTTTCCTGGTAAATATTTTATTTTGAAGTCAAATTCATTTAATTTGATCTTCCATCGTTGTAGCTTCATATTTGGTTCCTTGAGGTTATAAAACCAAATCAAGAGTTTATGATCACTTAATATCTCAAACGTTCTACCAAGCAGGTATAATCTGAAATACGTAGTTGCCCAAACTATAGCTAGTAATTCTTTTTCTATTGCTGAATAATTGATTTCATGTTTATTTAAGGTTCTACTTGCGTAGCAAATTGGTTTGTGGTCTTGTGACAACACCGCTTCTAATGCAATGTTACTTGCATCGGTTGTTACCGTGAACGTTTTGTTGAAATCTAGGAATGCGAGGATGGGGTCTGAGGTGATAAGTACTTTCAACTTTTCGAAGGCCTCGACGTATTTTTCCTCGGTTGGGTCTATGACAGCTCCTTTCTTTAATTTGAGTGTCATTGGTTTTGCTATGTTAGCAAAATTAGGAATGAATTTGCTGTAGAACCCGCACAGACCTAAGAATGACTTTATTTGCTACGTCGTTTTCGGAATTGGAAATTTGACGGTGGCAGAGATCTTGCCTGGATTTGGTACTATTCCTTCAGTAGTGACTACATGACCTAAGAATTCAGTTTCCTTTTTCATGAATTCACATTTATCCATTTGTAGCTTTAAGTTGGCGTCTCTCAACTTTCCAAATACTCTCCTTAGTGACAACAGGTGTTCTTTCAATGAAGTGGAAAATATAATGATGTCGTCTAGGTATACAAAGCAATCTTTGAAGATTAACTCTTCTAGCAGATTGCTCATACATCTTTGGAAGGTAGCTGGGGCAGTGGTTAGCCCAAAGGGCATACGAGTGAGCTCGTAATGTCCATGCTTAGTGGAGAACGCAGTTTTGGGGATTGAGCTAGGTTCCATGGGTATTTGATGGAAACCCTTTGCTAAATCGATTGTCGTGAAATACTGACATTTACCTAGTTTGTTTAGGATTTCATCCATTCGTGGAGTTGGGAATTTGTCCTTAACTGTTATATCATTTAGACTTCTATAGTCTACTACCATTCGATATTTTTGCTTTCCTGAAGCATCTATCTTCTTCGGAATCATTGATATGGGCTAGCAGTAAGGAGAATTCGACTTTCGAATTATTCCCTATCTGATCATATCTTTAATTTGTTGGTTTACCTTCTGATCGTGTATCTGGGCATATTTGTATGGTCGTCTGTAGACCGGGTCTTCATGTTGAGTTTTGATCTCGTGCTTGATTGTACTTGTGAAAGTCAAATTGTCACCTTCTCTGTACTGCACATCTTTAAACTCATATAAGACCTTCTTTAATGCCTCCCTATCTTCGTCGTTTAATTGATCTAATCTTAATTGATTACATTCCCTTAATTCACTGTCTAGAGCGGAAGCGAAGTATTGATCTCCATCTGGAGATGGGTCAAGGCACTTATGTGAGATCTTCTCTTCTTTTGTAGAGGGATCTATGCACTTCTGTGCGGTCTTGCCGGCTTCAATAGCTTCTCCACCCTGACTGATTGGGTACGACCTAGCTCCTAATGTTAAAGTGTAATTTCTGTAATCGATGATGGCTTTACTTGCCATCAAGTATTCTCTTCCTAATAAAATATCATAATTTTCGGAAAAGTTGTGAATGTAGAACTTTTGTTCGGACGGACATGTTTTGTTCGCATTCCTCACTAAACTTTTGGTTAAACGGACAGGTCCATTGATGGTATGGACTGTAAGGTTATCGTCTTTTATCTCGGAATCTGTATAATTTTCTTTCATGATGTTGATCGATGATCCCGAGTCAGCGATACACCTTAATGTTCTATTATTAATGGTAATGTTTATATAGGGTCCTCCTCGGTTTCTTCCGAGGCGGCTTGATGAAAATTTACGTCCATCTTCATTTGGCTACTTGGCTCACCCTCGCTCTTTTAATAGGTTGGTTGGGTCTACTCCCACTAGCTTGGTTTTGAGATATTTGCTTATCTAATGGATTCTGAGCCCTACCTTGATTCAAAGAATTTTTGAACTCATTATAATCCAGGAATTTGGGAATTTTGATTTTGATTTGTTCGATTAGTCTGACCTGTTCCAGATGAATTCTGAGTTTGATTATGATAGCTGGTAG
The DNA here is from genome assembly GCF_003369915.1 of Drosophila miranda. NCBI lineage: Eukaryota > Metazoa > Arthropoda > Insecta > Diptera > Drosophilidae > Drosophila > Drosophila miranda. The sequence continues at coordinate 35,915,086 of NC_046674.1, forward strand.
TATTATAATTTGGATAATAGTTTCCAACATTCTTTCGATTTGATTGAGATGATTTCGATTGATCTTTATTTGTACCTGAATCTGTTATACTAGTTTCGTACAATCCTTCTTCTTGTGCTGCCTTCTTAAGATTAGACAATGTAGTAATATCTTTTCTTGCTAAGGTCATGAACATTCTGTCAGGAAGTTTTTGAGTAATGACATATTTAATAGTGTTTTTCAAAGCATTTTTATAAATGACATTATTTTCTGGCATGATTTCTAAGTTTAGCTTATTGTTTATTACTAATGCTTTTATCTCTAATTCTTCTATAAATTTACGAAGACTGCCGTTGAATCTGGTGGTGTAAAGTTGTCGTAAGAGTTCTTCATATGGTGTGATTTTTGAACACGTTGATTAGCGCCGTCTTCAGTTCGTGCCAAGTGTTGGGTTGTATCATTTGCGATATGCGTTGTGCCTCTCCTGTCAGTTGAATCTCGGTCGCTCCAAATAGGATCATGACAATTTGAGGTTCGAGTCCCCTCCCATAGGCTACAAGGGCTTTATTTCCCTTGGAGTAAAAAAAACCAGGTGAACTTATGAGCTAGTAAATATTTGAAAATAAGATTTTAAAAGTTAAAACTAAAAAAAAAATGAAATATAAATGTTAATTAATCTATAAGGCTACGGAACATTAATACAACTTGGTCGGAACACCCATAGACGATTCCTTCCATGCAAAAAAGAACGCTATAGCACCAAGTAAAAACTCACTCTTGCTGCGAATCCACCGTTGAAAGCGCTTTCCGATGGTTGCTGCGAAGCTGTGGTAGAACTTAATTTAGGTATTCAGGTGCATTAGTACTGTGATTGGGTCGTGTTTATGTTTGTTTCTTTACTTTTCTTTCCATTTGTTTTAAAAGGCAGGAAAGGTGTTCAATTTATGGTCTTGGGTTTTTTGTTTTTGTTTTTATATTTTGTGCCTTTCCTCTGCTAAGCTATGCTTGCTTTTTCCCTTCTTCCCTCTCTATGCCAAGTTATTCAACTGTTCGGCCGCTCCGTTTTGTTCTGTTCTCTTTTATGCTAACTTATGCTACTTCTCTTGCTGGTCGCCGGCACCCTTTTGCTACGTTGCTGCCGAGCGTTTCGGTATCTCGCTCGCTCTCCTCTTGGGCTCCGCCTTCATGGCTTCTGCGCTCTCTCTATCTTGCACTTGAATTTTTTCTTTCTTTTTATTGAATCTCTGATAGTTATTCGGACCGATGTTCGGAGAGCGATGTTGGTCGCTGGACATCCAAATTCCAAAAGGAAGATGGGCATGCCCCCATCCACTATGAGACCGGTCGGCTCAGTTAGATGACCTTCGAGTGTCATCGCTTTCTCCTCTTTCTCCTCCACTGCTATCCACCCTAACTCACCCCCAGAGGGAGCCTATGTTCAGAGCACAGTTTTAGAGCCCCTGAATACAAAACCCATGGTAGCAGCGAGACTTTGGCTGCCCATGCAACGCAGTTCGCGATGCCTTTGCTTTCGCCCTTAGCTCGGCTAACACTCTCTTACAACTTCAACCTTTATCTACAAAAAAAGTTAAACTTTTATGTGTATATATTGATTGTATGCTGAGCATGGACGTTATTAAGCACAGAAAACCTTGCCAAGTTCGACTATGTTTTGGTGCAAGTAAGCTCAACGCCCAACATCAGAAACGCATATCTATTCCGATCCTGGATCTTTTAAGTCTTTTACCACCGGTCCACTATATTTCAAAGATCGAAATCAAATCAAAATCATTCAAAAGAATGCCATTCGGCTTGACAAACGCCCCGCACATTATAAGTCTGTTGATGTACATTGCAATGCCGTACCAACACATTTCCTAGTATATCTCGATGGTGTATGTGTACTTTTAAGTAGCTTAGAAGACCACTTGTCGGATAATCGGATGGCGAGTCGGCTCGTACAACTGTAAACTCGGAATGAGGCGCAGCCACTCCGGGGTAGGGATTGCCCTATACCCTAGGTGGTTTGTGCCCCACACCCCTGGGATACGGAGGGTTGCGAACCGTTACCCGCCGTAACTGTAAGCTCCGGTAGCAGTGCGACTACACTCTTCCCGTGAGGGTGGTTGGAAACAGGTCCTGGTACGGTCATGTCTCTGCCAGGATGCTGGAGAATGGTAGTCGGGCGGTGAGAAGGAAACTCTCAGTGAAATTACCCCAATCCAAGGTGACACTATTATATGCCGAGGGATGCATGGCCGGGGGGGTGCCCGGTCGCTAATATGCGGACTCTGGATACATGCCGACCTCCAGTTTAAATTAGGATTCCTGGAGCAAGCGGGCTATGCCTCGGGTGACCAACCCCTTCCCGCCTACTCGTGGGAACAATAATGCCAAAAAATTTATATACAACAAATAAAACACCGCAAAGGAGCGAGGTACACTTTTTAAAGTACAGGAGGGACAAGCCAATCCCTCTACATTAACGCCTGGGAAACCAGGTCCAAAGAAGACGGGGAAGAAGATTGAGTCGGTCCACCGTCTTTAGGCAGCAGCCGCAGCGAAGGGGGCCCTAAAAGCCAATCGGGTCCTTTTAAGTCGGGTGGCTCCAAGGTCGAATCGGATACCGGGGTGACTGCTAAGCAGAGCGTAATCGCGGCTGGTAAGCGCACCGGGACCGAAGAACCCATAGGAGCCCCGGCGGGCAGCGTCTCTGCACCACGGGGAGGAAAGCCGTCCTACCAGGACAGGAGACGAGCGGCTTTCATCCTGGCCAACGAAGACCCTAAATACAGGGCATCAGTGGAAGGAATTGAGCAGAGGCTGTGGGCCGCCTCAATCCTGCCAAATTTCCAGCCAGCCAAAGCTAGAAAGGTCTCAGCCAAGGCCCCCAACAAGCGGCAACGCTCAGCGAAGGATCCCGCTAGTCAGCCAGGCCAAGCACAGCAAGCCAAGCGGGTGAAAACCCACCTCACCAACCGATCATTCGCTGAGGTGGCGAGGGGCAAGACCCTAATCGGCGTCCTGGACAGGGGCGCCGAGGATGGTCATGTCCCTCGGGACAAGTGGCAATTGGTCACCAACGAGCTCTAGGACCGGTTCCCACAAGAACTGGAGGAGAATGGCGGACCACCGCCGAAGTGTGAGGACGCTGGGTGGCATCAAGGCAAGGTGAAAGCCATCGCCTGCAAAGACGCTCGCTCTGCGGCCCTCTACACGAAGGCGGTGGCTGCCCTTGGGGAGGTCTATCCAGGGGCGAAGTTGGAGGCCGTGAAATGGAAAGATGTCTCCAGTAGACCGAGAGCCCGAGCATGGGTCTCGGCTAAGCCTGCAGAGCCTGAGAAGATCCTCAGGATACTGCAGGTCTGCAACCCCCACCTTCCTACAGCCGACTGGAAGGTGGCCAAGGCGGAGGAATTCAAAGGGCAGAGGCGCCAGATAATCCTTGTCCAAAATGAGGAGTCCCTAGAGCTCCTCGCCCAAGCGGACGGACTAGTGGTTTATGGTTACAAGAAAATATCAATGTCGGACGACATCCTGGACGGCTACGTGTCCGACGAGAGCGACCTAGCCAGTGGTCTAAGCCACATCGATGTGGGGAGGGGAACTAAAGTCCGTCGACAGCGACCTGGAGACAACAATGGTGGAGGGGAGTCTCGGGAATGTCATTGACGCTCCTGCAGATAAACCTTCACCATTGGAAGGCAGCATGCGCTGCACTACTGCTCCACCTATCCAAGGGTGGAGCAGACATAGTCCTCATTCAGGAGCCCTGGATCCTCGAAAACAGGGTCTCCGGTCTGAGGAAGACTATAAGCTATACGTAGCTGAGACCGCAGGTAAAATTTGTACCTGCATACTTGCAAAAAGAGAGTTGCACTTATTTTTGCTCACAAATTTCAGCAATGAAGACCACATCGCAGTGAGCCTCGAAGGCCAGGAGCGCTCACTGAGAATCTGCTCCGCATACATGGGGCATGATCAACCAGACCCCCTTTCTCACGCTCCCCTCCGGGCTATAATCACAGAATGTGCGGCCAAGGACATCGGCCTACCAAGGCCTCGGCTCAAAATAATTTACGAGGGAATCTTCTCCCACGGGTGCATCCCTGACACCTGGCTTCAGACCAAAGTCGTTTTTATTCCCAAGGCAGGCAAGACCTCGCACACTGCCCCAGAAGATTTCAAACCCATCAGTCTATCGTTTTTCCTTCTGAAGACGATGGAACGGCTCCTGGGGCTGCATCTCAAGGTGAGTATTCCGCCCAGTCTGATCTCAGACTCCCAGCATGCCTACCGGAAGGGAAGATCCACCGAAACGGCCCTACACTCGATCACATCGATCATCGAAGCGTCCCTTAACTTTAAGGAGTACACATTGATAGCCTTCCTCGACATAGAAGGCGCCTTTAATAACATCCTTCCGACCGCCATAACGGGCGCACTGACGGACCTGGCGGTTGACTCCCGGACGGTGAGCCTAATCGATCAGATGCTACAATTCAGGACGGTTGAGGCATCACTGGGGATGTCAACGTCCGCCAGATTTGTCAGCAGAGGAACACCGCAGGGCGAAGTCCTCTCTCCCCTCCTATGGAAGTGAACAAACTGCTGCGGGAGATAGAGACGGTTGGTTAACGCGTGCTGGCGTATGCAAACGATGTTGCAATATCATTCTCCGGTAAATTTCCGCCGACGTTGTGTAAGTTCATGACAAGTACTTTCAGGAAGATGTCGAGATAGGCAGACAAATTAGGGCGAGGAGTCAACCCGTCTAAAACGGAACATGTGCTTTTCACTAAGAAGTACAAAGTTCCGGTACTGACTCCCCCACAACTCTGTTGGGAAACGCTAGCCTTTAGCACCAATGCCAAGTATCTTGGACTAATCCTCGACAGAAAGCTCGATTGGAAACTGAGCATAGAGGATAGAGTAAAGAAGGCAACAGTGGCCCTTTATACATACAGGAAAGCAATCGGACTAAAATGGGGAATGACCCCGTAAATAGTTCGGTGGCTATCACCGACCAGTCATGATCTTTGAAGTGGTAGTATGGTGGCCAGCCTTAGACAAAAGAACCTGTCTTAACAGACTCAGTAGAGTTCAGCGCATTGCGGAGCTATGGCCGGCTATGCACTACTCAAGGGGAAGCTCTGGACACCGTGCTGAACCTCCTCCCTGTAGATCTCATGGGTAAGAAGGTGGCAACACTTTCTGCCCTTAGAATGAGAGAAGCCAACTGTGGAAAGCATCCGAGGTTGGGCACTCGGGAAACCTGATGAGACTCCCGCAATTACCAGAGAGGACAGATTACTGTATCCCTAGCGATCACCTCTCGACGCCTTTCCAGGTATCAATCCCACCTAGGGAGGACTGGGAGATGGGCAAACCAGGACCTGCAAATGCGGACCACTTCTACACTGATGGCTCATAGTTAGACGGCCGCGTGGGAGGCGGAGTCTACTGTAGCGAGCTAAACATCAGTCATTGCTTCAGGCTCCCCGAACTCTGTAGTGTGTTCCAAGCGGAGGTTGTGGCCATCAAGGAGGCCATTTCTATTGTCTCCAAACTACTTCTAGACACGCACATAGTGTGCGTCTTCTCGGCCAGCCAAGCAACTATTAAAGCCTTAGGCTCAATATCGTCGAATTCAACGACTGCAAATGACTGCCGCAGGTCTCTGCATGAGATCGAAGAGCAGTTAGATCTCTTCCTTATATGGGTTCCCGGCCACAGGGACATCGAGGGGAACGACGCCGCCGACGAGCTAGCCAGGCAGGGTACTATGATTCCTCTCCTATCGGAGAGGGAGCAAGTAGCGATGCCTTTGGCTACTTGCAGGCTCCTCACGCACGAATTGTTCGAGCAAAATGCCAATTGGAGGTGGCAGCAAACCGCTTCCTGCAAAGTCTCAAGATTGATATGGCCATATCGATCGAAGAAGTATGTAGTGTAGGTTTTGTAATGCATGTTGGATAACTACATTAACAATTGAAAAGACAACTTATTAGCACGACGACTGACAACTTATTCGCACGACGACTAAAAACTTAATAATTGAGAGTCCTTTCACCGGCGCTTGACGGCTCTCTTTTACGACCGCTCTCGCGCTCTACCGATTTGCTCTCTGCTCTCTCGCTATCGGGATGGGGGACGCGAGTGTACCGACAGAACAGCCTTCTTACATTCGGCCATCCTGACTCTCGTCATCCGGCCCGGATGACAACAGATCCTCGTTCTCTTGGACAAACTTCCATAACTTGAGATTGTCACAGCTAGTTGCTGTCACGTTTGGTCCTTTCTTAACATCATATTGCCGAAGCGTTTGACGTTGATGATCTCAGTCGCTTCTAGCTCTTGCTTAAGCCGGTTGTGTTTATTTCTTGCTCCTGCATTCTCCGCCCTTTGCATAAATATCATACAACATTGTTCTGACTTTGTTTTGATATATCATCGCATCTCTTTAATTTGATTTTACTTTATGTTAATCAACAGTGTTTGTAAACAAGTGTTTAATATAAATTCAATATTCGCAACGTAACGCATCGGCCTCGTGCTGGCAATTTGTTATTGTTTTTTGCCCAGTCTGCTTTTCGTTATCGCTTCTTCGGTGTGCACTGTTCTCGCGCATCAACGTTTGCATCGCCCACACTCTCTCGTGAGCATAAGCGGGCCTGCTGCTGGCATTTTTGCTCTCAATCTCTCTGGATTGGCTATACTCTCCCTCTTTGTGGACTATTCTTTTGTGTCTCTGCTTTCGTGAGTTTACTGCTCGTTTCCTGCACTTCGTTGGATCATCTGCTCTGAATTATTGCCGCTGCAGCTGATTATCGGGCTGGCTCTGCAGTCTGCTCTCCCATTTTACCTGCGCTCTCAATCTGTTCTTTTATTATTCGTGCACAGTGATTCTACTGCTGTCAATAATGGCAATCATTTGTAGTGCAAACAAATGTGAATTCGGTAGTATAATCATTGGTGATTCATTCCTTAGCTGCTGGCTGTGCGACAATTTTGCCCACATAAAAAGTGCTGGTGGCGGAAATTTTGGCCGGCTAAATGATCTGATCTCGAAACTCATGGGCCTGTCTTGGTCATGTCTGGCTTGTCGGGAGATTGAGGCCGAAATGCGCACATTTATGAGACAGACTCCAACTGGGTTTCTGGATGTCCGGAAACAATTTGTGGCTCTCAACGAGAAATTTCTTGCCCTTAAATCACAGTTTCTTGGGCTCAAACTCTTGAGCGAATCGCCTAGACGAAAAATTCCGCATAATGATACCAATCTCTGGCAACCTAATCCAATTGGTACGCCTGCCTCCCACCTTCATCCATCGGAAGCATTTGTTACTCCGTGTGGTCATGCCTCGCCGTTATCTGTAAATCCGCCAACGGTGGCTCCGGTGTTCTTTACACCGAGCAATGTGCTTCCTTCGAGCATTCCAAGTTTTAGGAGTGGCTCCACCATCTCGATCTCGCTCGGGACTTCAACTTAGAGCAGTGGTCCCTCGAAAAGCAATATTTGTTTCTCGTCTTATTCCTGAGGCTACAACGGAGGACGTTAAACAACATCTTTCCTCTAAGCTTAACACTTCGCCTGATGATATAGTTGTGACTAAATTTACATTTAAACATAAGCGCATCATATCATCCTTTAAAATTCTTCTCCCTGATTGTTTACTATCCTCCATCCCTTCATTACCAGAACAAAACAGAAGCTTCTGCTGTTGGTATTGCAAATTTATTCGCTACCTTTTCCAAACAACGTACTCGTCTCATATTTACAACGCATCCACTCCGTACCCGTACCAGCTACCTCAAGCTAACAGCATTTTTCTGCCCATTTTCGAGGAAAGCGTTGTTCTGGAAGGTTTTTCATTTATGGACATATCGTTTTCTGCGGGTCCAGATAAGGTAGCAAGTTGCATTTTAAAACAACCTCTCTTTCAACCTCTCTTTGGAACAGTCTTGTCTCCCAGTAATTTGGAATGAGTCCTACATCATTCCGCTTCACAAAAAAGGTTCAAGATCAAACATTGAAAACTATCGTGGTATCGCAAAGCTTTCCGCCATCCCGAAGCTTCTTGAGTTCCTGGTCACCCGGCAACTGCAACATCTTTGTTGCAGCTTGATATCTCCGTCGCAACACGGTTTTTTCAGACATCGTTCAACATCGACTAACCTTCTTGAGTTTTCTAACCTAATCCACCGTGGTTTTCAAATTGGTTTGCAGACGGATGTAGTTTTTACGGACTTCAGCAAGGCATTCGATTCTGTGAACCATGCTCTGCTTATTCAAAAGCTCTCTTTATTAGGGTTCCCAACGAATCTTCTAGATTGGATTTTGTCCTATCTCTCTAACCGTACTCAACGTGTTTTGTTTTCTAACGTGTTGTCAAATACTGTTAATGTTACTTCAGGTGTGCCACAGGGAAGTCATCTGGGCCCGCTTCTGTTTATTTTATTTGTGAACGACCTTCCTCAAGTTATAACATACTCTACTACACTAATGTATGCTGATGATGTCAAAATCTGTCTTTCTTACTCTGATTGGTATTTGCACACACGCCTTCAACTTGATCTAAGTGAACTACTATTGTGGTGTTCAACTAATCTTCTTTTTCTGAACCTTTCCAAATGCAAACTTATGACATTTTACCGTCGCGCTCCTCATTTTGTCTCATATGTTCTAGGAAATCATGTCCTTGAGCGAATTTCGAGTTCAAATGACCTCGGAGTCCTTTTTGATCATAAGATGTGTTTCAACACCCATATAGCTGCAACTGTAAATAAAGCTAAGGGTGTTTTAGCGTTCATCAAGCGTTGGTCCAAGGAGTTTGACGACCCGTACGTTACGAAACAACTGTACATCTCGTTAGTACGTCCTATATTGGAGTATTGTTCTTGTGTGTGGAGCCCGCAGTATAAAGAGCAGCAGGCTGTTATTGAATCCGTGCAAAAGCAATTTTTAATTTTTGCCCTTCGGAACTTTAACTGGGACTCGGGTAGAATCTTGCCACCCTACCGGTCTAGGCTAAATCTTATTGACCTGCCGTCGTTGCACCATCGCAGAATATGCAATGGCGTAATGTTCGTGCACAAGCTCCTTCTCGGGATTGTTGACTCCCAAACTCTCTTGGGTCAGATTGACTTGGCCGTTCCATCTAGACCTACCCGTACTTTTAGGCCTATCCGTTTGTCCATATGTAGGTCTAATTATGCCGATGATGAACCTTTTAGGGTTTTATGCCATAATTATAACTCCCTATGCCATACCCTATTCCCTGAACTGTCTCTTAAACTAATTGCATGCAATATTTATAATCACTTAAATTTAGCTAACTTTTAACTTCTCTTTATCCGCCTTTTGTAATTAAGTACCATTATTAACAGATAATTTGTTAATTTAATAAATAATTAAATACGGACCAAGGTATGAACTCGCCAGCTTACGACCTGCAGCACACTGTGTTCGCTTAGCTGCGACGAGATCGCCCAAACTATAGCCATGCTCGATACGTCGTTTCTTGTCGAAGTTGGCCTTGTAGGTCTTCTGCGCCTCCTGTATGTTATGCTTGGCTTTGCTTCGCAGCATAAGACGATCGTTGTTAAACTTCTCTACCAGCTCCTGATTTGGAAATTCCATTAGCCGGTCTTCGGCCTTGGAATTCATCTTTGTGGCGAACAAAACATCGAACGGTGATACTTTCGTCGACATGTGAATTAGGGAGTTAATCGCTTTTTGCTCAGACGGTACATACTTGAACCATTTGGACGGCTCTCTGCTGAAAACTTTGATATGATCGAAAGGATTGATCGGTTGACCCTTTTGACTTGACCATTACCTCTGGCAACACGAGTAGTTGACCACACATGCTCTACCATGTTGGCACTGAGGAACGCCGCAAATGCATTGGCCGTGAATACAACGCCTCTGTCGCTTATCACGCTCCTCGGAAATCCAAATACGTTGGACCACTCGCTCAGCTTCTTGACCACCTCTTCGCAGCCTGTAGACTTCGTTGGGAGCAGCCAGACGAACTTCGAAAAGCCATCAACCAATGCCAGAATAATCTTGTACTGTTTCGACGTCGCATCCATTGGACCCAAGTGATCGATATGCACCGTAGGGAGCGGTACATCGCCCATCGCAATTAGCTATGAAATTATTTACCTTCCCCTCTAAGTGCATCTAATTGTGCATAGTTTTTTGTGTTCCGAAGTGACCAGTATTGTGTGCAGTCTTGATCACCTCGCGCTCCATCTGTTTGGGGATGACAAGTACTTCATTTCCGCCATTTCCAACCTTTCAGCTTGTAGTTCTCATAGGCACCGTCTTGAAGGCTGTGCCTTCTTTAACCGTGATGATAGCTCTGATTTAACGACGTAGACTTGGGGATAACGGCTTAGAGAGTCCACATACTTCATTTTGTCTGCCGCTCGATGTTCCATTCCGAAGTCGAAGTCCTGCAAATGGTATATCCTGCTTACTCGTCGCAATACAGCCTGTGACCAGATTGAACTTTATTCCTAACAGATAATGTCTAAACTTGTTTAGTGGCAGATATGCTGCTTTCACCTTGAGTACGTAACTATGTTGCTTATATTCGGCTTGCGTCGTTTTTTTGCTCCAGAAATAAGCCGGGTTAAGCTTTCCCTCGAACATTTGCAACAGAACTGCTCCGTAGCTATCTTTGGATGCGTCAGTTTGTATCTCGTTTGGGGCATCCCTTATGTAGATTCGCAAAGCAGGCTCACTTACTAGAAATGTTTTCAACTGCTGGGTCGACCGTTATTCTTCTGGTCCTATCTTAAAATCGACATCTTTTTTTAAGAGATTTGCGAAAAAATCCTGTTAGACCCAGAAACGCTTGGACGGCCTTGACGTTTTTTGGCGTATTGAAGTTATTTACTGCTGAGCACTTTTCTTTACCTGGCCAGATTTGTCCATTTTCGATAATATAACCTAAGCGAGGGGGAACGTTGTGAGTTGCTGCGGAGACCGCAACTCTACATTTATACCCGATACTTAGTCAGTATGGCTCTCCTCCGGCAGATGCCGCTAATATTAAACGACACGACACAGAGTGCGTGCGAGAGAGACAGAAAATCAGTCTGCGGGCGCTGCGTAGCCACTGCAAATTGATTTGTTCCTTCTGGCTATAAAAATGATCCGATTTGATCCAGAGCAACCGGATAGATTTGGTCATTCTGATTGTGATTGTGCGTTTTTAGTTTTCTCGAATCTGCAATATTTTTAATACAACAGAGTTTCGTTTTTTGTGGGGGCGGAAGGGGGTGGAGCGAAATTCTGAGATATACGTTTTATAGTGAGATCTAACAGGAGTGCGGATACCAAATTTGGTTACTCTAGCGTTAATAGTCTCTGAGATTTGTGGATACCCCCAGATTTTCGTCCTTTGTGGGGGCGGATGGGGGTGTGGCTAAATATTGAAACAAACTCGTCAAGGTCCGATATCTCAGGAGTGTGGATCAAAAGTTTGGTTGCTCTAGCCTTTATAGTCTCTGAGATCTAGGCGCTAATGTTTGCTAGAGAGAAACAGGGCGAGAAAAAATGAAATTGTTTTCTTCATTCTGGCTATAATAATAATACGGTCCAATGCAGATTCTGCAGTCTTAAAGATATGGGCATTCCCTACGATTCTGCGTATCGATTTCTCGTATCTTTAAAATTGTGGATCCCACAGATTTTCGTCTTTTGTGGGGGCGGAAGTGGGCGGGGCGAAGTTTTGAAATATTCTTGTAGCAGTGACATATCACAGAAGTCTGGATCCAAAACATCGTTGCTCTAGCTCTTATAGTCTTTGAGTACTAGGCGCTACTAGGGACGGACAGACGGACGGACGGACAGACAGACAGGGCTCAATCGACTCGGCTATTGATGCTGATCAAGAATATATATACTTTATAGGGTCGGAAACGATTCCTTCTGGACGTTACACACATCCACTTTTACCACAAATCTAATATACCCCAATACTCATTTTGAGTATCGGGTATAAAAATTAATACGCCGCTGTAAGAAACTAAATTTTTTCTACTTAATCTACATTCCTTATGAAACTGCTTTCTCTAGAACTTTCTTTGTGTTGAACATACATTACATAATTACATACATAATGATGTCATCCATATACAGCTGCATAACGTCTTCATTCATGAGCGGCTGGGAAATATGATTTACAAGCCGGATGAAAGCTGCTGGAGAGTTTGTAAGTCCGAACGGCGCCTTGTTGAATTCGAAAAGTCCTTCACGAGTAACGAACGCCGGGCACATGAAAAAATCCATGTTCCAAATCCATAATACTGAAAAACTTGGCTGCTTTTAATTTTTCCAGGACATCGTCAATCATTGGGACGGGAAAACGATCTTTCATCACCATGCTATTCAGCTTCCGATAGTCAACGCAGACTCTCAACGTTTGATCTTTCTTTCTGACTATCACAATTCTGCTCGCTACGTGAGAAGTTGATTTGCGTACAATACCCTGATCAAGCCACTCATCAACCTGCTTTTTTACAGCTGCAGCTTCATCTCCAGATAAACCGCTTGGTGACTGAGGTTTTATTTTTACTCCATCTGGAATGATTTTTAGCTCAATTGGACATATTATAGGCACTTCGTATGACTTGTAACCATAGCTCGCAAACAACGGTCAACACTTTTTCACTTTGCTGTCTCGTCACTGACAAAACAGAAAGAGACCACGCAGTCACGGTCTCTCACTGAGCAGAACACTTTTTGTCTCTTCGCTTGTGTTATGTGTTTCGTGTTTTCGGTTGAGCCCGACACACGATCGTGTCTCACAATAACAACTTAAAAGACACTTTGATCAAGCGCTCACAGCAAAAGTGTCTTTAGATGAGCAGAACCAAAAAAGTGTCTGAGTAAAGTGTTTTTAGATTTTTTCGTGTATATGTTTATTTATTCATGTTTTCCGCATCTTTTGGGCTATTGTATTGTAATATGTATATTTATTTGCAAAATTGGCAAACGAACATTTTCGTTTTGCTTTTCACGATTCATTTTAAGCTCCAATAGTCAAACCGTATAGAATTCACAAAAATTGATAGTTGCCATAAGCATCACACGTACAAGCACGCATACATACGCAAAAGACACTTTGTTCGTTTGCTCGCGAAAAGATGCTCAGTGAAAAACAGGAACAAAAGAGAAGTGAAGAAATCGGTCTTTGCTTGAGCGAAGAGCGAGTTGAGCAAAAACAGATTTGATCGGGTCTTTTCAGTCTCTTTTCTCAATGTGTCGGTCAATGAGAGGTTTTTATCAGACACGCCGAAAGTGTCAACCGTTATTTGCGAGGTCTGCTTGTAACTGCTCTCCACTAGCTGCTCGATGTTTTTCTGATATTGGGGTGGGGCCACAAAATTACCTGGAGTTTCGACCACGTTGTAAACCACGTTATGCTCCTCTTCCTACTTTTTCTGCTGTTCCAGGCTTAGAAAAGAGACCCCGTTCACCGACGTTTTATTCTTATAAGCAACTTTGTCTTTGTCACTGCTTAATTTTCCTTGCACCAGTTCGTAAATAGCATACTCTTCTTTCAACGCCTTATACGACTGGCACCGATACATCGCCATTTTAAACTCATTTTTTATTTGCATCCCGTTTACGATATACCGCAATACTGCTGCTTCTTCAATATTTCCGACGATTGCCATCTTCTTCATGTTCAGCAAATACTCGTGGAATGTTTCCGATCTCTGTATTTTACGATTCCACAACGATTGGTGGATATCCGCACTATTTGTATTACTTTCGAATTCGCATATTAATTTGTCTTTTAAATCGTACAAATTAGACACGCACTCGGATTCCAAGAATAGCTTAGCCGCGTCACACATCTTGCCTCTGGCCTGAACATATTTTTGTTTTTCAGACAATTCGTACGCTTCAGCATTATGTTCGAAAATGTCGAACTATGTTTGAACGGGGATAGAGTATCCATTAAAGTCGCTCAAAATCTTCCCGAAAATATCAGCCGATATTTTCCCTTGATTGTCCCTGCGTTCGTCCACCTCTATTTTGAGGGTTAGCAGCTGCATCATTTGCTGCACTTTGGCGTTAATGTTTGCCACGCTTTCTTCATCCCTTGCTAGTTTTTTTCTTGTATTAATCTAATTTCGCAATCTTCTTCCAAATCCGACAAATCTTCATCCAGAAGCAACAAATTTTCTTTTTCCCTGTTCTCTGCTTCTGCTTCTACTTCTTTTCCTTTCTTTGCCGGCGTACGTCTGGTTGTTGGCATCTTCCTTTTTATACCCGATACTCAAAATGAGGATTGGGGTATTTGTGGTGAAAATGGCTGTGTGTAACGTCCAGAAGGAATCGTTTCAGACCCCATTAAGTGTATATATTCTTGATCAGCATCCATAGCCGAGTCCATTGAGCCCCGTCTGTCTGTCCGTCCATATCAGCGCTCAAAGACTATAAGAGCTAGAGAAACGAAATTTTACATCCGGACTTCTGTGATATGTCGCTGTTACAAGTATATTTCAGAACTTCACCCCGCCCACTTCCGCCCCCACAAAGGACGAAAATCTGTGGCATCCACAATTTTAAAGATACGAGAAAACCAAAAACGCAGAATCGTAGACAAACGCAGAATGACTATATGTTTTAGAGTTTAAAATCTAAACCAGATCGTATAATTATTATAGCCAGAATACAGAAAAAAACTTCATTTTTTCTCGCCCTGTCTCTCTCTAACACACACGTATCATGTGTGACGGCGCTTCGGCCGGGGTATGCTCGTCGCGCCGGGTTCCACAGAAATTTGTTTGATCTCTGGGTGTGGTAGCTGAAAGAGAGTCTCGTGGTTCAAGAATAAGGCGGGGCTTGAGCGGTAACAAAAGAGATAGAGTTGTTTTTATTGTTCTTAAAAGGTACAAAGTTTGGTAGGTGCGCGGGTTTTTCTTCTGGCTCTTCCTTCGGGGGTCGGCTGCCGGGGTCGTCCTTCGGGTCGTCCGGTCGGGGTCGAGGTCGCGGAGGTCTAATGCGCTCCGAGGAGAAGAAATATTGCGGAGGGTTAATGCGCTCCGAGGAGAATAAATGTTGCGGAAGTCAAATGCGCTCCGAGGAGAAATAATGTTGCGGAGGGTTAATGCGCTCCGAGGAGAAATAATGTTGCCGAAGGTTAATGCGCTCCGAGGAGAATAAATGTTGCGGAGGGTTAATGCGCTCCGAGGAGAAATAATGTTGCGGAGGGTGAATGCGCTCCGAGGAGAATAAATGTTGCGGAGGGTTAATGCGCTCCGAGGAGAAATAATGTTGCGGAGGGTGAATGCGCTCCGAGGAGAAATAATGTTGCGGAGGGTGAATGCGCTCCGAGGAGAATAAATGTTGCGGAGGGTTAATGCGCTCCGAGGAGAAATAATGTTGCGGAGGTCAAATGCGCTCCGAGGAGAAATAATGTTGCGGAGGGTTAATGCGCTCCGAGGAGAAATAATGTTGCCGAGGGTTAATGCGCTCCGAGGAGAAATAATGTTGCGGAGGGTGAATGCGCTCCGAGGAGAATAAATGTTGCGGAGGGTTAATGCGCTCCGAGGAGAAATAATGTTGCGGAGGGTGAATGCGCTCCGAGGAGAAATAATGTTGCGGAGGGTGAATGCGCTCCGAGGAGAATAAATGTTGCGGAGGGTGAATGCGCTCCGAGGAGAAATAATGTTGCGGAGGGTGAATGCACTCCGAGGAGAAATAATGTTGCGTAGGGTGAATGCGCTCCGAGGAGAATAAATGTTGCGGAGGGTTAATGCGCTCCGAGGAGAAATAATGTTGCGGAGGGTAAATGCGCTCCGAGGAGGATGGGAGGATCGCTGGGGCTGCTGGTGGCTGCTACTGATGCTTACCTCTCCACTGGCCGGAGCCGAACTGATGCTGATCGCTCTGGCGGAGCCCCTTTTATTTCCGAAAAGCAGCTGATCCGTACGGTATGTCCCTAGCGCGTTGTGCTGATGTGTCCTTAACGCGTTTGTACGGATCGGCTGATAGTGTGCCCGTTGGTGCTTGGGTTATGGTCACACTTGGGGCGGTCAGCTGTGGGTGTGACCGTGGGTGGCTGTGCTACGGGCCCATTGGTGGTGATCAGCTGTGGTTGGTTTTATGTATCTTTTATTGCTTGTTTATTTATACTTATTTCTTTTATCTCTTTGTGGCAGGTCTTCATGTATTGTCGCTTATGTTCTACTTATTCTACTAATACTTATTTTTTAGTCTTCATGGCTTGTCTTGGTGTTTCTAGTATAATTAGTCTTCAGGGTTTCTTCTCGGTGTTTCTAATGTTATTGTTGTGGTGTTTGTGGCGCCGACGCTTGGTCTTCCTGGCGCTGGGCGTCACACTCCCCCCTCCTTTCCCAGTGTGGCGTTTTCGGTTGTCTTTCTTTGTGTCGCTCGGAACCAGGTGCTGATGCGGACATCTCCCGTTCGGCCGATCTTGACCCAGCACGCCTCCTGTTCCTCGTTCCATAGTTTGGGGGGGGGCGGCCGATAGTAGTTTTGCCGCTCGGTTTTTGTGGCTGGCCTGTGCCATCCTTTCCTTAAATTTCCAGGCCGAAATGTTGAATTTATTTTCATTATTTTCCATCTTTCTGAAAAGGTAGAGAGATGGCATCGTTATTGTGTTTGCTTCCTCTATTTTTACTGGTTTTAGTTGTGAGACGTGTGCCAGTAGTTTTTTGTTCGTTGTCGTATCTTGTACTGTTGTAATCACTGGTGAGGTTAGTTCGAGTACCTTACACGGACCGCTGTATTTAGGTTCTAATTTCGCTGTTGTTTTGTCGATTTTTTTCGATAGTGGGTGCGTTCGTACCCATACTAGGTCCCCTCTTTTTGGCTTCCATGCTCGCTTTCGCAAATTGTAATGTCTTGCTTGTTTTGCTGCTGCTTCTTCCATGTTTTGTCTGGCTATTGTTTCTGTTTGTTTTCGTTTGTCGGTGCTTTCTTGGTTTGTTTGATTGTTGAACCCTGACCCTAGTGTTACCTCGTCGAATAGGTTCCCCGGCAATCTAAGTTCTCTCCCGAATATCAGGTATGCTGGGCTAAACCCTGTTGCCTCTGACTTGCTGCTATTTATCGTTCTGGTAGTTGTTCGTCCCATTTGTTGTGTTTCCCTCCCGCGAATTGTGCGATCATCGTCTTTAGTGTTCGGTTCGCTCGTTCGGTTGGGTTTTCTTGTGGTGTGTATGGTGCCGTGAATTGTTGGGTGATGCCCCACGTTTTCATTACCTGTTTCGTCTTTCTGCTTGTAAATTGTACGCCGTTGTCTGAGATCAATCGCTTTGGTGCACCTCCCCTCGCCAGTATTTTTTCTCTGAACGCCTTTAGGAATGCGTCAGCTGTTGCGCTTCTTGCCGGTGTGACCTCCACCCATTTCGAAAATTTATCGATAAACACGATTAGTGCGGTGTTGCCGTGCGGCGATCTTGGGAGTGGTCCCACGAAATCGACGCATATTGTTTCCCATGGTGCGTTTGCGATTTTGGTCAGCATTTTGCCTGCCGCTGCTTGTTGCGATACCTTAAATTTTTGGCAGCTTTCGCATGTTCGTACGAATCGTGTTACGTCTCTGCTTAGCCCTGGCCAAAAGTATCGCTGCCTTATTCTGATTTTCGTGCGTCTGATCCCGAGATGTCCGGCTGTTGGGTTTGTGTGATCTTCGGTTAGTACCCTCTGTCTCTCTTGTTTTGGAACGCACAGTTTTCAGGGTTGATCGTCTTCGTCGGTTTGGCTTGGTATGTGTCGGTATAATCTTCCGTGTTTTATGGTATAATCCCCAGCTTCTTTTGGTGTCATCTCTACTTGGTTCCATTTGTTTTGATAAAAATCGCATTCTACGATTTCTGCTATTCGGGTTTCTTCGCGTGGTAAGCGGGAAAGTCCGTCCGCCACTGCGTTCAACTTGCCTTTCCGATATCGTATTTCGAATGAGAATGGTTGCAGTCCCAATGCCCATCTTGCTACTCGTCAGGATGGGCTTTCGATGGAATTTAATTTCCATCTGTAATTACGATAAATTGGTAGCCTTCTAGGTACATCCTCATCTTGTGTATACCCCAGTAGATGGCTAGGCATTCTTTTTCCGTTGCGGAGTATTTGGTTTCCTCGCTACATGTTCTCCGTCCGCATCTTCCTGGGTCAACACCGCTCATAGTCCGCAGTCGCTTGCGTCTGTTTGGAGTATGAATGTTTTTCTGAAGTCTGTTCATGCTAATATTGGTGCTTCCGTTAGACACAGCTTTAGGTCTTGGAAGCTGTTCTCTTGTGCTTCGCCCCACTCAAATTTTTGCCCCTTTTTTAATAGGTCTTGTAGAGCTTTTGCTCGTTCGGTGTACGCTGGTACGAATCTGCGGTACCAAGATGTTCTTTAATGGCCGGGTCTGTGTGTATTCCTTCCTCGCTCACCATGTGTCCTAGGTATTTCAGTTTCTTTTGGAAAAAGTGACATTTTGCTGCGTTAATGCGTAGGTTTGCTGTCCGTAGTCGTTCGAATACCGCTTGTAGTTTCTGCATGTGTTCAACTTTCGTCCGCCCAATTACGATTATGTCGTCTAGGTATGCGAAAGCGAATTCCATGTCCGGTCCGATTACCGAGTCTAGGGCTCTTTGGAACGTAGCAGGTGCTGTTGCGAGTCCGAATGGCATGACCTTCCATTGGTACAATCCTCGCCCGGGAGCTGTAAGGGCTGTGTAGTGTCGGCTCTGTTTTTCCATTGGGATTTGCCAATACCGTGGTAATGGGTATGCATCTTTCTCTATTTTTTCTTTAACAGTCGGTAGTCCACGCAGACCCTCCAATCTCCAGTTTTCTTTTTTATGAGGACAATCGGTGAGCTGTATGGGCTGTGTGATGGTTCTATTAGATCTTGCTTTATGAGTTCGCTGATCTCTTTGTTGATGATTTCCATTTGCACTTGGTTTCTTGGGTAATACCTCTGTTTGACTGGTCTGTCATCCTTCAGAAATATCCGATGTTTCGTAACATTGCTCACTCCTTCAAGAGTTTTGGATTTCTGTACCTCCGTTGTGATCCATTTTTCGATTTCCTCGTCCGTTGGCTCTGTTACTGAATTTCTTGCGCCTTCCTCCTTTCTCTTTGGGTTTGGTTCCCCGTTGAAGTTTATTGTGGCTTCTCCGCACGTTATTGATGTGCCTGCATCCTTTAAGAATTCCATTCCTAGTATGGGGGTGTCTGGTACCCCTGTCATGATTAGGAATGATTTGGTGGTTTTTTTTCCCCCTAGTTCTACTGTTAGTTGGATTCTTCGTGTTGTTTTCCGAGTGCTTCCATCCGCGAGCCGGATTAATCTGTTTTCCACTCCTTCGATACCTTCTCCTTTTTTTTTCGGCCGCCCTTTCGTTTATCATGCATCTTGTTGCCCCTGTATCGATGATTACTTCCATCAGTTGTGATCCAATCCTGGCCCGTCCTAAAAGTTGGTTCTTGTTAAATATTAGTTGTGTGTTGTCCCTCTCAGCTGGTTTTGGGCCACAGGAGGTTCGCGGGTTGGTCCTGCGCCCTGTGTGTTTTTCAGTTGTTTTCTGCAGCAGTCTATTGTGCGTACTCCTTGTTTGTTGCAGGTCCAGAAGTACAGTACGGGTTCCCTGCTGCATGTTCAGGCCTCGTGCCCATAGTTTCCACATCTTTGACATTTCCTTTGTCGGTATTGCGTCCTTTGCCATGCTGGTTGGTCGTTTTGTGGGTAATTCCATTGGCGACCTGTAACCTTGGAGAGTCCTGCATCTGTCTGAATTTTTTCGAATTCATCTGTGATGACAGCGTTTGGAATTCTCTCCTCTTCACGTATAGTTTCAGCGGCAGCCGGCAGTTCTGGTATATTATTTCCAGTTTTTCCTGCTCTGTGTAGGTTCCGAACCTCATTAACTTTCTTATTTCTTGGATATAGTCTCGAACTGGTTCTGTTTCCGCTTGTTTTCGCTCTGCCACTTGTTTTGCAAGCTCCTCTTGGTATCTGGGGGATATGAAGTTTTCTTTTAGTCCGACCTTTGCTTCCTTCCATGATGTGACTGACGCTGGCTTTGTGTGCCACCAGTCTAGCGCGCTTTCTTCCAGGATTATCGGCATTGCGAATACGAGGTGGTCCGGTTCTACCCCGTAGGTTTCTGCTAATTCCTCCATCCTCAGGAATTCTAGCAGCCCTCCTTTTCCTGTAAAGATCAGGTCCCACTTGCGTATTTTTTCTATTATCGCTACTGCTTCTGGTGATCCTTTCTTTATCTGTTTTGGAAATAGCAATTTCTTCCTGCCTGTCCTGGTCTCCCCTTGGATCTCTTCCATTGTTGGTTTTTGTGGTACTCCTTTTGGTGATTGTTGCCTTGGGCTCTTGGTTCTCGGGCTTTTCCCTCGTGTTTGGGTATTTGCTAGTTGTTCTAGCCTCTCTCGAATATGCATTGGGAGGTCTGTTCTCTCCGAAAATTGTAGTAGTTGTTTCTTTTGGATCTCTAGTCCATCCAGTTTCTCCAATCCGAACTCCTCGCATTAGTTTTGTAACTCCAGTTTCGTTGCTTGGTTTATCCATTGTTTTGCCATCTTGACCTTTGAGATTATGCTTCTTATGCTACCACAACCTGCTCGGGCGCCACTGTGACGGCGCTTCGGCCGGGGTATGCTCGTCGCGCCGGGTTCCACAGAAATTTGTTTGATCTCTGGGTGTGGTAGCTGAAAGAGAGACTCGCGGTTCAAGAATAAGGCGGGGCTTGAGCGGTAACAAAAGAGATAGAGTTATTTTTATTGTTCTTAAAAGGTGCAAAGTTCGGTAGGTGCGCGGGTTTTTCTTCTGGCTCTTCCTTCGGGGGTCGGCTGCCGGGGTCGTCCTTCGGGTTGGCTGCACGTGGCGGATGGTTGCGTGCGGGTCGTCCGGTCGGGGTCGAGGTCGCGGAGGTCTAATGCGCTCCGAGGAGAAGAAATATTGCGGAGGGTTAATGCGCTCCGAGGAGAATAAATGTTGCGGAGGGTGAATGCGCTCCGAGGAGAAATAATGTTGCGGAGGGTGAATGCGCTCCGAGGAGAAATAATGTTGCGGAGGGTTAATGCGCTCCGAGGAGAAATAATGTTGCGGAGGGTTGATGCGCTCCGAGGAGAAATAATGTTGCGGAGGGTGAATGCGCTCCGAGGAGAATAAATGTTGCGGAGGGTCAATGCGCTCCGAGGAGAAATAATGTTGCGGAGGGTGAATGCACTCCGAGGAGAAATAATGTTGCGGAAGGTGAATGCGCTCCGAGGAGAAATAATGTTGCGGAGGATTAATGCGCTCCGAGGAGGAATAATGTTGCGGAGGGTGAATGCGCTCCGAGGAGAAATAATGTTGCGGAGGGTTAATGC
Organism: Drosophila miranda; assembly: GCF_003369915.1. NCBI lineage: Eukaryota > Metazoa > Arthropoda > Insecta > Diptera > Drosophilidae > Drosophila > Drosophila miranda. The sequence goes on from NC_046674.1 coordinate 35,936,439, forward strand.
GCTCCGTGGAGAAATAATGTTGAGGAGGGTGAATGCGCTCCGAGGAGAAATAATGTTGCGGAGGGTTAATGCGCTCCGAGGAGAAATAATGTTGCGGAGGGTTAATGCGCTCCGAGGAGAAATAATGTTGCGGAGGGTGAATGCGCTCCGAGGAGGATGGGAGGATCGCTGGGGCTGCTGGTGGCTGATACTGATGCTTACCTCTCCACTGGCCGGAGCCGAACTGATGGTGATCGCTCTGGCGGAGCCCCTTTTATTTCCGAAAAGCAGCTGATCCGTACGGTATGTACCTAGCGCGTTGTGCTGATGTGTCCCTAACGCGTTTGTACGGATCGGCTGATAGTGTGCCCGTTAGTGCTTGGGTTATGGTCACCCTTGGGGCGGTCAGCTGTGGGTGTGACCGTGGGTGGCTGTGCTACGGGCCCATTGGTGGTGATCAGCTGTGGTTGGTTTTATGTATCTTTTATTGTTTGTTTATTTATACTTATTTCTTTTATCCTTATGTGGCAGGTCTTCATGTATTGTCGCTTATGTTCTACTTATCCTACTAATACTTATTTTTTAGGCTTCATGACTTGGTGTTTCTAGTATACTTAGTCTTCAGGGTTTCTTTTCGGTGTTTCTAATGTTATTGTTGTGGTGTTTGTGGCGCCGGCGCTTGGTCTTCCTGGCGCTGGGCGTCACACATGGCCGGCCTTGCTTAGCGTAAAACATTAGCGCCTAGATCTCAGAGACTATTAAAACTAGGGAAACCAAATTTTTTATCCACACTCCTGAGATATCGGACCTTGACTAGTTTCTTTCCAAATTTCGCCATACCCCCTTCCGCTCAGAGACTATTAACGCTAGAGTAACCAAATTTGGTAACCGCACTCCTGTTAGATCTCACTATAAAACGTATATCTCAAAATTTCGCCCCACCCGCTTCCGCCCGCACAAAAGACGAAAATCTGTGGCGTACACAATATTAAAGATACGAGAAAACTAAAAACGCGCAATCAAAGAGAATGACCGTATCTATGAGATTGCTGATCTGGATAAGATCATTTTTATAGCTAAAAGGAACAAATTAATTTGCAGTGGCTACGCAGCGCCCGACGACATGTTCAGACACGTTTTCTGTCTCTCCCGCACGCACACATTTTCGCTCAATGTAGCCATACTGACTATGTATCAGGTATAAATGTAGAGTTGCGGTCGCCGCAGTAATTCACAACGTTCCCCCGTTGTTTTTATGTTAGTGTGTGTATTCCGCGCGAACTCCTCAACAAAAACCAACAAACAGCACCATCGACCGAATTGTTTTTACTGCTATTTGGATGTTGACATGCAATGACTGCATCTTTCAAGAGGCGATGCAGTTACTGCACCATCAAGTGGCCCGTGTGAAACAGCAGAAGGCTGTTACGCGCGGATCCTAGGCAAAACGCAGCCTTCCTCCCGCCCAGCCGACCGAGGGGCGCTGCTGATTAACGCGCGGCGCGTAGCCGAGCCAAACGCGAGAATGCAGGAAAGATAGCTGTTAGACTAACATTCGAGGAAATTTAGCACAAAACTTACTAAGAAACAATTACAATTACTAATTACTAGAAAGGTGTGTAAGGATTAGTAGTTTAATAAAAGGAAGAGAATTAGTGGTGGATATAATATGGTAGAGGGAATTATAATCCGAGCATAAGACCCTAAACGGTTCATTCAAGGAATAATTCGATCTACAAAGTGGAAGGAACAACGGTATACAATTTCTAGTCAGTCTAATAGGAATCGTGAAGTTTTTGCGTCTTTGTTATATAGGGGTCGTCAAATTCCTTTGACCACCTCTTTATAAACCCAAGCACGCCCATGGCCTTATTTACCATGGTAGAAATGTGTTCGGAAAACTTTAACTTTGCGTCTAATAAGACACCAAGATCATTCACCAGGGTAATTCTCTCAAGAGAACCTCCAAATTGGGTATAGGGAGCCAACAAGGGGCTAGAACGGTGAAATGTCATAACTTTGCATTTCGAGGCATTAAGGTGTAACAAGTTTGCACAACACCATGACTGAAAGTTATTGAGATCGGATTGCAAGCGAGAATGAAATGAAATGTCCTTATACTGGACACAGAGTTTAACATCATCCGCATACATAAGTATTAGAGAGTATGTTAATACTGAAGGCAAGTCATTAATAAAGAGTGTGAAGAGTAAGGGGCCTAGATGGCCTGCCATGTGGTACTCCCGAAGAAACCTTTACTGGTAAAGAGAGGGAGTTTTTGAAGAGGATTCTTTGAGACCTGGAGCAAAGATAGCTAGAAATCCATCTCAGGAGGTTGGGCCGAGACCATAAAAGGGCAAGCTTATGCGCTAAAAGGGAATGGTTTACAGAGTCGAATGCTTTACTAAAGTCGGTGTAAATAACATCCGTCTGTAAGTTACCTTGAAAGCCTTTAATAATAAAAAAGAGGTAAACTCTAACAAGTTCGTGGTGGTTGATCGCCGCCTTATAAACCCATGCGGAGTGGGAGATATAAGTGACCTGCAAAGATGTTGCAAGTGCGGAGTTAATACCTTCTCAAACATTTTGGGAATAGCGGATAACTTTGCTATACCTCTATAATTTTTTGCGTCAGACTTGCTACCTTTTTTATGGAGAGGAATTATAAACGATTCCTTCCAGATGGGGGGAAGCAAGAAGAATCGATGTACAGGGTGAATAGTTTAAGCATGGGTCCACACAGAGCCTCGGCGCAGTACCTGAGTACACAACCTGGAACCCCATCGGGACCCGGTGAAAACACCGGCTTAACTAGTCGAAGATCATGAAGTAAAGAACATTGATTTAACAAGGAACTGAAAATGCCGTTCAACCTCGGTAAACCGTATGGGTACGGCTGACCAGAGTAGCTTTCCTCAGAATAGGTGGATTGGAAAAATTCGGCAAAAAGATCGGCAATTGCCTGATCATTATTTGCCGACGTATTACAAAATGATAGCGAGGATGGGTGTGCGGACATTCTACGCTTACTGTTTACGAAGCAGTAAAACTGTTTAGGGTCCTGAGAAAAACGTATCCTGCATCGAGATAGGTAGTTCTTATAGCATTGTGTATTAAGAACTGAAAAGTGTGACAGAGCTATTACATAGCGAAAGTGAGAAGTAGGAGAACCAACTTCCTGAAATTTTTTATAAAGTCCTGATTTTAAGTTTTTAAGACTAGATAACTCTTTGGTAAACCAAGGGGGTTTTCCAGATCTAATCGGACAAGAAAGTGGGACACAAGAATCAAAAAATGTGCTAAGAGGATTGTAAAAAATGTTTGTGCCTTTTATGACATCAGTGCACAAGTACAAAGCGGACGAATCAAAATCCTTAATGAGGTTATTTAGCTTCGCAAACTCGGCTTTACGAAAGCAGCGGACACGTTCAGGTAGTCTACTCGACCGATCCAATACAGTTGGTCCTATATCTAGCGACAACTCGAAAGTAGGATGGTAGGCATCTTCAGGTATAGTGAGCGGAAGGGCTCGGGTTAACAACACTATGGTCGGATCCGATACAAAGCACAGATCAAGCAATCGACCCAAGGAATTTTTCACATGATTGACTTGAGACAGGGACAGGTCAAGCAAGCCGTCAACAAAGTCATGTCGTGACATGGGCACTAGGATACTAGACTCGTTTACCGAAGACCAAACAGTTCCTGGCAAGTTGAAGTCACCAAGAACTATCATACGATCTTTATCAGATAGCGAGGAAGAAACAGCGGTTAAAGCGGACAAGTGCTGCTCATAAATTGAGATATCCGAAGAAGGTGGAATATATCAGCAAGTAATGACCATAGCGAAAGCGGGAAGAATAAAAGCAATTTTATCATTCGATGTGAGATCAGGGGGCAGCCGTGAGACAAAAACTTGTCGTTTTGGTGGGCCTCCCACCAGTAATTTGGGCACCACAGGCCTAGTACCTGTGGTGGCAATATCCGGAGGTCCGGAACGTCTATTTACTGGTGGGATTGGGATGGACGGGACAACTAGTGAGCTTGCGGACACTACGGACACGGACGCTGCAGACGTACTTGGCTGCACATGCTCCGAAGCGATGAATTCGGCAACCGAATCTGCATCGCCAGCAGCTGTCGTTGCCCTTGGTGTGGCAAACTAAATCAGCTGCTGCACACTTTGAGTGGTCGGAGTCCGTTTTTCGGCATCGAGCGGCTGAGCGACTATTGGCACTTGCAGATCCCGCGGAGTGACCCTTTTGCGCCTCGGAGACTCATTCAGCAGGTTTAAACCGCTAAACTGAGCCTCCATGGCTAGGATCCGACCGTATTGGTTTTTAAAACCAACGGTCAGCTCCTTAAAGCCACTTCGCGTCTGCCTCATAAAAGCTACCATGTCTTTCTCCACCGCACGGCATGCCTCGCAACTGTAGTGCAAACCATTAGTGCAGTGCACTACGCTCTCGCAGAGCCAGCAGGGGATAATCGGCTGATCGTGGGTGATCTGCTTATTGCATAATTTTTTGGCGCAGACCACAGCGAATTCCATTTTAATTATATAAAAACAGAAAATCAACTATTTAAAATTCAAAAACAAATTGGTATCAGACCTATGTGCCAGACAAACGCTCAAAGCGGAATTAGTAAAAAGAAAGCGGGGAGGAGAGCGGTTATATCGAGAGCTACTAAACAGATAGTTAAAAGAGCGAGAGAGACAGAACAGTTATTTGGATAATAGGGAGAGACTGATAGCTAAAGCAAAGGCTACGAGATAAAGAGCGGGCTAAATTCAGCGTGAGCGTACTTACAGAAAGCAACACACAAACACACGATTAACAAACGCACAGAATTAATTTCGAAATCAAATTTTTAATAATAACAATAGACATGCACTCGCGTTATTGAACAGATTTTCTACTGTAGGTTAAATGACGATTTTAATCGAGGTTTAGTTTGAAAAAACACCGGCTGTATTTGCAAAATAAAAGGAAAAGAAGCGGAGCGCAAAACAAAAACACGTCTGGTCACCACAAAGAGAGCGAACGTTTATCGTTCTTCTTTTCGTTTGACCTCTGTATATGCACGCAGCAAAAAAACCAACAACAACAGTACCGTCGACCGAACCGTTCTCTTTCGCTCTTCTTTTGGTTTGTCCTATGTATATGCACGCAGCAACAAAACCAACAACACAACCGAATTTCGCAACGACTTTTTGCTTTTTGGGCAAATTACTGTAATTTCAAAACTGTCCGACTGCACAACTTAACAACTTTTTGTTGAAATTACAATAAAAATGCACTATCCACTTTAGACGACCGAGATTGTTCTGCTATACATAAATTGAATGCGCGGATTCAAAACTGGACGAGCCCCCAAATGTAGGAATGTTAATTATAATAGCGTTTATTGATATGAGTATATAGTGTAGGTTTTGTAATGAATGTTGGACAAATACTTTAACAATTGATGAGACAACTTATTAGCACGACGACTGACAACTTTTTCGCACGACGACTAAAAACTTAATAATTGAGAGTCCTTTCTCCGGCGCTTGACGGCTTTTTTTACGACCGCTTTTGCGCTCTACCGATCTGATCTCTGCTCTCTGCTCTCTCGCTATCGGGATGGGGGACGCGAGTGTACCGACAGCACAGCCTTCTTACATATTTAGTTAAAAATCCGCAACTCGAAGTTAGGTTTTTTTAAAAAATATTTTTTATTTTTAATAGCTTAACTTCTTACAAGATTTGGTTGAATTCCCCTACTTTACCGCGGGTCTGCTTGTCTCAAACGCAACTGATCTTTCTGCTGCTGGCAAGATTCCATCAGCCTTTCTTTCGACTCTCGACTCTCGCTTCGGGGGTCGCTTTCCTCGGCTGCATCTTCGTGGCGATGGCGTGGATGCGTCGGCTTTGATGAAAGGCGACCGCTGCTGTGGCGTGATTCTAGGAAATCGATCTCTTGAGAGTGGTGGATTGGGTTGAATCAATGGGGTCTATTGTTTATAATTGGTGACTGTAGCGTGGAGTGTGGGAAAAATTTGTTGATTCTAGGTGGTGTCTTGATACTCGCGGTTAGGGTGGGTGAATAGGACGTCAACATAAGGTGTATGAGAAGTGGGGAATTATGGATATGTCACTCCCCTAACGTTTTTTATTAGCCTGTCCCTAGGCGTTTCCCCTCGGGTACAGTGACGGGGTGTCAAGTATATAGTTGAGGTTAGTTCTTCTTCCTCTTCTTTTGTTGGGTTATTGCATTTGACAGTGAATCTCTTTGGAGTTTTCTTAAATTTAGTGGCTACATAGCTTATTAGTCCTATAATAGTTATAACAATTGATCTTAGTGAACTTATTTGTAATAGATTACTATATTTAGTTTGTTTCATAAATATTTCTCCTGTCTGTGCATAAGATAGTGGCTCTACTCTAGGTATATTGTTATGAACATATAAGTTTTGTGGAAAGTCCAACATTGTATTGGATTGTATTGCAATGTAAATTTTTACAATGGTATTTCTTTCCGCTATGATTTCTTGGTTTAGATAATTCTGGCTAGCCGTTGTTTTTGGAATTTTTCATGTGATTAGGTTAGGTTAGGTAGAGGCGGCTGCCAAGCTCGCTCGGAGCCCGTCACACTTAGGCCAGTTTCGGCCCGTTCTGATACCGCTTGGGATCATTCCCTCCCTGCAGTGAGATTTCATGTCAACAGTTGTCCCATCCAGAAAACATTTCGTGAGAATTTGCTTTAAAATTCATCATTTATTTTCTGTTTAGTTTCCCTAATGTATACTTCTTCATCTTGAATATAATATTTGTCATATGTTATATCTGTTAATATATTATTTAGCTCATTCGGATATGGAAAAATTTTATAGATAGGCCCTGTTTGTAGTGGGGCGGATCGAAGATCAATTCTTCAACATCAAAATCGTTGATCCAGTGAACCTCGTGAACCTCCTAGTAGCCGTCGCAAGAAATTTAAAAGATCGTTGTGTTTCGTGGTAGATATATGTCGCTGTGTATTTGGTTCGGGGGTCTGGGGGATCGCCTATGGGATTGCCTATGGCTGGGTGCACGCCCCGGACCCGATTCATCCAAAAACAGTGCTCTGGACTTGACAAGGACGTCGGCTCAGGATCGCTCCACTGTCGAATCGGCGTGCGGATGAGCAAAACTGGGCTTGAGGAGTCTATGGACGGCGCCGTGGTGCCTACGACGGGGCGGCTCACGAGGGCGGCGTACGTGGAGTAGCGTGTGGTGGTTCTTGCCACACACCCTGCACAGCCCGCCACTGCGACAATCCTTGCCAGAGTGTTGGTGAGCCAGGCAGTTCCCGCAATACTTTTTGATAAGGACAGCTCCTCTGGGCTCAGGAGAAGAAATTAGTGGCAGGTCCGTAGCGGATGGACTCCTTGGCAGATTCGGCAACGGTAGGAGCCAATTTCCCGAACACGTCGGTTCTCCATGGTGTGGTTGGCGCGGGGATGTGGGGCCATATCTAGATGCGGAGAACTAAGATGAAATAAACTATTCGAAGACACATTAGTACCGATCTTGGAACGGGTGTGAGACACATTTAGAACATTGGAAATTGTCGCCCGATTACATTGTCTGGTGAGGCTGTGTTTATCTAAGGACGGATTCACATTCAAGTTCAGGCTTGAATTCGGAACGGAGCGTTGAGCTTTCATACAGTGAATATTTTGAAAATATTCCTTTCGGTCAAGCGTAGGAGACTGTCCGAGAACTTCTTCGGAGGGAGCTGGAAGGAAATTGCTTTCATAAAAAGTCCCCGAGTCTTCTACCAGCTTGATAGGTCGTCTGGAAATTCGACTCGAAAACGAAGAGATTTGATTCATCATCTGAGGCACTGAACCTGTGAGTACCCAGCCGAAAACGGTTTCCTGCCCGAGGAGAGAGCCACTGATGTTGGTCAGTGAGCCACTTAACTGGATGGACGGAAGGATATTCGCTCCAATCAGAACATCTATTTGTGAACTCTCATAGAACGTCGGATCCGCCCATGAGAGATCGGATGCGATAGAATATTCGCGGCCACTTCCGAAATAACGTAGGCTGTGGCATTCAGTTGTAAACCCGGCTTAGTCGGAGAGCGAATGGAAAAACTACAGAGATTTTTTGACTGAGCGGATACGGCATTATTTAGGCCGGAGACCTGTGCCTGTATACGTTGGAATGGCAATTTGATCATATCAACAAGACGTTCCGTAATGAACGTCGCCTCGGAGCCAGAGTCGATCAGAGCGCGGGCGTGGACATTTTTTCCTAGGTGGCAAATATTCACGATGGCCGTGCCTAGAAGGACAGCCCTCGTGCCGGAGGCGAAGTACGCCTGAACGTTTGGCTGGGCTTCGGACGAACTTGTATTTTACACGCTGGGTTCTCGTAGATGTAGCTGGGGCCACGCTGAGGAATTTTGTTCCGTTGTGGAAATCGCTTCGCTGGAGTTTGCTGGATTGCTGCGGTGTAGATGCGTGTGGTGCAAGTCTCCAGAAGTAATACAGTTGTGGGCGCTTTGGCATGCTCGTATCTGGTGGCCCCTTGCAAAGCAGTTCAAACAAAGCTGCTTTTGCTTAATGTAGTCGGAGCGAGCGTCAGCGGGCATTTGAAGGAAGTGAGGGCATAAACGGATTGGATGATACTCTTTGGAGCAGAGATCACACGTTCTCCTCATTTGATTCACTGTTGTCTCGAACGAGTGGACATTCCCAGGATAAGGACTTCCTTGAGACCGAAACGGATTGCTTCTGGAATTGCCTGAAGTGGGTATGCTCGCCCTGGAACGGGCCTGAGTCTCCATGCCTGGATGGCCGTCCTCGGTCACTTCGAGAGACAGGTACCGCTCCGCCAGGAACTTTTCCATGGCGTGCCAGGTAGGAATTTCGGACTTGTGCGTCACGGATTGCTCCCAAAGCTCTAAGGTCGTCTTTGGCAGCTTAGCAGAAATGAGGTACACTAAAACTCCGTCAGCGAAAACGCTGTCTGTGGAGACCTCGGAGTGGGTGAGTGTCGTGAGGCACTTGTGGACGGCCCTCTGGAGCTCTTTTAGCGCTGCTGCTGACTCGGTACGGATTTGGGGCAGACTGAAAAGAATCTTCAGCTGGGCCTTGAGTATCAGCCTCTTGTTTTGGAAACGCACATGGAGGGCGTTCCATGCGGACGCGAAACCCTCGTGCGTAAGTGGAGCCTGCGCCACTATGTCGTGGGCTTCACCGCTTGTCTTTTTGTTGAGGTGGAACAGTTTTTCCACTGGAGCCAACCTTGGCTGGTAGTCCCCACTGAAAACTTCAGTGTCACATGGAGGGAGGCGGCAACCGCCGGAAGTCGGCACTTGAACGGCCAGTTGCGGCGTGTGAGGGGGCTCGAGCTGATCGTTCAGTTCGGCAAGGCATTACGCGTAGACCGCGAAGCCGTCATCGTACATCCCTTGGACGTCAGCTACCCCCTCTGGATCTGCTTCCGCTATCGCACCCACACAGGCCTCGAACTCCACGTCCACTTTCGCCCAGAGACTTCGGAGTTGATCTCGATGGACTTGGGAGAGCGAGCGGGTTGGTGTGCAGCATCTGGAGCGCTGAGCTTCTGGTCGAAGCGTGTCAGTCTGCTTGCAGCCAAGGCAAACTTAGACCGTGCGGAACTGGCGGCTTACTGGGCCATAGTGCTAGGAACCGTGCGAGGGTCTACCGAGGGGAGCAACAAAGCCTCGAAGGCATGTGGTGTGTGAGCCCGGGAAATGGTCGGACCTCGCTCAGCTGGGCCCAGACGGGAAGATGTGGGCGTAGTGTCTGAGCCGTTGGAGCTGGGTGGATGGGTCAAACTCAGCGAACTCACCCGCTTAAACTTCCTGCGAGATTTCTTCTCAACAGTGGGCATGGTTGGCTGATGGATTTGCGATTACGCGTATCAGAGTCGCAAAGCAGGTGAGCGTGAATGGAGAAGCGGAAGTTCTGAACGACGGACCGTAGATATGTGGACTTGGTGGAGTCTATTGCGAGTTTATATTATAGAAATCGTACACAGTGGCCGGAATATATAAATATAAAAATACTACGAACAATATAAAAAACTGTCCAACCAAGAACGAAAATTGAGGATGGACGATAATATTGAGGCACGAGGTACCATTATACCAATATACCAATGTATAGAGTCGGTTGAAAACAATATACTCTCGAAATGCAGGGTAGCGCGTCACTTGGCGTTCCGTTACGTTTAAGCGCGGCACCCAAAAATATTCTCCCTACAGCTACAACGCAGGCAAACGGTGGAGAAGCGAAAGCGAAAAGAAAAACGAAAAGAATGCACCGCTGCTGCTGCTTGTATGTGTGTATGTATGGCTGTAAGTGCTATGTACCGCGGCTTGGGTTGAAGAGATGTCAAACAACGGGTAAAACGGTGGATAACCGTTTTATATACAATATGTATATTATATAGATGTGCAAGAATATGCTAATTTAAAATGCGTACGTATAGATATGTAAGATAAATACATACTATGTATGTGCCGTATGTATGGATCGTTATTTTGTTGGTAGTATAATTAGTTAAATATGGAGGCGCAGTGATTTGTTATTTTATTTCCTTATAAAACCGACAAACTATGGAACGTTGAGCATGCACGGAATAAACAACAAAAATAATTGCAAGAATATGCCTTTATGTTTGTTGCCAGCCTCTTGGATTGCGTTGCGATGTGTACATACATGTATGTATGTATGTTAGCAACGAAAGCTCAGCTGGTAGCTGGGAGAGGTAAGAATATTATTTACACTGGATCGGAAGCTGAACGCAGGAGTTAGCTCGGATCAAATGAAACCTTTGGAGAAGTAGGAAGCCACAACCGTTGGCAGAACGAAGTATGGTTTAATTTGGAGCTAGAGCGAGAAATAAATACATATGTATGTACATATGCCACGGGAACTCGGACTGGGATGGAAAACTCGCACAGAATCACTGCACTGTTGTTAGGCACAATCGAAGAGTACTTATCTTGAACTTGGAGCGATCCGCCGATGCTGGCTGGGGTGAGCTTCTCCTTATGGGGAAGGCGAAGATCCGGCTCGAAGGACCAATGTTTGTAGTGGGGCGGATCGAGGTTCAATTATCCAACGGCGAGGTGTATGTTCCAGTTTAAACTCCTAGCAGTCGTCACAGAAAGGAAAGGCCGATGGGTTTCGTTGTGTATATATATATATATTGTTCATGTAGTTATTGGGTATTCGCGGGATGTCGACAGGTTGAAGCGGGGGTGAAAACGTAACTAAATAACTCTATGCCTTATGATGCTTTTGCTGCCGTGAGCGCCGAGTGGATCGTGGATTGTGGATGCGAGCGCCCCTCCGAGCGCGCGAGAGCGAGTTGGGACCGGAGCGCACGGAGTTGGCACAGTTCTTGGCAATTATTTGCTGCTGACCTGAACAGGCCCATTTGTACTTTCTCTAGGAATGTTGGAAATTATTGAGATTTCGTTAGTGTCTGATTTTAGCCACGTAGAAGTATTGATGATAGTATTTTCTCGGAATTAATGTGCTTCAGCTAATATTGTTTAAACGATTTCGGATTGAATATGCCGAGTCTAGTTAACTGCATTCCTAGTTCTATGTCTTCGATATATTCTGTGAAATGTTGTAAATTGAATATGAAAATTGTTATTTAATTGTTCCTATCTTTTTCTTCGTTTAATTTGTTAATAATATCTATTCCCTTATTTACGGGATCTATTACCAGATTTAATTCATTCGTTTGAACACTGTGGACGGTTTTCTAAGGGTTAAACTACAAAGAGAGTGAGAGCTCTCTTACTACGATTTCCCAAGCAGTGCTTAGTTTCATGCTATGGCAGCGCAACCTCGTCTCCGATCATCAAGAAGAGTCGTCGTTTGCGTCTCGACTATAGCACATCGGCAATCCAGCAGTTGCAGCCGGCTGCGATGAAACCCGTCTTACTCATGAAATCCTTCCCTATACGCAATTAATATTAAATTTTCAGTTGTTGGCCCATGAGGGGAACAACGTTTAATTCGTACTATTCGTAAACGATCAGAATCAGAAACTTTCAAGTGAGTATAGGAAAAAGGCGGGCGAGCAAATAGATTGTAATGCAGGAAATTTTACTCAGGACGATTTAGCTGCCAGGGCGATCCTAGCCACAACGCACGTTCCTTCCAGTGCGTGCCACACGTATGGTCTCATACACCACGTAAAGACCCTGAAACCCTATTCACACACACACACACACACACACACCCGTGTGGTGAGCGGGCAGTAGAATACCACCACAGCATGTCACAGCTTGTCGTATGAGGCGACTAAGAAGACACGGGGATGTTCTGCTCCCTCTAAAGAGCACTAAAGCAACTCGTAACCGCCGGCACAAGCCAGGTATCCCCCGGATAGGTCTAACACACTTGTGAAACACCTAGCTAATACGAGAAGGCGACTAAGACGGAGACCAGTAAAGTCTTAGGATAGGAACTGGACCCCCCTTTTTTTGGATTGATGACCCCAGGGCTGACGGAAGCCAGCATTCTAGCACTTTAGTACGCGGAATGAAACCCCGCCGAAATGGCTGCTAGGCTAATGCTGCTTCTGCCCCCGTCCCGTGCAAAATTCGCAAATCTCTAAGCACGCTCCTTGTTCCGTAGCCATTAAATTGGACGTACAGGCTCAGTTGAGTCACTCCTGACTAGCGCGGATCCGGCTCTGAACTCCCGACCCCATAAGGGCGGGAGTCAACCCTCGCATGGCCTCCCTGCTTGCATAGACAACCATGGGATCATAACGCGACTGTACAACAGACAAGGACAACGGCTTACGAGTTGGGACCCAACAAAATGAGTAAAAGTATCACACCCATAACGACGAACGACTCAGAAGGCTTCAATAAAAGCAAAAAAATGGCGAGAACGCCAACTGGTGAGCGGACCGACGCCCCGCTGCCGGCCCTCCCTGGCCCGGAGCAGCACCAAAAAGCTCAGGGCAGCACAGCGCTGCGCGATCTAGGACGAGAGATCACGCAGCTAGTGGAGATGCTCGAGGATGGCAAGAGGCGATCCATACACCAACCCATGCGGGACTCGATCGAGAGCATAAGGGTGCTGTATGAGCTGGTTGCTATCCAGCTGCACGACGAAGGAGCTAAGGCGGTGATCAGGACCCACCAGTCCTCTCAGACGTCACCGATTTTCAGACCTCTCCCGGAGCCTAAGAGGAAACAGGCTGCAGGTGCACCAACACCCCGGACAAAGAGGACCAAGGCAGCGGTCGAGGTCCAGACCACACCAGGAGTAGCAGTTGAAAAGGACGCCCACGCTGAAAGGGAGAGAAAGGAGCCGGAGGAGACCCCATTTCTGACGGTGACCAACCGGCGCAGAAGGAAGAGGCCGCAAAAGCCGACTGGAGCGCTCGCGGACAAGACGCGACCAGACGCCATCGTCATTGCCACCAAAGGTGAAAAGACCTATGCAGAGATACTGCGCAAGGTTAGGACGGACGAAACCCTGCGTGGACTCGGTGATGCGGTCGCCAGGATCAGGAGGACCCAAAAAGGAGAGCTACTTCTACAGCTCGACAAGTCGGGAGAGGAGACGGAGACGTTTAAAAGCCTGGTAGCCAATACGATGAAGGAGCACGCAGAAGTCCGTAGCCTGTCGCACCGGGTGACCGTAGAGTGCAAGGACCTGGACGAAATAACCACCACGGAGGATATATGCGAGGCTCTGAGAAGCCAGGTGGAATTGGCGGAGCTGTCTGCGGATGACATCCAGCTGAGAAAGGCATACGGCGGCCCAGACGGCCACAATCAGGCTGACAGCGGAGAGCGCTCAAAAGGCTCTGAAAATAGGAGTCCTAAAAGTAGGCTGGGTAAGATGCAGACTGCGTGAGCGAATCAGCGTCACCAAATGCTTCAGATGTCTCGAGTTTGGGCATATGGCACGACAGTGCAGTAGCAAAGTAGATAGGTCCAAGCTGTGTAGAAGATGTGGAAAGGAGAACCACCTGGCAAAGGACTGTAGCCTGGAACCACAGTGCATGCTCTGCAAGGGAACGAGCGCAGACTGGAAGCACGTGGCCGGCAGCGGTAGATGCCCCCAGTTTAGGAACGCCCTGACTAAAAGATCAGCATGAGGTGTACTCAGCTGAACTTAAACCATTGCGAAGCTGCTCAGTCTCTCCTGAGACAAGCAGTCAGGGAGAGGAAGACCGAAGTCGTGCTCATCTGCGAGCCATTCAGGGCGATACCAGGAAGCGGTTGGACCAGCAGCAGTTGCGGCAAGGCGGCCATCTGGGCCGTACAAATCCACCCCCAGGAGATATGCGCAGCCAACGAAGGATTTGTTAGAGCGAGGCTTAGAGAGGTAACCTTCTATAGCTGCTATGCCCCGCCGAGCTGGGACCTAGCGCGCTTCCAAAGTATGCTAGCGCATATAGCGGAAGACGCGCGCGGAAGAGCCCCCGTAATAATAGCGGGAGACTTTAATGCGTGGTCCGTAGAGTGGGGCAGTAAGGAAACCAACGCCAGAGGCACGTGTCTGCTCGAGGAATTTGCGTCCTTGGACGTAATACTCGCAAACGATGGCAGGAAGCTAACCTACTTCAAGGCGGGTCGAGGGTCCATTATCGACCTAACCTTCATGAGCGTCTCACTCCATAGGGGAGCTACGTGGAGAGTAAGCGAGGAGTTTACGTTCAGCGACCACCAGGCGATCCACTTCGAATGCGGAGCAGCAACGAAAAGACAGCTATCCAAAATTACCGGACCTAAATGGAAGGGCGACCACCTGGATGTGGAAACCTTCACGGAATATCTGCGCAACGCCAGCTGGAGCCCTGCGCGAGAAACGGCAGAGGGCCTGGCTCAGAAACTGGCGAAGCTCATGGAGGAGGTATGTGATGTGGCAATGCCAAGAAGGAAGCCTTGCAAAAAAGGAGCGCCCTGCTACTGGTGGAATGCGGAGGTTAACCAGCTAAGGAAAGCCTGCCTACGAGCAAGACGGTGCTACCAGAGAGCACGAGGTCGGCCTGAGTTCGAAACCAGGGGAGAGGAACTCCGATCAGCGAAAAGAGCCCTTAAACGTGCCATAAAGAAGAGCAAGTCAGCCTGCTTCAGGCAGATATGCGAGGAGGCGGACGTCAACCCTTGGGGACGGCATATAAGGTCGTCACCAAGAGGATAAGGAGCCAGTCAACACCGGAAGTGACCTGCCCGATCCTGCTTCGTAGCATCGTGGAGGCCCTATTCCCACAGCACCCGTATAGGGAGGAAAGCGTCTCGAGCCAAGACTCAGAGCTGTGGCAACAGATTTCTGTTGAGGAGGTGATAGCGGCTACCAGGAGAATTGGGGATAAAAAGGCACCAGGACCGGACGGTATCCCAAACAAGGCATTGAAGCTTGGAGCAACCACCAGACCAGAAGTATTTGTTGACACGTTCAACAAATGCCTACGGGAAGGAGTGTTTCCAGAGCAGTGGAAAGTGCAGCGGCTAATACTTCTACCCAAAGGAAATAAGTCCCCGGAGGAACCATCAGGATACCGCCCAATATGTTTGCTGGATACGGTCGGCAAAACCCTGGAGAGAATCGTCTACAACCGACTGCAAGTTGTGATCCAGGAGAAGGAGGCCTTATCGGAGTCCCAGTACGGATTCCGGATGGCCAAATCAACGGTCGACGCCATCAAGGCAGTCACCGACATTGCATCCAGAGCGATCGAGGGAATAAGATGGAGATTCGGCACAAAGGAGTACTGCGCGGTGGTGACCCTGGATATCCGTAACGCGTTTAACTCAGCGAACTGGTCTCGGATAAACGAGGCGCTCGGGAGAATTGGAGTTCCCACCTACCTGCTTCGGATAATAGCCAGCTACCTGTCGGGTAGGGTACTGAGGTACGAGACGGAGGAGGGACCAAAGCTCTACAGGGTGACAGCCGGAGTTCCACAGGGATCAGTCTTAGGACCTCTACTGTGGAACATAATGTACGACGACGTCCTGAGACTCCAGCTCCCGCAGGGATGCACGCTTGTCGGTTTCGCTGACGATCTCGCCCTGGTCGTGGTAGCCAAAGAGCTCCGAGATGTCGAGGCGACGGCCAACGAGGCAATCCGGATCGTATCCAACTGGATGGAAAACGCGGGATTGGACCTGGCTGGCCACAAAACGGAGGCTGTACTCATCACGAGTCGGAAGAAGGTGGAGTACGCGACGTTTCGCGTGGGTAATGCGACTATTAAGTCGCAGGAGTCAATCCGGTACCTAGGCGTGATGCTGGATAACCGATTGAACTACCGGGCCCACATCGAGTACGTGAGTCAAAAAGCCTCCCGGATGCAGGCAGCACTCGCAAGGATGCTCCCCAATATTGGTGGACCCAAGGCAGGTCGTCGCATACTCCTGGCGAGAGTAGTGGCCTCGATCCTACTGTACGCTGCGCCGGTGTGGTCTTCAACCCTATCCGGCAACATGAGTCTAAGAAGAAAGATGTCAGTGCCATATCGGCTCTGCGCTCTTCGAGTAGTGTCTGGATATAGGACGGTGTCGGATAACGCAGCCCTGGTCCTCGCGGCCATGATACCGGTGGATATACTAGCGCTCGAGATGACGCATGTATATGAAGCGCGCGCAGGGATGCGAACTAATGCATCGCTAGAGACCATCCGTGCGTCGGAAAGGCGGGCGTCGATAGAAAAATGGCAGGCAAGATGGGACACGGCCACAAATGGACGGTGGACCCATAGACTAATCCCGGACATTGAGTCATGGATAAGGCGGAGAAGCGGAGAGATGAACTACCACCTCACCCAATTCCTGACGGGTCACGGAGGATACAGGAAGTATCTACATAGGTTCAAACACGAGGATACTCCCGAGTGTCCTGAGTGTTCGAATGAGAGCGAGGATCCGGAGCATGTGATCTACCACTGCACGAGGTACCGCTCAAGTGCAGAGTATTTCCCACGACCAGAGGAGCTAATGGCGTTCATGACGGAGTCCGACGAGAACTGGCAGCGCGTTAGCAACACCCTAATAGCCATCCAGAGCGATCTGAGAAGATGCGAAAGGGAGCGACGCGTAGAGGAGAGTGCCTAACGTAGGCAACCCATCCCCGCGAAGTAATACTTTGCGGTGATCCCGCGGGGAATGAGGTGTGCAGCTGTGCGTGGTGGTGCGTTTAGCTGGGAAGCCCCGAAGGGGTAGTCCAGTTCGTTGACTGGTACGGGCCGGTCGCGTCTCTTAGAGATTCTCACCCGCCGTGGCGTATCCATGGAAAAAAAAAAAAAAACACACACACACACACACACACACACACGCTAGGCTAGAAGGAACTAGCCTGAGGGACACCACCACCATCATCACTGCCAGAGAAGTACTGGAGGCCACGGGTAAGCTGAAGATCGGGAAAGCGGCAGGTCCAGATGGAGTCCCTAATGCAGCACTAAAATGCATAATTAGAGCCCATCCGGAAGCATTCGCCACAATGTACACCCAGTGCCTAGCGGAGCGGACAGTCCCACGAGCATGGAAACGGCAAAGGCTGGTTCTGATACCCAAGCCAGGCAAAGAGCTCAACGACCCATCGTCATACCGGCCGCTGTGCATGCTGGATACCATGGGCAAGATTTTCGAGAGGATGGTATGTAACCGACTGGAGGCGGAACTGGCTGAGCGTCGCGGACTTTCCGACCTCCAATTCGGGTTCCGCAAGCAGAGGAGCACCACTGACGCCATCGAGATGGTGACAAACCTTGCCAGGGAAGCCATGGCAGGAACGCGATGGGCTGGAGGCGACAAAAAGTACTGCCTAGTATGTACACTAGACGTACGAAACGCCTTCAACTCTGCCAGCTGGAAGAGCATCCTAGAGGCCCTGACCAGGAGGGGTATATCTGAGCAAATCACACGGACTCTGCGAAGCTATTTCACGGACCGCGTCCTGATCTACGACACGGAAGAAGGAGCAGAACATCACCAAATCACCGGAGGCGTCCCACAGGGCTCGGTCCTAGGGCCGATACTGTGGAACGTGATGTATGACAATATCCTGCGGCTTACATTACCGGAAGGGTGCACCCTGGTGGGCTTCGCCGACGACATAGCACTGGTGACAGTGTCGAAACACGTAAGAGACGTAGAGGAGAAAACCAACGTAGCAGTCGGGATGATAGTGGCCTGGCTCGCAGCCAACGGGCTAGCACTGGCGGAGAAGAAGACGGAGGCTGTGCTAATGAGCAGCAGAAAAAAGCTCGAGCAGGCATGCGTGAGAGTCGGTAGCACGATCATCAGGACCAAGCCTGCGCTAAAGTACCTAGGGGTAATGATGGACCAGAGGCTGAACTTCAAGGCCCACCTGGAATACGCCAGCGCAAAAGCGACTGCAGCTACGGCGGCCATAAGCAGGATGATGGCCAATACAGGGGGACCACGGCAGCGTAGCAGGCAGCTGGGGTGGTCACCTCCATAATCTTATATGGATCAGCAGTGTGGGCACCAGCAATGATGGTTTCCACATACAGCAGAGACTGCAGAAGCGCATACCGACGCTGTGCCCTGAGGGTTACATGCTGCTTCCGGACGGTGTCTGAAGACGCCGCACTTATTGTGGCAGGCATGGTCCCACTGGATCTCCTGGCAGCTGAGCGGCAGAGCGGAGTGGAGGTAGCCAGCGAGCGGCGAGAGCGCACTATAGCCCAGTGGCAACGGCGCTGGGACCAAGCGGCAAAAGGGAGGTGGACCAGACGTCTCCTTCCCGAGCTTAGCCCATGGCTGCGAAGAAGGCACGGCCAAATGGACCATTATTTGGGCCAACTGCTGACGGGGCATGGCTGCTTCAAGCAGTACCTGCATCGCTTTAGGCATGCTGACGATCCGTATTGCAGCTGCTGCGGGCCTGGAGTCGACGAGGATGCAGAGCACGTCTTCTTTGTATGCCCCCGCTTCTCGCAAGAACGAACGAGGCTAGGGGAGACGCTTGCAGAAGTGAGTGTGGACACCCTCACCGACCAGATGCTAGCCGATGAGCAATCTTGGAACGCGGTCGCCTACATGGCAGCAAGCGTGATCAAGGAGCTGCGCAGGCTGGAGCGAAGCCGGACAAACTAAGCCAGAAGGATGACCCCACAGCCCGCACCGCGAAGTAATGCCTAGCGGCAGTCCCGCGGGAGCGGACCCACCCCCCCCACCCCCTTCCCAGCCATAATTGTTATTTTATAAATATAAATTGTTTTCCCAATAAAAAAAAAAAAAAAAAAAAACACACACACACACACGTATACACGGACCTATATAAATTTAGGGCTGACCGGCCACGGCCAGCGATCGCCCACGTCATTTGAACTTACAAAAAACATAATCTACACGCCAAACACCTTCCACATTAAATGTTGTTTTGTTCCTTGTGTTGTCCTTTATATAGTATTTAGTATTTATTATTAACTTAAACAGCTTAACATAACATCTTGGCCATTGAACTAATTATGTAAAAGCACCAACACCTTTCACGAAAAGAAATCTGCAATCAGCTGTTCAGTTCCAGCAGATTAGCCCTTAGTGGGTGACGCGGGGGTCCCGTAAGTCCACCGTATTTGGTCGAGCGATTTTTGGAAATCTCCTTATTGTTTATGTCCCGGGGCACCTTAACAAGAGCTCTTGGTAGGTTAGTCTCCGTATGGGCCCGAGTTAAATTAACTTCCGTAAAACTGGATCCACTTATCTACATATGTTCCATTACGTATGGGTGATGGTATCCCTGTTGGTTGAACGAAATTTCAGCAGTTATTTCCTTGTTTGCCTTTGTGTCGAGCGTTTTGGTGTTTCTTTTTGGATAGGGATGATATTGAGTAGGTCTATTTATTTATGAGAAAGATGAAATTGTCAACTTATAATTATTAAAGCTTGGATATATATTGAAACATGATGGAGTAAATTAAAATAGAAAGAGGACGCGTGGCGTAAGCCATGGATTAGGCCAGCCGCAGCCGTTCCAGCAGAGGGTGGCCAAAATGAACGTTGTGTTTGATCACAGGCAGGGCGGGCGCGCAAAGTGATAACACCCAAGCTTCACCCACTTGTAGCCGTCTGTGTATGATCTTCTTTGTCTTTAGGTTGTTGTTAGTTTTGATGTCCCGAGGAGTAGTATGTCAGATGCATGGAATGAAAAAAAATATATAAATTTTGTGGAGAAGACGACTGCTCGCGAAGTGCAGTTTAGCTGTCCCGGCAGAGGTCGCTGCTGCAGGCTTAAGGTGAGCGTAAAGCTGGTCCTTAATGGCGCGGGGTGATTGATGCTAGGGAAGGATAGACGGAGGCAGTTAACGGAAATATAAAATATGTGATAGGGACTTACGAATTACAGTTGATCATTTTGTCGCTATTCGATGTCGCAAGTGAGCGTAAGTCACTGCCGTTCAAAACAAAAATGAACAGGAAGTTTGCGACGGACACATTGCCTGGTGGCCTGTGATATCGAATAAATCTGTGATGGAAAGTGATATTGGAATAAGTTAGAGTAAGTCATGTAGGTAAATGTTCATTGTAGTTTCTCACCTGTTTGGTTAAAAAAAAAACCGCTTTCGTGTTTTTGAACCTGTTGTCTGTCTGCCGAAATGTGGTGAGGAGTAGGTGACCCGGGATTCGTAAAGACAACCCGCGATGCATCTGTTGTCCTGGCAGATCGGTATGATGGACGACAGGAACAAATCACAAGCAAAGTGAGCTCATGCACCGTGAGGCTTCTCGTTTATCGGCCATCGCTTAGAGCGATGACTAGAGTAGATGACAGGTCACACAAGTGGTGTTTGTAATTGTACGATATCCGTAGGGCGACTGTCAAGTGGAGCACAGAAACTGGAGCGGTTGATGGTCCCGGCTAGTCACGTGTCCCCCTCTTAATGAATCTTGTAAGAAGAAGAAGAATTGTTAGGAATTTTTGTTGTTAGGTTTTGTGTTGGGTTGAATGTGTTTGAAGTTTGAGTGTCTTAGACCGAATATAGATGTATGTTATTATTTATTTATTTATTCAAATATTTCATTGCAAATATTTCGTTAACGGCGCTAGTTGGCGCAATATTTATATCGGTATTTATTTATTTATTTATCGGAGTATTTATTGGTCCGAAGCGTGGTGTTATTTATTTTTGCTAGATATTTGTTTGGGTATTTATTTATTTATTTATATATATTATCTTAGTTTAGGAGTGATTTTTAGGAGTTTCCTTTTTTTGTAGTATTGGTGTTGATCGGTGTAGATGCCACAAGAAGGGGGTAGTCGACCGTATCATACGCGATCACGCGTAAACAAAACAGTGGACCAGATAGGAGAAGTGTCAGGGGCGATGTTTGATCAAGATCGGGAGGAACTTGGAGCTGTGGGTGGGCTGCCGAGAACACCGGTCCAGGCCAGGTCGGAAGAATGGCCAATGGCCGACCCGACACCCACGCTTGCATCCGAACTGGCATCAGCAATCAACGTATCGCTGGCTCAGGCTCATGCGACACACAGGGCAGCAAACACGGACTCGATTAGTCGGAAGTTGCAGGAGGAGTTGCGTAAGGGGTTTATCGAGATGATGCACCAACTCAACGAGGTACTCCAGCCGGTTAGACAGCTGCAGCAGAAGAATGAACCGCAGCGGAAGGAGGTTTACCACGAGCAGGAGTATCGAGGAGCAATCCCGAAAAGGAAGCCGTCGGAGTAGGACCGACCGCATCCAGTGAGCAGCATCAACGGGGTGGGCATCAAGTGCGAAATTGGCGAAACCCGTCAGCACTCAGACACTCGGGACAGGGTCGTGGCGAGAGTAGGAGAGCTGGTGGGATTCCTCGAGAAGATCCGCATCAAAATCACACTGGCTATAGACCTTGGCCACGGTGGGGCCGAGTCGAAAAATGCGACGTGACGTTCGACGGAGACAGCAACAAAATGACGGTCAAGGATTTTGTGTTCCGAATTGAATTCCTACAAGCCCAATGCCGCTGTCCGTGGGATGAAGTTCTAAAGGGATTTCATCACCTGGTTACAGGAAACGCGCGGGAATGGTACTGGCAGTACATCCGCGATCATGGCGGTGGTGTTTGGCAGGAACTAAGGGACGACTTAATTTCACGTTTCCGAGGCACGGCGTCCGAGTTCGACCGCATGAGAGAACTGCGGGAAAGAATGCAGCGGTCAAACGAGAGTGTGGAAGACTTTTTCCATGTCATGAGAAAGCTCGCTTCGAGGTTGGAGATGCCACCACCTGAAAAGGAGATGGTAAAAATTGTCAAAAAGGCACTCACAGATGAGATAGCAAATTTCGTCTACGGCCTACGGGTTTATTCCTTAGACCACCTGCGGGATGAGTGCGTGGATATAGAGGCACATCTGAAGAGGAAGGTTCGATCTTCCTGGTGAGGAGCACCCAAAGCCACAAACTATGGCCGCGGGGCGAAGGCGAATGTCAGCGAGGTCGCGCAGGATCGGTTGATTAGCGATGAAGAGGCAGAGGTCATTGAGGAAGCGCAAATGACACAGCGTGTTCCACAGAAGTTGATTTGCTGGAACTGCGGGCAGACCGATCATGGCTTTAGGGACTGTATGGCATCGGAGAGGCGAATTTTCTGCTCCCGGTGTGGAAAGCCCAATGCATATTGTCCGACCTGTCCGAATCGCGCGGGAAACGTGAAGAGGAGTGCGATTCAAGCAGGCGAATCACGCTCACAGAGGGGGCCTGCGCAGAGAAAGTAGAAGAGAATAAAAATGAATTAGTTAGACGTAATTTGCATGCTAGGTTAAGGAACTTACCATATGAAGATCGCTTAAGAAATTATTTAGAAACCCGAAACATAATATTTGCTGAACTACGAGTGGATGGTATGCGAACACTGTCAGTGCGGGTGAGAAAGGCGAGATCCCGGTTTAAGCAAAGGCGAACTATGAGGAGGCAGGTGATTGCTTCAGTAAAGCGTTGTTGCAAGAAAGACCCGAGAGTTTTCGCAGAAATCTCTATAATGGGCGAGTCTGTGCGAGGCCTATTGGATTCAGGCGCTACACACAGCATGCTAGGGGGAAATGGTCAGAAATTCCTGGAGAAGCTGGGCGTGGAGGCTCGTCGATATTCTTCTATAGTGAAGGTAGCGAATGGGGAAGATCGCGCAATCGTTGGCCGAGTGGAATTACCGGTGGAATACAAAGGAGAGGTAAAAAGATTAACGTTTTTCGTATGCCCTTTCTTGGAACAGGAAATTTACTTGGGGGTAGACTTTTGGCGGGTATTCTCATTGGCTCCTGAGGTGATGGGAGAAGGTCCAGTAGAGGCATCTCACAGATTAGTGGAAGATGTGCTGACTGATCAAGTCGCTCACTATGTGGAAGGTCCGGAGAAGGAGATAGTGCAGGAAGAATGGGTGTTGTCAGAAAAGCAGAAGGCAGTCTTGGATCAGTTGAAGGCAGAGTTTCTGACTTTCGAAGCCGTAGGCCTGGGGAGGACGTCGAGAGAGACTCACAAAATTCAGTTGGTGGAGAAGGCCGAGCCTGTAAAGGATCGACATTACCCTCTGTCGCCAGCGATGCAGGAAGTGGTGTGTGGGGAGGTGGACAAAATGTTGGCTTTGGGAGTCATCGAGTACAGTAATAGTCCGTGGAGCAACCGTACCACCGTGGTGCGAAGGCCGAGCGAAAATCGCTTCTGTCTTGATGCCCGAAAGCTCAACAAATTAACCATCAAGGACGCTTACCCACTTCCTAGCATCGAGGGGATTTTGTCGCGTCTCGATCAGACGATATACATCTCCAGCGTCGACTTAAAATTCGCTTTTTGGCAAATCGAGCTGGACGAGCAGAGTCAAGCAGTCACGGTGCCGGGGCGGCCTCTGTACCAGTTCCGTATGATGCCCTTTGGCCTCTGCAACGCCGCACAACGCCTATGTAGACTGGTCGATAAGGTGATTCCAGTTGAGATGCGCTTAAACGTTTATGCGTATCTCGCCGACTTGCGACAGGTTGCCGAGCTTCTTCAAGAAGCAGATTTAACGATAGTGCTGAGCAAATCTCATTTTTGCTATAAAAACATTAAATACCTGGGATTTATAGTGGGAGGAGGAACGCTGAAGATGGATCCGGATCGTGTGTCGGCCATTTTACGCATTCCCGAGCCGCGATCTGTTCGAGAATTGCGTAGTTTCCTGGGAACTGCGGGCTCGTACCGGCGCTTTATAAAGAACTATGCTGAGAAGGCCGCTCCGCTCACTGACGCCCTGAAAAAATCGGGAAATGGAAAGATTGACGGAGGAGGCAAAACGAGCCATAGGGGAGTTAAAAGCTGCACTCACCTCGGCACCAGTCCTGGTACACGCGGATTTCAAGCGGCACTTCTACATACAGTGCGACGCTTCACATTATGGGGTAGGAGCCGTACTCTGCCAACGGGATGACGAGCAGAACGAGAGGCCCATAGCGTTTTTTTCTGCCAAACTTAATTGCCACCAAAAAAACTACTCGGTGACAGAGAAGGAGTGTCTGGCAGCCCTCATGGCGATCCTAAGGTTCCGTCCGTACTTAGAGCTTATGCTCGGTGGAGTTTGAATCTGGGGAATATCAGGAGTTAAGGAAGAAATCACAGAGAATCAAGACCGCTTACCTGATCTCCAGATTGTTGATGGCATGATATTCAAGCGCATGCGCTGTGAACGATTTGACGATCAACTGAAGGGCTCCGTCTGGAAATTGTGGGTTCCGAGTTCGTTGACGGCCGCGTTGATAGACAAAGGGGGGTGGGGTTTGGGGGAGCTGGATTAAATAGGGGTTAAAAAGGAGTGAAAGCGGACGATTTAGCTGCCAGGGCGATCCTAGCCACAACGCACGTTCGTTGCATCGCCTTCCAGTGCGTGCCACACGTTTGGTCTCATGCACCACGTAAAGACCCCGAAACCCTATTCACACACACACACACGGGCACACGTGCCTACTGTGCCTACTGTGCGTGGGCAACAACGGAGACGCTCGCTCAGCAACCCACTCGGTCCTCAGCCGCAGCTGTCCCGAGTATAAGACAGCCCTTTCCCAGCTGCTAGATGGTTAAGCTACTTCATCTGAACCTCAACCACTGCCAAGCTGCCCAGGACTTGCTAGCGCAAACGGTGCTGGAGCAGCAGATCGATGAAGCGCTCCTCAGTGAGCCCTATAAGGAGAGAAGCGAAGCGATTTGGCACCAAAGCACAGACGGCGGTGCGGCAATCTGGAGCTGTGGCCCCAAACCAGGCCAGCTCACACATAGAGCGGCTAGGGTGGGTTATGTGAGAGCCAAACATAATGGCACGTACCTATATAGCTGCTACAAAGCCCCCCGATTCACACTATGCGAATATGAGGCGGTCATCAGGGACATAGCCAACGACGCCAAGGACAGATCCCCGGTCATAATAGCGGGCGATTTCAACGCCTGGGCTACGACCTGTGGCAGTGCCAGGAACACGCCCCGAGGGACAGCGCTACTGGAGGAATTTGCGGGCCTGAACGTCTGTCTCCTGAACGCAGGAAGCACCCCAACGTACAG
The DNA here is from genome assembly GCF_003369915.1 of Drosophila miranda. Lineage (NCBI taxonomy): Eukaryota > Metazoa > Arthropoda > Insecta > Diptera > Drosophilidae > Drosophila > Drosophila miranda. The sequence goes on from NC_046674.1 coordinate 35,961,968, forward strand.
CAAAGCAGGCCGAGTGTCCATCATAGACCTCACCTTTGCAAGCCCGGAGATCGCTCGCCACGCAAAGTGGCAAGTCCTGAGCACGTACACGCACAGCGACCACCTGGCTGTGATGACGGACACAGCCGCCATTGGGAATGCAACAAGGGGCAACGAGCGCAATTGACTGGCTTCAAAGAAGCAACGCTGGATACAGACGCGCTTCTAACAGCAGCTGAGAACCTAGCTGCCGCCGGTGACGCCAAAACAAGCGCGAGATCCATCTCCAGGACCGTCGTAGCGGCATGTGATGCAGCTATACAGCGAAGGAAGCTAGGAGGAAGTAGACACCGCCCAGTACCATGGTGGAACGAACACATCGCCCAAGCAAGGAGGGAGTGCTGCGCAGCGCTACGCGTATACCAGCGATCCAGAGGTACACCACAGTTTGGGATCAAAGGGGTGGCATTCAAGGCAAACCGGAGAGCCCTTAGAGACGCCATTAGAAGCAGCAAGGCCAAATGCTTTCAGCAGCTCTGTGAGGCGGCAGATGCATAGCCCTTTGGAGGGGCATACAAGTTGGTCATGGGAAAGCTCTGTAAGCAACCCACCCCCAAGTGCCCTTTCCTGCTGAGGGAAATTGTCTGCGCACTCTTCCCCGGCAGCCACCACTCCAGGAGGCAGACAGCGTAGAGGATCAGGCACAGGCGGCCACCACCACCTTCTCGATGAACGAGGTGCAGGAGTTCACTGCCAAACTAAAGAACGGCAAGGCTGCAGGACCCGACGGAATCCCCAACGCGGTCCTGAAATGCTTGGTCAGTGCCCACCCAGTGGCATTCACACGGATGTACAACCAGTGCATCCAGGAGCGGTACGTACCACTAGCATGGAAACGCCAGAGACTTGCCCTGGTACCCAAGCCAGGCAAGGACCTAAGCGACCCATCGGCATACCGACCACTATGCATGCTAGATGGTGTGGGTAAGATCTTCGAGAGGCTGGTATGCAACCGACTCGAGGTCGAGCTGACGCAACGGAATGGCCTCTCCACCCTCCAGTTCGGATTCAGGAAGCAGAGGAGCACCATCGACGCCATCCAGATGGTCACGAGCTTGGCCAGAGAAGCCATTGCTGGAACGCGATGGGCAGGAGGCTCGAAGGAATACTGCCTAGTGTGTACGCTAGACGTGCGGAACGCCTTCAACTCGGCCAGCTGGAGGAGCATCCTCGATGCACTGGATGCATGCTCGAGGAGAGGCACACTCCAATACCTGATCCGGACGCTCCGAAGCTATTTCATGGACCACGTATTGCTGTATGACACGGAAGATGGAACGAAGCAGCACATAATCACCGGTGGCGTCCCACAGGTTTCGATCCTAGGGCCGATCCTGTGGAATACGATGTACGACGACATCCTGCGTCTGGAACTACCGGAAGGCTGCACGCTGGTGGGCTTTGCGGACGACATCGCACTAGTGACGGTACATCAGAGGAGCAGAGCAGAGATGCAACGCAGCAGTGGTAAGCATAACAGCATGGCTCACAGCGAACGGACTGTCTCTAGCGAAGATGAAAACGGAGGCTGTGCTCATAAGAAGGTCACCTCCATAATCCTATATGGATCGGTTGTGTGGGCACCAGCAATGAGGGTGCCGTCATACAGCAGGGACAGCAGAGGCGCATACAGACGTTGTGCCCTCAGGGTTGCATGCTGCTTCCGGACGGTGTCAGAGGACGCCGCACTAGTGGTGGCAGGCATGGTCCCGCTGGACCTCCTGGCGGACGAGCGGCAGAGCGGCATGACAGTCGGTAGCGAACGCCGCGAGGGCACTATAGCACGCTGGCAACGGCGATGGGACCAAGCCGAGAATGGAAGATGGACGAGACGGCTAATCCCCAAGTTTAACGTAACATCTTGGCCATTGAACTAAATATGTAAAAACACCAACACCTTTCACGAACCGAAATCTGCAATCAGCTCTTCAGTTCCAGCAGATTAAACCTTAGTGGGTGACGCGGGGGTCCCGTCAGTCCACCGTATTTGGTCGAGCGATTTTTGGAAATCTCCTTATTGTTTATGTCCCGGGGACCCTTAACAAGAGCTCTTGGTAGGTTAGTCACCGTATGGGCCCGAGTTAAATTAACCCCGTAAAACTGGAATCACTCATCTACACATGTTCCATTACGTATGGGTGAGGGTATCCCTGTTGGTTGAACGAAATTTCAGCAGTTATTTCCTTGTTTGCCTTTGTGTCGAGCGTTTTGGTGTTTCTTTTTGGATAGTGATGATATTGAGTAGATCTATTTATTTATGAGAAAGATGAAATTGTCAACTTATAATTATTAAAGCTTGGATATATATTGAAACATGATGGAGTAAATTAAAATAGAGGGAGGACGCGTGGCGTAAGCCATGGATTAGGCCAGCCGCAGCCGTTCCAGCAGAGGGTGGCCAAAATGAACGTTGTGTTTGGTCACAGGCAGGGCGGGCGCGCAAAGTGATAACACCCAAGCTTCACCCACTTGATAGCCGTCTGTGTATGATATTCTTTGTCTTTAGGTTGTTGTTAGTTTTGATGTCCCGAGGAGTAGTATGTCTCCATCTTTGTCTACACTTGGCGGGCAAGGGGAACTAACCAGCCCTGGGGTCGACAGCTAGCCGGCGTTGCCCTCTGGGAAACAAGCCAAGTCTAACACCGAATGCAACTATAAACGGCAAACCCAACGCAAACCATCGGTTTTTCTAATAGTCGCTAACTCTCGCACGAAGCAGAGACAAGAATGACGGAGCGATAGCTCTGCGCTGGGGAGTAGCCTCACTGCTTCTGCTCTCCGCTCGGACAACACCAACAGCAACGATTCGCAAGTTCTCTTAAGCTACGCTTTAAGCAAAGAGAAGCACCCCTGAGTTCCAGAGTAAGTGTTTCGTTGTGTGTATTTTTTATAAGGTCAAAGAGAGTGCAACTAAAAGGGTGATAAGGGTACATACAAAATTTGCAACTTTTCTTAGATGTATTTGAGCAAAATCATCAACGTTTACTAATACTTCGATGTCCAAGTAGTCCAAGACTATACAACGGCATTCAGCATTATATCAGAGGCCTACGAAAACGTAAGTGTAAGAGCACTACCATTACAGCAGAATCCAGAAGCAGCAAATCCATCTGTATCATCTGTGCAATGGCCCAAGCTAACTCTACAGACATTTACAGGCAAGTTTGTGGATTGGCCGGAGTTTCACGATGCATTTGTTCAGCTCATGCATAGCAACCAGAGACTGTCCGACGTCTTAAGCAAGCTCTTCCCTCGCATCTCGACGAGGATATTCAGCAGATGGAGCTTGCGGAAAAAGCTCTACAACAGCTTGGAGTTTCGTCCTCAAGCGATACGACAATAAACGGCTGCATTTTATGTACCATGACTTATGTATGACTTTCCACAGTTGGCAAGGGAGCAGTCTGCTGACATAAAACATATGCTAAATGTTCCGGCGGTTTGTCTCAATGCTTTCAAGAATCCAGATGTTCATCACTGGATGGCTCATCATCTCACTTCTAGCCTTCCAATTACGACACTGCAAGCTTGGGTATCTCCATCTCGGTATCTCTGCCAAACTCCCCACATTTTCTCAGCTGCAGTAATTTCTCAATGATGTGTGTTCGAAAATCCATGCCACGCCAAAACGCGGACACCTTTGCCGCAACCTGTCGACCAAAGGCAACCGAAGAAGTCAGCGGGCAACGTAACATACAAGGGCAACAGTTTCCACGCCAAGACTGCAGTTGCCGAACCCACTTACTGCCCTCACTGTAGCGACAGTCATAATCTTCGGCTTTGAGCGGACCTTTTGTCCAAGGACTGCTTTGCAAGGAAAGCCATCGTCGATCGTGCCAAGGCATGCCTCAATTGTCTGAGCCGTTCCCATGGACATTCAAAATGTACCAGCAAAAGGAACTGCACGCAGTGTAGACAAAGACATCATACACTGCTGCACTTTCCAACTCCTGCTCAGGTGGCAACACAGCCTCACGCAACCTCCAATAGCGCTCGTTCCGGTAACCCCTGGCAGTCTACGCAACTCTACGCTAGGACCCCACTTACTGCACAGCCTCTCGCAGTTGTTCCCAACACTAGTTCCGGTGGTCTGTGGCAACACACTCGGCGCAACAAGTCTCCGCTACGGCAACGAATCGCGAGCCACTGCCCTGATCACAATCCACAACCCCCACACTGCACAGTGGGTCAGCGACCCCATTTTTCGACGTTAATTCGAAAAAATGCATGTCAATGAAACTTAATTTTAATATAACATTTAATTAGTATATATGTACATTAATTTAAAAAAAATCAAAAATCTTTTTTGTTTTAATGCATCACTCGCTTTTTTGCAACGTTTTAAAGTCAGCTGTGTGATAAGCTGCAAGCGATAGTAAACGAGGGGGAACGTTGTGAGTTGCTGCGGACACCGCAACTCTACATTTATACCCGATACTTAGTCAGTATGGCTCTCCTCCGGCAGACGCCGCGAATATTTAACGACACGACAAAGAGTGCGTGCGAGAGAGACAGAAAATCAGTCTGAGCGTGACGTCGGGCGCTGCGTAGCCACTGCAAATTGATTTGTTCCTTCTGGCTATAAAAATGATCCGATTTGATCCAGAGCAACCGGATAGATTTGGTCATTCTCTATGATTGTGCGTTTTTAGTTTTCTCGAATCTGCAATATTTTTAATACAACAGAGTATCGTTTTTTGTGGGGGCGGAAGGGGGTGGAGCGAAATTCTGAGATATACGTTTTATAGTGAGATCTAACAGGAGTGCGGATACCAAATTTGGTTACTCTAGCGTTAATAGTCTCTGAGATTTGTGGATACCCCCAGATTTTCGTCCTTTGGGGGGGCGGAAGGGGGTGTGGCTAAATATTGAAACAAACTCGTCAAGGTCCGATATCTCAGGAGTGTGGATCAAAAGTTTGGTTGCTCTAGCTTTTATAGTCTCTGAGATCTAGGCGCTAATGTTTTGCTAGAGAGAAACAGGGCGAGAAAAAATGAAATTGTTTTCTTCATTCTGGCTATAATAATAATACGGTCCAATGCAGACTCTGCAGTCTTAAAGATATGGGCATTCCCTACGATTCTGCGTATCGATTTCTCGTATCTTTAAAATTGTGGATGCCACAGATTTTCGACTTTTGTGGGGGCGGAAGTGGGCGGGGCGAAGTTTTGAAATATTCTTGTAGCAGTGACATATCACAGAAGTCTGGATCCAAAACATCGTTGCTCTAGCTCTTATAGTCTTTGAGTACTAGGCGCTACTAGGGACGGACAGACGGACGGATGATGCTGATCAAGAATATATATACTTTATGGGGTCGGAAACGATTCCTTCTGGACTCAATACCAATACTCATTTTGAGTATCGGGTATAAAAACAAAGTAAACTGAAATGATGATAGCGCCGACACGCCAAATAAAAGCCCTACAGAAACCGTTTTATTTGGAGGGAACGTAGATATTGGTTGTCCCTCTCTTTTGTACCCACCCTACAATGACAATGCGCTCGATATCTTGCATTGTCCCTTGATCAATCCTTTACTAAGATTTACCACATTTTATAAGATCCTGACCATTTGTATGATTTTAAAGATTAATTTCAATTCAATACGATAAATATTTTAATATAATGCGAGACTTCAATTTCCATATCCATTACGTTGCAGTTGTAGAAACACCACAATTGACTTAGGTTCTAATTTGTGGGTAATATTTCCTTAATTCTAATAAGTATACAAGTTTAGTTATAAATTCATTATTTTTAAAGCGTGAAAACCATTAGGGTATAGAATAAGAATCGAAATTGTAAACAAATCTAGATCAGACTGGCGAGCATTTCACACTCTGAGCAGGCGGGTTTGAATCATTATACATTGTATGCATATCTACACGTTCAAGTCTATTGTCTCTTTTCACCAAACTACTTTTCGCTGTACATAATTAATCACTCCGGTGTTATTCTCTTACGCTGATCGTTGGGCCCAATGATGTCGTAGATGTTGACCGCAGCTGTTTAAAATATGGAAATCATAAATTATAATGCATACAATACAATTACGCTACAAACACCGTCGCATAGTCATCAGCCAGTTGTTTGGGTTTTCATAATACAGACATAATACGCTCTATCGCGAAAATCGAACCAAAAGGTAACAGGCGAAAGACAATTTTAGTTTGCCTATGCACATATGTACGTATGTAGGTATGTACGCGAGTAACATCAAAGAGAGGTGTTAATAAAGTTTCAATTACATTACGTTAAACTGCTGATTTTTTTGCGTTGGAACATGATAATGACTTAAAACTAAATTGGACGGAACTCGATCCCGTTCTGCTGTTTTTTAGACTCTTGACCGCCTGAAGTTGGGTTAGAGGTCACCAGGTGCGACGTATGTATATGTTCCGTGGCCGTTCTGAAGAATCTTCTGCCACGCCTATAAATCGTATTTTGGGACTGAGCAGCACTAAATATTCTTGGCGATTGAAGCCGATCTGCTGCACTGGGATCTTTGAAGATTCCGAACTCGGTGGTAATCTAAGGTCCAGAAAAGATGAATTATGGTTGTAGTTGGAGAGCTCTCGACAACTGTTCGCCCAAGCCAGCTCCCAGGCTAGTCTTTTCGATACTGTACCGCGATGGGGCAGCTTAAGTACACTTCCCTGCAACATAGGTTATGTCAGCACGTGCACGGCACTAATATGAAAACATACCTTTCTCTACAAACATATCTGCACTAAATTCTTGTTATTCACTGACAAGAAATTGAAATTATATGCTTCCAGCCTATACATATATGTGGAAATAGATATATTTTCTGGACAGCACTATATATATGTGTATGCAATGTGTATGTTGCTCGCACTTCAGAATTACCACGTCTTTACAGATCTATCAACTTTCTTCTATTGTTCAAAGCAGTAATAGACGTCTGAGTAGCGTCGGCAGCAAGAGCTTTTGTGCTTTTTACTAACTGTGCAATTGTATGATCTAGAAAATTTGAAGCAGCATTAGACGATCGACTAATGCACAGCATAACTTAAATGTGCAATCGTACGATTGCCGTCTATGCTTCCCACTGTCCGTCGCTTGTATGCGTGCGTGGACGTTCGGACTTAAGAGCGCTTAAGCTTTGATCCAACCTTAAGAGCGGATAAGGCTTGATCGCTTGAAAGATAACTAGGAGGTCTCACGAAACGAATCAACATAGCAATTCCCTATATTTTGTGCTGGCTACTATAACATACATAAAAAGTATGTATAGACCAAAAATAATAAAACCCTAACGAAAGGGAAGGTAGAAAAAGAAAAGTTACAATCAGTGGAGACTGGAACTTTGAAGGAAGACATAGAGTTTGACAATTGAGTTCCTCAGTAAAAAACTGAGCTCAAAAATTGAGAAATTTTATCATAGCAATGAAACAAACGACAGCTTCAACGACCAGATCGGCGATTTTGAATTTGCTATTCAGACCATGTTAAGCAACCTAGAAGTTAGGATGCAAACCGTAGCTTAGGAAAACAGCGTGGATAGTAAAGAGGCAACGATAAAAAAAGAAGATATCGATTTGCCTGATCTTCCGAGAGTGGAAGTACCCACATTCTCGGGCGAAGAAAAAGAGTGGGACGGCTTTTCACAAATATTTTGTGAATTAATTCATAACAGAGATAGTCTAAGTACATCTCTAAAATTCAATTATTTGCAAATCGCGATAAAGGGTGAGGCATGGAGTATGGTAGCTCACCTTTCAACTGGGCCGCTGGCGAATTATAATGAAAATAATTATAATGGTATGAAAATAAATTTTTTGCGGATCAGCTGAATCGTTTACTAGACTTACCAAGATCACGATTGAGCGAAACATATTAAATGGTTTTCTGATTCTATAAATGAGTCAATACATTTAATCAACTTAAAGTCACAATTAACAGAAAAAGTTAATGTGATTTTTGCGCACATAGTGTTGAAAAAATTCAACAAAGATACCTTACAATTATATGAAAGTCATATAAAAAGGACAAAAGAGATCCAAGTATTGCCAGATGTAAGGGAATTTTTAGAAAAACAGTACTCTTATCTTTACACGTCGCAGGATAAAGAGTGGGAGCCGTTGAAAAAAGTAGTGCAATATGGAAAAATAAAAGAAAATTGTCCGCTATGTAAAATGGCACGACATACCATAATTTACTGCTATAAGTTTACAGGAATGAGCCCGATAGATAGAGGCCAGTTTTTTAAAAAACAGCGACTTTGCACAAAATGCCGTAGGCATGATATGTATAAGAAATGCTTATGGGAAATTTTATGTGCGATTTTTAAAAAACCTCATCATACGATGCAGCATATTCCCTACGAAAAGAGGGAAAATGTTAAAACTTGCTTAACAAAAGAACAAGCGTTTTTAGCCACAGCACTTATAAAAGTAAGGGCAAGGAATGGTGGCTATCAAAACCTTAGAGCTCTAATTGATTGTGGGTCGCAATGTATCATAATTTTAGAGGAACCTGCGCAAATATTAAACTTAGTACGAAAAAGAGCGAACACCGAGGTCATGGAGTGTCATCAACAGACTCTTGCACTTCAAAGTACAAAGTAACGTTATCGGTAAAAACTCGTGATTATAATAAAGGTCCTCTAAATATTGAAGCAATTATTCTTCCGAAACTGATGAAAGCCTTACCATTAAAGTCTTCCAATATTGACAAAACTAAGTGGCAAGATTATGTGTTGGCAGACCCTAACTTTAACAAACCAAGTAGGGTAGATATAATTATTTGGATAGATTTGTATACCCATATTTTAAAATACGGAGTAGTAAAAATAGACGGACTACTTGGTCAAAATACAGAATTCGGATGGAATTCGGTTGCACCAAATCAAAAGGTGATAAATTTATTGTGGCGACAACAATTTAAGTTGGGGACTTAGAGCGGTTCTGGGAATTGGAAAGTGAAAGGAATGACGTAGAAGAAGATGTTTGCGAGAAGCATTTCTTGGAAACAACAAGAAGAGCTGAAAATGGTAGGTATGTGGTTAAAATACCATTTAAAAAAGAAAAGGATCTAGGAGATTCAGGACCACAAGGTATGGCGCGATTTTACAGTTTAGAAAGAAAACTCAGCAATAAAAAAAAATTACATAAAGTTTATGCAGGAATATAAAAACGTGGACATAAGGTAGAGTCCAAAGATGATGGGAAATATTATTTGCCCCATCAAGGAGTCATAAGAGATTCCAGTCTAACGACAAAGCTGAGGGTAGTTTTCGATGCTTCAGCAAAAACCACAAACAATAAAAGTTTAAATGATATCATGTGGGTTGAACGAAGAGTCCAAAAAGGTATTTTCGATATTATGGTGAAATGGCGTAATATCTGCGGACATTGAAAAAATGTACCGGCAAATTTATGTTGATAAAGAAGATCAACAATATTTGCATATAATTTGGAGAGATAATCCAAACGAAAAGTTAAAAGAGTATAAACTCAAGACCGTTACGTACGGTACAGCTTCAGCACCCTACTTGGCAACCAGGGTGCTTGTTGCAATAGCAGATAATTGAAAAAATCAAGCAATTAAGGAAATCATAAAGATGACAGGTGACGACTCGATACTGGATGCTAAAAAGCATGTAAAGGAAGTTAGACGATGGTTTAATAAGGTTGGGCTTAACTTAAGAAAGGGTATTACAAATTATAGAAGGCGTTAGAGATGACCATCATCTACCTTAGCCAAGATGTATGACCCCTTAGCCTGGTTGTCTCCAGTGACACTTGTCGGAAAATTATTTATTCAAACACTTTATTTATTCTTTATTCAAAGAATTATCAGAACAGGATACTCGGGAATGGAACTCGATTAAAGATAGTTTAACAGAGTTAGAGAGTATTCGGATACCAAGATGGCTAAATTCTCAGCCCAATAAGTCGATGCATATTCATGGGTTTGCCGATGCATCCGAAAAGGCTTATGCTGCCGTAGTGTATGCCAAGGTAGCATCAAGGTGCATTAGTGCAAATAAGCTAAAAGATTTTAAAATTTGGTGGGAAGGGCCTCAATGGTTGGCGAAATGTAAGGAACATTGGCCAAAAGAGGAAATTGAAGAAAAGGAAGGAGAAAAAAAGTTGTTGGCACAACAATTGTAGTAGCAAAAAATAACATTTTTTATGAATTATTACAAATTATTATTATGCATAAACTAGAAAGAGTCATTACATATGTATTGAGGTTTATTCAAATCAAAACCAAAAAGAAAGAATTTCCTCCATTTTTGACGGTGAAGGAGATTAAGAGCGCCAAAGTATTAATAGTGAAACAACAGCAAGCTATCCAATTCAGTTCCGAAATAGCTAGACTAATTAATAAAAAGGAAATTGAAACAAAAAATAAACTATAAAGCTTAAATCCGTTTTTAGACAAAGATGGGTTGTTAAAAGTTGGAGGTAGATTGCAAAACTCCAACGCGGAATTTGAAGCTAAACATCCCTTGATTTTAGAAAGGTGTCACTTGACGTCTTTAATTATCAAGAACGGACATAAAGAAACATTGCACGGTGGAATTAATCTGATGCGAAACTATATCCAGGGAAAATTTTGGATATTTGGGCTAAGAAATTGCTTAAAGAAAAAACTTAAAGAGTGTGTCACCTGTGCTAGGTATCGACAGAATACTATAAGGGATATATTGCCGTATTCGTATGCATGGCGACAAAGGCTATTCATTTGGAAGAAGTCAGCGATCTTACTGCATTTCGAGCTGCACTTAGATAATTTTTCTCAAGAAGAGGAAAATGTGAACAAATATTTTCCGATAATGGAACCAACTTTGTGGGAGCTTCGCGAAAATTAGACGAAGAATACCAAAGAGCCCTTAAGGACAATATAAAAGTGGTGCCAATATTAGAAAGAGAACAGATCGAGTGGCACTTCATTCCCCCGGCAGGACCTCACTTCGGAGGTATTTGGGAAGCTGGAGTAAAATCAGTGACATATCACGTAAAAAGATTAATTGGGGACAATAATTTAACCTATGAGAAATGGCAACTCTATCATGTCAAATTGAAGCGGTACTAAATTTACGCCCTTTGTATACAGCTACAAATGATATTGACGATCTGGATGTATTAACACCAGGTCATTTTATTATTGGAAGGCCAATATTTGATACAATTTCAGAGTAACAAATCGGGAATCTTGATAGGTGGAGATTAATTCAGAAAATGAAAAGAGAATTTTGGATTAAATGGAAATAAGATTATTTGCACACACTACAACAAAGAAATAAATGGAAAATAGGAATGCAGAATATTAAAACAAGACAGATTGTATAAATAAAAGATGAAACCTCTCACCCAGCTAGATGGCCCTTAGGAAAAATAGAAGAAATCGGACGATAGAGTCAGAGTAGTAATTATAAAACATCTAGATGGGCTTATAAAACGACCTATAACTAAAATTTGTCCATTGACTGGAATTGAGTTAGAAGAGCAAGACTCAGGAATGACTCCAAAAGAGACTTGAAGTACTCGTAGTAGACATCAAGTGTCCAAGCTAGGACTAATGGCAGCATTGATAGTGCTTGTGTTATGTTGCCAAGTATCAAATGCAAACATTGCTGGCAAATAAAGGCGAAGTGTTCAATGGAAAAAATTAACAGTTCCACTTCGATATATTTGGACCCGATGGGGGACGTTGAAATAGTCGCCTCATCCTGGGACTTAATTGTTTATTATAACATGGACCCGTATTTTCAAATGATAAAAAAAGGGGAAAGAATTGATTGGGAAAATGAGAGTTGTGCGTGGTGAACTTTATAATTTTGAAGATCAATGCAATAATGTCTTAGATAACGCGGAAAGACAAATTGAAGACTTGCATAACGTAGATGATTTAATTAAGAAACAAACATCAGTGGTACAGTCAACGGTAAATGTCCTCAAAAGAACTATCGAGGAAATAAATTTGAACTTTAGAAGTAAGAGCGCAAGGGTAGAAAACAAAACGGAAGCATTAAAAGAAAGTTGTTATGTTTACAAAGAATCTATAAGTTTCTTTATGGTGTAAGATATGAATATTAGTTTATAAGATTTGAATATTAGTTTAAGATTTACTCATCGATAGTATTATAAAAATACCAATGTACTCGATATATCGATACTTGTCGAGGACAAGTTATTTTGTTACCATTGTAAGATATGAATATTAGTTTATAAGATTTGAATATTAGTTTAAGATTTACTCATCGAGTACATTGGTATTTCTTATAATACTATCGATGAGTAAATCTTAAACTAATATTCAAATCTTATAAACTAATATTCATATCTTACAATGGTAACAAAATAACTAAGCTCCTTGATTAAAGAGTGCGATAAAATTCAATCAGCAGTTATTAATCTACTGGCAGATATTAATCATGGTAGACTAAATCCAAATATTTTAAAACCTATACAGCTAAAGGGAGAAATAGCAAAAACAAAAGATAACTTGTTAGAAACATTGGTGCTTCCAGGAAAAAGAACAGGAACAGAATTGAAGGAAATCTAAAGCCTATTAACAGCGAAAGGAATTTTTGTTGACAACAAATTAATTCTGAACGTGAAGATTCCCCTGTTTGGTAGGCACGCATCCCATTTGTTTAGAGTAATTCCAATGCCGGTTGAGTATGAACAAAAATTGGTCAAGGTAGATTTGAGCTCCCGGTATTTAGTAGGTTAGGTTAGGTTAAGGCGGTAGCCGGGAGGGGGGGGATAAGAGCCTCCCGCCCCCAAGCTCACTTGGACCTATAAAAGGTCCGTTGTGTTGCCGCATGGGCATGTGCCCCTTCGCGTTGCCCGAACCGTGAGAGCATACTTCTGCAGGTTAAGGGCAGTCCCATCCGGTGGCTTGGATGTATTTGGACAAGGTCCCTGGTTTGATTACGGACAGGTCCGAAATGTCCGTGAGGAAAGCGGCCCCGAGAATACGAAGACGACGATTTCCAAGGGCTGGGCAGTGGCAGAAGAAGTGGGGGACCGATTCCTCCTCCTCCTCGTCGCGACAACTCCTGCAGAAGTCGTTATGAGGGATTGACAGTCTAGAGGCGTGAGTGCCGATCTGCCAGTGTCCCGTAATGGCTCTAGTAACTGCAGAGCACTGTGCTCTGCTGAGTTTATACAGCTCTGCTGAGCGCTTCTTCGATCGATATGGCCATATCAATCTTGAGACTTTACAGGAAACGGTTTGCTGCCATCTCCTATTGGCATTTTGCTCGAACAATTCGTGCGTTAGGAGCCTGCAGGTAGCCAAGGGCATCGCTACTTGCTCCCTCTCCGGTAGGAGAGGAATCGTAGTACCCTGCCTGGCTAGCTCGTCGGCGGCGTCATTCCCCTCGATGTCCCTGTGGCCGGGGACCCATATAAGGAAGAGATCTAACTGCTCTGCGATCTCGTGCAGAGACCTGCGGCAGTCATTTACAGTCGCTGAGTTCGACGATATTGAGCCTAGAGCTTTGATAGCTGCTTGGCTGTCCGAGAAGACGCACACTAAGTGCGTATCTAGAAGTAATTTGGAGACAATCGAAATGGCCTCCTTGATGGCTTCAACCTCCGCTTGGAACACACTACAGTGATCCGGGAGCCTGAAGCAATGACTGATGTTCAGCTCGCTGCAGTAGACTCCGCCTCCCACGCGGCCGTCTAGCTTTGAGCCATCAGTGTAGAAGTGGACCGCATTTGCAGGTCCTGGTTCGCCCATCTCCCAGTCCTCCCTAGATGGGATTGATACCTGGAAGGGCGTCGAGAGGTGATCACTGGGGATACAGTAATCTGTCCTCTCTGGTAATTGCGGGAGTCTCATCAGGATTCCCGAGTGCCCAACCGCGGATGCTTTCCACAGTCTGGCTTCTCTCATTCTGAGGGCGGAAAGTGTTGCCACCTTCTTTACCATGAGATCCACAGGGAGGAGGTCCAGCACAGTATCCAGGGCTTCCCCTGGAGTAGTGCGTAGCCCGCCAGTTATGCATAGCTCTGCCATGCGTTGAACTCTGCTGAGTTTATTGAGGCATGTCCTTCTGTCCAAGGCTGGCCACCATACCACCACTCCATAGAGCATGATTGGTCGTATGATGGCGGTGTAGAGCCACCGAACTATATAGGGGGTCATTCCCCATTTTAGTCCGATGGCTTTCCTGCAGGTGTAGAGGGCCACTGTGGCCTTCTTTACTCTATCCTCTATGCTCAATTTCCAATCGAGCTTTCTATCGAGGATTAGGCCAAGATACTTGGCGTTGTTGCTGAAGACTAGCGTTTCCCCACATAGTCTTGGGGGAATCAGTACCGGAACTTTGTACTTCCTAGTGAAAAGCACCAGTTCCGTTTTAGACGGGTTGACGCCTAACCCGCATTTGTCTGCCCATTTCGACATTTTCGTGAGAGTACTTGTCATGCACTCACACAATGTCTGCGGAAATTTTCCGGAGAATGCTATGGCAACATCGTCCGCGTACGCCACCACACGGCAGCCACCCCCCTCTATCTCCCGCAGCAGTGTGTTCACTGCCACGTTCCATAGGAGGGGCGAGAGGACTCCGCCCTGCGGTGTGCCTCTGCTGACAAATCTGGTACACGTTGACGTCCCCAGTGATGCCTCAACCGTCCTGCATTGTAGCATCTGATCGATCAGGCTCACCGTCCTGGAGTCAACGCCCAGATCCGTCAGTGCGCCCGTGATGGCGGTCGGAAGGATGTTGTTAAAGGCGCCTTCTATGTCGAGGAAGGCTACTAGGGTGTACTCCTTAAAGTTAAGGGACGCTTCGATGATCGATGTGATCGAGTGTAGGGCCGTTTCGGTGGATCTTCCCTTCCGATAGGCATGCTGGGAGTCTGAGATCAGACTGGACGGAATGCACGCCGTTAGATGCAGCCCCAGGAGCCGCTCCATCGCCTTTAGAAGAAAAGACGATAGACTTATGGGTCTGAAATCTTTTGGGGCAGTGTGCGAGGGCTTGCCTGCCTTGGGTATGAATACGACTTTGGTCTGAAGCCAGGTGTCAGGAATGCACCCGTGGGAGAAGATTCCCTCGTAAATTATTTTGAGCCAGTTAATGGCTTTATGTCCCGCGTGAATCAGTTGGGCAGGGAAAATGCCGTCTGGCCCCGCGGACTTGTAGGGTTTAAAGCTTCTGATCGCCCAGGAAATGTTTTCCTGGCTTAGCAGTCCCAAGATGGCATTTGAGGCGACAGAAGGAGGCGCGAGGTAGTTGGGTCTGTTTTCATCGCAGCCAGGGAAGTGGGTATTTAGGAGAAGATTTAGCGACTCCTCGCTGGACGTAGTCCACGACTGGTCGGTGTTCTTCAAGTAGCCCAGGGTGGGTGTTGTCTTCGAGAGAACTCTGCGCAAGCGTGAGGCTTCTGAGTTACTCTCGATTTCGCTGCAGAACTTACGCCAGGAGGCGCGTTTGGCTTTTCTAAGTTCTTTGTTGTAGGTTGACAGACTGGCCTTGTATTCGGCCCAGTTTTGCTCAACGTTTTCAGCCTTAGCTTTATTGAAGAGTCTCCGGGAGGCTTTCCGGAGTTCACCCAGTTTCGGATTCCACCATTCAGGTTTCTTCCGGCCTCTGTTCTTGCCAGAGGGGCATGCTTTGTCGAGCGCCTTATTGCAGGCGTCGGTAAAGATCTTAAGAAGACGAGTCGTGGCCTCCGTGGAGAACTCCTCCTCAGATGGGGGCTCAGGGAGAACACGACAGAGGTAATCAGAGTACCGAGTCCAGTTTGTCCGCCTGATGTTTCGGAATCGGACTGGCTTCGGTACTGAGAAGGAGAAGACAGTTTCCACGTACCTGTGGTCCGAGAAGGAGTGCTCTTCCAGGACCCTCCAGGATACAATGTTACGCTGTATCTCATGAGAGGCAAGCGTGAGGTCCAGGACCTCCTTGCGGTTTTTAATGATAAAGGTGGGATCACTACCCCGGTTTAGTAAGACCATCTGAGTGGTCAGTAAGTAACTGAAAAGGTACTCACCCCTTTCGTTTGTGTCAGTGCTTCCCCACTGACAGTGATGTGCATTGGCATCGCACCCCACAATTAGGCCGATGTCCTTGGCCGAGCAGTCTGCGATTAGAGCCCGGAGAGGCGCGTGTGGAGGGGGGTCTGTTTGTTCATGCCCCATGTATGCGGAGCAGATCCTCAGTGAGCGCTCCTGGCCTTCGAGGCTCACTGCGGTGTGGTCTTCATTGCTGAAATTTGGGAGCAAAAATAGGTGCAACTCTCTTTTTGCAAGAATGCAGGTACGAATTTTACCTGCGGTTTCAGCTACATATAGCTTGTAGTCAGAAGTCCTCAGACCGGAGACCCTGTTTCCGAGGATCCAGGGCTCCTGAATGAGGACTATGTCGGCTCCATCCTTGGCCAGGTGGAGCAGTAGAGCAGCGCATGCTGCCTTACAATGGTGGAGGTTTATCTGCAGGAGCGTCAACGACATTCCTGAGGCTCGCCTCCACCATTGTTACTTCTAGATCGCTGTCAGGGGACTCCGGCTCCTCCCCGACAACGATGTGGCTGAGACCTCTGGCTAGGTCGCTCTCGTCGAACGCGTAGTCGTCCAAGATATCGTCCGACATCATGGACGCCGCATCCGACGCCGGGTTGTCTTCCTCGCACGAGGCCCCCTCTTTCGGGATCTCCGGCAGCTCCGGGTCTGGCTCGACCTCCACTTGCCTGCCCTTGCGATCGGACTTGTAAGTGGATATGGTGACCTTCTTGTAGCCATAATCCACTACACCGTCCGACTTTGCGAGGAGATCAATGGATTCCTCATTTAGGACGAGGATAACCTGGCGCCTCTGCCCTTGGATATCCTCCACCTTTGCCACCTTCCAATCGGCTGTAGGAAGGTGGGGGTTGCAGACCTGCAGTAACCTGAGGATCTTCTCAGGCTCTGCAGGCTTAGCCGAGACCCACGCTCTGGCTCTCGGGCGACTAGGGACATCTTCCCACTTCACGGCCTCCAGTTTCGCCCCTGGATAGACCTCTTTTAGGGCCGCCACCGCCTTCATGTAGAGGGCCGCAGAGCGAGCGTCTTGGCAGGCGATGGCTTTCACCTTGCCTTGATGCCACCCTGCGTCCTCACACTTTGGCGGTGGTCCGCCGTTCTCCTCCAGTTCCAGTAGGAACCGGTCCTGGAGCTCGTTCTCCACCAGGTGCCACTTATCGCGAGGGACATGGCCGTCCTCGGCGCCCCTGTCCAGGACACCGATCAGGGTCCTGCCCCTCGCCACCTCAGCGAACGACCGGTTCGTGAGGTGGGTCTTCACCCGCTTGGCTTGCTGGGCTTGGCCTGGCTGATTTGCGGGGTCCTCCGCTGAGCGTTGCCGCTTGTTGGCGGCCTTGGCTGCGCCCTTTCCGGCTTTGGCTGGCTGGAACAGTGGAAGGATTGAGCAGGCCCACAGCCTCTGCTCCTTTCCTTCGGCTGACGCCTTGAAGTTCGGCCGGTATTTAGTATATAACTTCGAAATTAATTCCTATCATTCGATGACTTAAGCTACCTTGAACAAATGCCAAAAATGGCAAACAAATAGAAGAGTATGCGAAGGTAATTGGCCTTGGAGCAATGCCAGGGTAGCAATGCCAGAGGCAGGGTAGTTGGCTCTTCAAAGTTCCAGTAAACACTAATGCTAGAATTCAATGTAGTAACTCAAATCAAGAACTAATTGATCTTCCGCAACAAGGAATTTTAACAATAATATATGGTTGTACTGTGTGAACCGATGATAAAATACTAGTACCTCATCACAGTATTCAAACAGAAAGCTAAGAGCCAATTTCATCCTTTTACATAAGTAATATAAGTGAAATACCAAAAATTGTTTGGAATCCATTAACAGTACCGTAAATTAACCACACAGAAGAAATGGATAAGTTAAAAAACGAATTAAAATTGTTAAAAGATGGTCAACATGATTTAAAAGGACTTAAGTTCCATCATGTATCTGGACATGCGGCCTTGATTATCGGAAGCATAATAATAATAATATTGATTATGTATGCCATAAGAAGAATTAAGGTAGCACGAAGACTGCAAACGATAGCACTTCCCTACCCACCGTAATTGACTGTAAATGAAACAACTTGATCATTGGTGACATTGACAGCCCTGATCTGTTGAGCCGCATAAACTTCACGATTCCTATTAGACTTACTAGAAATTTTACACCGTTGTTCCTTCCACTTTGTAGATCGAGTTATTCCTCGCACCGTTTAGGGTCTTATGTTCGGGCTATAATTCTCTCTACCATATAAAATCCACCACTAATTCTCTTCTTCTTATTAAATTACTAATCCTTACACACATTAGTTATTGTAGTGGTATTTGTATTTTGAATGCATGCCTAGCTCTCTTAGTAATTTTAGTGCTAATTTTCCTCGAATATAATTCAAATAGCTATCTTTCCTGCATGCTCGCGTAAGAGCCTTCTGCTGGTTTCAGACGGGCAACTTGACGGTGCAGTAATTGCATCGTCTCTTGCAAGATGCAATCAGTAATTGATGCAGTAAGTAAAAAAAGACCGAAACATTGAAAAGAAAAATAAAATTAATAATCCGAAACATCCGAAGATGCTTAATGGCCAGCAATTGACAAAAAAAAAATACAAGTGGCAAAATAACTGTGACTGTGAAAAAATAGATAAATAAATTGATTTGTGTGTGCCCACTGTGCCACCGACAATAACTGCAGCGACAGAAAGATCAGCGACAGCGACAATAACTGCAGCGACAGGAAGATCAGCGACAGCGACTTCAGCAGCATCGACATCTGCAGCAGTGACAATAGCAGCAGCGACTTAAGCAAGGCAACACCAGCAGCAGCGACACCAACTTCAGCGGCAGCAGTTGAAGTTCACACGATTTGCTATTGCTGAGATCGCGAAAGTTGTTATTTTGGCTTTTAGTTAATGAATTTTCAAGCAGATATGCTATATGCTAAAGCCTCATCCGCCGTTAGTGATACCGACTCATTCTTCTCGGAGTAAGAAATGTGTCTTTCAACAATTGAGCAGTGTCTTTTTCGTTGGATTTTTCAGCCGAAAGAGCAGCAGCATACACAAGAAGAGATATGTTGTGACCTTGATCGCCAGCTAAATCTGATGCTAATTATACCCGATACTCAAAATGAGTATTGGGGTATATTAGATTTGTGGTAAAAGTGGATGTGTGTAACGTCCAGAAGGAATCGTTTCCGACCCCATAAAGTATATATATTCTGGATCAGCATCAATAGCCGAGTCGATTGAGCTCTATCTGTCTGTCCGTCTGTCCGTCCGTCCGTCCGTCCGTCCGTGCGTCCGTCCGTCTGTCTGTCCGTCCCCTTCAGCGCCTAGTGCTCAAAGACTATAAGATCTAGAGCAACGATGTTTTGGATCCAGACTTCTGTGATGTGTCACTGCTACAAAAATATTTCAAAACTTCGCCCCGCCCACTTCCGCCCCCACAAAGGACGAAAATCTGTGGCATCCACATTTTTAAAGATACGATAAAACCCAAAACGCAGAATCGTAGAGGATGACTATATGTTCTAGAGTGTAAAATCTCAACCAGATCGTATAATTATTATAGCCAGAATCAAGAAAACAATTTCATTCTTTCTCGCTCTGTCTCTCTCTAACACACAGGTTTCATGGTCGGTTTTGCCAATTGCAAAATATGAGTTCAAGGATCTCAGAACCTATAAGAGCCAGAGCAACCAAATTTGGTATCCACACTCCTGTGATATCGGACCTTGACCGTTTCGTGTCCAAATTTCGCCACACCCCTTCCGCCCCCCCCCAAAGGACGAAAATCTGGGGCATCCACAAATCTCAGAGACTATTAAGGCTAGAGTAACCAAATTTGGTATCCGCACTTCTGTTAGATCTCACTATAAAACGTATATCTCTGAATTTCGCCCCTCCCCCTCCGCCCCCACAAAGGACGAAAATCTGTTTCATCCACAATATTGCAGATTTGAGAAAACTAAAAACGCAGAATCATAGATAACGACCATATCTATCAGATTGCTGAATCTGGATCAGATCGGATCATTTTTGTAGCCAAAAGCAAGAAATCAATTTGCAGTGGCTACGCAGCGCCCGACGTCACGCTCAGACTGATTTTCTGTCTCTCTCGCACACACTCTTTGTCGTGTCTTTTAATATTAGCGGCGTCTGCCGGAGGAGAGCCATACTGACTAAGTATCGGGTATAAATGTAGAGTTGCGGTCTCCGCAGCAACTCACAACGTTCCACTTCGTTTTCTCTTCAAACGGGGTCCAGAATTTATATATTCAATTGGTGGGCGTCCAACTGCGGTGCGGTCTCCGCAGCAACTCACAACGTTCCACTTCGTTTTCTCTTCAAACGGGGTCCAGAATTTATATATTCAATTGGTGGGCGTCCAACTGATCTTGATGTTGAAGTCATGGAATTCGATGACGACGTTCTTTCAGTTTTGATAACCATCTTGAACGAAAGCCATGAGTTATGCTTTTTCTTAAATTTAGACATGCTTCTCCCGCATTTTGCCAAATACTTTTGGATGTGTAGATAAAAGCTCCTTACTTTATTATTTATTTCATCCTTTTTCTCCGTGCTTATTTTGTATGCCTTCAGTTCTTCGAAAATCCAACTCGAAAATGCTGCGGCGCTTCGATTATTCTCAATATAAATACTGAGCAGCTTTTCATAAGTGAACTCCACCTCACTTACATATAAATTAAAATGCGCACACCGGCGCAAAATGGCGCAAAAACGAGTTTTAGGATTATTTTATATACAGTTTGCACTACAATATTACATAACTTTCTCGCACAATTGCACACAAAATTATTTATTGACCATAAGAAACGGGCACATTGGTTAAGTATTCTCTACCTTTGGACGACACAAATTAATACACACAAAACCATATTCAAAAACATGAGAAAAATTTGTTTAATATAATCACTCTACATACCCTGGCCTTTCTTTTCCATTACTTTGATTTCAGTTTTTGTGCTTAGTTTCAATTCTCAATTAAACTCTCAAAGTAAACAAACAGTTTCCCGCATTTTTATACCCGATACTCAAAATGAGTATTGGGGTATATTAGATTTGTGGTAAAAGTGTATGTGTGTAACGTCCAGAAGGAATCGTTTCCGACCCCATAAAGTATATATATTCTTGATCAGCATCAATAGCCGAGTCGATTGAGCCCTGTCTGTCTGTCCGTCTGTCCGTCCGTCCGTCTGTCCGTCCCCTTCAGCGCCTAGTGCTCAAAGACTATAAGAGCTAGAGCAACGATGTTTTGGATCCAGACTTCTGTGATATGTCACTGCTACAAGAATATTTCAAAACTTCGCCCCGCCCACTTCCGCCCCCACAAAAGTCGAAAATCTGTGGCATCCACAAATTTGAAGATACGAGAAAACTGAAAGCGCAGAATCGTAGAGGATTATATGTTCTAGAGTGTAAAATCTGAACCAGATCGTATAATTATCATAGCCAGAATCAAGAAAACAATTTCATTCTTTCTCGCTCTGTCCCTCTCTAACACACAGGTTTCATGGTCGGTTTTGACAATTGCAAAATATGAGTTCAAGGATCTCAGAACCTATAAGAGCCAGAGCAACCAAATTTTGTATCCACACTCCTGTGATATCGGACCTTGACCGTTTTGTGTCACAATTTCGCCACACCCCCTTCCGCCCCCGCAAAGGACGAAAATCTGGGGCATCCACAAATCTCAGAGACTATTAAGGCTAGAGTAACCAAATTTGGTATCCGCACTTCAGTGAGATTTCACTATAAAACGTAAATCTCAAAATTTTGCCCCACCCCCTTCCGCCCCACAAAGGACGAAAATCTGTTGCATCCACAATATTGCAGATTCGAGAAAACGTGCGAGAGAGACAGAAAATCAGTCTGACCGTGACGTCGGGCGCTGCGTAGCCATTGCAAATAGTTTTGTTCCTTTTGGCTATAAAAATTATCCGATCTTATCCAGATTCAGCAATCTGATAGATATGGTCGTTATCTATGATTCTGCGTTTTTAGTTTTCTCGAATCTGCAATATGTTGATGCAACAGATTAATAGTTTTTGAGATTTTTATATGCCCCAGATTTTCGTCCTTTGCGGGGGCGGAAGGGGTGTGGCGAAATTTGGACACAAAACGGTCAATTTCCGATATCACAGGAGTGTGGATACCAAATTTGGTTGCTCTGGCTCTTATAGGTTCTGAGATCCTTGAACTCATATTTTGCAATTGGCAAAATCGACCATGAAACCTGTGTGTTAGAGAGAGACAGAGCGAGAAAGAATCAAATTGTTTTCTTGATTCTGGCTATAATAATTATACGATCTGATTGAGATTTTACGATCTAGAACATATAGTCATCCTCTACGATTCTGCGTTTTTGGTTTAATTGTATCTTTAAATATGTAGATGCCACAGATTTTCGTCCTTTGTTGGGGCGGAAGTGGGCGGGGCGAAGTTTTGAAATATTTTTGTAGCAGTGACATATCACAGAAGTCTGGATCCAAAACATCGTTGCTCTAGATCTTATAGTCTTTGAGCACTAGGCGCTGAAGGGGACGGACAGACGGACAGACAGACAGGGCTCAATCGACTCGGCTATTGATGCTGATCAAGAATATATATACTTTATGGGGTCGGAAACGATTCCTTCTGGACGTTACACACATCCACTTTTACCACAAATCTAATATACCCCAATACTCATTTTGAGTATCGGGTATAAAAATGCGGGAAACTGTTTGTTTACTTTGAGAGTTTAATTGAGAATTGAAACTAAGCACAAAAACTGAAATCAAAGTAATGGAAAAGAAAGGCCAGGGTATGTAGAGTGATTATATTGTGACGGCGCTTCGGCCGGGGTATGCTCGTCGCGCCGGGTTCCACAGAAATTTGTTTGATCTCTGGGTGTGGTAGCTGAAAGAGAGTCTCGTGGTTCAAGAATAAGGCGGGCTTTGAGCGGTAATAAAAGAGATAGAGTTATTTTTATTGTTCTTAAGGGTACAAAGTTTGGTAGTTGCGCGGGTGTTTTTCTGCTGGCTCTTCCTTCGGGGTCGTCCTTCGGGTTGGCCGCACGTAGTCTTCTGGTCGGTGTCGGTTGAGTTCGCGGAGGTCTAAAGCGCTCCGAGGGGAATAATGTTGCGGAGGGTGAATGCGCTCCGAGGAGAAATAATGTTGCGGAGGGTGAACGCGCTCCGAGGAGAAATAATGTTGCGGAGGGTTAATGCGCTCCGAGGAGAAATAATGTTGCGGAGGGTGAATGCGCTCCGAGGAGAAATAATGTTGCGGAGGGTTAATGCGCTCCGTGGAGAAATAATGTTGAGGAGGGTGAATGCGCTCCGAGGAGAAATAATGTTGCGGAGGATTAATGCGCTCCGAGGAGGAATAATGTTGCGGAGGGTGAATGCGCTCCGAGGAGAAATAATGTTGCGGAGGGTTAATGCGCTCCGTGGAGAAATAATGTTGAGGAGGGTGAATGCGCTCCGAGGAGAAATAATGTTGCGGAGGGTTAATGCGCTCCGAGGAGAAATAATGTTGCGGAGGGTTAATGCGCTTCGAGGAGAAATAATGTTGCGGAGGATTAATGCGCTCCGAGGAGGAATAATGTTGCGGAGGGTGAATGCGCTCCGAGGAGAAATAATGTTGCGGAGGGTTAATGCGCTCCGTGGAGAAATAATGTTGAGGAGGGTGAATGCGCTCCGAGGAGAAATAATGTTGCGGAGGGTTAATGCGCTCCGAGGAGAAATAATGTTGCGGAGGGTGAACGCGCTCCGAGGAGAAATAATGTTGCGGAGGATTAATGCGCTCCGAGGAGGAATAATGTTGCGGAGGGTGAATGCGCTCGGAGGAGGAATAATGTTGCGGAGGGTTAATGCGCTCCGAGGAGAAATAATGTTGCGGAGGGTTAATGCGCTCCGTGGAGAAATAATGTTGAGGAGGGTGAATGCGCTCCGAGGAGAAATAATGTTGCGGAGGGTTAATGCGCTCCGAGGAGACATAATGTTGCGGAGGGTGAATGCGCTCCGAGGAGAAATAATGTTGCGGAGGATTAATGCGCTCCGAGGAGAAATAATGTTGCGGAGGGTTAATGCGCCCCGAGGAGAAGTAATGTTGCGGAGGGTTAATGCGCTCCGAGGAGAAATAATGTTGCGGAGGATTAATGCGCTCCGAGGAGGAATAATGTTGCGGAGGGTGAATGCGCTCCGAGGAGGAATAATGTTGCGGAGGGTTAATGCGCTCCGAGGAGAAATAATGCTGCGGAGGGTGAATGCGCTCCGAGGAGAAATAATGTTGCGGAGGGTTAATGCGCTCCGAGTAGAAATAATGTTGCGGAGGGTTAATGCGCTCCGGGGTGAAATAATGTTGCGGAGGGTGAACGCGCTCCGAGGAGAAATAATGTTGCGGAGGATTAATGCGCTCCGAGGAGGAATAATGTTGCGGAGGGTGAATGCGCTCCGAGGAGAAATAATGTTGCGGAGGGTTAATGCGCTCCGTGGAGAAATAATGTTGCGGAGGGTGAATGCGCTCCGAGGAGAAATAATGTTGCGGAGGGTTAATGCGCTCCGAGGAGAAATAATGTTGAGGAGGGTGAACGCGCTCCGAGGAGAAATAATGTTGCGGAGGGTTAATGCGCTCCGAAAAGATATAATGTTGCGGAGGGTGAATGCGCTCCGAGGAGGAATAATGTTGCGGAGGGTGAATGCGCTCCGAGGAGAAATAATGTTGCGGAGGGTTAATGCGCTCCGAGGAGGAATAATGTTTCGGAGGGTGAATGCGCTCCGAGGAGAAATAATGTTGCGGAGGGTTAATGCGCTCCGAGGAGAAATAATGTTGAGGAGGGTGAATGCGCTCCGAGGAGAAATAATGTTGCGGAGGATTAATGCGCTCCGAAAAGATATAATGTTGCGGAGGGTGAATGCGCTCCGAGGAGGAATAATGTTGCGGAGGGTGAATGCGCTCCGAGGAGAAATAATGTTGCGGAGGATTAATGCGCTCCGAGGAGGAATAATGTTGCGGAGGGTGAATGCGCTCCGAGGAGGAATAATGTTGCGGAGGGTGAATGCGCTCCGAGGAGAAATAATGTTGCGGAGGGTTAATGCGCTCCGAGGAGGAATAATGTTTCGGAGGGTGAATGCGCTCCGAGGAGAAATAATGTTGCGGAGGGTTAATGCGCTCCGAGGAGAAATAATGTTGAGGAGGGTGAACGCGCTCCGAGGAGAAATAATGTTGCGGAGGGTTAATGCGCTCCGAAAAGAAATAATGTTGCGGAGGGTTAATGCGCTCCGTGGAGAAATAATGTTGCGGAGGGTGAATGCGCTCCGAGGAGAAATAATGTTGCGGAGGGTTAATGCGCTCCGAGGAGAAATAATGTTGCGGAGGGTTAATGCGCTTCGAGGAGAAATAATGTTGCGGAGGATTAATGCGCTCCGAGGAGGAATAATGTTGCGGAGGGTGAATGCGCTCCGAGGAGAAATAATGTTGCGGAGGGTTAATGCGCTCCGTGGAGAAATAATGTTGAGGAGGGTGAATGCGCTCCGAGGAGAAATAATGTTGCGGAGGGTGAACGCGCTCCGAGGAGAAATAATGTTGCGGAGGATTAATGCGCTCCGAGGAGGAATAATGTTGCGGAGGGTGAATGCGCTCGGAGGAGGAATAATGTTGCGGAGGGTTAATGCGCTCCGAGGAGAAATAATGTTGCGGAGGGTTAATGCGCTTCGAGGAGAAATAATGTTGCGGAGGATTAATGCGCTCCGAGGAGGAATAATGTTGCGGAGGGTGAATGCGCTCCGAGGAGAAATAATGTTGCGGAGGGTTAATGCGCTCCGTGGAGAAATAATGTTGAGGAGGGTGAATGCGCTCCGAGGAGGAATAATGTTGCGGAGGGTGAATGCGCTCCGAGGAGGAATAATGTTGCGGAGGGTTAATGCGCTTCGAGGAGAAATAATGTTGCGGAGGATTAATGCGCTCCGAGGAGGAATAATGTTGCGGAGGGTGAATGCGCTCCGAGGAGAAATAATGTTGCGGAGGGTTAATGCGCTCCGAGGAGAAATAATGTTGCGGAGGGTTAATGCGCTCCGAGGAGAAATAATGTTGCGGAGGGTTAATGCGCTTCGAGGAGAAATAATGTTGCGGAGGGTGAATGCGCTCCGAGGAGGAATAATTTTGCGGAGGGTGAATGCGCTCCGAGGAGAAATAATGTTGCGGAGGGCTTATGCGCTCCGAGGAGAAATAATGTTGCGGAGGGTTAATGCGCTTCGAGGAGAAATAATGTTGCGGAGGATTAATGCGCTCCGAGGAGGAATAATGTTGCGGAGGGTGAATGCGCTCCGAGGAGGAAGAATGTTGCGGAGGGCTAATGCGCTCCGAGGAGAAATAATGTTGCGGAGGGTTAATGCGCTCCGTGGAGAAATAATGTTGCGGAGGGTGAATACGCTCCGAGGAGGAATAATGTTGCGGAGGGTTAATGCTCTCCGAGGAGAAATAATGTTGCGGAGGGTTAATGCGCTCCGTGGAGAAATAATGTTGAGGAGGGTGAATGCGCTCCGAGGAGAAATAAAGTTGCGGAGGGTTAATGCGCTCCGTGGAGAAATAATGTTGCGGAGGGTGATTGCGCTCCGAGGAGAAATAATGTTGCGGAGGGTTAATGCGCTCCGAGGAGGAATAATGTTGCGGAGGGTGAATGCGCTCCGAGGAGAAATAATGTTGCGGAGGGTTAATGCGCTCCGAGGAGGAATAATGTTGCGGAGGGTGAATGCGCTCCGAGGAGAAATAATGTTGCGGAGGGTTAATGCGCTCAGTGGAGAAATAATGTTGAGGAGGGTGAATGCGCTCCGAGGAGAAATAATGTTGCGGAGGGTTAATGCGCTCCGAGGAGAAATAATGTTGCGGAGGGTTAATGCGCTTCGAGGAGAAATAATGTTGCGGAGGATTAATGCGCTCCGAGGAGGAATAATGTTGCGGAGGGTGAATGCGCTCCGTGGAGAAAAAATGTTGCGGAGGGTGAATGCGCTCCGAGGAGGAATAATGTTGCGGAGGGTGAATGCGCTCCGAGGAGAAATAATGTTGCGGAGGGTTAATGCGCTCCGTGGAGAAATATTGTTGAGGAGGGTGAATGCGCTCCGAGGAGGAATAATGTTGCGGAGGGTGAATGCGCTCCGTGGAGAAATAATGTTGCGGAGGGTGATTGCGCTCCGAGGAGAAATAATGTTGCGGAGGGTTAATGCGCTCCGAGGAGGAATAATGTTGCGGAGGGTGAATGCGCTCCGAGGAGAAATAATGTTGCGGAGGGTTAATGCGCTCCGTGGAGAAAAAATGTTGCGGAGGGTGAATGCGCTCCGAGGAGGAATAATGTTGCGGAGGGTGAATGCGCTCCGAGGAGAAATAATGTTGCGGAGGGTGAATGCGCTCCGAGGAGGTATAATGTTGAGGAGGGTTAATGCGCTCCGAGGAGGAATAATGTTGCGGAGGGTGAATGCGCTCCGAGGAGGAATAATGTTGCGGAGGGTTAATGCGCTCCGTGGAGAAATAATGTTGCGGAGGGTGAATGCGCTCCGAGGAGAAATAATGTTGCGGAGGGTTAATGCGCTCCGTGGAGAAAAAATGTTGCGGAGGGTGAATGCGCTCCGAGGAGGAATAATGTTGCGGAGGGTGAATGCGCTCCGAGGAGAAATAATGTTGCGGAGGGTTAATGCGCTCCGTGGAGAAATAATGTTGAGGAGGGTGAATGCGCTCCGAGGAGAAATAATGTTGCGGAGGGTTAATGCGCTCCGAAGAGAAATAATGTTGCGGAGGGTGAATGCGCTCCGAGGAGAAATAATGTTGCGGAGGATTAATGCGCTCCGAGGAGGAATAATGTTGCGGAGGGTGAATGCGCTCCGAGGAGAAATAATGTTGCGGAGGGTTAATGCGCTCCGTGGAGAAATAATGTTGAGGAGGGTGAACGCGCTCCGAGGAGAAATAATGTTGCGGAGGGTTAATGCGCTCCGAAAAGAAATAATGTTGCGGAGGGTGAACGCGCTCCGAGGAGAAATAATGTTGCGGAGGATTAATGCGCTCCGAGGAGGAATAATGTTGCGGAGGGTGAATGCGCTCCGAGGAGGAATAATGTTGCGGAGGGTTAATGCGCTCCGAGGAGAAATAATGTTGCGGAGGGTGAATGCGCTCCGAGGAGGAATAATGTTGCGGAGTGTTAATGCGCTCCGAGGAGAAATAATGTTGCGGAGGGTGAATGCGCTCCGAGGAGAAATAATGTTGCGGAGGGTGAATGCGCTCCGTGGAGGAATAATGTTGCGGAGGGTGAATGCGCTCCGAGGAGAAATAATGTTGCGGAGGGTTAATGCGCTCCGAGGAGGAATAATGTTGCGGAGGGTGAATGCGCTCCGAGGAGGAATAATGTTGCGAAGGGTGAATGCGCTCCGAGGAGGTATAATGTTGCGGAGGGTTAATGCGCTCCGAGGAGGAATAATGTTGCGGAGGGCGAATGCGCTCCGAGGAGAAATAATGTTGCGGAGGGTTAATGCGCTCCGTGGAGAAAAAATGTTGCGGAGGGTGAACCCATTTCGAAAATTTATCGATAAACACGATTAGTGCGGTGTTGCCGTGCGGCGATCTTGGGAGTGGTCCCACGAAATCGACGCATATTGTTTCCCATGGTGCGTTTGCGATTTTGGTCAGCATTTTGCCCGCCGCTGCTTGTTGCGATACCTTAAATTTTTGGCAGCTTTCGCATGTTCGTACGAATCGTGTTACGTCTCTGCTTAGCCCTGGCCAAAAGTATCGCTGCCTTATTCTGATTTTCGTGCGTCTGATCCCAAGATGTCCGGCTGTTGGGTTTGTGTGATTTTCGGTTAGTACCCTCTGTCTCTCTTGTTTTGGAACGCACAGTTTCCAGGGTTGATCGTCTTCGTCGGTTTGGCTTGGTATGTGTCGGTATAATCTTCCGTGTTTTATGGTATAATCCGTAGCTTCTTTTGGTGTCATCGCTACTTGGTTCCATTTGTTTTGATACCAAGCGCATTCTACGATTTCTGCTATTCGGGTTTCTTCGCGTGGTAAGCGGGAGAGTCCGTCCGCCACTGCGTTCAACTTGCCTTTCCGATATCGTATTTCGAATGAGAATGGTTGCAGTCCCAATGCCCATCTTGCTACTCGTCAGGATGGGCTTTCGATGGAATTTAACCATTTGAGGGCTAGGTGATCTGTAATTACGATAAATTGGTAGCCTTCTAGGTACATCCTCATCTTGTGTATACCCCAGTAGATGGCTAGGCATTCTTTTTCCGTTGCGGAGTATTTGGTTTCCTCGCTTTTGAGCTTGCGGCTTGCGTAGGAAATTACATGTTCTCCGTCCGCATCTTCCTGGGTCAACACCGCTCATAGTCCGCAGTCGCTTGCGTCTGTTTGGAGTATGAATGTTTTTCTGAAGTCTGTTCATGCTAATATTGGTGCTTCCGTTAGACACAGCTTTAGGTCTTGGAAGCTGTTCTCTTGTGCTTCGCCCCACTCAAATTTTTGCCCCTTTTTTAATAGGTCTTGTAGAGCTTTTGCTCGTTCGGTGTACGCTGGTACGAATCTGCGGTACCAAGATGCCAGGCCCAAAAAACTATGCAGCTGTTTCAGTGTAGTTGGTGCGGTGAGTTCTTTAATGGCCGGGTCTGTGTGTATTCCTTCCTCGCTCACCATGTGTCCTAGGTATTTCAGTTTCTTTTGGAAAAAGTGACATTTTGCTGCGTTAATGCGTAGGTTTGCTGTCCGTAGTCGTTCGAATACCGTTTTTAGTTTCTGCATGTGTTCAACTTTCGTCCGCCCAATTACGATTATGTCGTCTAGGTATGCGAAAGCGAATGGTTCCATGTCCGGTCCGATTACCGAGTCTAGGGTTCTTTGGAACGTAGCAGGTGCTGTTGTGAGTCCGAATGGCATGACCTTCCATTGGTACAATCCTCGCCCGCGAGCTGTAAAGGCTGTGTAGTGTCGGCTCTGTTTTTCCATTGGGATTTGCCAATACCCTGACTTTAAGTCCAGCGTTCTAATGTATTTAGCCTCTTTAAGCTGATTTAGAATAAAGTCCATCCGTGGTAATGGGTATGCATCCTTCTTCGCTCCGAGGAGAAATAATGTTGCGGAGGATTAATGCGCTCCGAGGAGGAATAATGTTGCGGAGGGTGAATGCGCTCCGAGGAGGAATAATGTTGCGGAGAGTTAATGCGCTCTGAGGAGAAATAATGTTGCGGAGGGTGAATGCGCTCCGAGGAGGAATAATGTTGCGGAGGGTTAATGCGCTCTGAGGAGAAATAATGTTGCGGAGGGTTAATGCGCTCCGTGGAGAAATAATGTTGAGGAGGGTGAATGCGCTCCGAGGAGAAATAATGTTGCGGAGGGTTAATGCGCTCCGAGGAGAAATAATGTTGCGGAGGGTGAATGCGCTCCGAGGAGAAATAATGTTGCGGAGGATTAATGCGCTCCGAGGAGGAATAATGTTGCGGAGGGTGAATGCGCTCCGAGGAGGAATAATGTTGCGGAGGGTTAATGCGCTCCGAGGAGAAATAATGTTGCGGAGGGTTAATGCGCTCCGTGGAGAAATAATGTTGAGGAGGGTGAATGCGCTCCGAGGAGAAATAATGTTGCGGAGGGTTAATGCGCTCCGAGGAGAAATAATGTTGCGGAGGGTGAATGCGCTCCGAGGAGAAATAATGTTGCGGAGGATTAATGCGCTCCGAGGAGGAATAATGTTGCGGAGGGTGAATGCGCTCCGAGGAGGAATAATTTTGCGGAGGGTTAATGCGCTCCGAGGAGAAATAATGTTGCGGAGGGTTAATGCGCTCCGAGGAGAAATAATGTTGCGGAGGGTGAACGCGCTCCGAGGAGAAATAATGTTGCGGAGGATTAATGCGCTCCGAGGAGGAATAATGTTGCGGAGGGTGAATGCGCTCCGAGGAGAAATAATGTTGCGGAGGGTTAATGCGCTCCGTGGAGAAATAATGTTGCGGACGGTGAATGCGCTCCGAAGAGAAATAATGTTGCGGAGGGTTAATGCGCTCCGAGGAGAAATAATGTTGCGGATGGTTAATGCGCTTCGAGGAGGAATAATGTTGCGAAGGGTGAATGCGCTCCGAGGAGGTATAATGTTGCGGAGGGTTAATGCGCTCCGAGGAGGAATAATGTTGCGGAGGGCGAATGCGCTCCGAGGAGAAATAATGTTGCGGAGGGTTAATGCGCTCCGTAGAGAAAAAATGTTGCGGAGGGTGAATGCGCTCCGAGGAGGAATAATGTTGCGGAGGGTGAATGCGCTCTGAGGAGAAATAATGTTGCGGAGGGTTAATGCGCTCCGTGGAGAAATAATGTTGAGGAGGGTGAATGCGCTCCGAGGAGAAATAATGTTGCGGAGGGTTAATGCGCTCCGAGGAGAAATAATGTTGCGGAGGGTTAATGCGCTTCGAGGAGAAATAATGTTGCGGAGGATTAATGCGCTCCGAGGAGGAATAATGTTGCGGAGGGTGAATGCGCTCCGAGGAGAAATAATGTTGTGGAGGATTAATGCGCTCCGAGGAGGAATAATGTTGCGGAGGGTGAATGCGCTCCGAGGAGGAATAATGTTGCGGAGGGTTAATGCGCTCCGTGGAGAAATAATGTTGCGGAGGGTGAATGCGCTCCGAGGAGAAATAATGTTGCGGAGGGTTAATGCGCTCCGTGGAGAAAAAATGTTGCGGAGGGTGAATGCGCTCCGAGGAGGAATAATGTTGCGGAGGGTGAATGCGCTCCGAGGAGAAATAATGTTGCGGAGGGTTAATGCGCTCCGAGGAGAAATAATGTTGCGGAGGATTAATGCGCTCCGAGGAGGAATAATGTTGCGGAGGGTGAATGCGCTCCGAGGAGGAATAATTTTGCGGAGGGTTAATGCGCTCCGAGGAGAAATAATGTTGCGGAGGGTTAATGCGCTCCGAGGAGAAATAATGTTGCGGAGGGTGAACGCGCTCCGAGGAGAAATAATGTTGCGGAGGATTAATGCG
This sequence comes from Drosophila miranda, assembly GCF_003369915.1. NCBI lineage: Eukaryota > Metazoa > Arthropoda > Insecta > Diptera > Drosophilidae > Drosophila > Drosophila miranda. The sequence goes on from NC_046674.1 coordinate 35,994,035, forward strand.
CTCCGAGGAGGAATAATGTTGCGGAGGGTGAATGCGCTCCGAGGAGAAATAATGTTGCGGAGGGTTAATGCGCTCCGTGGAGAAATAATGTTGAGGAGGGTGAATGCGCTCCGAGGAGAAATAATGTTGCGGAGGGTTAATGCGCTCCGAAGAGAAATAATGTTGCGGAGGGTGAATGCGCTCCGAGGAGAAATAATGTTGCGGAGGATTAATGCGCTCCGAGGAGGAATAATGTTGCGGAGGGTGAATGCGCTCCGAGGAGGAATAATGTTGCGGAGGGTTAATGCGCTCCGAGGAGAAATAATGTTGCGGAGGGTGAATGCGCTCCGAGGAGAAATAATGTTGCGGAGGGTTAATGCGCTCCGAGGAGAAATAATGTTGCGGAGGGTGAACGCGCTCCGAGGAGAAATAATGTTGCGGAGGATTAATGCGCTCCGAGGAGGAATAATGTTGCGGAGGGTGAATGCGCTCCGAGGAGAAATAATGTTGCGGAGGGTTAATGCGCTCCGTGGAGAAATAATGTTGCGGAGGGTGAATGAGCTCCGAAGAGAAATAATGTTGCGGAGGGTTAATGCGCTCCGAGGAGAAATAATGTTGCGGAGGGTTAATGCGCTTCGAGGAGAAATAATGTTGCGGAGGATTAATGCGCTCCGAGGAGGAATAATGTTGCGGAGGGTGAATGCGCTCCGAGGAGAAATAATGTTGCGGAGGGTTAATGCGCTCCGTGGAGAAATAATGTTGAGGAGGGTGAATGCGCTCCGAGGAGAAATAATGTTGCGGAGGGTTAATGCGCTCCGAAGAGAAATAATGTTGCGGAGGGTGAATGCGCTCCGAGGAGAAATAATGTTGCGGAGGATTAATGCGCTCCGAGGAGGAATAATGTTGCGGAGGGTGAATGCGCTCCGAGGAGAAATAATGTTGCGGAGGGTTAATGCGCTCCGTGGAGAAATAATGTTGAGGAGGGTGAACGCGCTCCGAGGAGAAATAATGTTGCGGAGGGTTAATGCGCTCCGAAAAGAAATAATGTTGCGGAGGGTGAACGCGCTCCGAGGAGAAATAATGTTGCGGAGGATTAATGCGCTCCGAGGAGGAATAATGTTGCGGAGGGTGAATGCGCTCCGAGGAGGAATAATGTTGCGGAGGGTTAATGCGCTCCGAGGAGAAATAATGTTGCGGAGGGTGAATGCGCTCCGAGGAGGAATAATGTTGCGGAGTGTTAATGCGCTCCGAGGAGAAATAATGTTGCGGAGGGTGAATGCGCTCCGAGGAGAAATAATGTTGCGGAGGGTGAATGCGCTCCGTGGAGGAATAATGTTGCGGAGGGTGAATGCGCTCCGAGGAGAAATAATGTTGCGGAGGGTTAATGCGCTCCGAGGAGGAATAATGTTGCGGAGGGTGAATGCGCTCCGAGGAGGAATAATGTTGCGAAGGGTGAATGCGCTCCGAGGAGGTATAATGTTGCGGAGGGTTAATGCGCTCCGAGGAGGAATAATGTTGCGGAGGGCGAATGCGCTCCGAGGAGAAATAATGTTGCGGAGGGTTAATGCGCTCCGTGGAGAAAAAATGTTGCGGAGGGTGAACCCATTTCGAAAATTTATCGATAAACACGATTAGTGCGGTGTTGCCGTGCGGCGATCTTGGGAGTGGTCCCACGAAATCGACGCATATTGTTTCCCATGGTGCGTTTGCGATTTTGGTCAGCATTTTGCCCGCCGCTGCTTGTTGCGATACCTTAAATTTTTGGCAGCTTTCGCATGTTCGTACGAATCGTGTTACGTCTCTGCTTAGCCCTGGCCAAAAGTATCGCTGCCTTATTCTGATTTTCGTGCGTCTGATCCCAAGATGTCCGGCTGTTGGGTTTGTGTGATTTTCGGTTAGTACCCTCTGTCTCTCTTGTTTTGGAACGCACAGTTTCCAGGGTTGATCGTCTTCGTCGGTTTGGCTTGGTATGTGTCGGTATAATCTTCCGTGTTTTATGGTATAATCCGTAGCTTCTTTTGGTGTCATCGCTACTTGGTTCCATTTGTTTTGATACCAAGCGCATTCTACGATTTCTGCTATTCGGGTTTCTTCGCGTGGTAAGCGGGAGAGTCCGTCCGCCACTGCGTTCAACTTGCCTTTCCGATATCGTATTTCGAATGAGAATGGTTGCAGTCCCAATGCCCATCTTGCTACTCGTCAGGATGGGCTTTCGATGGAATTTAACCATTTGAGGGCTAGGTGATCTGTAATTACGATAAATTGGTAGCCTTCTAGGTACATCCTCATCTTGTGTATACCCCAGTAGATGGCTAGGCATTCTTTTTCCGTTGCGGAGTATTTGGTTTCCTCGCTTTTGAGCTTGCGGCTTGCGTAGGAAATTACATGTTCTCCGTCCGCATCTTCCTGGGTCAACACCGCTCATAGTCCGCAGTCGCTTGCGTCTGTTTGGAGTATGAATGTTTTTCTGAAGTCTGTTCATGCTAATATTGGTGCTTCCGTTAGACACAGCTTTAGGTCTTGGAAGCTGTTCTCTTGTGCTTCGCCCCACTCAAATTTTTGCCCCTTTTTTAATAGGTCTTGTAGAGCTTTTGCTCGTTCGGTGTACGCTGGTACGAATCTGCGGTACCAAGATGCCAGGCCCAAAAAACTATGCAGCTGTTTCAGTGTAGTTGGTGCGGTGAGTTCTTTAATGGCCGGGTCTGTGTGTATTCCTTCCTCGCTCACCATGTGTCCTAGGTATTTCAGTTTCTTTTGGAAAAAGTGACATTTTGCTGCGTTAATGCGTAGGTTTGCTGTCCGTAGTCGTTCGAATACCGTTTTTAGTTTCTGCATGTGTTCAACTTTCGTCCGCCCAATTACGATTATGTCGTCTAGGTATGCGAAAGCGAATGGTTCCATGTCCGGTCCGATTACCGAGTCTAGGGTTCTTTGGAACGTAGCAGGTGCTGTTGTGAGTCCGAATGGCATGACCTTCCATTGGTACAATCCTCGCCCGCGAGCTGTAAAGGCTGTGTAGTGTCGGCTCTGTTTTTCCATTGGGATTTGCCAATACCCTGACTTTAAGTCCAGCGTTCTAATGTATTTAGCCTCTTTAAGCTGATTTAGAATAAAGTCCATCCGTGGTAATGGGTATGCATCCTTCTTCGCTCCGAGGAGAAATAATGTTGCGGAGGATTAATGCGCTCCGAGGAGGAATAATGTTGCGGAGGGTGAATGCGCTCCGAGGAGGAATAATGTTGCGGAGAGTTAATGCGCTCTGAGGAGAAATAATGTTGCGGAGGGTGAATGCGCTCCGAGGAGGAATAATGTTGCGGAGGGTTAATGCGCTCTGAGGAGAAATAATGTTGCGGAGGGTTAATGCGCTCCGTGGAGAAATAATGTTGAGGAGGGTGAATGCGCTCCGAGGAGAAATAATGTTGCGGAGGGTTAATGCGCTCCGAGGAGAAATAATGTTGCGGAGGGTGAATGCGCTCCGAGGAGAAATAATGTTGCGGAGGATTAATGCGCTCCGAGGAGGAATAATGTTGCGGAGGGTGAATGCGCTCCGAGGAGGAATAATGTTGCGGAGGGTTAATGCGCTCCGAGGAGAAATAATGTTGCGGAGGGTTAATGCGCTCCGTGGAGAAATAATGTTGAGGAGGGTGAATGCGCTCCGAGGAGAAATAATGTTGCGGAGGGTTAATGCGCTCCGAGGAGAAATAATGTTGCGGAGGGTGAATGCGCTCCGAGGAGAAATAATGTTGCGGAGGATTAATGCGCTCCGAGGAGGAATAATGTTGCGGAGGGTGAATGCGCTCCGAGGAGGAATAATTTTGCGGAGGGTTAATGCGCTCCGAGGAGAAATAATGTTGCGGAGGGTTAATGCGCTCCGAGGAGAAATAATGTTGCGGAGGGTGAACGCGCTCCGAGGAGAAATAATGTTGCGGAGGATTAATGCGCTCCGAGGAGGAATAATGTTGCGGAGGGTGAATGCGCTCCGAGGAGAAATAATGTTGCGGAGGGTTAATGCGCTCCGTGGAGAAATAATGTTGCGGACGGTGAATGCGCTCCGAAGAGAAATAATGTTGCGGAGGGTTAATGCGCTCCGAGGAGAAATAATGTTGCGGATGGTTAATGCGCTTCGAGGAGGAATAATGTTGCGAAGGGTGAATGCGCTCCGAGGAGGTATAATGTTGCGGAGGGTTAATGCGCTCCGAGGAGGAATAATGTTGCGGAGGGCGAATGCGCTCCGAGGAGAAATAATGTTGCGGAGGGTTAATGCGCTCCGTAGAGAAAAAATGTTGCGGAGGGTGAATGCGCTCCGAGGAGGAATAATGTTGCGGAGGGTGAATGCGCTCTGAGGAGAAATAATGTTGCGGAGGGTTAATGCGCTCCGTGGAGAAATAATGTTGAGGAGGGTGAATGCGCTCCGAGGAGAAATAATGTTGCGGAGGGTTAATGCGCTCCGAGGAGAAATAATGTTGCGGAGGGTTAATGCGCTTCGAGGAGAAATAATGTTGCGGAGGATTAATGCGCTCCGAGGAGGAATAATGTTGCGGAGGGTGAATGCGCTCCGAGGAGAAATAATGTTGCGGAGGATTAATGCGCTCCGAGGAGGAATAATGTTGCGGAGGGTGAATGCGCTCCGAGGAGGAATAATGTTGCGGAGGGTTAATGCGCTCCGTGGAGAAATAATGTTGCGGAGGGTGAATGCGCTCCGAGGAGAAATAATGTTGCGGAGGGTTAATGCGCTCCGTGGAGAAAAAATGTTGCGGAGGGTGAATGCGCTCCGAGGAGGAATAATGTTGCGGAGGGTGAATGCGCTCCGAGGAGAAATAATGTTGCGGAGGGTTAATGCGCTCCGTGGAGAAATAATGTTGAGGAGGGTGAATGCGCTCCGAGGAGAAATAATGTTGCGGAGGGTTAATGCGCTCCGAAGAGAAATAATGTTGCGGAGGGTGAATGCGCTCCGAGGAGAAATAATGTTGCGGAGGATTAATGCGCTCCGAGGAGGAATAATGTTGCGGAGGGTGAATGCGCTCCGAGGAGGAATAATGTTGCGGAGGGTTAATGCGCTCCGAGGAGAAATAATGTTGCGGAGGGTGAATGCGCTCCGAGGAGAAATAATGTTGCGGAGGGTTAATGCGCTCCGCGGAGAAATAATGTTGCGGAGGGTGAACGCGCTCCGAGGAGAAATAATGTTGCGGAGGATTAATGCGCTCCGAGGAGGAATAATGTTGCGGAGGGTGAATGCGCTCCGAGGAGAAATAATGTTGCGGAGGGTTAATGCGCTCCGTGGAGAAATAATGTTGCGGAGGGTGAATGAGCTCCGAAGAGAAATAATGTTGCGGAGGGTTAATGCGCTCCGAGGAGAAATAATGTTGCGGAGGGTTAATGCGCTTCGAGGAGAAATAATGTTGCGGAGGATTAATGCGCTCCGAGGAGGAATAATGTTGCGGAGGGTGAATGCGCTCCGAGGAGAAATAATGTTGCGGAGGGTTAATGCGCTCCGTGGAGAAATAATGTTGAGGAGGGTGGACGCGCTCCGAGGAGAAATAATGTTGCGGAGGGTTAATGCGCTCCGAAAAGAAATAATGTTGCGGAGGGTGAACGCGCTCCGAGGAGAAATAATGTTGCGGAGGATTAATGCGCTCCGAGGAGGAATAATGTTGCGGAGGGTGAATGCGCTCCGAGGAGGAATAATGTTGCGGAGGGTTAATGCGCTCCGAGGAGAAATAATGTTGCGGAGGGTAAATGCGCTCCGAGGAGGAATAATGTTGCGGAGTGTTAATGCGCTCCGAGGAGAAATAATGTTGCGGAGGATTAATGCGCTCCGAGGAGGAATAATGTTGCGGAGGGTGAATGCGCTCCGAGGAGGAATAATGTTGCGGAGGGTTAATGCGCTCTGAGGAGAAATAATGTTGCGGAGGGTTAATGCGCTCCGTGGAGAAATAATGTTGAGGAGGGTGAATGCGCTCCGAGGAGAAATAATGTTGCGGAGGGTTAATGCGCTCCGAGGAGAAATAATGTTGCGGAGGGTGAATGCGCTCCGAGGAGAAATAATGTTGCGGAGGATTAATGCGCTCCGAGGAGGAATAATGTTGCGGAGGGTGAATGCGCTCCGAGGAGGAATAATGTTGCGGAGGGTTAATGCGCTCCGAGGAGAAATAATGTTGCGGAGGGTTAATGCGCTCCGTGGAGAAATAATGTTGAGGAGGGTGAATGCGCTCCGAGGAGAAATAATGTTGCGGAGGGTTAATGCGCTCCGAGGAGAAATAATGTTGCGGAGGGTGAATGCGCTCCGAGGAGAAATAATGTTGCGGAGGATTAATGCGCTCCGAGGAGGAATAATGTTGCGGAGGGTGAATGCGCTCCGAGGAGGAATAATGTTGTGGAGGGTTAATGCGCTCCGAGGAGAAATAATGTTGCGGAGGGTGAATGCGCTCCGAGGAGAAATAATGTTGCGGAGGGTTAATGCGCTCCGAGGAGAAATAATGTTGCGGAGGGTGAACGCGCTCCGAGGAGAAATAATGTTGCGGAGGATTAATGCGCTCCGAGGAGGAATAATGTTGCGGAGGGTGAATGCGCTCCGAGGAGAAATAATGTTGCGGAGGGTTAATGCGCTCCGTGGAGAAATAATGTTGCGGAGGGTGAATGAGCTCCGAAGAGAAATAATGTTGCGGAGGGTTAATGCGCTCCGAGGAGAAATAATGTTGCGGAGAGTTAATGCGCTCCGAGGAGGAATAATGTTGCGGAGGGTGAATGCGCTCCGAGGAGGAATAATGTTGCGAAGGGTGAATGCGCTCCGAGGAGGTATAATGTTGCGGAGGGTTAATGCGCTCCGAGGAGGAATAATGTTGCGGAGGGCGAATGCGCTCCGAGGAGAAATAATGTTGCGGAGGGTTAATGCGCTCCGTGGAGAAAAAATGTTGCGGAGGGTGAACCCATTTCGAAAATTTATCGATAAACACGATTAGTGCGGTGTTGCCGTGCGGCGATCTTGGGAGTGGTCCCACGAAATCGACGCATATTGTTTCCCATGGTGCGTTTGCGATTTTGGTCAGCATTTTGCCCGCCGCTGCTTGTTGCGATACCTTAAATTTTTGGCAGCTTTCGCATGTTCGTACGAATCGTGTTACGTCTCTGCTTAGCCCTGGCCAAAAGTATCGCTGCCTTATTCTGATTTTCGTGCGTCTGATCCCAAGATGTCCGGCTGTTGGGTTTGTGTGATTTTCGGTTAGTACCCTCTGTCTCTCTTGTTTTGGAACGCACAGTTTCCAGGGTTGATCGTCTTCGTCGGTTTGGCTTGGTATGTGTCGGTATAATCTTCCGTGTTTTATGGTATAATCCGTAGCTTCTTTTGGTGTCATCGCTACTTGGTTCCATTTGTTTTGATACCAAGCGCATTCTACGATTTCTGCTATTCGGGTTTCTTCGCGTGGTAAGCGGGAGAGTCCGTCCGCCACTGCGTTCAACTTGCCTTTCCGATATCGTATTTCGAATGAGAATGGTTGCAGTCCCAATGCCCATCTTGCTACTCGTCAGGATGGGCTTTCGATGGAATTTAACCATTTGAGGGCTAGGTGATCTGTAATTACGATAAATTGGTAGCCTTCTAGGTACATCCTCATCTTGTGTATACCCCAGTAGATGGCTAGGCATTCTTTTTCCGTTGCGGAGTATTTGGTTTCCTCGCTTTTGAGCTTGCGGCTTGCGTAGGAAATTACATGTTCTCCGTCCGCATCTTCCTGGGTCAACACCGCTCATAGTCCGCAGTCGCTTGCGTCTGTTTGGAGTATGAATGTTTTTCTGAAGTCTGTTCATGCTAATATTGGTGCTTCCGTTAGACACAGCTTTAGGTCTTGGAAGCTGTTCTCTTGTGCTTCGCCCCACTCAAATTTTTGCCTCTTTTTTAATAGGTCTTGTAGAGCTTTTGCTCGTTCGGTGTACGCTGGTACGAATCTGCGGTACCAAGATGCCAGGCCCAAAAAACTATGCAGCTGTTTCAGTGTAGTTGGTGCGGTGAGTTCTTTAAAGGCCGGGTCTGTGTGTATTCCTTCCTCGCTCACCATGTGTCCTAGGTATTTCAGTTTCTTTTGGAAAAAGTGACATTTTGCTGCGTTAATGCGTAGGTTTGCTGTCCGTAGTCGTTCGAATACCGTTTTTAGTTTCTGCATGTGTTCAACTTTCGTCCGCCCAATTACGATTATGTCGTCTAGGTATGCGAAAGCGAATGGTTCCATGTCCGGTCCGATTACCGAGTCTAGGGTTCTTTGGAACGTAGCAGGTGCTGTTGTGAGTCCGAATGGCATGACCTTCCATTGGTACAATCCTCGCCCGGGAGCTGTAAAGGCTGTGTAGTGTCGGCTCTGTTTTTCCATTGGGATTTGCCAATACCCTGACTTTAAGTCCAGCGTTCTAATGTATTTAGCCTCTTTAAGCTGATTTAGAATAAAGTCCATCCGTGGTAATGGGTATGCATCCTTCTTCGCTCCGAGGAGAAATAATGTTGCGGAGGATTAATGCGCTCCGAGGAGGAATAATGTTGCGGAGGGTGAATGCGCTCCGAGGAGGAATAATGTTGCGGAGGGTTAATGCGCTCTGAGGAGAAATAATGTTGCGGAGGGTTAATGCGCTCCGTGGAGAAATAATGTTGAGGAGGGTGAATGCGCTCCGAGGAGAAATAATGTTGCGGAGGGTTAATGCGCTCCGAGAAGAATTAATGTTGCGGAGGGTGAATGCGCTCCGAGGAGAAATAATGTTGCGGAGGATTAATGCGCTCCGAGGAGGAATAATGTTGCGGAGGGTGAATGCGCTCCGAGGAGGAATAATGTTGCGGAGGGTTAATGCGCTCCGAGGAGAAATAATGTTGCGGAGGGTTAATGCGCTCCGTGGAGAAATAATGTTGAGGAGGGTGAATGCGCTCCGAGGAGAAATAATGTTGCGGAGGGTTAATGCGCTCCGAGGAGAAATAATGTTGCGGAGGGTGAATGCGCTCCGAGGAGAAATAATGTTGCGGAGGATTAATGCGCTCCGAGGAGGAATAATGTTGCGGAGGGTGAATGCGCTCCGAGGAGGAATAATGTTGCGGAGGGTTAATGCGCTCCGAGGAGAAATAATGTTGCGGAGGGTGAATGCGCTCCGAGGAGAAATAATGTTGCGGAGGGTTAATGCGCTCCGAGGAGAAATAATGTTGCGGAGGGTGAACGCGCTCCGAGGAGAAATAATGTTGCGGAGGATTAATGCGCTCCGAGGAGGAATAATGTTGCGGAGGGTGAATGCGCTCCGAGGAGAAATAATGTTGCGGAGGGTTAATGCGCTCCGTGGAGAAATAATGTTGCGGACGGTGAATGCGCTCCCAAGAGAAATAATGTTGCGGAGGGTTAATGCGCTCCGAGGAGAAATAATGTTGCGGATGGTTAATGCGCTTCGAGGAGGAATAATGTTGCGAAGGGTGAATGCGCTCCGAGGAGGTATAATGTTGCGGAGGGTTAATGCGCTCCGAGGAGGAATAATGTTGCGGAGGGCGAATGCGCTCCGAGGAGAAATAATGTTGCGGAGGGTTAATGCGCTCCGTGGAGAAAAAATGTTGCGGAGGGTGAACCCATTTCGAAAATTTATCGATAAACACGATTAGTGCGGTGTTGCCGTGCGGCGATCTTGGGAGTGGTCCCACGAAATCGACGCATATTGTTTCCCATGGTGCGTTTGCGATTTTGGTCAGCATTTTGCCCGCCGCTGCTTGTTGCGATACCTTAAATTTTTGGCAGCTTTCGCATGTTCGTACGAATCGTGTTACGTCTCTGCTTAGCCCTGGCCAAAAGTATCGCTGCCTTATTCTGATTTTCATGCGTCTGATCCCAAGATGTCCGGCTGTTGGGTTTGTGTGATTTTCGGTTAGTACCCTCTGTCTCTCTTGTTTTGGAACGCACAGTTTCCAGGGTTGATCGTCTTCGTCGGTTTTGGCTTGGTATGTGTCGGTATAATCTTCCGTGTTTTATGGTATAGTCCGTAGCTTCTTTTGGTGTCATCGCTACTTGGTTCCATTTGTTTCGATACCAAGCGCATTCTACGATTTCTGCTATTCGGGTTTCTTCGCGTGGTAAGCGGGAGAGTCCGTCCGCCACTGCGTTCAACTTGCCTTTCCGATATCGTATTTCGAATGAGAATGGTTGCAGTCCCAATGCCCATCTTGCTACTCGTCAGGATGGGCTTTCGATGGAATTTAACCATTTGAGGGCTAGGTGATCTGTAATTACGATAAATTGGTAGCCTTCTAGGTACATCCTCATCTTGTGTATACCCCAGTAGATGGCTAGGCATTCTTTTTCCGTTGCGGAGTATTTGGTTTCCTCGCTTTTGAGCTTGCGGCTTGCGTAGGAAATTACATGTTCTCCGTCCGCATCTTCCTGGGTCAACACCGCTCATAGTCCGCAGTCGCTTGCGTCTGTTTGGAGTATGAATGTTTTTCTGAAGTCTGTTCATGCTAATATTGGTGCTTCCGTTAGACACAGCTTTAGGTCTTGGAAGCTGTTCTCTTGTGCTTCGCCCCACTCAAATTTTTGCCCCTTTTTTAATAGGTCTTGTAGAGCTTTTGCTCGTTCGGTGTACGCTGGTACGAATCTGCGGTACCAAGATGTTCTTTAATGGCCGGGTCTGTGTGTATTCCTTCCTCGCTCACCATGTGTCCTAGGTATTTCAGTTTCTTTTGGAAAAAGTGACATTTTGCTGCGTTAATGCGTAGGTTTGCTGTCCGTAGTCGTTCGAATACCGTTTTTAGTTTCTGCATGTGTTCAACTTTCGTCCGCCCAATTACGATTATGTCGTCTAGGTATGCGAAAGCGAATGGTTCCATGTCCGGTCCGATTACCGAGTCTAGGGTTCTTTGGAACGTAGCAGGTGCTGTTGTGAGTCCGAATGGCATGACCTTTCATTGGTACAATCCTCGCCCGGGAGCTGTAAAGGCTGTGTAGTGTCGGCTCTGTTTTTCCATTGGGATTTGCCAATACCCTGACTTTAAGTCGAGCGTTCTAATGTATTTAGCCTCTTTAAGCTGATTTAGAATAAAGTCCATCCGTGGTAACGGGTATGCATCCTTCTTCGCTCCGAGGAGAAATAATGTTGCGGAGGATTAATGCGCTCCGAGGAGGAATAATGTTGCGGAGGGTGAATGCGCTCCGAGGAGGAATAATGTTGCGGAGGGATAATGCGCTCCGAGGAGAAATAATGTTGCGGAGGGTGAATGCGCTCCGAGGAGAAATAATGTTGCGGAGGGTTAATGCGCTCCGAGGAGAAATAATGTTGCGGAGGGTTAATGCGCTCCGTGGAGAAATAATGTTGAGGAGGGTGAACGCGCTCCGAGGAGAAATAATGTTGCGGAGGGTTAATGCGCTCCGAGGAGGTATAATGTTGCGGAGGGTTAATGCGCTTCGAGGAGAAATAATGTTGCGGAAGATTAATGCGCTCCGAGGAGGAATAATGTTGCGGAGGGTGAATGCGCTCCGAGGAGAAATAATGTTGCGGAGGGTTAATGCGCTCCGTGGAGAAATAATGTTTAGGAGGGTGAACGCGCTCCGAGGAGAAATAATGTTGCGGAGGGTTAATGCGCTCCGAAAAGAAATAATGTTGCGGAGGGTGAACGCGCTCCGAGGAGAAATAATGTTGCGGAGGATTAATGCGCTCCGAGGAGGAATAATGTTGCGGAGGGTGAATGCGCTCCGAAGAGGAATAATGTTGCGGAGGGTTAATGCGCTCCGAGGAGAAATAATGTTGCGGAGGGTTAATGCGCTCCGAGGAGAAATAATGTTGCGGAGGGTTAATGCGCTCCGAGGAGGAATAATGTTGCGGAGGGTGAATGCGCTCCGAGGAGAAATAATGTTGCGGAGGGTTAATGCGCACCGTGGAGAAATAATGTTGCGGAGGGTGATTGCGCTCCGAGGAGAAATAATGTTGCGGAGGGTTAATGCGCTCCGAGGAGGAATAATGTTGCGGAGTGTTAATGCGCTCCGAGGAGAAATAATGTTGCGGAGGGTTAATGCGCACCGAGGAGGAATAATGTTGCGGAGGGTGAATGCGCTCCGAGGAGGAATAATGTTGCGGAGGGTGAATGCGCTCCGAGGAGAAATAATGTTGCGGAGGGTGAATGCGCTCCGAGGAGGTATAATGTTGCGGAGGGTTAATGCGCTCCGAGGAGGAATAATGTTGCGGAGGGTGAATGCGCTCCGAGGAGGAATAATGTTGCGGAGGGTTAATGCGCTCCGAGGAGAAATAATGTTGCGGAGGGTTAATGCGCTCCGAGGAGGAATAATGTTGCGGAGGGTGAATGCGCTCCGAAGAGGAATAATGTTGCGGAGGGTGAATGCGCTCCGAGGAGGTATAATGTTGCGGAGGGTTAATGCGCTCCGAGGAGGAATAATGTTGCGGAGGGTGAATGCGCTCCGAGGAGAAATAATGTTGCGGAGGGTGAATGCGCTCCGAGGAGAAATAATGTTGCGGAGGGTGAATGCGCTCCGAGGAGAAGTAATGTTGCGGAGGGTTAATGCGCTCCGAGGAGAAATAATGTTGCGGAGGGTGAATGCGCTCCGAGGAGAAATACTGTTGCGGAGGGTGAATGCGCTCCGAGGAGAAATAATGTTGCGGAGGGTGAATGCGCTCCGAGGAGAAATAATGTTGCGGAGGGTGAATGCGCTCCGTGGAGAAATCAGGGTGCGGAGGGATAATGCGCTCCGAGGAGGGGAAAGGTGGCGGAGGTTTAATGCGCTCCGAGGAGGATGGGAGGATCGCTGGGGCTGCTGGTAGCTGCTACTGATGCTTACCTCTCCACTGGCCGGAGCCGAACTGATGCTGATCGCTCTGGCGGAGCCCCTTTTATTTCCGAAAAGCAGCTGATCGTACGGTCTGTCCCTAGCGCGTTGTGCTGAGTGGTCCCTAACGCGTTTGTATGGATCGGCTGATAGTGTGCCCGTTGGAGCTTGGGTTATGGTCACACTTGGGGCGGTCAGCTGTGGGTGTGACCGTGGGTGGCTGTGCTACGGGCCCATTGGTGGTGATCAGCTGTGGTTGGTTTTATGTATCTTTTATTGTTTGTTTATTTATATTTATTTCTTATGTGGCAGGTCTTCATGTATTTGTCGCTTATGTTCTACTTATCCTACTAATACTTATTTTATAGTCTTCATGGCTTGTCTTGGTGTTTCTAGTGATATTGTTGTAGCGCTGGGCGTCACACTCCCCCCTCCTTTCCCAGTGGAGCGTTGTCGGTTGACTTTGTTTGGAACCAGGCGCTGATGCGGACATCTCCAGCTCGGCCGATCTTCACCCAACACGCCTCCTGTTTCTCGTTCCATAGTTTGAACCGTCGTTGAGTGTGTTTTGGGCGGTCGTGGAGTTTTGCTTTGACTAGTTCGATCGCCGTGGTCGCTAGTTCGAATTTTTTCGGGACATTCCATTCGCCCGGGATGGTGCCTCTCTGGATGGGTTTCCGGGTTTCCGGCGTTGGCCGCTCGGGGTTTAGGTCTAGCACGTCCCGGTCGGACTCTTCGTCTTCCACTTGTTTTGCCCAGGAAAGTTCCGTGCCTTGTTGTTCGCTGACTCTTCGTGCCGTTTGTTCCTGTAGGTTGGCCTGGTTTGCCCAGCTGATCCTCTTTTTGTTGGGATTACTTCATTGTGCGTTGCTACTTGTTCTCCTTGAGTCTCGCGCTGTCCTGCCGTGGTTTCCATCGTTTTGTTTTTTGCTGTTTTCCTGGGTGCTGACACTTTTGTTCCTGATACTTTCATCCGTGAGCTGAGTGGGGGGGCGGCCGATAGTAGTTTTGCCGCTCGGTTTTTGTAGCTGGCCTGTGCCATCCTTTCTTTAAATTTCCGGGCCGAAATGTTGAATTTATCTTCATTATTTTCCATCTTTCTGAAAAGGTAGAGAGAGGGCATCGTTATTGTGTTTGCTTCATCTATTTTTGCTGGTTTTAGTTGTGAGACGTGTGCCCGTAGTTTTTTGTTCGTTGTCGTATCTTGTACTGTTGTAATCACTGGAGAGGTTAGTTCGAGTACCTTACACGGACCGGTGTATTTCGGTTCTAATTTCGCTGTTGTCTTGTCGATTTTTTTCGATAGTGGGTGCGTTCGTACCCATACTAGGTCCCCTCTTTTTGGCTTCCATGCTCGCTTTCGCAAATTGTAATGTCTTGCTTGTTTTGCTGCTGCTTCTTCCATGTTTTGTCTGGCTATTGTTTCTGTTTGTTTTCGTTTGTCGGTGCTTTCTTGGTTTGTTTGATTGTTGAACCCTGACCCTAGTGTTACCTCGTCGAATAGGTTGCCCTCCTCGAATAGGTTCTCTCCGGAATATCAGGTATGCTGGACTAAGCCCTGTTGCCTCTGACTTGCTGCTATTTATCGCTAGGGTTAGTTCTGGTAGTTGTTCGTCCCATTTGTTGTGTTTCCCTCCCGCGAATTGTGCGATCATCGTCTTTAGTGTTCGGTTCGCTCGTTCGGTTGGGTTTTCTTGTGGTGTGTATGGTGCCGTGAATTGTTGGGTGATGCCCCACGTTTTCATTACCTGTTTCGTCTTTCTGCTTGTAAATTGTACGCCGTTGTCTGAGATCAATCGCTTTGGTGCACCTCCCCTCGCCAGTATTTTTTCTCTGAACGCCTTTAGGAATGCGTCAGCTGTTGCGCTTCTTGCCGGTGTGACCTCCACCCATTTCGAAAATTTATCGATAAACACGATTAGTGCGGTGTTGCCGTGCGGCGATCTTGGGAGTGGTCCCACGAAATCGACGCATATTGTTTTCCATGGTGCGTTTGCGATTTTGGTCAGCATTTTGCCCGCCGCTGCTTGTTGCGATACCTTAAATTTTTGGCAGCTTTCGCATGTTCGTACGAATCGTGTTACGTCTCTGCTTAGCCCTGGCCAAAAGTATCGCTGCCTTATTCTGATTTTCGTGCGTCTGATCCCAAGATGTCCGGCTGTTGGGTTTGTGTGATTTTCGGTTAGTACCCTCTGTCTCTCTTGTTTTGGAACGCACAGTTTCCAGGGTTGATCGTCTTCGTCGGTTTGGCTTGGTATGTGTCGGTATAATCTTCCGTGTTTTATGGTATAATCCGTAGCTTCTTTTGGTGTCATCGCTACTTGGTTCCATTTGTTTTGATACCAAGCGCATTCTACGATTTCTGCTATTCGGGTTTCTTCGCGTGGTAAGCGGGAGAGTCCGTCCGCCACTGCGTTCAACTTGCCTTTCCGATATCGTATTTCGAATGAGAATGGTTGCAGTCCCAATGCCCATCTTGCTACTCGTCAGGATGGGCTTTCGATGGAATTTAACCATTTGAGGGCTAGGTGATCTGTAATTACGATAAATTGGTAGCCTTCTAGGTACATCCTCATCTTGTGTATACCCCAGTAGATGGCTAAACATTCTTTTTCCGTTGCGAAGTATTTGGTTTCCTCGCTTTTGAGCTTGCGGCTTGCGTAGGAAATTACATGTTCTCCGTCCGCATCTTCCTGGGTCAACACCGCTCATAGTCCGCAGTCGCTTGCGTCTGTTTGGAGTATGAATGTTTTTCTGAAGTCTGTTCATGCTAATATTGGTGCTTCCGTTAGACACAGCTTTAGGTCTTGGAAGCTGTTCTCTTGTGCTTCGCCCCACTCAAATTTTTGCCCCTTTTTTAATAGGTCTTGTAGAGCTTTTGCTCGTTCGGTGTACGCTGGTACGAATCTGCGGTACCAAGATGCCAGGCCCAAAAAACTATGCAGCTGTTTCAGTGTAGTTGGTGCGGTGAGTTCTTTAATGGCCGGGTCTGTGTGTATTCCTTCCTCGCTCACCATGTGTCCTAGGTATTTCAGTTTCTTTTGGAAAAAGTGACATTTTGCTGCGTTAATGCGTAGGTTTGCTGTCCGTAGTCGTTCGAATACCGTTTTTAGTTTCTGCATGTGTTCAACTTTCGTCCGCCCAATTACGATTATGTCGTCTAGGTATGCGAAAGCGAATGGTTCCATGTCCGGTCCGATTACCGAGTCTAGGGTTCTTTGGAACGTAGCAGGTGCTGTTGTGAGTCCGAATGGCATGACCTTCCATTGGTACAATCCTCGCCCGGGAGCTGTAAAGGCTGTGTAGTGTCGGCTCTGTTTTTCCATTGGGATTTGCCAATACCCTGACTTTAAGTCGAGCGTGCTAATGTATTTAGCCTCTTTAAGCTGATTTAGAATAAAGTCCATCCGTGGTAATGGGTATGCATCCTTCTCTGTTTTTTCGTTTAACAGTCGGTAGTCCACGCAGACCCTCCAATCTCCGGTTTTCTTTTTTATGAGGACAATCGGTGAGCTGTATGGGCTGTATGATGGTTCTATTAGATCTTGCTTTATGAGTTCGCTGATCTCTTTGTTGATGATTTCCATTTGCGCTGGGTTTCTTGGGTAATACCTCTGTTTGACTGGTCTGTCATCCTTCAGAAATATCCGATGTTTCGTAACATTGCTCACCCCTTGAAGAGTGTTGGATTTTTGTACCTCCGTTTTAATCCATTTTTCGATTTCTTCGTCCGTCGGCTCTGTTACTGAATTTCTTGCGCTTTCCTCCTTTCTCTTTGGGTTTGGTTCCCCGTTGAAGTTTACTGTGGCTTCTCCGCACGTTATTGATGTGCCTGCATCCTTTAAAAATTCCATTCCTAGTATGGGGGTGTCTGGTACCCCTGTCATGATTAGGAATGATTGGGTGGTCTCTTTTCCCCCTAGTTCTACTGTTAGTTGGATTCTCCGTGTTGTTCTCCGAGTGCTTCCATCCGCGAGACGGATTAATCTGTTTTCCACTCCTTCGATGCCTTCTTCTTTTAGTTTTTCGGCCGCCCTTTCGTTTATCATGCACCTTGTTGCCCCTGTATCGATGATTACATCCATCAGTTGTGATCCAATCCTGGCCCGTCCTAAAAGTTGGTTCTTGTTAAATATTAGTTGTGTGTTTTCCCGCTCAGCTGGTTTTGGGCCACAGGAGATTCGCGCGTTGGTCCTGCGCCCTGTGTGTTTTCCGGTTGTTTTCTGCAGCAGTCTATTGTGCGTACTCCTTGTTTGTTGCAGGTCCAGCAGTACAGTACGGGTTCCCTGCTGCATGTTCGGGCCTCGTGCCCATAGTTTCCACATCTTTGACATTTCCTTTGTCGGTATTGCGTCCTTTGCCAAGCTGGTTGGTCGTTTTGTGGGTAATTCCATTGGCGACCTGTAACCTTGGAGAGTCCTGCATCTGTCTCAATTTTTTCGAATTCCTCTGTGATGATCATGAATTCCGACAGCGTTTGGAATTCTCTCCTCTTCACGTATAGTTTCAGCGGCAGCCGGCAGTTCTGGTATATTATTTCCAGTTTTTCCTGCTCTGTGTAGGTTCCGAACCTCATTAACTTCCTTATTTCTTGGATATAGTCTCGAACTGGTTCTGTTTCCGCTCTGCCACTTGTTTTGCAAGCTCCTCTTGGTATCTGGGGGATATGAAGTTCTCTTTTAGTCCGACCTTTGCATCCTTCCATGATGTGACTGACGCTGGCTTTGTGTGCCACCAGTCTAGCGCGCTTTCTTCCAGGATTATCGGCATTGCGAATACGAGGTGGTCCGGTTCTACCCCGTAGGTTTCTGCTAATTCCTCCATCCTGCTCAGGAATTCTAGCAGCCCTCCTTTTCCTGTGAAGATCAGGTCCCACTTGCGTATTTTTTCTATTATCGCTACTGCTTCTGGTGATCCTTTCTTTATCTGTTTTGGAAATAGCGATTTCTTCCTGCCTGTCCTGGTCTCCCCATGGCTCTCTTCCATTGTTGGTTTTTGTGGTACTCCTTTTGGTGATTGTTGCCTTGGGCTCTTGGTTCTCGGGCTTCTCCCTCGTGTTTGGGTATTTGCTAGTTGTTCTAGCCTCTCTCGAATATGCATTGGGAGATCTGTTCTCTCCGAAAATTGTAGTAGTTGTTTCTTTTGGGTTTCTAGTCCATCCAGTTTCTCCAATCCGAATTCCTCGCAATAGTTTTGTAACTCCAGTTTCGTTGCTTGGTTTATCCATTGTTTTGCCATCTTGACCTTTGAGATTATGCTTCTTATGCTACCACAGCCTGCTCGGGCGCCACTGTGACGGCGCTTCGGCCGGGGTATGCTCGACGCGCCGGGTTCCACAGAAATTTGTTTGATCTCTGGGTGTGGTAGCTGAAAGAGAGTCTCGTGGTTCAAGAATAAGGCGGGCTTTGAGCGGTAATAAAAGAGATAGAGTTATTTTTATTGTTCTTAAAGGTACAAAGTTTGGTAGTTGCGCGGGTGTTTTTCTGCTGGCTCTTCCTTCGGGGTCGTCCTTCGGGTTGGCCGCACGTGGCGGATGGTTGCGTGCGGGTCCTGGTAGTCTTCTGGTCGGTGTCGGTTGAGTTCGCGGAGGTCTAAAGCGCTCCGAGGGGAAGAATGTTGCGGAGGGTGAATGCGCTCCGAGGAGAAATAATGTTGCGGAGGGTTAATGCGCTCCGAGGAGGAATAATGTTGCGGAGGTTGAATGCGCTCCGAGGAGGAATAATGTTGCGGAGAGTTAATGCGCTCCGAGGAGAAATAATGTTGCGGAGGGTTGATGCGCTCCCAGGAGAAATAATGTTGCGGAGGGCTAATGCGCTCCGAGGAGGAATAAGGTTGCGGAGGGTGAATGCGCTCCGAGGAGGAATAATGTTGCGGAGGGTGAATGCGCTCCGAGGAGGAATAATGTTGCGGAGGGTGAATGCGCTCCGAGGAGGTATAATGTTGCGGAGGGTTAATGCGCTCCGAGGAGGAATAATGTTGCGGAGGGTGAATGCGCTCCGAGGAGAAATAATGTTGCGGAGGGTTAATGCGCTCCGTGGAGAAATAATGTTGCGGAGGGTGAATGCGCTCCGAGGAGAAATAATGTTGCGGAGGGTTAATGCGCTCCGAGGAGAAATAATGTTGCGGAGGGTTAATGCGCTCCGAGGAGAAATAATGTTGCGGAGGGTTAATGCGCTCCGTGGAGAAGTAATGTTGCGGAGGGTGAATGCGCTCCGAGGAGAAATACTGTTGCGGAGGGTGAATGCGCTCCGAGGAGAAATAATGTTGCGGAAGGTTAATGCGCTCCGGGAAGAAATAATGTTGCGGAGGGTTAATGCGCTCCGAGGAGAAGTAATGTTGCGGAGGGTTAATGCGCTCCGAGGAGAAATAATGTTGCGGAGGGTGAATGCGCTCCGAGGAGAAATACTGTTGCGGAGGGTGAATGCGCTCCGAGGAGAAATAATGTTGCGGAGGGTGAATGCGCTCCGAGGAGAAATAATGTTGCGGAGGGTGAATGCGCTGCGAGGAGATCTCAGGGTGCGGAGGGATAATGCGCTCCGAGGGGGGGAAAGGTGGCGGAGGTTTAATGCGCTCCGAGGAGGATGGGAGGATCGCTGGGGCTGCTGGTGGCTGCTACTGATGCTTACCTCTCCACTGGCCGGAGCCGAACTGATGGTGATCACTCTGGCGGAGCCCCTTTTATTTCCGAAAAGCAGCTGATCGTACGGTCTGTCCCTAGCGCGTTGTGCTGAGTGGTCCCTAATGCGATAGTGTGCCCATTGGAGCTTGGGTTATGGTCACACTTGGGGCGGTCATCTGTGGGTGTGACCGTGGGTGGCTGTGCTACGGGCCCATTGGTGGTGATCAGCTGTGGTTGGTTTTATGTATCTTTTATTGTTTGTTTATTTATATTTATTTCTTATGTGGCAGGTCTTCATGTATTTGTCGCTTATGTTCTACTTATCCAACTAATACTTATTTTATAGTCTTCATGGCTTGTCTTGGTGTTTCTAGTGATATTGTTGTGGTGTTTGTGGCGCCGGCGCTTGGTCTTCCTGGCGCTGGGCGTCACAATATTAAACAAATTTTTCTCATGTTTTTGAATATGGTTTTGTGTGTATTAATTTGTGTCGTCCAAATGTAGAGAATACTTAACCAATGTGCCCGTTTCTTATGGTCAATAAATAATTTTGTGCGCAATTGTGCGAGAAAGTTATGTAATATTGTAGTGCAAACTGTATATAAAATAATCCTAAAACTCGTTTTTGCGCGATTTTGCGCCGGTGTGCGCATTTTAATTTATATGTAAGTGAGGTGGAGTTCACTTATGAAAAGCTGCTCAGTATTTATATTGAGAATAATCAAAGCGCCGCAGCATTTTCGAGTTGGATTTTCGAAGAACTGAAGGCATACAAAATAAGCACGGAGAAAAAGGATGAAATAAATAATAAAGTAAGGAGCTTTTATCTACACATCCAAAAGTATTTGGCAAAATGCGGGAGAAGCATGTCTAAATTTAAGAAAAAGCATAACTCATGGCTTTCGCTCAAGATGATTATCAACACTGAAAGAACGTCGTCATCGAATTCCATGACTTCAACATCAAGATCAGTTGGACGCCCACCAATTGAATATATAAATTCTGGACCCCGTTTGAAGAGAAAATTAGCATCAGATTTAGCTGGCGATCAAGGTCACAACACATCTCTTCTTGTGTATGCTGCTGCTCTTTCGGCTGAAAAATCCAACGAAAAAGACACTGCTCAATTGTTGAAAGACACATTTCTTACTTCGAGAAACCCCAATACGGTAAAGAAAAATCTTTTTACCGTAAAGAATGAGTCGGTATCACTAACGGCGGATGAGGCTTTAGCATATAGCATATCTGCTTGAAAATTCATTAACTAAAAGCCAAAATAACAACTTTCGCGATCTCAGCAATAGCAAATCGTGTGATCTTCAACTGCTGCCGCTGAAGTTGGTGTCGCTGCTGCTGGTGTTGCCTTGCTTAAGTCGCTGCTGCTATTGTCACTGCTGCAGATGTCGATGCTGCTGAAGTCGCATTAATTTTTTTTTTCTTTTCAATGTTTCGGTCTTTTTTCACTTACTGCATCAATTACTGATTGCATCTTGCAAGAGACGATGCAATTGCTGCACCGTCAAGTTGCCCGTCTGAAACCAGCAGAAGGCTCTTACGCGAGCATGCAGGAAAGATAGCTATTTGAATAATATTCGAGGAAAATTAGCACTAAAATTACTAAGAGAGCTAGGCATGCATTCAAAATACAAATACCACTACAATATCTAATGTGTGGAAGGATTAGTAATTTAATAAGAGGAAGAGAATTAGTGGTGGATTTTATATGGTAGAGGGAATTATAATCCGAGCATAAGACCCTAAACGGTTCATGCAAGGAATAATTCGATCTACACAGTAGAAGGAACAACGGTGTAAAATTTCTAGTAAGTCTAATAGGAATCGTGAAGTTTATGCGGCTCAACAGATCAGGGCTGTCTATGTCACCAATGATCAAGTTGTTTCATTTACAGTCAATTACGGTGGGTAGGGAAGTGCTATCGTTTGCAGTCTTCGTGCTACCTTAATTCTTCTTATGGCATACATAATCAATATTATTATTATTATGCTTCCGATAATCAAGGCCGCATGTCCAGATACATGATGGAACTTAAGTCCTTTTAAATCATGTTGACCATCTTTTAACAATTTTAATTCGTTTTTTAACTTATCCATTTCTTCTGTGTGGTTAATTTACGGTACTGTTAGTGGATTCCAAACAATTTTTGGTATTTCACTTATATTACTTATGTAAAAGGATGAAATTGGCTCTTAGCTTTCTGTTTGAATACTGTGATGAGGTACTAGTATTTTATCATCGGTTCACACAGTACAACCATGTATTATTGTTAAAATTCCTTGTTGCGGAAGATCAATTAGTTCTTGATTTGAGTTACTACATTGAATTCTAGCATTAGTGTTTACTGGAACTTTGAAGAGCCAACTACCCTGCCTCTGGCATTGCTACCCTGGCATTGCTCCAAGGCCAATTACCTTCGCATACTCTTCTATTTGTTTGCCATTTTTGGCATTTGTTCAAGGTAGCTTAAGTCATCGAATGATAGGAATTAATTTCGAAGTTATATACTAAATACCGGGAGCTCAAATCTACCTTGACCAATTTTTGTTCATACTCAACCGGCATTGGAATTACTCTAAACAAATGGGATGCGTGCCTACCAAACAGGGGAATCTTCACGTTCAGAATTAATTTGTTGTCAACAAAAATTCCTTTCGCTGTTAATAGGCTTTAGATTTCCTTCAATTCTGTTCCTGTTCTTTTTCCTGGAAGCACCAATGTTTCTAACAAGTTATCTTTTATTTTTGCTATTTCTCCCTTTAGCTGTATAGGTTTTAAAATATTTGGATTTAGTCTACCATGATTAATATCTGCCAGTAGATTAATAACTGCTGATTGAATTTTATCGCACTCTTTAATCAAGGAGCTTAGTTATTTTGTTACCATAAAGAAACTTATAGATTCTTTGTAAACATAACAACTTTCTTTTAATGCTTCCGTTATGTTTTCTACCCTTGCGCTCTTACTTCTAAAGTTCAAATTTATTTCCTCGATAGTTCTTTTGAGGATATTTACCGTTGACTGTACCACTGATGTTTGTTTCTTAATTAAATCATCTACGTTATGCAAGTCTTCAATTTGTCTTTCCGCGTTATCTAAGACATTATTGCATTGATCTTCAAAATTATAAAGTTCACCACGCACAACTCTCATTTTCCCAATCAATTCTTTCCCCTTTTTTTATCATTTGAAAATACGGGTCCATGTTATAATAAACAATTAAGTCCCAGGATGAGGCGACTATTTCAACGTCCCCCATCGGGTCCAAATATATCGAAGTGAAACTGTTAATTTTTTCCATTGACCACTTCGCCTTTATTTGCCAGCAATGTTTGCATTTGATACTTGGCAACATAACACAAGCACTATCAATGCTGCCATTAGTCCTAGCTTGGACACTTGATGTCTACTACGAGTACTTCAAGTCTCTTTTGGAGTCATTCCTGAGTCTTGCTCTTCTAACTCAATTCCAGTCAATGGACAAATTTTAGTTATAGGTCGTTTTATAAGCCCATCTAGATGTTTTATAATTACTACTCTGACTCTATCGTCCGATTTCTTCTATTTTTCCTAAGGGCCATCTAGCTGGGTGAGAGGTTTCATCTTTTATTTATACAATCTGTCTTGTTTTAATATTCTGCATTCCTATTTTCCATTTATTTCTTTGTTGTAGTGTGTGCAAATAATCTTATTTCCATTTAATCCAAAATTCTCTTTTCATTTTCTGAATTAATCTCCACCTATCAAGATTCCCGATTTGTTACTCTGAAATTGTATCAAATATTGGCCTTCCAATAATAAAATGACCTGGTTAATACATCCAGATCGTCAATATCATTTGTAGCTGTATACAAAGGGCGTAAATTTAGTACCGCTTCAATTTGACATGATAGAGTTGCCATTTCTCATAGGTTAAATTATTGTCCCCAATTAATCTTTTTACGTGATATGTCACTGATTTTACTCCAGCTTCCCAAATACCTCCGAAGTGAGGTCCTGCCGGGGGAATGAAGTGCCACTCGATCTGTTCTCTTTCTAATATTGGCACCACTTTTATATTGTCCTTAAGGGCTCTTTGGTATTCTTCGTCTAATTTTCGCGAAGCTCCCACAAAGTTGGTTCCATTATCGGTGAAAAATTAGAAGAGTTTTTCTAATCAATTACCGAAAACTTTGGGTGGCTGTAATTTAAATTATTTATTTGGCGGGGCGAAAAACTTGATACGCTCGATCTAATTCAAGGTTGGCGAACAACTATATTTTCTTCACAATTCAAATCTCTTACTCTAGCTAACCTACGGTGGCAAAGCGGGGCGAATTCGCCAAGAGCGAGAGAGCGAGCTTTTATTGCGCTCCCGCTTTGCCCTAGCCTAACATACACTAGACTTCATAATTCAGATCAATAACTAATAATTGTGGCCATGGATGGAAGGTCACGCAACACCGGCCCCGTTGAACGCCTGCATCGGCCTCAACACATTGGGAGCGGCGCTAATTTGTGTATGGGCCGCCGAAAAACCGCTCCAGTGCTAGTCCTTATTTCGACGACCCTGACCATGCCGTCCTCTCCTGCGTGCGTGGCGATGACCCTCCCCACGAGCCACTCCTGAGGCGGCAGATTGTCCTCGGCCACGATGACGAGGTCTCCTTCCTCGAGGTTCGGTTGCTGCTGGTGCCATTTGCCCCGAATTTGCAGCCCCAGGACATATTCGCGGGACCATCGCTGCCAAAACGCTTGCCTGACTGACGAGACAAGTCGCCATCGCCGCAAGCAACTGAGACTCTCCTTGTCCGGAGTCCGCAGTGCTGGGGGGGCGATGAGCGACCCGCCTCTCAGCAGGTGCCCGGGTGTTATGGCCTCGCCGTCGCTTGGATCTTGGCTGATGGCTCCCAGCGGCCTCGAGTTCATTATGGCCTCGATGCCGAGGAGGACTGTGGCGAGCTCTTCGGCGGTTAGGAGCGCGCTGCCTACCGCCCGTAGGAGTAGGCTCTTGGCAGTTTTTACACCTGCCTCCCATAGCCCTCCCATGTGAGGAGCTCGCGGCGGTATGATGGCAAATTCGCATCCGTTCTTTGACGCGAAGTCGCGAATTGCGTCTCCTTGCTCCTTGAGCCTGATCCGCAGAGCGCTGAGATGGCGGCTCGCTCCGACGAAGTTCGTCCCGTTGTCGCAATGAACGACTTGGGGATATCCTCGGCGCCCGACGAACCTTTGAAAAGCCAACAAAAAACAATCAGTGGTTAGATCGGAAACTATTTCTAGGTGAACCGCCTTGGACGCAAAACAAACAAAAAGCGCAATGTATGACTTGTATGGGGGCCTTCCGCGAATTTTCAATGTCGTGTGCACTGGTCCACAAAAATCGCCGCAAATTGAAAATGGGCGGAGAGCACGGAGTCGATCTGCGGGTAAATTCCCCATGAGTTGCGTCAGCAATCGAGGCTTGCATTTAAAACAGCGCATACACGATCGAACTGTCTGACGGCAGACCTCCTGAGCGTTCACTATCCACACGCTCTGTCGAAGGATGCTCACAAGTGCTCGTGGGCCGACATGAAAATTCGAATGGTGCAGATGACGAATATAGCTTCGCACGAATTGCGAGCGCTTAGTCAAAAGCAGAGGAAACTTGGCATCGTATGATATAGGAGCTTTGGCTAGTCGCCCCCCCACTCGCAACAACGAAAAGTTGCACCAAGTCCCTGTGTCTGGATGGATGAATGGGTTCAACCGCTGAAGACTAGGACCAATTGTAGATCCTTTCCTAACCTTTTCAATTTCTCCTTGATACTCGTGATGCTGGATGATTTCGACAATTTTATAAAAAGCTTCATTGTATTCGGTCGGTGAGATAGTTTTTTCGAAATTTAGGCTTGGGTCTTTACATTTTCTTATAAAGCGGAACACATACACGAACACTCTAAGCAGTTTGAGGTGTGACGAGAATCCCTCGATGACATCTAACAGCTCCGAACTTCGCACAGCCGCGGTCAACCCGACCGCAGTCTTCCTCTTTTCCAGCTGAAGATCATCGGAGTGTTCGAAATGAGCGTTCTTGGGCCAGTTTTCTTCTTCCTCTTTCAGAAATGATGGTCCTTCGAACCAAATTGACTGAACGATTTCGTCGACGTCACAACCTCTTGAGACAATATCTGCTGGGTTCTGTTTCGTGGGTACATGCCGCCACGTAGCATCATCTGACCACTCTTGAATCTCAGCCACTCTATTTGAAACGAAAGTCGACAACGACGATGGATGAGACCGCATCCAATGGAGAGTTACCTCTGAATCCGACCAATAAACGACTCGTTCAATGGGCACGTTTAATAGGGGCTTGATTCTGTGACAGAGATCTGCGAGAAGGTGAGCGGCACATAACTCAAGCCTTGGGAGCGTTTTGGTCTTGAGCGGCGCTACTTTGGATTTCGAAGTCAACAATGATATTTTTAAACCTTCTGCAGTTCTGCTACGTATATAGACGCACGCTCCATACGCTCTCATGGAGGCGTCAGCAAAGGCATGTATTTGAACCGGTGGCATCGGATCGGAATACACAAACCGAGATATGGATATGTCTCCCAATTGAGATAGTGTATTTTTCAACTTATTCCATGCTGTTTCCAAATGCAGCGGGATCGACTCATCCCAATCTAGTTTGTTAAGCCAAAGCTCCTGCAATAGGATCTTGCCTTTTATAACGATAGGACTTAATAAACCAAGGGGGTCAAACAACTTTGATGTCACCGATAGTATGTTCCGCTCGGAGACCCATAACTGAATTGTGAATTTTGAGCTTAAAGGCATCGTCAGTAGGTAACCATGAGATTCCTAACGCCTTTGTCGACTCTGAATCCGAGATTGTTATGGGTTTGGCTGTGCTCTCAGATGCGGTGATCTCGGGTGAGTTTGAAAACCACTTAGTCAACTCAAACCCTGCGGTCTGAAGAACCTGAGACACTTCGGACTTAATTGCCCTTAGCTCCTCTACGCATGCAGCACCAGTCAACAAGTCATCGACGTAAAAGTCGGACCCAATAACGTTAGCAGCTCTAGGGAATGAGAGCTTCGCAGACTCGCTCAACCTTTTCAAACACCGGATAGCTAAGAATGGGGCTGGTCCAGTCCCATAGGTTACAGTGTTGAGCTTGTATAATCTCAAGGATTCAGAAGGGTCTCTTCTCCACACTATGAGCTGAAACTGCCGATCCGCTTCGTTCACCATCACTTGGCGATACATCTTTTTAACATCAGCAGTCAGGGCAAACCTGTGCAGACGGAAACGGAGCAGTGTCGAGTATAATTCCTCTTGAATGGTAGGTCCCACCATCAGAATGTCATTTAAGGCCACCTGTGAGGACGTCTTGGACGAAGCATCGAACACGACTCGGAGCTTGGTAGACGTACTTTGGGGCCTCAGAACACACTGATGAGGGATTACGTAGTGTGGAGTAGAAGGAATCGTATTGTCAGTAGGAGACATATGACCTAAGGAGAGGTACTCTTCCATGAATTCCAAGTACATTTTCTTCAACTCAGGGTCACGATGCAATCGTCTTTCAAGCGACAAAAACCGCCGTTTCGCAACCTCAAAGGAGTTGCCTAAACAATTTGGATCTGATTTAAACGGGAGCCTTACTTCGAACCGACCTGATGATAGTACCTGAGTCGTCTTACAATAGTGTTCTTTACATAGCTTGTGCTCAGGTGTGGCAAATTTCTTGGTAGATGGCATTTCTTCCAGTGACCAAAACTTTTTCAAGGTCCTATCGATGGATACTAGCAACTCTTCACTGCAACTCAAACTGTTTGTAATTTGAGGAGCAGAACTCCTGGAAACATATTTTCCCGACACAACCCAACCAAGAAGGGTTTTTTGAAGAGTTGGAAAGTCAGGGCCTTGTTTAATTTGACCAACAGCTAATAATTCAAAGAACGATTCTGCTCCAATTAACATATCTATTCTTTGTGGCTTGTAGAAATAAGGGTCTGCCAGTGGTAGGTTCTCTGGGATTCGCCAGTCAGTCACATTCACTGACTGGTCAGGGTGATAACCTGAAATTGATTTCAGGATCCAAAAATCAAAGGAGAACTCACTACCATTTATTCGCGACTTCACCACTGTGTGTATTTTATCCTTTACTTGAGAATTAGATTCACCAATTCCAAGCAAGTTAATACAGGACTCCTCTCTACGGATCTGTAAGCGATTAGCGAGGTCCTCGGTAATAAAATTTGTTTGTGATCCAGAGTCGAGCAGAGCTCTGGCCAGAATGTGTTCACCGCTCTTAGTTCCGACGCTTACGATCGACGTAGCCAGAATTACCCTGACCAACGCTGTCGCATGCAAAACATGTGACGTGGAAGATTGATTCTGATTTGATGGAGGAGAAGGACTCTCTTGGGGTGGTGGCAACGCGAGACTATTTATTGGCTTTGCATTTTACAACAGCGTAGCCTTTTCGCAGACAATTAATGCATAGGGATGCCGACTTAGCAAACTCAAACCTTTGCATCACCGAGAGACGCGAAAATGAAGGGCCATTTGACACTACATGGTCTCCTGAATTGCAGTAGCTACAAGTTTGCTGAGTTCTACTGTTGGTGGAAGTGGAAGAACAAGCAAATGAACTGCGATTATGTTGCTTGCTTGGCATGACTTTGTCTTGCCTTGGCTTGGTCGATTCTTAAGCAGACAGATACCGGTATCGACGATTCAAGACTTTCTCAAAGTCGGACCAAAGCGGCAACTTCTCATAAGTAAGCTGTTCATCCCACTTTTGTTTCGTCACTGGGTCGACTCTGTTTAAAACGAGATGAATGAGCATTGCATTCGAAATTTTTGTATCATCTCCGATCGACAGTAACGATCCGTAAATCGACGAAACAGTATCGATTAGAGTTCTTAGAGATGATGCAGATTGATGCGACATTCTCGGCAGATTGAACAATGTGGAAATATTATTCGTGAAAATCAAATAATCGTTGTCATATACTCGTTTTAGGCCAGCCATGGCCTTTTCATAATTTGCCTCGGTGACTTGGAACGCCTTTATTGTTCCTAATGCTTCATCAGAGAGGCACGAAATCAAATGATTAAATTTTTCGATCACCGGTATGCTGTTGTCGCTATGGACTAGTCTCTCAAAAAGGCTAATGAAATTTTTGAATTCCGAGTGTTTACCACTAAATTTGGGTAATGCCAATTTCTGAAGTCTAGCATGAGTTGGGGCTGAAGAAGACACTGGCTTCGTCTCGCTTGCTGCATCAAAGGCGGCGATAAGCGACATTATCTTTCCTTTGGTGACAATTATCAGCTCTTCCAACTCGGCTGCATATGCATCATCACCTGTTATGTCCTCGATTTGCTCCTGCAAATGGTTAGCCTTTTCAATTTAAGCATTCAAACAATCTAATCTACATTGTAATTCCGGTAATTGCAAAGGAATCGACCCTTGATCTAATCGATCCTCTAAGCGGAGAATGCTTTTTACTCGACTTTTGAGCTTAATCTTTAAGTCTTCAAGAGTGGATTTACTTTTTTCTGCCATAATGTTTGTGTATGAAGATTTTACACAACAAACCACTATTATTTCTATTTATTTATTTATTATTATTATTATTTTTATTTTTTTTTTTTATATGTTTGAACGATAATCGAAAACGAATTTGAATTGAATGTCGAGGCACGAGGTATCAAGGGAAAGAGTCGTTGCAAGTGACGGCCGAAAGCAATATACCCGTTAGATACAGGGTAGCGCGTCACTTGGCAAGTAACAGCCGAAAACAATATACCCGTTAGATACAGGGTAGCGCGTCACTGGGCGCACCGTTAAGCTCAAGAGCGGCAACGAAAATTCTCCCAACAAATACAACGCAAGCAGCAGTGGAGAAGCGAAAACGAAATAATGCACTGGTGCTGCTGCTTGTATGTAAATGTGGGTATTTTCTATACGCCGTGGCTTGGGTGAACGAACGAACAAACTTTGTGAGGTTCTAACGACAAGAAAGGTAGAACAAAATAAAAGGGTGGGGGGGGGGGGGGGGGGGGGGGGCGACAGTGATTGCAGTAAACGAAAGATGTATGTATGTACATATAACTGTTGCGTCCAAATAGCGGTTCACATATGTCTGTATGTGTCGATATGTATGTATTTATGTGTTTTTAGTTATATTTATGCAATTACTAATAAAATGCATGCAATCAAGCTCTACTATATGTATATCATACGTCTGTGCCTAGAATTGAAGGCGATGTGCAATGTTTTCAGCACAAGACACCTCAAAGAGAGATCTGAATGTCTTTTGCTCAGCCTTCAATTTTCTGCACAAATACCTCTGATTCCTGTTTTGGATCTTTGAATCCAACTGCTACTTTCCTGTCTTTATCGCAGGGCATCCCTCGGCGGTAGCAGAATTTGCACAAAAATTATTGTTGACGCGATGATATTTTACAAATTGATTGACGATTGCACACACACACGACGCGGGCAACCAATATGTTTGCATATGTATACTGCAATTTCTTGTGTCACTGTCACTTATTGTTGTTGCCTATAATTCACTTTACACTTATATTACACTTTACGAAAAACTTGATACGAGAGAGCGAGCTTTTATTGCGCTCCCGCTTTGCCCTAGCCTAACTTACACTAGACTTCATAATTCAGATCAATAACTAATAATTGTGGCCATGGATGGAAGGTCACGCAACAGGTTGCATTACAGTTGCGAGGCATGCCGTGCGGTGGAGAATGACATGGTGGCTGTTATGAGGCAGACGCGAAAGGGCTTTAAGGAGCTGACCGTTGGCCTTAAAAAGCAATACGATCGGTCTGAAACTCCTGAATGAGTCTCCGCGGCGTAAAAGGTCACTCCGCGGGATTTGCAAGCGCCAACCGTCACTCAGCCGTTCGCCGCCGATAAACTGACTCCGACCACTCCAAGTGTGCAGCAGTTGATCTCGTTTGCCACTCTAAGGGCAACGACAGCTGCTGGCGATGCAGATTCGGTATCCGAATTCATCTCCTCGGAGAATGTGCAGCCAAGTACGTCTGCAGCGTCCGTGTCCGTGGTGTCCGCAAGTTCGCTAGTTGTCCCTTCTATCCCGATCCCACCGGTAAATAGAAGTTCCGGACCTCCGGATATTGCCACCACAGGTACTAGGCCTGTGGTGACTAAACCGCTGGTGGGAGTCCCACCAAAACGAAAAGCTTTTGTTTCACGGCTGGCCCCTGACCTCACATCTAATGATGTAATTGCTTTTATTCAAAGCAAAATAAAAGCCGTGGCTTTAAAGGTGGAGAAATTTAACTTCTCTTATGCCAGGGAGATAGCCTCGTTTAAGATAAGCATCTCCCCAACTCAATTTGACACCATTTGCTCCGCCAAATTTTGGCCGGAGCATTTGGTGGTGAAGGAGTTAAGTGCTAAGAAGAAGAATAGGCCCCCCATATCCCTTACAAATCTTTCCAGTGTGCCACCCTCAACCTCAACTTCCTCTTCCTCAACTTCCCGTCTTGCTTCCACCTTTCCAAAAAACTAACTTCTCTTTTAGTAACGTATCAGAATGTTCGAGGCTTACGTAGTAAGCTCAGCATTCTTTTCCGGGATAGTGTTGCATTTGCTTCCCACGTTATTGTGTTTACTGAAACCTGGTTAAAGCCGGACATTCTTA
The DNA here is from genome assembly GCF_003369915.1 of Drosophila miranda. Classification (NCBI taxonomy): domain Eukaryota; kingdom Metazoa; phylum Arthropoda; class Insecta; order Diptera; family Drosophilidae; genus Drosophila; species Drosophila miranda. The sequence goes on from NC_046674.1 coordinate 36,025,108, forward strand.
GTTCCGAGGTTTTGGCAGGTCGGTACACAACTTTTAGAAAGGACCGTTCGTCTCGACGTGCAGGAGGGGCTCTGATTGCAGTGGACTCTATCTTCACGTCGGAACACTTCACAGTCCAGGTTTAACCGGAACTGAAATTCCTGTGTGTAAAACTGATTCTTCCCGCTTTCACTATATTCATTACTTGCTCGTATATTTCACATTCTTCGGATATCTCTATTTATGAGCAGCATTTGTCCGCTTTAACTGCTGTTTCTTCCTCGCTATCAGATAAAGATCATATGATAGTTCTTGGTGACTTCAACTTGCCAGGAACTGTTTGGTCTTCGGTAAACGAGTCTAGTAACCTAGTGCCCATGTCACGACATGACTTTGTTGATGGCTTGCTTGACCTGTCCCTGTCTCAAGTCAATCATGTGACAAATCGCGTCGATTGCTTAATCTGTGCTTTGTATCGGATCCGACCTTAGTGTTGTTAACCCGAGCCCTGCCGCTCACTATACCTGAAGATGCCTACCATCCTACTTTCGACATGTCGCTAGATATAGGACCAAATGTATTGGATCGGTCGAGAAGGCCACCGGAACGTGTCCGTTGCTTTCGTAAAGCCGAGTTTACGAAGCTTAATAATCTAATTAGGGGTTTTGATTGGTCCGCTTTGTACTTGTGGTGGTCTTGGCACATTTTTTGATTCTTGTGTCCCGCTTTCTTGTCCGATTATATCTGGAAAACCCCCTTGGCTTACCAAAGAGTTATCCAGCCTAAAAAACTTAAAACCAAGACTTTATACAAAATTTCATGAAGTTGGTTCTCCTACTTCTCACTTTCGCTATGTAATAGCTCGGTCAAACTTTTCAGTTCTTAATACACAATGCTATTAGAACTACCTATCTCGATGCAGGATACGTTTTTCTTAGGACCCTAAACAGTTTTACTGCTTCGTAAACAGTAAGCGTAGAATGTCCGCACACCCACCCTCGCTATCATTTTGTAATACGTTGGCAAATAATGATCAGGCAATTGCCGATCTTTTTGCCGAATTTTTCCAATCCACCTATTCTGAGGAAAGCTACTCTGGTCATCCGTACCCATACGGTTTACCGAGGTTGAACGGCATTTTCAGTCCCTTGTTAAATGAATGTTCTTTACTTCATGATCTTCGACTAGTTAAGCCGGTGTTTTCACCGGGTCCCGATGGGGTTCCAGGTTGTGTACTCAGGTACTGCGCCGAGGCTCTGTGTGGACCCATGCTTAAACTATTCACCCTGTCCATCGATTCTTCTTGCTTCCCCCCCATCTAGAAGAAATCGTTTTTAATTCCTCTCCATAAAAAAGGTAGCAAGTCTGACCCAAAAAATTATAGAGGTATAGCAAAGTTATCCGCTATTCCCAAAATGTTTGAGAAGGTATTAACTCCGCACTTGCAACATCTTTGCAAGTCACTTATATCTCCCACTCCGCATGGATTTATAAGGCGGCGATCAACCACCACGAACTTGTTAGAGTTTACCTCTTTCATTATTAAAGGCTTTCAAGGTAACTTACAGACGGATGTTATTTACACCGACTTTAGTAAAGCATTCGACTCTGTAAACCATTCCCTTTTAGCGCATAAGCTTGCCCTTTTATGGTCTCGGCCCAACCTCCTGAGATGGATTTCTAGCTATCTTTGCTCCAGGTCTCAAAGAGTCCTCTTCAAAAACTCCCTCTCTTTACCAGTAAAGGTTTCTTCGGGAGTACCACATGGCAGGCCATCTAGGCCCCTTACTCTTCACACTCTTTATCAATGACTTGCCTTCAGTATTATCATACTCTCGAGTACTTATGTATGCGGATGTGTCCAGTATAAGGACATTTCATTTAATTCTCGCTTGCAATCCGATCTCAATAGCTTTCAGTCATGGTGTTGTGCAAACTTGTTACACCTTAATGCCTCGAAATGCAAATTTATGACATTTCATCGTTCTAGCCCTTTGTTGGCTCCCTATACCCTATTTGGTGGTTCTCTTGAGAGAATTACCCTGGCGAATGATCTTGGTGTCTTATTAGACGCAAAGTTAAAGTTTTCCGAACACATTTCTACCATGGTAAATAAGGCCATGGTGACGACCCCTATATAACAAAGACTCTCTATACCTCGCTTGTTCGTCCGATCTTAGAATACGGCTTAGAATACACCAGGACCGTATAGAATCAGTACAGAAAAAATATTTACTCTTTGCTCTGCGGGGCCTTAACTGGGATGCGGGTGTAAGACTCCCATCTTACTCTAGTAGACTACTATTAGTTAACCTCCCATGCTTAGTTCACCGTAGAAAATTGCTTGGTGTGATATTTATGCACAACTTGATCAGGGGTGACATAGACAGCCCTGATCTGTTGAGCCGCATAAACTTCACGGTTCCTATTAGACTTACTAGAAATTTTATACAGTTGTTCCTTCCACTTTGTAGATCGAATTATTCCTTGCATGAACCGTTTAGGGTCTTATGCTCGGACTATAATTCCCTTACCAATTATATCCACCACTAATTCTCTTCCTCTTATTAAATTACTAATCCTTACACACCTTTCTAGTAATTAGTTATTGTAGTGGTATTTTTTTTTTATGTTTATTTTGAATGCATGTCTAGTTCTCGTAGAAACTTTCGCGCTAATCTTCCTCGAATATTAGGTTAGGTTAGGTTGAGGCGGCTGCCGGGCTCGTCCGGAACCCGTCACACTTAGGCCGGTTTCGGCCCGTTGTGATACCGCATAGGATCATTCCTTCCTGCGTTGTGAGACTTCCTGTCTGCAATTATCCCATCCAGTTGCTCTCAAAAAGTTCGCTATCCTCCTGGGACATAGTTTGGACATCTCTGAGATGTCGTGTAGAAAGGCTGAGCCCAGGTGCTGTAGCCTTCTTCTGCTGAGAGCTGGGCAGGAGCAGAACAGATGTTCCACTGTCTCCTCCTCTTCCTCGTCTCTACAGCTGCGACAAAAATCGTTATGTGGGGCCCCCAGCCTGTTAGCGTGGGTGCCTATTAGCCAGTGTCCCGTGAGGGAACGTGTGACTACGCTGCACCTTTTCCTGCTTAACTTGAGGAGCTCGGAGGTGCGCTTCATGTCCATGGTCGGCCATGTTTGCCGAGTTGTGCGACATCGTGGCACTGTTTGCCACATATCGTTTTTTAGTCGCTTGTATTGCTCCCTTATAATGAGCTTACAGGTGGCCATTGGCATACAGATATCCTCCTTGTCTTGGAGAAGGGGGATTGTAGTGCCAGATCTGGCCAGCTCGTCCGCTATACAGTTGCCCGGTATGTCCCGGTGGCCCGGGACCCAAATCAGGCTAATAGCAAATTGCTGAGCCATCTCGTGCAGAGATTTGCGGCAGTCTGCCACGGTGGCCGAGTTCGAGGAAATCGCGCTCAGCGATTTGATCGCAGCCTGGCTGTCGCTATAAATGTTTAGCTTGGTTGCCGTGACGGCAGCCGCTTGTAGGCAGTCCAGAGCCTCCCTGATTGCTATGACTTCCGCTTGAAAGACACTGCAATGATCTGGGAGTCTGAAGGAATGCCTTATGCTTAGCTGTTCAGAGTAGATTCCCCCTCCGACTCTGTCGTCCAGCTTTGATCCATCTGTGAAGATGTTTATGGCCCCATCTGGGCCTGGGAGTCCCTCGAGCCATTCGTCTCTGTGAGGGATGATTGTGTCGAAGGGAGTGTCTGTGTACTCTCTTGGAACTTGGTAGTCTGTTTTTGAGGGGACGGTACTGCTATTATTTAATATGGCTGAGTGACCTATGCACTGTGTCACCCATGGATCTGAGTCTCTTAGACGTATTGCTGCTGCTTCTGCCCGTTCCTTTCCTGCGAGGTCAAGGCTCTGTAGGCATAGGATGGCATTTAGCGCATCATTTGGGGTGGTGCGAAGAGCTCCGCTGATGCATAGGGCGGCAGTCCGCTGTACTTTGCCCAGTTGCTTGGTGATCGCCCTTTTTGATAGGGCCGGCCACCACACCGTAACTCCGTAGAGTAGCATTGGTCTAACTATAGCTTGATATATCCATTGGACTATGCTTGGGATCATACCCCATCTTAGCCCAATAGCTTTTTTGCATGTGTAGAGTGCAGTCATTGCCTTCTTCACTCTGTCTTTGACATTCAGGTTCCAGCTAAGCTTCTTGTCAATTACCAACCCTAAGTAACTGGCACTATCGCTAAAGGAGAGCCTGCATCCTTGTAGTATTGGAGGGTTGAGGGGCGGGACCTTGTATTTATTTGTGAATAGTACGAGTTCCGTTTTTGAGGGATTTACTCCCAGACCGCGCGATTCTGTCCAATCCGACAGTTGCGCTAGCTTTGTGGACATTAAGTCGCACAGTGTTTGGGGGTATTTCCCCGAGAAGATAATCGCAACGTCGTCCGCATAGGCCACGACTTTGCAGCCCCCCCCTTCTAGGTCACATAGAATCTTGTTGACTGCTATGTTCCACAGAAGAGGAGACAGGACACCACCTTGCGGGGTGCATCTGTTGACATACCTTGACTGGGTGGACGATCCCATCGATCCAGCAATTGATCAATGAGCATCACCAAGTGACGGTCCACCCCCAGGTCAGTCAGGGCTTCTGTAATGGCGCCCGGTATGACGTTGTTGAAGGCTCCCTCGATATCGAGTGAGTATTCTTTGAGATGCAGAGATTTTTCTACACTCGAGATTATTTGATGAAGGGCCGTTTCCGTGGATTTTCCTTTCCGGTAGGCATGCTGCGCACTGGAGTACAGCTGAGGACTTATAGTTGTAAGCCGATAAGTCTCTCAAAGGTTTTGAGTAGGAAAGACGATAAACTTATTGGTCTAAAGTCTTTCTTGGTTGCGAGTGAGGCTTTACCTGGTTTAGGGATGAAAACTATGCTTGCCATGCTTGCGGTATTGTACATACCGCCAGTATCTTTCTGAAGATACTGTTTAGCCAGTTGATGGCCGTATCTCCGGCCTTCTGAAGTTGGGCCGGGATTACCTGGTGGTGCGTAGCCGAACCAAACGCGAATATGCAAGAAAGATAGCTATTAGACTAACATTCGAGGAAAATTAGTACTAAACTTACTAAGAAACTAAGCATGCAATCAAAATACAAATACCACTACAGTTACTAATTAATAGAAAGGTGTGTAAGGATTAATAATTTAATAAGAGGAAGAGAATTAGTGGTGGATATAATATGGTAGAGGGAATTATAATCCGAGCATAAGACCCTAAACGGTTCATGCAAGGAATAATTCGATCTACAAATTGGAAGGAACAACGGTATAAAATTTCTAGTCAGTCTAATAGGAATCGTGAAGCTTATGCGGCTCAACAGATCAGGGCTGTCTATGTCACCCCTGATCAAGTTGTGCATAAATATCACACCAAGCATTTTTCTACGGTTAACTAGGATGGGAGGTTTACTAATAGTAGTCTACTAGAGTAAGATGGGAGTCTTACACCCGCATCCCAGTTAAGGCCCCGCAGAGCAAAGAGTAAAAAGTTTTTCTGTACTGATTCTATACGGTCCTGGTGTACTTTGTACTGAGGGCACCATACACAGGAGCCGTATTCTAAGATCGGACGAACAAGCGAGGTATAGAGAGTCTTTGTTATATAGGGGTCGTCACCATGGCCTTATTTACCATGGTAGAAATGTGTTCGGAAAACTTTAACTTTGCGTCTAATAAGACACCAAGATCATTCGCCAGGGTAATTCTCTCAAGAGAACCACCAAATAGGGTATAGGGAGCCAACAAAGGGCTAGAACGATGAAATGTCATAAATTTGCATTTCGAAGCATTAAGGTGTAACAAGTTTGCACAACACCATGACTGAAAGTTATTGAGATCGGATTGCAAGCGAGAATGAAATGAAATGTCCTTATACTGGACACATCCGCATACATAAGTACTCGAGAGTATGATAATACTGAAGGCAAGTCATTGATAAAGAGTGTGAAGAGTAAGGGGCCTAGATGGCCTGCCATGTGGTACTCCCGAAGAAACCTTTACTGGTAAAGAGAGAGAGTTTTTGAAGAGGACTCTTTGAGACCTGGAGCAAAGATAGCTAGAAATCCATCTCAGGAGGTTGGGCCGAGACCATAAAAGGGCAAGCTTATGCGCTAAAAGGGAATGGTTTACAGAGTCGAATGCTTTACTAAAGTCTGTGTAAATAACATTCGTCTGTAAGTTACCTTGAAAGCCTTTAATAATGAAAGAGGTAAACTCTAACAAGTTCGTGGTGGTTGATCGCCGCCTTATAAATCCATGCGGAGTGGGAGATATAAGTGACTTGCAAAGATGTTGCAAGTGCGGAGTTAATACCTTCTCAAACATTTTGGGAATAGCGGATAACTTTGCTATACCTCTATAATTTTTTGGGTCAGACTTGCTACCTTTTTTATGGAGAGGAATTAAAAACGATTTCTTCCAGATGGGGGGGAAGCAAGAAGAATCGATGGACAGGGTGAATAGTTTAAGCATGGGTCCACACAGAGCCTCGGCGCAGTACCTGATTACACAACCTGGAACCCCATAGGGACCCGGTGAAAACACCGGCTTAACTAGTCGAAGATCATGAAGTAAAGAACATTCATTTAACAAGGGACTGAAAATGCCGTTCAACCTCGGTAAACCGTATGGGTACGGATGACCAGAGTAGCTTTCCTCAGAATAGGTGGATTGGAAAAATTCGGCAAAAAGATCGGCAATTGCCTGATCATTATTTGCCAACGTATTACAAAATGATAGCGAGGATGGGTGTGCGGACATTCTACGCTTACTGTTTACGAAGCAGTAAAACTGTTTAGGGTCCTAAGAAAAACGTATCCTGCATCGAGATAGGTAGTTCTAATAGCATTGTGTATTAAGAACTGAAAAGTTTGACCGAGCTATTACATAGCGAAAGTGAGAAGTAGGAGAACCAACTTCATGAAATTTTGTATAAAGTCTTGGTTTTAAGTTTTTTAGGCTGGATAACTCTTTGGTAAGCCAAGGGGGTTTTCCAGATCTAATCGGACAAGAAAGCGGGACACAAGAATCAAAAAATGTGCCAAGACCACCACAAGTACAAAGCGGACCAATCAAAACCCCTAATTAGATTATTAAGCTTCGTAAACTCGGCTTTACGAAAGCAACGGACACGTTCCGGTGGCCTTCTCGACCGATCCAATACAGTTGGTCCTATATCTAGCGACATGTCGAAAGTAGGATGGTAGGCATCTTCAGGTATAGTGAGCGGCAGGGCTCGGGTTAACAACACTAAGGTCGGATCCGATACAAAGCACATATTAAGCAATCGACGCGATTTGTCACATGATTGACTTGAGACAGGGACAGGTCAAGCAAGCCATCAACAAAGTCATGTCGTGACATGGGCACTAGGTTACTAGACTCGTTTACCGAAGACCAAACAGTTCCTGGCAAGTTGAAGTCACCAAGAACTATCATATGATCTTTATCTGATAGCGAGGAAGAAACAGCAGTTAAAGCGGACAAATGCTGCTCATAAATAGAGATATCCGAAGAATGTGAAATATACGAGCAAGTAATGAATATAGTGAAAGCGGGAAGAATCAGTTTTACACACAGGAATTTCAGTTCCGGTTAAACCTGGACTGTGAAGTGTTCCGACGTGAAGATAGAGTCCACTGCAATCAGAGCCCCTCCTGCACGTCGAGACGAACGGTCCTTTCTAAAAGTTGTGTACCGACCTGCCAAAACCTCGGAACTAAGAATGTCCGGCTTTAACCAGGTTTCAGTAAACACAATAACGTGGGAAGCAAATGCAACACTATCCCGGAAAAGAATGCTGAGCTTACTACGTAAGCCTCGAACATTCTGATACGTTACTAAAAGAGAAGTTAGTTTTTTGGAAAGGTGGAAGCAAGACGGGAAGTTGAGGAAGAGGAAGTTGAGGTTGAGGGTGGCACACTGGAAAGATTTGTAAGGGATATGGGGGGCCTATTCTTCTTCTTAGCATTTAACTCCTTCACCACCAAATGCTCCGGCCAAAATTTGGCGGAGCAAATGGTGTCAAATTGAGTTGGGGAGATGCTTATCTTAAACGAGGCTATTTCCCTGGCATAAGAGAAATTAAACTTCTCCACCTTAAAACCCACGGCTTTTATTTTGCTTTGAATAAAAGCAATTACATCATTAGATGTATGGTCAGGGGCCAGCCGTGAAACAAAAGCTTTTCGTTTTGGTGGGACTCCCACCAGCGGTTTAGCCACCACAGGCCTAGTACCTGTGGTGGCAATATCCGGAGGTCCGGAACTTCTATTTACTGGTGGGATCGGGATAGACGGGACAACTAGCGAACTTGCGGACACCACGGACACGGACGCTGCAGACGTACTTGGCTGCACATTCTCCGAGGAGATGAATTCGGATACCGAATCTGCATCGCCAGCAGCTGTCGTTGCCCTTAGAGTGGCAAACGAGATCAACTGCTGCACACTTGGAGTGGTCGGAGTCAGTTTATCGGCGGCGAACGGCTGAGTGACGGTTGGCACTTGCAAATCCCGCGGAGTGACCTTTTACGCCGCGGAGACTCATTCAGGAGTTTCAGACTGCCAAATTGAGATTCCATGGCTAGGAGCCGATCGTATTGCTTTTTAAGGCCAACGGTCAGCTCCTTAAAGCCCTTTCGCGTCTGCCTCATAACAGCCACCATGTCACGCTCCACCGCACGGCATGCCTCGCAACTGTAATGCAACCCATTACGTTTGGCTATAGCATCACTCACGAGGCCAGAAAATCCAGCGCATTTTGCGTGCACTACGCTGTCGCAGAGCCAGCAGGGGACATTCGGCTGATCGTGGGTGATCTGATTCTTACATTTTTTTTTGGCGCAGACCACAGCGTATTCCATTTTTATTATTTATTTATTTACTAAACAAATTGGTATCAGACCAATGTCAGACAACGCTCAAAGCGGAATTGGTAAAAAAAAGAAGCAGAGTGGAGAGCGGTTATAGCGAGAGGTACTAAGCAGAGAGCGCTATTGCTCAGAAAGTTTAAAGAGCAAGAGAGAACGAACAGTTATTGAAGTTGAGGTGATAGCGAGAGAGTGATAAAACAACAAAAGCTACAAGGCGAGAGACGAGAGCTGTAATGCATTGTAATTTACTCAAATTTACTCAATTTACCGCAAATAATGTTGCGGAGGGTGAATGCGCTCCGAGGAGAAATAATGTTGCGGAGGGTTAATGCGCTCCGTGGAGAAAAAATGTTGCGGAGGGTGAATGCGCTCCGAGGAGGAATAATGTTGCGGAGGGTGAATGCGCTCCGAGGAGAAATAATGTTGCGGAGGGTTAATGCGCTCCGTGGAGAAATAATGTTGAGGAGGGTGAATGCGCTCCGAGGAGAAATAATGTTGCGGAGGGTTAATGCGCTCCGAGGAGAAATAATGTTGCGGAGGATTAATGCGCTCCGAGGAGGAATAATGTTGCGGAGGGTGAATGCGCTCCGAGGAGGAATAATGTTGCGGAGGGTTAATGCGCTCCGAGGAGAAATAATGTTGCGGAGGGTGAATGCGCTCCGAGGAGAAATAATGTTGCGGAGGGTGAATGCGCTCCGAGGAGAAATAATGTTGCGGAGGGTTAATGCGCTCCGAGGAGAAATAATGTTGCGGAGGGTGAACGCGCTCCGAGGAGAAATAATGTTGCGGAGGATTAATGCGCTCCGAGGAGGAATAATGTTGCGGAGGGTGAATGCGCTCCGAGGAGAAATAATGTTGCGGAGGGTTAATGCGCTCCGTGGAGAAATAATGTTGCGGAGGGTGAATGCGCTCCGAAGAGAAATAATGTTGCGGAGGGTTAATGCGCTCCGAGGAGAAATAATGTTGCGGAGGGTTAATGCGCTTCGAGGAGAAATAATGTTGCGGAGGATTAATGCGCTCCGAGGAGGAATAATGTTGCGGAGGGTGAATGCGCTCCGAGGAGAAATAATGTTGCGGAGGGTTAATGCGCTCCGTGGAGAAATAATGTTGAGGAGGGTGAACGCGCTCCGAGGAGAAATAATGTTGCGGAGGGTTAATGCGCTCCGAAAAGAAATAATGTTGCGGAGGGTGAACGCGCTCCGAGGAGAAATAATGTTGCGGAGGATTAATGCGCTCCGAGGAGGAATAATGTTGAGGAGGGTGAATGCGCTCCGAGGAGAAATAATGTTGCGGAGGGTTAATGCGCTCCGAGGAGAAATAATGTTGCGGAGGGTGAATGCGCTCCGAGGAGGAATAATGTTGCGGAGTGTTAATGCGCTCCGAGGAGAAATAATGTTGCGGAGGGTGAATGCGCTCCGAGGAGGAATAATGTTGCGGAGGGTGAATGCGCTCCGTGGAGGAATAATGTTGCGGAGGGTGAATGCGCTCCGAGGAGAAATAATGTTGCGGAGGGTTAATGCGCTCCGAGGAGGAATAATGTTGCGGAGGGTGAATGCGCTCCGAGGAGGAATAATGTTGCGAAGGGTGAATGCGCTCCGAGGAGGTATAATGTTGCGGAGGGTTAATGCGCTCCGAGGAGAAATAATGTTGCGGAGGGTGAACGCGCTCCGAGGAGAAATAATGTTGCGGAGGATTAATGCGCTCCGAGGAGGAATAATGTTGCGGAGGGTGAATGCGCTCCGAGGAGGAATAATGTTGCGGAGGGTTAATGCGCTCCGAGGAGAAATAATGTTGAGGAGGGTGAATGCGCTCCGTGGAGAAATAATGTTGAGGAGGGTGAATGCGCTCCGAGGAGAAATAATGTTGCGGAGGGTTAATGCGCTCCGAGGAGAAATAATGTTGCGGAGGGTGAATGCGCTCCGAGGAGAAATAATGTTGCGGAGGATTAATGCGCTCCGAGGAGGAATAATGTTGCGGAGGGTGAATGCGCTCCGAGGAGGAATAATGTTGCGGAGGGTTAATGCGCTCCGAGGAGAAATAATGTTGAGGAGGGTGAATGCGCTCCGAGGAGAAATAATGTTGCGGAGGGTTAATGCGCTCCGAGGAGAAATAATGTTGCGGAGGGTGAATGCGCTCCGAGGAGAAATAATGTTGCGGAGGATTAATGCGCTCCGAGGAGGAATAATGTTGCGGAGGGTGAATGCGCTCCGAGGAGGAATAATGTTGCGGAGGGTTAATGCGCTCCGAGGAGAAATAATGTTGCGGAGGGTGAATGCGCTCCGAGGAGAAATAATTTTGCGGAGGGTTAATGCGCTCCGAGGAGAAATAATGTTGCGGAGGGTGAACGCGCTCCGAGGAGAAATAATGTTGCGGAGGATTAATGCGCTCCGAGGAGGAATAATGTTGCGGAGGGTGAATGCGCTCCGAGGAGAAATAATGTTGCGGAGGGTTAATGCGCTCCGTGGAGAAATAATGTTGCGGACGGTGAATGCGCTCCGAAGAGAAATAATGTTGCGGAGGGTTAATGCGCTCCGAGGAGAAATAATGTTGCGGATGGTTAATGCGCTTCGAGGAGGAATAATGTTGCGAAGGGTGAATGCGCTCCGAGGAGGTATAATGTTGCGGAGGGTTAATGCGCTCCGAGGAGGAATAATGTTGCGGAGGGCGAATGCGCTCCGAGGAGAAATAATGTTGCGGAGGGTTAATGCGCTCCGTGGAGAAAAAATGTTGCGGAGGGTGAACCCATTTCGAAAATTTATCGATAAACACGATTAGTGCGGTGTTGCCGTGCGGCGATCTTGGGAGTGGTCCCACGAAATCGACGCATATTGTTTCCCATGGTGCGTTTGCGATTTTGGTCAGCATTTTGCCCGCCGCTGCTTGTTGCGATACCTTAAATTTTTGGCAGCTTTCGCATGTTCGTACGAATCGTGTTACGTCTCTGCTTAGCCCTGGCCAAAAGTATCGCTGCCTTATTCTGATTTTCATGCGTCTGATCCCAAGATGTCCGGCTGTTGGGTTTGTGTGATTTTCGGTTAGTACCCTCTGTCTCTCTTGTTTTGGAACGCACAGTTTCCAGGGTTGATCGTCTTCGTCGGTTTGGCTTGGTATGTGTCGGTATAATCTTCCGTGTTTTATGGTATAGTCCGTAGCTTCTTTTGGTGTCATCGCTACTTGGTTCCATTTGTTTTGATACCAAGCGCATTCTACGATTTCTGCTATTCGGGTTTCTTCGCGTGGTAAGCGGGAGAGTCCGTCCGCCACTGCGTTCAACTTTCCTTTCCGATATCGTATTTCGAATGAGAATGGTTGCAGTCCCAATGCCCATCTTGCTACTCGTCAGGATGGGCTTTCGATGGAATTTAACCATTTGAGGGCTAGGTGATCTGTAATTACGATAAATTGGTAGCCTTCTAGGTACATCCTCATCTTGTGTACACCCCAGTAGATGGCTAGGCATTCTTTTTCCGTTGCGGAGTATTTGGTTTCCTCGCTTTTGAGCTTGCGGCTTGCGTAGGAAATTACATGTTCTCCGTCCGCATCTTCCTGGGTCAACACCGCTCATAGTCCGCAGTCGCTTGCGTCTGTTTGGAGTATGAATGTTTTTCTGAAGTCTGTTCATGCTAATATTGGTGCTTCCGTTAGACACAGCTTTAGGTCTTGGAAGCTGTTCTCTTGTGCTTCGCCCCACTCAAATTTTTGCCCCTTTTTTAATAGGTCTTGTAGAGCTTTTGCTCGTTCCGTGTACGCTGGTACGAATCTGCGGTACCAAGATGCCAGGCTCAAAAAACTATGCAGCTGTTTCAGTGTAGTTGGTGCGGTGAGTTCTTTAATGGCCGGGTCTGTGTGTATTCCTTCCTCGCTCACCATGTGTCCTAGGTATTTCAGTTTCTTTTGGAAAAAGTGACATTTTGCTGCGTTAATGCGTAGGTTTGCTGTCCGTAGTCGTTCGAATACCGTTTTTAGTTTCTGCATGTGTTCAACTTTCGTCCGCCCAATTACGATTATGTCGTCTAGGTATGCGAAAGCGAATGGTTCCATGTCCGGTCCGATTACCGAGTCTAGGGTTCTTTGGAACGTAGCAGGTGCTGTTGTGAGTCCGAATGGCATGACCTTTCATTGGTACAATCCTCGCCCGGGAGCTGTAAAGGCTGTGTAGTGTCGGCTCTGTTTTTCCATTGGGATTTGCCAATACCCTGACTTTAAGTCGAGCGTTCTAATGTATTTAGCCTCTTTAAGCTGATTTAGAATAAAGTCCATCCGTGGTAATGGGTATGCATCCTTCTTCGCTCCGAGGAGAAATAATGTTGCGGAGGATTAATGCGCTCCGAGGAGGAATAATGTTGCGGAGGGTGAATGCGCTCCGAGGAGGAATAATGTTGCGGAGGGTTAATGCGCTCCGAGGAGAAATAATGTTGCGGAGGGTTAATGCGCTCCGTGGAGAAATAATGTTGAGGAGGGTGAATGCGCTCCGAGGAGAAATAATGTTGCGGAGGGTTAATGCGCTCCGAGGAGAAATAATGTTGCGGAGGGTGAATGCGCTCCGAGGAGAAATAATGTTGCGGAGGATTAATGCGCTCCGAGGAGGAATAATGTTGCGGAGGGTGAATGCGCTCCGAGGAGGAATAATGTTGCGGAGGGTTAATGCGCTCCGAGGAGAAATAATGTTGCGGAGGGTGAATGCGCTCCGAGGAGAAATAATGTTGCGAGGGTTAATGCGCTCCAAGGAGAAATAATGTTGAGGAGGGTGAACGCGCTCCGAGGAGAAATAATGTTGCGGAGGGTTAATGCGCTCCGAGGAGGTATAATGTTGCGGAGGGTTAATGCGCTTCGAGGAGAAATAATGTTGCGGAGGATTAATGCGCTCCGAGGAGGAATAATGTTGCGGAGGGTGAATGCGCTCCGAGGAGAAATAATGTTGCGGAGGGTTAATGCGCTCCGTGGAGAAATAATGTTGAGGAGGATGAACGCGCTCCGAGGAGAAATAATGTTGCGGAGGGTTAATGCGCTCCGAAAAGAAATAATGTTGCGGAGGGTGAACGCGCTCCGAGGAGAAATAATGTTGCGGAGGATTAATGCGCTCCGTGGAGGAATAATGTTGCGGAGGGTGAATGCGCTCCGAGGAGGAATAATGTTGCGGAGGGTTAATGCGCTCCGAGGAGAAATAATGTTGCGGAGGGTTAATGCGCTCCGAGGAGAAATAATGTTGCGGAGGGTTAATGCGCTCCGAGGAGGAATAATGTTGCGGAGGGTGAATGCGCTCCGAGGAGAAATAATGTTGCGGAGGGTTAATGCGCACCGTGGAGAAATAATGTTGCGGAGGGTGATTGCGCTCCGAGGAGAAATAATGTTGCGGAGGGTTAATGCGCTCCGAGGAGAAATAATGTTGCGGAGGGTTAATGCGCTTCGAGGAGAAATAATGTTGCGGAGGGTGAATGCGCTCCGAGGAGGAATAATGTTGCGGAGTGTTAATGCGCTCCGAGGAGAAATAATGTTGCGGAGGGTTAATGCGCTCCGAGGAGGAATAATGTTGCGGAGGGTGAATGCGCTCCGAGGAGGAATAATGTTGCGGAGGGTGAATGCGCTCCGAGGAGAAATAATGTTGCGGAGGGTGAATGCGCTCCGAGGAGGAATAATGTTGCGGAGGGTTAATGCGCTCCGAGGAGAAATAATGTTGCGGAGGGTTAATGCGCTCCGAGGAGGAATAATGTTGCGGAGGGTGAATGCGCTCCGAGGAGGAATAATGTTGCGGAGGGTGAATGCGCTCCGAGGAGGTATAATGTTGCGGAGGGTTAATGCGCTCCGAGGAGGAATAATGTTGCGGAGGGTGAATGCGCTCCGAGGAGGAATAATGTTGCGGAGGGTTAATGCGCTCCGAGGAGAAATAATGTTGCGGAGGGTTAATGCGCTCCGAGGAGGAATAATGTTGCGGAGGGTGAATGCGCTCCGAAGAGGAATAATGTTGCGGAGGGTGAATGCGCTCCGAGGAGGTATAATGTTGCGGAGGGTTAATGCGCTCCGAGGAGGAATAATGTTGCGGAGGGTGAATGCGCTCCGAGGAGAAATAATGTTGCGGAGGGTGAATGCGCTCCGAGGAGAAATAATGTTGCGGAGGGTGAATGCGCTCCGAGGAGATATAATGTTGCGGAGGGTTAATGCGCTCCGAGGAGAAATAATGTTGCGGAGGGTGAATGCGCTCCGAGGAGAAATACTGTTGCGGAGGGTGAATGCGCTCCGAGGAGAAATAATGTTGCGGAGGGTGAATGCGCTCCGAGGAGAAATAATGTTGCGGGGGGTGAATGCGCTCCGAGGAGAAATAATGTTGCGGGGGGTGAATGCGCTCCGTGGAGAAATCAGGGTGCGGAGGGATAATGCGCTCCGAGGAGGGGAAAGGTGGCGGAGGTTTAATGCGCTCCGAGGAGGATGGGAGGATCGCTGGGGCTGCTGGTAGCTGCTTACCTCTCCACTGGCCGGAGCCGAACTGATGCTGATCGCTCTGGCGGAGCCCCTTTTATTTCCGAAAAGCAGCTGATCGTACGGTCTGTCCCTAGCGCGTTGTGCTGAGTGGTCCCTAACGCGTTTGTATGGATCGGCTGATAGTGTGCCCGTTGGAGCTTGGGTTATGGTCACACTTGGGGCGGTCAGCTGTGGGTGTGACCGTGGGTGGCTGTGCTACGGGCCCATTGGTGGTGATCAGCTGTGGTTGGTTTTATGTATCTTTTATTGTTTGTTTATTTATATTTATTTCTTATGTGGCAGGTCTTCATGTATTTGTCGCTTATGTTCTACTTATCCTACTAATACTTATTTTATAGTCTTCATGGCTTGTCTTGGTGTTTCTAGTGATATTGTTGTAGCGCTGGGCGTCACACTCCCCCCTCCTTTCCCAGTGGAGCGTTGCCGGTTGACTTTGTTTGGAACCAGGCGCTGATGCGGACATCTCCAGCTCGGCCGATCTTCACCCAACACGCCTCCTGTTTCTCGTTCCATGGTTTGAACCGTCGTTGAGTGTGTTTTGGGCGGTCGTGGAGTTTTGCTTTGACTAGTTCGATCGCCGTGGTCGCTAGTTCGAATTTTTTCGGGACATTCCATTCGCCCGGGATGGTGCCTCTCTGGATGGGTTTCCGGGTTTCCGGCGTTGGCCGCTCGGGGTTTAGGTCTAGCACGTCCCGGTCGGACTCTTCGTCTTCCACTTGTTTTGCCCAGGAAAGTTCCGTGCCTTGTTGTTCGCTGACTCTTCGTGCCGTTTGTTCCTGTAGGTTGGCCTGGTTTGCCCAGCTGATCCTCTTTTTGTTGGGATTACTTCATTGTGCGTTGCTACTTGTTCTCCTTGAGTCTCGCGCTGTCCTGCCGTGGTTTCCATCGTTTTGTTTTTTGCTGTTTTCCTGGGTGCTGACACTTTTGTTCCTGATACTTTCATCCGTGAGCTGAGTGGGGGGGCGGCCGATAGTAGTTTTGCCGCTCGGTTTTTGTAGCTGGCCTGTGCCATCCTTTCTTTAAATTTCCGGGCCGAAATGTTGAATTTATCTTCATTATTTTCCATCTTTCTGAAAAGGTAGAGAGAGGGCATCGTTATTGTGTTTGCTTCATCTATTTTTGCTGGTTTTAGTTGTGAGACGTGTGCCCGTAGTTTTTTGTTCGTTGTCGTATCTTGTACTGTTGTAATCACTGGAGAGGTTAGTTCGAGTACCTTACACGGACCGGTGTATTTCGGTTCTAGTTTCGCTGTTGTCTTGTCGATTTTGTTCGATAGTGGGTGCGTTCGTACCCATACTAGGTCCCCTCTTTTTGGCTTCCATGCTCGCTTTCGCAAATTGTAATGTCTTGCTTGTTTTGCTGCTGCTTCTTCCATGTTTTGTCTGGCTATTGTTTCTGTTTGTTTTCGTTTGTCGGTGCTTTCTTGGTTTGTTTGATTGTTGAACCCTGACCCTAGTGTTACCTCGTCGAATAGGTTGCCCTCCTCGAATAGGTTCTCTCCCGAATATCAGGTATGCTGGACTAAGCCCTGTTGCCTCTGACTTGCTGCTATTTATCGCTAGGGTTAGTTCTGGTAGTTGTTCGTCCCATTTGTTGTGTTTCCCTCCCGCGAATTGTGCGATCATCGTCTTTAGTGTTCGGTTCGCTCGTTCGGTTGGGTTTTCTTGTGGTGTGTATGGTGCCGTGAATTGTTGGGTGATGCCCCACGTTTTCATTACCTGTTTCGTCTTTCTGCTTGTAAATTGTACGCCGTTGTCTGAGATCAATCGCTTTGGTGCACCTCCCCTCGCCAGTATTTTTTCTCTGAACGCCTTTAGGAATGCGTCAGCTGTTGCGCTTCTTGCCGGTGTGACCTCCACCCATTTCGAAAATTTATCGATAAACACGATTAGTGCGGTGTTGCCGTGCGGCGATCTTGGGAGTGGTCCCACGAAATCGACGCATATTGTTTTCCATGGTGCGTTTGCGATTTTGGTCAGCATTTTGCCCGCCGCTGCTTGTTGCGATACCTTAAATTTTTGGCAGCTTTCGCATGTTCGTACGAATCGTGTTACGTCTCTGCTTAGCCCTGGCCAAAAGTATCGCTGCCTTATTCTGATTTTCGTGCGTCTGATCCCAAGATGTCCGGCTGTTGGGTTTGTGTGATTTTCGGTTAGTACCCTCTGTCTCTCTTGTTTTGGAACGCACAGTTTCCAGGGTTGATCGTCTTCGTCGGTTTGGCTTGGTATGTGTCGGTATAATCTTCCGTGTTTTATGGTATAATCGGCCGTCAGCCATCGGGTGCTACAGGGGGACAAACGGATGACGGGTCGGCTCGCACAACTGTGAACTCGGAACTGAGGCGCAGCCGCTCCGGTTAGTAATACCCGGTGCGGTCTGCGTCTCACACCCCCCCTAGGACACAGAGGGTTGCGAGCGAACCGTCACCCGCCGTAACTGTGCACACCGGTGGAAGTGCGACTATACTCTCCCCGTGAGGGCGGCTGGAAACAGGTCCTAGCACGGTCATGTCTCTGCTAGGATGCTGGCGAATGATAGTCGGGCGGAGAGAAGAAAACTCTCAGTGAAATTACCCCAATCCAAGGTGACACTGTTATATGCCGAGGGATGCATGGCCGGGGGGGTGCCCGGTCGCTAATATGCGGACTCTGGATACCTGCCGACCTCCAGTTTAAATCAGGCTTCCCGGGGCAAGCGGGCTATGCCTCGGGTGACCAGCCCCTTCCCGCCTACTCGTGGGAACAAAAATGCCAAACACATCAAAAATACCAAATAAAAACACCGCAAAGGAGCTCGGTACTCCTCTTAAAGTACCGGAGGGACAAGCCAATCCCTCTGCACCAGCGCCTGGGAAACCGGGTCCAAAGAAGACGGGGAAGGAGACTGAGTCGGTCCACCGTCTTCAGGCAGCAGCCGCAGCGAGGGGGGGCCCGAAAAGCCAATCGGGTCCTTCCAAGTCGGGTAGCTCCAAGGGCGAAGCGGATACCGGGGCGGCTGCCAAGCAGAGCGTAATCGCGGCTGGTAGGCGCACCGGGACCGAAGAACCCATGGGAGCCCCGGCGGGCAGCGTCTCTGCACCACGGGGTGGAAAGCCGTCGTACCAGGACAGGAGACGAGCGGCTTTCATCCTGTCCAACGAAGACCCGAACTTCAAGGCGTCAGCCGAAGGAAAGGAGCAGAGGCTGTGGGCCTGCTCAATCCTTCCACTGTTCCAGCCAGCCAAAGCCGGAAAGGGCGCAGCCAAGGCCGCCAACAAGCGGCAACGCTCAGCGGAGGACCCCGCAAATCAGCCAGGCCAAGCCCAGCAAGCCAAGCGGGTGAAGACCCACCCCACGAACCGGTCGTTCGCTGAGGTGGCGAGGGGCAAGACCCTGATCGGTGTCCTGGACAGGGGCGCCGAGGACGGCCATGTCCCTCGCGATAAGTGGCACCTGGTGGAGAACGAGCTCCAGGACCGGTTCCTACTGGAACTGGAGGAGAACGGCGGACCACCGCCAAAGTGTGAGGACGCAGGGTGGCATCAAGGCAAGGTGAAAGCCATCGCCTGCCAAGACGCTCGCTCTGCGGCTCTTTACATGAAGGCGGTGGCGGCCCTAAAAGAGGTCTATCCAGGGGCGAAACTGGAGGCCGTGAAGTGGGAAGATGTCCCTAGTCGCCCGAGAGCCAGAGCGTGGGTCTCGGCTAAGCCTGCAGAGCCTGAGAAGATCCTCAGGTTACTGCAGGTCTGCAACCCCCACCTTCCTACAGCCGATTGGAAGGTGGCAAAGGTGGAGGATATCCAAGGGCAGAGGCGCCAGATTATCCTCGTCCTAAATGAGGAATCCATTGATCTCCTCGCAAAGTCGGACGGTGTAGTGGATTATGGCTACAAGAAGGTCACCATATCCACTTACAAGTCCGATCGCAAGGGCAGGCAAGCGGAGGTCGAGCCAGACCCGGAGCTGCCGGAGATCCCAAAAGAGGGGCCTCGTGCGAGGAAGACAACCCGGCGTCGGATGCGGCGTCCATGATGTCGGACGATATCTTGGACGACTACGCGTTCGACGAGAGCGACCTAGCCAGAGGTCTCAGCCACATCGTTGTCGGGGAGGAGCCGGAGTCCCCTGACAGCGATCTAGAAGTAACAATGGTGGAGGCGAGCCTCAGGAATGTCGTTGACGCTCCTGCAGATAAACCTCCACCATTGTAAGGCAGCATGCGCTGCTCTACTGCTCCACCTGGCCAAGGGTGGAGCCGACATAGTCCTCATTCAGGAGCCCTGGATCCTCGGAAACAGGGTCTCCGGTCTGAGGACTTCTGACTACAAGCTATATGTAGCTGAAACCGCAGGTAAAATTCGTACCTGCATTCTTGCAAAAAGAGAGTTGCACCTATTTTTGCTCCCAAATTTCAGCAATGAAGACCACACCGCAGTGAGCCTCGAAGGCCAGGAGCGCTCACTGAGGATCTGCTCCGCATACATGGGGCATGAACAACCAGACCCCCCTCCACACGCGCCTCTCCGGGCTCTAATCGCAGACTGCTCGGCCAAGGACATCGGCCTAATTGTGGGGTGCGATGCCAATGCACATCACTGTCAGTGGGGAAGCACTGACACAAACGAAAGGGGTGAGTACCTTTTCAGTTACTTACTGACCACTCAGATGGTCTTACTAAACCGGGGTAGTGATCCCACCTTTATCATTAAAAACCGCAAGGAGGTCCTGGACCTCACGCTTGCCTCTCATGAGATACAGCGTAACATTGTATCCTGGAGGGTCCTGGAAGAGCACTCCTTCTCGGACCACAGGTACGTGGAAACTGTCTTCTCCTTCTCAGTACCGAAGCCAGTCCGATTCCGAAACATCAGGCGGACAAACTGGACTCGGTACTCTGATTACCTCTGTCGTGTTCTCCCTGAGCCCCCATCTGAGGAGGAGTTCTCCACGGAGGCCACGACTCGTCTTCTTAAGATCTTTACCGACGCCTGCAATAAGGCGCTCGACAAAGCATGCCCCTCTGGCAAGAACAGAGGCCGGAAGAAACCTGAATGGTGGAATCCGAAACTGGGTGAACTCCGGAAAGCCTCCCGGAGACTCTTCAATAAAGCTAAGGCTGAAAACGTTGAGCAAAACTGGGCCGAATACAAGGCCAGTCTGTCAACCTACAACAAAGAACTTAGAAAAGCCAAACGCGCCTCCTGGCGTAAGTTCTGCAGCGAAATCGAGAGTAACTCAGAAGCCTCACGCTTGCGCAGAGTTCTCTCGAAGACAACACCCACCCTGGGCTACTTGAAGAACACCGACCAGTCGTGGACTACGTCCAGCGAGGAGTCGCTAAATCTTCTCCTAAATACCCACTTCCCTGGCTGCGATGAAAACAGACCCAACTACCTCGCGCCTCCTTCTGTCGCCTCAAATGCCATCTTGGGACTGCTAAGCCAGGAGAACATTTCCTGGGCGATCAGAAGCTTTAAACCCTACAAGTCCGCGGGGCCAGACGGCATTTTCCCTGCCCAACTGATTCACGCGGGACATAAAGCCATTAACTGGCTCAAAATAATTTACGAGGGAATCTTCTCCCACGGGTGCATTCCTGACACCTGGCTTCAGACCAAAGTCGTATTCATACCCAAGGCAGGCAAGCCCTCGCACACTGCCCCAAAGGATTTCAGACCCATAAGTCTATCGTCTTTTCTTCTAAAGGCGATGGAGCGGCTCCTGGGGCTGCATCTAACGGCGTGCATTCCGTCCAGTCTGATCTCAGACTCCCAGCATGCCTATCGGAAGGGAAGATCCACCGAAACGGCCCTACACTCGATCACATCGATCATCGAAGCATCCCTTAATTTTAAGGAGTACACCCTAGTAGCCTTCCTCGACATAGAAGGCGCCTTTAACAACATCCTTCCGACCGCCATCACGGGCGCACTGACGGATCTGGGCGTTGACTCCAGGACGGTGAGCCTGATCGATCAGATGCTACAATGCAGGACGGTTGAGGCATCACTGGGGACGTCAACGTGTACCAGATTTGTCAGCAGAGGCACACCGCAGGGCGGAGTCCTCTCGCCCCTCCTATGGAACGTGGCAGTGAACACACTGCTGCGGGAGATAGAGGGGGGTGGCTGCCGTGTGGTGGCGTACGCGGACGATGTTGCCATAGCATTCTCCGGAAAATTTCCGCAGACATTGTGTGAGTGCATGACAAGTACTCTCACGAAAATGTCGAAATGGGCAGACAAATGCGGGTTAGGCGTCAACCCGTCTAAAACGGAACTGGTGCTTTTCACTAGGAAGTACAAAGTTCCGGTACTGATTCCCCCAAGACTATGTGGGGAAGCGCTAGTCTTCAGCAACAACGCCAAGTATCTTGGCCTAATCCTCGATAGAAAGCTCGATTGGAAATTGAGCATAGAGGATAGAGTAAAGAAGGCCACAGTGGCCCTCTATACTTGCAGGAAAGCCATCGGACTAAAATGGGGAATGACCCCCTATATAGTTCGGTGGCTCTACACCGCCATCATACGACCAATCATGCTCTATGGAGTGGTGGTATGGTGGCCAGCCTTGGACAGAAGGACATGCCTCAATAAACTCAGCAGAGTTCAACGCATGGCAGAGCTATGCATAACTGGCGGGCTACGCACTACTCCAGGGGAAGCCCTGGATACTGTGCTGGACCTCCTCCCTGTGGATCTCATGGGAAAGAAGGTGGCAACACTTTCCGCCCTCAGAATGAGAGAAGCCAGACTGTGGAAAGCATCCGCGGTTGGGCACTCGGGAATCCTGATGAGACTCCCGCAATTACCAGAGAGGACAGATTACTGTATCCCCAGTGATCACCTCTCGACGCCCTTCCAGGTATCAATCCCATCTAGGGAGGACTGGGAGAAGGGCGAACCAGGACCTGCAAATGCGGTCCACTTCTACACTGATGGCTCAAAGCTAGACGGCCGCGTGGGAGGCGGAGTCTACTGCAGCGAGCTGAACATCAGTCATTGCTTCAGGCTCCCGGATCACTGTAGTGTGTTCCAAGCGGAGGTTGAAGCCATCAAGGAGGCCATTTCGATCGTCTCCAAATTACTTCTAGATACGCACTTAGTGTGCGTCTTCTCGGACAGCCAAGCAGCTATCAAAGCTCTAGGCTCAATATCGTCGAACTCAGCGACTGTAAATGACTGCCGCAGGTCTCTGCACGAGATCGCAGATCAGTTGGATCTCTTCCTTATATGGGTCCCCGGCCACAGGGACATCGAGGGGAATGACGCCGCCGACGAGCTAGCCAGGCAGGGTACTACGATTCCCCTCCTACCGGAGAGGGAGCAAGTAGCGATGCCCTTGGCTACGTGCAGGCTCCTAACGCACGAATTGTTCGAGCAAAATGCCAATAGGAGATGGCAGCAAACCGTTTCCTGTAAAGTCTCAAGATTGATATGGCCATATCGATCGAAGAAGCGCTCAGCAGAGCTGTATAAACTCAGCAGAGCACAGTGCTCTGCAGTTACTAGAGCCATTACGGGACACTGGCAGATCGGCACTCACGCCTCTAGACTGTCAATCCCTCATAACGACTTCTGCAGGAGTTGTCGCGACGAGGAGGAGGAGGAATCGGTCCCCCACTTCTTCTGCCACTGCCCAGCCCTTGGAAATCGTCGTCTTCGAATTCTCGGGGCCGCTTTCCTCACGGACATTTCGGACCTGTCCGTAATCAAACCAGGGACCTTGTCCAAATACATCCAAGCCACCGGATGGGACTGCCCTTAACCTGCAGTAGTATGCTCTCACGGTTCGGGCAACGCGAAGGGGCACATGCCCATGCGGCAACACAACGGACCTTTTATAGGTCCAAGTGAGCTTGGGGGCGGGAGGCTCTTATCCCCCCCCTCCCGGCTGCCGCCTTAACCTAACCTAACCTATGGTATAATCCGTAGCTTCTTTTGGTGTCATCGCTACTTGGTTCCATTTGTTTTGATACCAAGCGCATTCTACGATTTCTGCTATTCGGGTTTCTTCGCGTGGTAAGCGGGAGAGTCCGTCCGCCACTGCGTTCAACTTGCCTTTCCGATATCGTATTTCGAATGAGAATGGTTGCAGTCCCAATGCCCATCTTGCTACTCGTCAGGATGGGCTTTCGATGGAATTTAACCATTTGGGGGCTAGGTGATCTGTAATTACGATAAATTGGTAGCCTTCTAGGTACATCCTCATCTTGTGTATACCCCAGTAGATGGCTAGGCATTCTTTTTCCGTTGCGGAGTATTTGGTTTCCTCGCTTTTGAGCTTGCGGCTTGCGTAGGAAATTACATGTTCTCCGTCCGCATCTTCCTGGGTCAACACCGCTCATAGTCCGCAGTCGCTTGCGTCTGTTTGGAGTCTGAATGTTTTTCTGAAGTCTGTTCATGCTAATATTGGTGCTTCCGTTAGACACAGCTTTAGGTCTTGGAAGCTGTTCTCTTGTGCTTCGCCCCACTCAAATTTTTGCCCCTTTTTTAATAGGTCTTGTAGAGCTTTTGCTCGTTCGGTGTACGCTGGTACGAATCTGCGGTACCAAGATGCCAGGCCCAAAAAACTATGCAGCTGTTTCAGTGTAGTTGGTGCGGTGAGTTCTTTAATGGCCGGGTCTGTGTGTATTCCTTCCTCGCTCACCATGTGTCCTAGGTATTTCAGTTTCTTTTGGAAAAAGTGACATTTTGCTGCGTTAATGCGTAGGTTTGCTGTCCGTAGTCGTTCGAATACCGTTTTTAGTTTCTGCATGTGTTCAACTTTCGTCCGCCCAATTACGATTATGTCGTCTAGGTATGTGAAAGCGAATGGTTCCATGTCCGGTCCGATTACCGAGTCTAGGGTTCTTTGGAACGTAGCAGGTGCTGTTGTGAGTCCGAATGGCATGACCTTCCATTGGTACAATCCTCGCCCGGGAGCTGTAAAGGCTGTGTAGTGTCGGCTCTGTTTTTCCATTGGGATTTGCCAATACCCTGACTTTAAGTCGAGCGTGCTAATGTATTTAGCCTCTTTAAGCTGATTTAGAATAAAGTCCATCCGTGGTAATGGGTATGCATCCTTCTCTGTTTTTTCGTTTAACAGTCGGTAGTCCACGCAGACCCTCCAATCTCCGGTTTTCTTTTTTATGAGGACAATCGGTGAGCTGTATGGGCTGTATGATGGTTCTATTAGATCTTGCTTTATGAGTTCGCTGATCTCTTTGTTGATGATTTCCATTTGCGCTGGGTTTCTTGGGTAATACCTCTGTTTGACTGGTCTGTCATCCTTCAGAAATATCCGATGTTTCGTAACATTGCTCACCCCTTGAAGAGTGTTGGATTTTTGTACCTCCGTTTTAATCCATTTTTCGATTTCTTCGTCCGTCGGCTCTGTTACTGAATTTCTTGCGCTTTCCTCCTTTCTCTTTGGGTTTGGTTCCCCGTTGAAGTTTACTGTGGCTTCTCCGCACGTTATTGATGTGCCTGCATCCTTTAAAAATTCCATTCCTAGTATGGGGGTGTCTGGTACCCCTGTCATGATTAGGAATGATTGGGTGGTCTCTTTTCCCCCTAGTTCTACTGTTAGTTGGATTCTCCGTGTTGTTCTCCGAGTGCTTCCATCCGCGAGACGGATTAATCTGTTTTCCACTCCTTCGATGCCTTCTTCTTTTAGTTTTTCGGCCGCCCTTTCGTTTATCATGCATCTTGTTGCCCCTGTATCGATGATTACATCCATCAGTTGTGATCCAATCCTGGCCCGTCCTAAAAGTTGGTTCTTGTTAAATATTAGTTGTGTGTTGTCCCGCTCAGCTGGTTTTGGGCCACAGGAGATTCGCGGGTTGGTCCTGCGCCCTGTGTGTTTTCCGGTTGTTTTCTGCAGCAGTCTATTGTGCGTACTCCTTGTTTGTTGCAGATCCAGCAGTACAGTACGGGTTCCCTGCTGCATGTTCGGGCCTCGTGCCCATAGTTTCCACATCTTTGACATTTCCTTTGTCGGTATTGCGTCCTTTGCCAAGCTGGTTGGTCGTTTTGTGGGTAATTCCATTGGCGACCTGTAACCTTGGAGAGTCCTGCATCTGTCTCAATTTTTTCGAATTCCTCTGTGATGATCATGAATTCCGACAGCGTTTGGAATTCTCTCCTCTTCACGTATAGTTTCAGCGGCAGCCGGCAGTTCTGGTATATTATTTCCAGTTTTTCCTGCTCTGTGTAGGTTCCGAACCTCATTTCTTGGATATAGTCTCGAACTGGTTCTGTTTCCGCTCTGCCACTTGTTTTGCAAGCTCCTCTTGGTATCTGGGGGATATGAAGTTCTCTTTTAGTCCGACCTTTCATGATGTGACTGACGCTGGCTTTGTGTGCCACCAGTCTAGCGCGCTTTCTTCCAGGATTATCGGCATTGCGAATACGAGGTGGTCCGGTTCTACCCCGTAGGTTTCTGCTAATTCCTCCATCCTGCTCAGGAATTCTAGCAGCCCTCCTTTTCCTGTGAAGATCAGGTCCCACTTGCGTATTTTTTCTATTATCGCTACTGCTTCTGGTGATCCTTTCTTTATCTGTTTTGGAAATAGCGATTTCTTCCTGCCTGTCCTGGTCTCCCCTTGGCTCTCTTCCATTGTTGGTTTTTGTGGTACTCCTTTTGGTGATTGTTGCCTTGGGCTCTTGGTTCTCGGGCTTCTCCCTCGTGTTTGGGTATTTGCTAGTTGTTCTAGCCTCTCTCGAATATGCATTGGGAGATCTGTTCTCTCCGAAAATTGTAGTAGTTGTTTCTTTTGGGTTTCTAGTCCATCCAGTTTCTCCAATCCGAATTCCTCGCAATAGTTTTGTAACTCCAGTTCCGTTGCTTGGTTTATCCATTGTTTTGCCATCTTGACCTTTGAGATTATGCTTCTTATGCTACCACAGCCTGCTCGGGCGCCACTGTGACGGCGCTTCGGCCGGGGTATGCTCGACGCGCCGGGTTCCACAGAAATTTGTTTGATCTCTGGGTGTGGTAGCTGAAAGAGAGTCTCGTGGTTCAAGAATAAGGCGGGCTTTGAGCGGTAATAAAAGAGATAGAGTTATTTTTATTGTTCTTAAAGGTACAAAGTTTGGTAGTTGCGCGGGTGTTTTTCTGCTGGCTCTTCCTTCGGGGTCGTCCTTCGGGTTGGCCGCACGTGGCGGATGGTTGCGTGCGGGTCCTGGTAGTCTTCTGGTCGGTGTCGGTTGAGTTCGCGGAGGTCTAAAGCGCTCCGAGGGGAAGAATGTTGCGGAGGGTGAATGCGCTCCGAGGAGAAATAATGTTGCGGAGGGTTGATGCGCTCCCAGGAGAAATAATGTTGCGGAGGGCTAATGCGCTCCGAGGAGGAATAAGGTTGCGGA
Source organism: Drosophila miranda (assembly GCF_003369915.1). Lineage (NCBI taxonomy): Eukaryota > Metazoa > Arthropoda > Insecta > Diptera > Drosophilidae > Drosophila > Drosophila miranda. The sequence goes on from NC_046674.1 coordinate 36,051,805, forward strand.
GGGTGAATGCGCTCCGAGGAGGAATAATGTTGCGGAGGGTGAATGCGCTCCAAGGAGGAATAATGTTGCGGAGGGTGAATGCGCTCCGAGGAGGTATAATGTTGCGGAGGGTTAATGCGCTCCGAGGAGGAATAATGTTGCGGAGGGTGAATGCGCTCCGAGGAGAAATAATGTTGCGGAGGGTTAATGCGCTCCGTGGAGAAATAATGTTGCGGAGGGTGAATGCGCTCCGAGGAGAAATAATGTTGCGGAGGGTTAATGCGCTCCGAGGAGAAATAATGTTGCGGAGGGTTAATGCGCTCCGAGGAGAAATAATGTTGCGGAGGGTTAATGCGCTCCGAGGAGAAGTAATGTTGCGGAGGGTGAATGCGCTCCGAGGAGAAATACTGTTGCGGAGGGTTAATGCGCTCCGAGGAGAAATAATGTTGCGGAAGGTTAATGCGCTCCGGGAAGAAATAATGTTGCGGAGGGTTAATGCGCTCCGAGGAGAAATAATGTTGCGGAGGGTTAATGCGCTCCGAGGAGAAGTAATGTTGCGGAGGGTGAATGCGCTCCGAGGAGAAATACTGTTGCGGAGGGTGAATGCGCTCCGAGGAGAAATAATGTTGCGGAGGGTGAATGCGCTCCGAGGAGATATCAGGGTGCGGAGGGATAATGCGCTCCGAGGGGGGGAAAGGTGGCGGAGGTTTAATGCGCTCCGAGGAGGATGGGAGGATCGCTGGGGCTGCTGGTGGCTGCTACTGATGCTTACCTCTCCACTGGCCGGAGCCGAACTGATGGTGATCGCTCTGGCGGAGCCCCTTTTATTTCCGAAAAGCAGCTGATCGTACGGTCTGTCCCTAGCGCGTTGTGCTGAGTGGTCCCTAATGCGATAGTGTGCCCATTGGAGCTTGGGTTATGGTCACACTTGGGGCGGTCATCTGTGGGTGTGACCGTGGGTGGCTGTGCTACGGGCCCATTGGTGGTGATCAGCTGTGGTTGGTTTTATGTATCTTTTATTGTTTGTTTACTTATATTTATTTCTTATGTGGCAGGTCTTCATGTATTTGTCGCTTATGTTCTACTTATCCAACTAATACTTATTTTATAGTCTTCATGGCTTGTCTTGGTGTTTCTAGTGATATTGTTGTGGTGTTTGTGGCGCCGGCGCTTGGTCTTCCTGGCGCTGGGCGTCACAATATTAAACAAATTTTTCTCATGTTTTTGAATATGGTTTTGTGTGTATTAATTTGTGTCGTCCAAATGTAGAGAATACTTAACCAATGTGCCCGTTTCTTATGGTCAATAAATAATTTTGTGCGCAATTGTGCGAGAAAGTTATGTAATATTGTAGTGCAAACTGTATATAAAATAATCCTAAAACTCGTTTTTGCGCGATTTTGCGCCGGTGTGCGCATTTTAATTTATATGTAAGTGAGGTGGAGTTCACTTATGAAAAGCTGCTCAGTATTTATATTGAGAATAATCGAAGCGCCGCAGCATTTTCGAGTTGGATTTTCGAAGAACTGAAGGCATACAAAATAAGCACGGAGAAAAAGGATGAAATAAATAATAAAGTAAGGAGCTTTTATCTACACATCCAAAAGTATTTGGCAAAATGCGGGAGAAGCATGTCTAAATTTAAGAAAAATCATAACTCATGGCTTTCGCTCAAGATGATTATCAAAACTGAAAGAACGTCGTCATCGAATTCCATGACTTCAACATCAAGATCAGTTGGACGCCCACCAATTGAATATATAAATTCTGGACCCCGTTTGAAGAGAAAATTAGCATCAGATTTAGCTGGCAATCAAGGTCACAACACATCTCTTCTTGTGTATGCTGCTGCTCTTTCGGCTGAAAAATCCAACGAAAAAGACACTGCTCAATTGTTGAAAGACACATTTCTTACTTCGAGAAACCCCAATACGGTAAAGAAAAATCTTTTTACCGTAAAGAATGAGTCGGTATCACTAACGGCGGATGAGGCTTTAGCATATAGCATATCTGCTTGAAAATTCATTAACTAAAAGCCAAAATAACAACTTTCGCGATCTCAGCAATAGCAAATCGTGTGATCTTCAACTGCTGCCGCTGAAGTTGGTGTCGCTGCTGCTGGTGTTGCCTTGCTTAAGTCGCTGCTGCTATTGTCACTGCTGCAGATGTCGATGCTGCTGAAGTCGCATTAATTTTTTTTTTCTTTTCAATGTTTCGGTCTTTTTTCACTTACTGCATCAATTACTGATTGCATCTTGCAAGAGACGATGCAATTGCTGCACCGTCAAGTTGCCCGTCTGAAACCAGCAGAAGGCTCTTACGCGAGCATGCAGGAAAGATAGCTATTTGAATAATATTCGAGGAAAATTAGCACTAAAATTACTAAGAGAGCTAGGCATGCATTCAAAATACAAATACCACTACAATATCTAATGTGTGGAAGGATTAGTAATTTAATAAGAGGAAGAGAATTAGTGGTGGATTTTATATGGTAGAGGGAATTATAATCCGAGCATAAGACCCTAAACGGTTCATGCAAGGAATAATTCGATCTACAAAGTAGAAGGAACAACGGTGTAAAATTTCTAGTAAGTCTAATAGGAATCGTGAAGTTTATGCGGCTCAACAGATCAGGGCTGTCTATGTCACCAATGATCAAGTTGTTTCATTTACAGTCAATTACGGTGGGTAGGGAAGTGCTATCGTTTGCAGTCTTCGTGCTACCTTAATTCTTCTTATGGCATACATAATCAATATTATTATTATTATGCTTCCGATAATCAAGGCCGCATGTCCAGATACATGATGGAACTTAAGTCCTTTTAAATCATGTTGACCATCTTTTAACAATTTTAATTCGTTTTTTAACTTATCCATTTCTTCTGTGTGGTTAATTTACGGTACTGTTAATGGATTCCAAACAATTTTTGGTATTTCACTTATATTACTTATGTAAAAGGATGAAATTGGCTCTTAGCTTTCTGTTTGAATACTGTGATGAGGTACTAGTATTTTATCATCGGTTCACACAGTACAACCATGTATTATTGTTAAAATTCCTTGTTGCGGAAGATCAATTAGTTCTTGATTTGAGTTACTACATTGAGTTCTAGCATTAGTGTTTACTGGAACTTTGAAGAGCCAACTACCCTGCCTCTGGCATTGCTACCCTGGCATTGCTCCAAGGCCAATTACCTTCGCATACTCTTCTATTTGTTTGCCATTTTTGGCATTTGTTCAAGGTAGCTTAAGTCATCGAATGATAGGAATTAATTTCGAAGTTATATACTAAATACCGGGAGCTCAAATCTACCTTGACCAATTTTTGTTCATACTCAACCGGCATTGGAATTACTCTAAACAAATGGGATGCGTGCCTACCAAACAGGGGAATCTTCACGTTCAGAATTAATTTGTTGTCAACAAAAATTCCTTTCGCTGTTAATAGGCTTTAGATTTCCTTCAATTCTGTTCCTGTTCTTTTTCCTGGAAGCACCAATGTTTCTAACAAGTTATCTTTTATTTTTGCTATTTCTCCCTTTAGCTGTATAGGTTTTAAAATATTTGGATTTAGTCTACCATGATTAATATCTGCCAGTAGATTAATAACTGCTGATTGAATTTTATCGCACTCTTTAATCAAGGAGCTTAGTTATTTTGTTACCATAAAGAAACTTATAGATTCTTTGTAAACATAACAACTTTCTTTTAATGCTTCCGTTATGTTTTCTACCCTTGCGCTCTTACTTCTAAAGTTCAAATTTATTTCCTCGATAGTTCTTTTGAGGATATTTACCGTTGACTGTACCACTGATGTTTGTTTCTTAATTAAATCATCTACGTTATGCAAGTCTTCAATTTGTCTTTCCGCGTTATCTAAGACATTATTGCATTGATCTTCAAAATTATAAAGTTCACCACGCACAACTCTCATTTTCCCAATCAATTCTTTCCCCTTTTTTTATCATTTGAAAATACGGGTCCATGTTATAATAAACAATTAAGTCCCAGGATGAGGCGACTATTTCAACGTCCCCCATCGGGTCCAAATATATCGAAGTGAAACTGTTAATTTTTTCCATTGACCACTTCGCCTTTATTTGCCAGCAATGTTTGCATTTGATACTTGGCAACATAACACAAGCACTATCAATGCTGCCATTAGTCCTAGCTTGGACACTTGATGTCTACTACGAGTACTTCAAGTCTCTTTTGGAGTCATTCCTGAGTCTTGCTCTTCTAACTCAATTCCAGTCAATGGACAAATTTTAGTTATAGGTCGTTTTATAAGCCCATCTAGATGTTTTATAATTACTACTCTGACTCTATCGTCCGATTTCTTCTATTTTTCCTAAGGGCCATCTAGCTGGGTGAGAGGTTTCATCTTTTATTTATACAATCTGTCCTTTTTTAATATTCTGCGTTCCTATTTTCCATTTATTTCTTTGTTGTAGTGTGTGCAAATAATCTTATTTCTATTTAATCCAAAATTCTCTTTTCATTTTCTGAATTAATCTCCACCTATCAAGATTCCCGATTTGTTGCTCTGAAATTGTCTCAATCGGGCCAAATATTGGCCTTCCAATAATAAAATGACCTGGTGTTAATACATCCAGATCGTCAATATCATTTGTAGCTGTATACAAAGGGCGTAAATTTAGTACCGCTTCAATTTGACATGATAGAGTTGCCATTTCCTCATAGGTTAAATTATTGTCTCCAATTAATCTTTTTACGTGATATGTCACTGATTTTACTCCAGCTTCCCAAATACCTCCGAAGTGAGGTCCTGCCGGGGGAATGAAGTGCCACTCGATCTGTTCTCTTTCTAATATTGGCACCACTTTTATATTGTCCTTAAGGGCTCTTTGGTATTCTTCGTCTAATTTTCGCGAAGCTCCCACAAAGTTGGTTCCATTATCGGTGAAAAATTACAAGAGTTTTTCTAATCAATTACCGAAAACTTTGGGTAGCTGTAATTTAAATTATTTATTTGGCGGGGCGAAAAACTTGATACGCTCGATCTAATTCAAGGTTGGCGAACAACTATATTTTCTTCACAATTCAAATCTCTTACTCTAGCTAACCTACGGTGGCAAAGCGGGGCGAATTCGCCAAGAGCGAGAGAGCGAGCTTTTATTGCGCTCCCGCTTTGCCCTAGCCTAACGTACACTAGACTTCATAATTCAGATCAATAACTAATAATTGTGGCCATGGATGGAAGGTCACGCAACACCGGCCCCGTTGAACGCCTGCATCGGCTTCAACACATTGGGAGCGGCGCTAATTTGTGTATGGGCCGCCGAAAAACCGCTCCAGTGCTAGTCCTTATTTCGACGACCCTGACCATGCCGTCCTCTCCTGCGTGCGTGGCGATGCCCCTCCCCACGAGCCACTCCTGAGGCGGCAGATTGTCCTCGGCCACGATGACGAGGTCTCCTTCCTCGAGGTTCGGTTGCTGCTGGTGCCATTTGCCCCGAATTTGCAGCCCCAGGACATATTCGCGGGACCATCGCTGCCAAAACGCTTGCCTGACTGACGAGACAAGTCGCCATCGCCGCAAGCAACTGAGACTCTCCTTGTCCGGAGTCCGCAGTGCTGGGGGGGCGATGAGCGACCCGCCTCTCAGCAGGTGCCCGGGTGTTATGGCCTCGCCGTCGCTTGGATCTTGGCTGATGGCTCCCAGCGGCCTCGAGTTCATTATGGCCTCGATGCCGAGGAGGACTGTGGCGAGCTCTTCGGCGGTTAGGAGCGCGCTGCCTACCGCCCGTAGGAGTAGGCTCTTGGCAGTTTTTACACCTGCCTCCCATAGCCCTCCCATGTGAGGAGCTCGCGGCGGTATGATGGCAAATTCGCATCCGTTCTTTGACGCGAAGTCGCGAATTGCGTCTCCTTGCTCCTTGAGCCTGATCCGCAGAGCGCTGAGATGGCGGCTCGCTCCGACGAAGTTCGTCCCGTTGTCGCAATGAACGACTTGGGGATATCCTCGGCGCCCGACGAACCTTTGAAAAGCCAACAAAAAACAATCAGTGGTTAGATCGGAAACTATTTCTAGGTGAACCGCCTTGGACGCAAAACAAACAAAAAGCGCAATGTATGACTTGTATGGGGGCCTTCCGCGAATTTTCAATGTCGTGTGCACTGGTCCACAAAAATCGCCGCAAATTGAAAATGGGCGGAGAGCACGGAGTCGATCTGCGGGTAAATTCCCCATGAGTTGCGTCAGCAATCGAGGCTTGCATTTAAAACAGCGCATACACGATCGAACTGTCTGACGGCAGACCTCCTGAGCGTTCACTATCCACACGCTCTGTCGAAGGATGCTCACAAGTGCTCGTGGGCCGACATGAAAATTCGAATGGTGCAGATGACGAATATAGCTTCGCACGAATTGCGAGCGCTTAGTCAAAAGCAGAGGAAACTTGGCATCGTATGATATAGGAGCTTTGGCTAGTCGCCCCCCCACTCGCAACAACGAAAAGTTGCACCAAGTCCCTGTGTCTGGATGGATGAATGGGTTCAACCGCTGAAGACTAGGACCAATTGTAGATCCCTTCCTAACCTTTTCAATTTCTCCTTGATACTCGTGATGCTGGATGATTTCGACAATTTTATAAAAAGCTTCATTGTATTCGGTCGGTGAGATAGTTTTTTCGAAATTTAGGCTTGGGTCTTTACATTTTCTTATAAAGCGGAACACATACACGAACACTCTAAGCAGTTTGAGGTGTGACGAGAATCCCTCGATGACATCTAACAGCTCCGAACTTCGCACAGCCGCGGTCAACCCGACCGCAGTCTTCCTCTTTTCCAGCTGAAGATCATCGGAGTGTTCGAAATGAGCGTTCTTGGGCCAGTTTTCTTCTTCCTCTTTCAGAAATGATGGTCCTTCGAACCAAATTGACTGAACGATTTCGTCGACGTCACAACCTCTTGAGACAATATCTGCTGGGTTCTGTTTCGTGGGTACATGCCGCCACGTAGCATCATCTGACCACTCTTGAATCTCAGCCACTCTATTTGAAACGAAAGTCGACAACGACGATGGATGAGACCGCATCCAATGGAGAGTTACCTCTGAATCCGACCAATAAACGACTCGTTCAATGGGCACGTTTAATATGGGCTTGATTCTGTGACAGAGATCTGCGAGAAGGTGAGCGGCACATAACTCAAGCCTTGGGAGCGTTTTGGTCTTGAGCGGCGCTACTTTGGATTTCGAAGTCAACAATGATATTTTTAAACCTTCTGCAGTTCTGCTACGTATATAGACGCACGCTCCATACGCTCTCATGGAGGCGTCAGCAAAGGCATGTATTTGAACCGGTGACATCGGATCGGAATACACAAACCGAGATATGGATATGTCTTCCAATTGAGATAGTGTATTTTTCAACTTATTCCATGCTGTTTCCAAATGCAGCGGGATCGACTCATCCCAATCTAGTTTGTTAAGCCAAAGCTCCTGCAATAGGATCTTGCCTTTTATAACGATAGGACTTAATAAACCAAGGGGGTCAAACAACTTTGATGTCACCGATAGTATGTTCCGTTTTGTCGCTCGGAGACCCATAACTGAATTGTGAATTTTGAGCTTAAAGGCATCGTCAGTAGGTAACCATGAGATTCCTAACGCCTTTGTCGACTCTGAATCCGAGATTGTTATGGGTTTGGCTGTGCTCTCAGATGCGGTGATCTCGGGTGAGTTTGAAAACCACTTAGTCAACTCAAACCCTGCGGTCTGAAGAACCTGAGACACTTCGGACTTAATTGCCCTTAGCTCCTCTACGCATGCAGCACCAGTCAACAAGTCATCGACGTAAAAGTCGGACCCAATAACGTTAGCAGCTCTAGGGAATGAGAGCTTCGCAGACTCGCTCAACCTTTTCAAACACCGGATAGCTAAGAATGGGGCTGGTCCAGTCCCATAGGTTACAGTGTTGAGCTTGTATAATCTCAAGGATTCAGAAGGGTCTCTTCTCCACACTATGAGCTGAAACTGCCGATCCGCTTCGTTCACCATCACTTGGCGATACATCTTTTTAACATCAGCAGTCAGGGCAAACCTGTGCAGACGGAAACGGAGCAGTGTCGAGTATAATTCCTCTTGAATGGTAGGTCCCACCATCAGAATGTCATTTAAGGCCACCTGTGAGGACGTCTTGGACGAAGCATCGAACACGACTCGGAGCTTGGTAGACGTACTTTGGGGCCTCAGAACACACTGATGAGGGATTACGTAGTGTGGAGTAGAAGGAATCGTATTGTCAGTAGGAGACATATGACCTAAGGAGAGGTACTCTTCCATGAATTCCAAGTACATTTTCTTCAACTCAGGGTCACGATGCAATCGTCTTTCAAGCGACAAAAACCGCCGTTTCGCAACCTCAAAGGAGTTGCCTAAACAATTTGGATCTGATTTAAACGGGAGCCTTACTTCGAACCGACCTGATGATAGTACCTGAGTCGTCTTACAATAGTGTTCTTTACATAGCTTGTGCTCAGGTGTGGCAAATTTCTTGGTAGATGGCATTTCTTCCAGTGACCAAAACTTTTTCAAGGTCCTATCGATGGATACTAGCAACTCTTCACTGCAACTCAAACTGTTTGTAATTTGAGGAGCAGAACTCCTGGAAACATATTTTCCCGACACAACCCAACCAAGAAGGGTTTTCTGAAGAGTTGGAAAGTCAGGGCCTTGTTTAATTTGACCAACAGCTAATAATTCAAAGAACGATTCTGCTCCAATTAACATATCTATTCTTTGTGGCTTGTAGAAATAAGGGTCTGCCAGTGGTAGGTTCTCTGGGATTCGCCAGTCAGTCACATTCACTGACTGGTCAGGGTGATAACCTGAAATTGATTTCAGGATCCAAAAATCAAAGGAGAACTCACTACCATTTATTCGCGACTTCACCACTGTGTGTATTTTATCCTTTACTTGAGAATTAGATTCACCAATTCCAAGCAAGTTAATACAGGACTCCTCTCTACGGATCTGTAAGCGATTAGCGAGGTCCTCGGTAATAAAATTTGTTTGTGATCCAGAGTCGAGCAGAGCTCTGGCCAGAATGTGTTCACCGCTCTTAGTTCGGACGCTTACGATCGACGTAGCCAGAATTACCCTGACCAACGCTGTCGCATGCAAAACATGTGACGTGGAAGATTGATTCTGATTTGATGGAGGAGAAGGACTCTCTTGGGGTGGTGGCAACGCGAGACTATTTATTGGCTTTGCATTTTACAACAGCGTAGCCTTTTCGCAGACAATTAATGCATAGGGATGCCGACTTAGCAAACTCAAACCTTTGCATCACCGAGAGACGCGAAAATGAAGGGCCATTTGACACTACATGGTCTCCTGAATTGCAGTAGCTACAAGTTTGCTGAGTTCTACTGTTGGTGGAAGTGGAAGAACAAGCAAATGAACTGCGATTATGTTGCTTGCTTGGCATGACTTTGTCTTGCCTTGGCTTGGTCGATTCTTCAGCAGACAGATGCTGGTATCGACGATTCAAGACTTTCTCAAAGTCGGACCAAAGCGGCAACTTCTCATAAGTAAGCTGTTCATCCCACTTTTGTTTCGTCACTGGGTCGACTCTGTTTAAAACGAGATGAATGAGCATTGCATTCGAAATTTTTGTATCATCTCCGATCGACAGTAACGATCCGTAAATCGACGAAACAGTATCGATTAGAGTTCTTAGAGATGATGCAGATTGATGCGACATTCTCGGCAGATTGAACAATGTGGAAATATTATTCGTGAAAATCAAATAATCGTTGTCATATACTCGTTTTAGGCCAGCCATGGCCTTTTCATAATTTGCCTCGGTGACTTGGAACGCCTTTATTGTTCCTAATGCTTCATCAGAGAGGCACGAAATCAAATGATTAAATTTTTCGATCACCGGTATGCTGTTGTCGCTATGGACTAGTCTCTCAAAAAGGCTAATGAAATTTTTGAATTCCGAGTGTTTACCACTAAATTTGAAGAAGACACTGGCTTCGTCTCGCTTGCTGCATCAAAGGCGGTGATAAGCGACATTATCTTTCCTTTGGTGACAATTATCAGCTCTTCCAACTCGGCTGCATATGCATCATCACCTGTTATGTCCTCGATTTGCTCCTGCAAATGGTTAGCCTTTTCAATTGAAGCATTCAAACAATCTAATCTACATTGTAATTCCGGTAATTGCAAAGGAATCGACCCTTGATCTAATCGATCCTCTAAGCGGCGAATGCTTTTTACTCGACTTTTGAGCTTAATCTTTAAGTCTTCAAGAGTGGATTTACTTTTTTCTGCCATAATGTTTGTGTATGAAGATTTTACACAACAAACCACTATTATTTCTATTTATTTATTTATTATTATTATTATTTTTATTTTTTTTTTTTATATGTTTGAACGATAATCGAAAACGAATTTGAATTGAATGTCGAGGCACGAGGTATCAAGGGAAAGAGTCGTTGCAAGTGACGGCCGAAAGCAATATACCCGTTAGATACAGGGTAGCGCGTCACTTGGCAAGTAACAGCCGAAAACAATATACCCGTTAGATACAGGGTAGCGCGTCACTGGGCGCACCGTTAAGCTCAAGAGCGGCAACGAAAATTCTCCCAACAAATACAACGCAAGCAGCAGTGGAGAAGCGAAAACGAAATAATGCACTGGTGCTGCTGCTTGTATGTAAATGTGGGTATTTTCTATACGCCGTGGCTTGGGTGAACGAACGAACAAACTTTGTGAGGTTCTAACGACAAGAAAGGTAGAACAAAATAAAAGGGTGGGGGGGGGGGGGGGGCGACAGTGATTGCAGTAAACGAAAGATGTATGTATGTACATATAACTGTTGCGTCCAAATAGCGGTTCACATATGTCTGTATGTGTCGATATGTATGTATTTATGTGTTTTTAGTTATATTTATGCAATTACTAATAAAATGCATGCAATCAAGCTCTACTATATGTATATCATACGTCTGTGCCTAGAATTGAAGGCGATGTGCAATGTTTTCAGCACAAGACACCTCAAAGAGAGATCTGAATGTCTTTTGCTCAGCCTTCAATTTTCTGCACAAATACCTCTGATTCCTCTTTTGGATCTTTGAATCCAACTGCTACTTTCCTGTCTTTATCGCAGGGCATCCCTCGGCGGTAGCAGAATTTGCACAAAAATTATTGTTGACGCGATGATATTTTACAAATTGATTGACGATTGCACACACACACGACGCGGGCAATGAATATGTTTGCATATGTATACTGCAATTTCTTGTGTCACTGTCACTTATTGTTGTTGCCTATAATTCACTTTACACTTATATTACACTTTACGAAAAACTTGATACGCTCGATCTAATTCAAGGTTGGCGAACAACTATATTTTCTTCACAATACAAATCTCTTACTCTAGCTAACCTACGGTGGCAAAACGGGGCGAATTCGCCAAGAGCGAGAGAGCGAGCTTTTATTGCGCTCCCGCTTTGCCCTAGCCTAACTTACACTAGACTTCATAATTCAGATCAATAACTAATAATTGTGGCCATGGATGGAAGGTCACGCAACAGGTTGCATTACAGTTGCGAGGCATGCCGTGCGGTGGAGAATGACATGGTGGCTGTTATGAGGCAGACGCGAAAGGGCTTTAAGGAGCTGACCGTTGGCCTTAAAAAGCAATACGATCGGTCTGAAACTCCTGAATGAGTCTCCGCGGCGTAAAAGGTCACTCCGCGGGATTTGCAAGCGCCAACCGTCACTCAGCCGTTCGCCGCCGATAAACTGACTCCGACCACTCCAAGTGTGCAGAAGTTGATCTCGTTTGTCACTCTAAGGGCAACGACAGCTGCTGGCGATGCAGATTCGGTATCCGAATTCATCTCCTCGGAGAATGTGCAGCCAAGTACGTCTGCAGCGTCCGTGTCCGTGGTGTCCGCAAGTTCGCTAGTTGTCCCTTCTATCCCGATCCCACCGGTAAATAGAAGTTCCGGACCTCCGGATATTGCCACCACAGGTACTAGGCCTGTGGTGACTAAACCGCTGGTGGGAGTCCCACCAAAACGAAAAGCTTTTGTTTCACGGCTGGCCCCTGACCTCACATCTAATGATGTAATTGCTTTTATTCAAAGCAAAATAAAAGCCGTGGCTTTAAAGGTGGAGAAATTTAACTTCTCTTATGCCAGGGAGATAGCCTCGTTTAAGATAAGCATCTCCCCAACTCAATTTGACACCATTTGCTCCGCCAAATTTTGGCCGGAGCATTTGGTGGTGAAGGAGTTAAATGCTAAGAAGAAGAATAGGCCCCCCATATCCCTTACAAATCTTTCCAGTGTGCCACCCTCAACCTCAACTTCCTCTTCCTCAACTTCCCGTCTTGCTTCCACCTTTCCAAAAAACTAACTTCTCTTTTAGTAACGTATCAGAATGTTCGAGGCTTACGTAGTAAGCTCAGCATTCTTTTCCGGGATAGTGTTGCATTTGCTTCCCACGTTATTGTGTTTACTGAAACCTGGTTAAAGCCGGACATTCTTAGTTCCGAGGTTTTGGCAGGTCGGTACACAACTTTTAGAAAGGACCGTTCGTCTCGACGTGCAGGAGGGGCTCTGATTGCAGTGGACTCTATCTTCACGTCGGAACACTTCACAGTCCAGGTTTAACCGGAACTGAAATTCCTGTGTGTAAAACTGATTCTTCCCGCTTTCACTATATTCATTACTTGCTCGTATATTTCACATTCTTCGGATATCTCTATTTATGAGCAGCATTTGTCCGCTTTAACTGCTGTTTCTTCCTCGCTATCAGATAAAGATCATATGATAGTTCTTGGTGACTTCAACTTGCCAGGAACTGTTTGGTCTTCGGTAAACGAGTCTAGTAACCTAGTGCCCATGTCACGACATGACTTTGTTGATGGCTTGCTTGACCTGTCCCTGTCTCAAGTCAATCATGTGACAAATCGCGTCGATTGCTTAATCTGTGCTTTGTATCGGATCCGACCTTAGTGTTGTTAACCCGAGCCCTGCCGCTCACTATACCTGAAGATGCCTACCATCCTACTTTCGACATGTCGCTAGATATAGGACCAAATGTATTGGATCGGTCGAGAAGGCCACCGGAACGTGTCCGTTGCTTTCGTAAAGCCGAGTTTACGAAGCTTAATAATCTAATTAGGGGTTTTGATTGGTCCGCTTTGTACTTGTGGTGGTCTTGGCACATTTTTTGATTCTTGTGTCCCGCTTTCTTGTCCGATTATATCTGGAAAACCCCCTTGGCTTACCAAAGAGTTATCCAGCCTAAAAAACTTAAAACCAAGACTTTATACAAAATTTCATGAAGTTGGTTCTCCTACTTCTCACTTTCGCTATGTAATAGCTCGGTCAAACTTTTCAGTTCTTAATACACAATGCTATTAGAACTACCTATCTCGATGCAGGATACGTTTTTCTTACGACCCTAAACAGTTTTACTGCTTCGTAAACAGTAAGCGTAGAATGTCCGCACACCCATCCTCGCTATCATTTTGTAATACGTTGGCAAATAATGATCAGGCAATTGCCGATCTTTTTGCCGAATTTTTCCAATCCACCTATTCTGAGGAAAGCTACTCTGGTCATCCGTACCCATACGGTTTACCGAGGTTGAACGGCATTTTCAGTCCCTTGTTAAATGAATGTTCTTTACTTCATGATCTTCGACTAGTTAAGCCGGTGTTTTCACCGGGTCCCTATGGGGTTCCAGGTTGTGTAATCAGGTACTGCGCCGAGGCTCTGTGTGGACCCATGCTTAAACTATTCACCCTGTCCATCGATTCTTCTTGCTTCCTCCCCATCTGGAAGAAATCGTTTTTAATTCCTCTCCATAAAAAAGGTAGCAAGTCTGACCCAAAAAATTATAGAGGTATAGCAAAGTTATCCGCTATTCCCAAAATGTTTGAGAAGGTATTAACTCCGCACTTGCAACATCTTTGCAAGTCACTTATATCTCCCACTCCGCATGGATTTATAAGGCGGCGATCAACCACCACGAACTTGTTAGAGTTTACCTCTTTCATTATTAAAGGCTTTCAAGGTAACTTACAGACGAATGTTATTTACACAGACTTTAGTAAAGCATTCGACTCTGTAAACCATTCCCTTTTAGCGCATAAGCTTGCCCTTTTATGGTCTCGGCCCAACCTCCTGAGATGGATTTCTAGCTATCTTTGCTCCAGGTCTCAAAGAGTCCTCTTCAAAAACTCTCTCTCTTTACCAGTAAAGGTTTCTTCGGGAGTACCACATGGCAGGCCATCTAGGCCCCTTACTCTTCACACTCTTTATCAATGACTTGCCTTCAGTATTAACATACTCTCGAGTACTTATGTATGCGGATGTGTCCAGTATAAGGACATTTCATTTCATTCTCGCTTGCAATCCGATCTCAATAGCTTTCAGTCATGGTGTTGTGCAAACTTGTTACACCTTAATGCCTCGAAATGCAAATTTATGACATTTCATCGTTCTAGCCCTTTGTTGGCTCCCTATACCCTATTTGGTGGTTCTCTTGAGCGAATTACCCTGGCGAATGATCTTGGTGTCTTATTAGACGCAAAGTTAAAGTTTTCCGAACACATTTCTACCATGGTAAATAAGGCCATGGTGACGACCCCTATATAACAAAGACTCTCTATACCTCGCTTGTTCGTCCGATCTTAGAATACGGCTCCTGTGTATGGTGCCGTACAAAGTACACCAGGACCGTATAGAATCAGTACAGAAAAACTATTTACTCTTTGCTCTGCGGGGCCTTAACTGGGATGCGGGTGTAAGACTCCCATCTTACTCTAGTAGACTACTATTAGTTAACCTCCCATGCTTAGTTTACCGTAGAAAATTGCTTGGTGTGATATTTATGCACAACTTGATCAGGGGTGACATAGACAGCCCTGATCTGTTGAGCCGCATAAACTTCACGGTTCCTATTAGACTTACTAGAAATTTTATACAGTTGTTCCTTCCACTTTGTAGATCGAATTATTCCTTGCATGAACCGTTTAGGGTCTTATGCTCGGACTATAATTCCCTTACCAATTATATCCACCACTAATTCTCTTCCTCTTATTAAATTACTAATCCTTACACACCTTTCTAGTAATAAGTATTTTTAGATTGGTATTTGTATTTTGAATGCATGCCTAGTTCTCTTAGTAACTTTAGTGCTAATTTTCCTCGAATATTAGTCTAATCGCTAACAGCCTTCTGCTAGTTTCAGACAGGCCACTTGACGGTGCAGTAATTGCATCGCCTCTTGAAAGATGCAGTCATTGCATGTCAACGTCCAAGACAAAAACAAGTGACCGAATTACTAGGGCTAGGAAAGTTCGAGCTGCACAAATGGCGCGGCAATTATCAAGGAATGGACAACAACACCAGCCTTGAGCCCCTGATGCTAAAAACAGAGGACGTAGCTAAAACTTTGCGGATATATTGGTCAAGTCTAGAGGACAAATTCAAATTCTGCTTTAACATAAAGGTTTCCGCAATCGTCACGAAGCGATCAGTGCTGTCCGAATGGGCTCAGGTGTTTGGTCCGTTAGGGTTCTTGAGTCCCTTGCTGATCTTGGGCAAGATTTTGTTTCAGTAACTTTGGCTTCTAAAGCAGGATTGGGACGAGGAGTTACCAGCAAGCTACGCAACTCAATGGCTTCGAAATAGAGAAGAACTGAAACTAATTTACAAATTTTCATTTCATTGCACTTTGCAACTGTTTGGTTTCTCTGACACATCCAACAGAGCTTACGGCGGCGTAATTTATGCTCGTGTTAGGGATGAAGGGGGAAGAATTTCGGTGCGACTGGTAACGGCCAAGTCCAAAGCAGCCCCAGTTAGGGTAACATCATTGCCACGCTTAGAGTTACAAGGGGCATTGTTAGTAGCCAAGCTGATGGCAAAGGTATGCGCCTGTCTTCACATGCCGGTACAGAAGGTTAACAATTTCACGGATTCCACAATTGTGTTAAATTGGCTGTCGTCACATGCTAGTCGATGGACCAACTTCGTTGCTAACAGGGTGGCTCAAATACAAGAGCTCACACGTGTACAGGATTGGTTCAAGGTCGACACAAAATCAAACCCTGCAGATATTGTATCTAGGGGATTATTGGTAATTGAATTGAGCAAGTCAACGATGTGATGGAACGGTCCAGAATTTTTAATGGACGCAGCAGATGACTGGACCAAATTTAATTGGAGTGAGGAAATACAAACAGTGCCGGTGGAGAAGAAATGTAAGTTCTCGCTGACAGTTGGTAAGGTAGAAAGTAATGAGAGGTTAGATGTCGTGGGGAGATGCAAATTTGCAAATGATTTCCTCAAATTGCAGCGAGTTTTTAGCTGGCGTAGAATATCGTTGAGATCAAACTCAAATTAAGCAGGCAACCTTATTGCGCTATATTGTGTATAATGTGCAGCAGTTGAGCTTGCACGAGGAATTCATTAAGCTTTTTTTTTTTTTTTTTTTTTTTTTTTTTTAATTTTATTTTATTAGAAATCAGCTTTACTTAAACTATGATCTAATATTAGTGATATTTACATTGGCTTACTACATATTATAAGAGTTTAATGATTAGGTTTATATATACATTTTAATGATGTGTTATTCAGCAAATTTTTCTATTTTTTATGTTCAATGGGTGGAGACGTTTGAGTCTGCGTGGGATTTGGGGGTGCAGTAATCCTCTAGCTGTTTCATTTGGATGGTTAATGAGCCTATCGTTGTATCGACTGCTATGATGGTTTATTTGATCTCCAATTTTTGGGATGAGGAGATCTCTTTCCAGCATTGTGGTCCGAACAAACCACGGGGCATCTGTCATCGCCCTTAGAGCCTTCGCTTGCATGACTCTGATTTTATTCAGATGCGTCTTCGCTGCACATCCCCAGACTTGAATGGCATATGTCCATATAGGGATTATAATTGCCTTGTACAATATGACTTTATTGCGTAGGGGAAGCTTACTTTTTGAGTTCATGAGCCAGTGCAACTTTTTGAGTTTGTTTTGACATTTGATGACTGTAGCTCTGATATGCGGTCCCCAAGTTATGCTTTTATCGAAGTGGACACCGAGGTAGCAGTTACTGCTCTTGCGCGGAATTATATATCCGTTGAAGGTTAGGTCTGGTGGGTGAACATTAAGCTTAAAGAGGGAAAGGTGATACAATCAGCGAGAATTCAGAGTTTAAGCCCGTTTTTACAAGAGGAAGAGGGAATAACTATTATTCGAGTCGGCGGAAGGTTGTCCAATGCCGAATTGCCATTTGACACAAGGCATCCCATCTTAATGCCGAGCAACCATAAAGTGGTAGAGGCGCTTGTTGAACTCACACATAGAATGAATTAACATGCCGGAGCACAATCGCTATACGCTTTTTTGCGACAGAGATATTGGGTAATCAATTGCAGGAAACTTGCCCGCAGGGTGATCCGTGGCTGCATACCATGCTTTCGTCGTCGGCCGCTCGCTGCAACACAGTTGATGGGAGCGCTGCCAGCTAGCCGAGTGCGAGGCTATATCTACCCCTTCGAGCGCGCTGGACTGGACTTTACTGGGCCAATATGGATGCACTTTCACATGCGAGGAAAACGCCCAGTAAAGGTGTATCTGTGCCTATTTGTATGCTTCGCAACAAAGGCCTGCCATATAGAGATCGTGTCGGACCTAAGCTCAAATGCGTTCATCGCGGCGCTAAAACGGTTCTTTGCAAGACGTGGATTGAGTTCTGACCTATATTGCGACAACGCCACCAATTTTGAAGGTGCGTCACGAGAGCTCAACAGAGCTTTCGACTCGCCAAGTCAGAAACTCATTGACGATGAATGCAGCCAGCGAGGAGTCAGGTTTCACTTCATCCCCCCACGCTCCCCTCACTTTGGAGGACTATGGGAGAGTGCCGTGAAGGTGGCCAAACAGCTGCTTGTGAAATGCACCAACAGCACAGCACTAAACTACGATGGCGACTGCCATCACACAAGTAGAAGCGGTGATGAATTCGAGACCTCTGCATCCCTTGTCATCGGACCCGAATGACTTCGAGGCGCTAACTCCCGGTCATTTCTTGGTTGGTCGACCCCTGAACGCGTTGTTCGACGCACTGTTTAAACTGTTCTTGAGCAACCATTGGAAACGCATTCTAATGGTACGCCACATGTTCTGGCACCGCTGGTCGTCGGAATATTTGACGTTGCTGCAGAAGCGGACAAAGTGGAACACTGTAGCCAACAACATTTAACTTGGTACACTGGTCCTTATTGCGGTAGACAACGTTTCGCCCGGACAATGGCTGCTGGGAAGAGTTGCAGAGTTACAGCCAGGAGCTGATGGTGCAGTTCGGGTTGTAACACTCAGGACCAAGACTGGATTGTTTAAGCGCAACGTACATAAGCTCTGCCCACTGCCTACAGAGGCCGATGAACTTAATGTTGGAAGGAGCTTCCAAGATGGGGAGAATGTAGACGCCTCTTAATAGAATATTGGATTAAATTACTTTATATTTTTTTTTTTTTATGATTTAAGTTACCAAGCTACCCGTGAGTAGCGTGGGATTATTTGGCCGCCCGCCTTTTGAAGGTGGAAATTGCCAAGTCAAAGAATAGAAGATGTTGGAGTACTGTTTATAGCTTTACATCAATTTCGTCGATGAAGTCAATTAGTGTTTGGTACGCGCTGATGTTTTCTTTTTCAAAGAATTTGTAAATATCATTATATTTTCTTAGAGATGGGAAGTTTTGCCTTGTTGTGTTGTACTTTGTACAATTGAAAATTAAATGCGAGGCGTTATCGATACTATCGCATGTATCACATATGTTACTAGGAACTACATGCATTTTGGCGAGAGTGTGCCTATCGAATGCGTTACCACTAAGCAGTCTGTTGATTCTTTTAGCGTCAATGGCTTTGAGCTTAGTTTTATTTAGGAACCACGGTTTGGATGATGTTGAGGGGAAAAGCGAGCAGTAACCTCGGTGCTTGATACTAGCAAACTCGGCGTATTCTCTCTCCCATTCTGCTTTTAAGATTCTGTGTATTTCGCACATAGCGTCTTTAAGGTTCCATTTAACCACTGTGTATTTTCCTCGTCTGTGGGCTTCTTTGGCTGCTGCGTCAACTGAAGTGTTCTGAGGGATGTTAGCGTGTCCGGGAATGTAGTGAACCTCTACAGTTCTTAGATGTGGATTTTGTTGGATCTTTTCTCTGATTTTGTAGGCGATAGAGTTATCCTGAATGTACTTCGCCAGAATGAGGGCCCCGTTTCTGCTGTCTGTCAGGAGCGCGACACGAGGAAAATTGTACAAAATGGCATGGTCTAATGCCTTCTCGATAGCAAGGAGCTCGGCGGACAACGAGGAAAGGGTTTTGTGCGTGTAATAGCTATCTAAAAAACCTGTCCTATCGTGCAGGAAAGCGGCGCTGGAATGCCCATCTGCGACTGACCCATCCGTGTAATAGATTTCAAAACCACCCTTTGTCAGCTGATCCTTCTTTTCCCCGTGGAGCAGCATGATACCTGCCTGGTCTATAGCGTGCTTGTTGGGTGCAGAACCCTTGAAAAATTCTAAGTCGGAGCTAATTTTAGTGCAAAATGAAGCTGTGTTCTCGAAAACCTCAACTCTATCTATTATGCTGCCAAACTCCCGATATGCCTTAGCGTAGCCCGTGTTTAAATCCCTATTTGCTGACACTGTTTCACTTGCTGGGAGATTAAATGCAAACACCTTAACCAACTCTTTCGCCGCCAGGAATCTCATCCTGTAGTCCGGGGGAAGTTCTCCTGCCATGTGATATATGATAGGAACGGGAGTGCAGATTATCAGACCCAGCGACTTTCTGAGGTGATGGTTGCAGTGGGATTTGATTTTGGCCAAGGCAGATTTGGACAGGTTGCAGAATGATGAGCACGCGTACTCTAGCCTACTTCTGACTAATGCCTTGTAGAATATAAGCCCTCTTTTGGGGCTGATACCATAGTGACACCCACTGAGTAATCTGAGAAATGCACAGTTTCTGTTCGATTCCGAGATGGCCAGATCAATGTGACCAGAGGCTGAGTTGTTTGCTGAGATAGTCCTGCCTAGGTATTTGATCTGCTCTACTTGTCTGATCTCAACTCCTTGATGCGAGATATTTAGCGCAGCTCTACGATTGTTGAAGTAAATCACTTTAGACTTCACCGGATTGAATGACAGGTTTAGCCTATTGCATTTTTCTTCGAACTTATCTATACTGTCTTCCAGCACACCTTTCGCAATGGATACGTCTTTATGAAAACAAACTATGAAAAAGTCATCAGCATACTGAAACAGTAAGCAGTTATGACTGTTAATATCATGTAGTTCGGCTGTGTAAAGGTTAAAAAGGGTTGGGCTGAGACAGCTACCCTGGCTAACACCTCTGTTCACCTCTACCTCGCTTTTGCCCTTTATGAGAATTCGTCTGTTAAGGAAGCTGGAGATCCAAGCCGTGAGGCTTGTATTGAACCGCATATCCCTCATCCTGTGCTCGAGTGTGTCCACTCTTACGCAGTCGAACGCTCTTTGTAAATCTAGGCAAGCTGCGACAACCTGACAACCCCTCGCCTTCAGCGCCAGAACTTTGTTGATAAGGTCGTTGATGCAAAGAGCCGTGGACCTGTTTCTCCTGAAGGCATAGGACCTGACCGGCAGCAGGTCACAGTTTGCTATGTGCTCGTCCAACTTCAACTTTATCAACCCCTCTATGGATTTAAACAGCGTGTTAATCAAACAAATCGGCCTATGGTTTTGGAAGGAAGTAGGGTCTGCATTCTTCTTGGGGATGGGTACCACTTTTATCCTGCGCCAGACTTCAGGGATGACGCCACTCAGCCATACTTTATTTATAATTTCAAAAATGTCTTGTTTTTTCCCACTTGGTAGCTTTTGAAGCATCCTAAACGAGATGCCATCACGGCCTCTAGCCGAATTGGGGTTCCTGGTTTTTAGGAAGGCCAGGAATTCTTCCAGTTCCAGGGGTTCCGGGTCGTCTGGTCCTAACAAAGGGGCAGGAATTTTCTTAGGGGGCCTACTGTTTGACGTGGATGGGGTTACTTTAACCATATTGAGAAAGTTTTTGTCATCTTCGTTCGTCCATTTGTTCCCTACATTTTTGATTTGACCGTATTTTTTGATGTTCTTCACCCTGCTCCACATAGAGGGCGATGAGGAGACCTCTTCCATAAACTTGGAAAAGTTGCGCTTTCTAAGATTTTTTACGTGATTTTGTAGATTTTTGTCAGCTTCTAAGGTTGCTCTGGCATCAGCCAATTTTTTGGTGGGGTAGAATTTTTGCCTGCAAGCGTTTCTCACGCGAAAAAGTTTTTCCGTTTCCTCGTTCCACCATTTCTTAGCAACGTACTTGTTCTTGCTTGGGAATGTGACCGTGTTTTTTAAGGTCAGGGATTTCACTTTTTCATTGAGCTCCTCCAGATTTGAGAAATCACTTGCACCCAGAATCCGGGCTATTCTGTTGTGAAGGATCTTCTTGCCTTGGAGGGGGGCATTTAGGCCTTGCACTGATAATACAATTGGGAAGTGGTTGCTGTTCGTAATTTTTGTTTTGAGGACTTGCCAGTTAATAGTTCCATTTCTGTAGTTCGAAAAAGAAAGGTCAAGAACGGAGAATTGAGATGGGCTCCTGGAGAAGGTTGGCGAACCGTCGTTTAGGCAGATAAATCCGGCCTCCCGAGTGGAATTCTCAATGCTGCGACCCTTGCGATCACAGATCGGACTTCCCCAGATAGAAGACCTAGCGTTGAAGTCCCCGCCCACTATTGAGGGTATGTCAAGCGAAGCCGCGAATTCGAAAAACTTTTTTGTGCCCGATTTAAACTGTGAAACTGTTGTTGATGGCGGTGCATATATGCTAAAAATATTGAAATTGCTCTTGAGGTTTAATGTTTTTATTCCTAAAATTTCCAAGTCGTTCTCTATTTTTAAAATGCTGAATTGAATGTTTTTCCTGACGTAGATGCCAACCCCGCCGTAGCCGTCCTCTCTGGGCCTGCAGAAAAAGTTATAGTCTAAAATGCTGCAGTCCGCGTTGTTCAACACCCAAATCTCTGAGAGGATGGCAATATCTATTGCGTTCTTGTCTAGGAACATTGAGAGGAGCTGTTTGTTGTTGTTGTGTGTCAGACTTTGAATATTTAGCTGAAGAATCTTCATTGTTGGATGTTTTGAGAACCAACTGCCATCCCTTGGGCAATCTGACGCCTATCTAGTTCTGCGTTGGAAGCATTGACAAATTCTCTAATTTCCTTAATAAATTTATTTGCTAAAGAATCCCCTTTAATGATGTTGTTTGGATCAATCAGGAACGCTGTGAGTTTGGCTCCTAGTGCGTTTAGCTTATCCTGGGCCAGAGAAGATGCCACGGATGAAGATCTCACAAATTTCTCGCTCATTTGGACGTAGTCTGAGTTTATTGAGTTCTTCCACTCTGCCATGTTGGCTGCTGCCTTGGCTGCCTCTGCGTTCCGGGCGGCAACCCTATTGGATTTGGTCACTTCCGCGAAAGAGGTGACAGAATGAATTTCCCTGGCGGACTCTAAGCTGTTATTTAAGAATTCAGGGGAGCGGTTAGATTGCCAACTGGGTCTAGGAAATTCCCCTTGATCCCTTAGGTTGGGGGAAGTTCTATCAAAAAGGATCGGATATCTAGCCTTGACCTCAGCTCTAGTTAGGTTTTCCAGTGTCATACACTTTTGAATGGCGTACGCTTTTTTCCTGGCCTCACACTGCGGGTGGGTGGCAGCATGTTCCCCCTTGCAGTTAGCACAGACCAGCCCTGAGCAGATAATATCTTTGCTGTGATCTTGACCGCATTTGAAACATTTCGCTCCACTCTTGCAATGTTGCGCCAGATGGCCAAACCTAAAACACCTGAAACATTGAATAAGCTGAACAAAAGGTTTCACTTCTACTTTAGAATATAGAAAATTGATTTTGGTTGGTAACTGCTCTCCTCTGAACCAGAGTTTCACCCTGCCAGTAGGTACACGTTCCCCCGATGCTCTATCCCTTCGCGTAATCCGAACTATCTCCTCAATTGGGATATCCGAGGTTACAAGCTCCGCTAGCTGTTCCTCCGAGTAGTGCCCGGGGATCCCAAAAATTAACTCTGCTTTTTGGACGAAGTGCCTAAAGATTCGGGTTGAGTACCCTTGAGCAGCGAAAACACTGTTTTCCACTAGCCCGTTTGCACACTCCGCCGACCCGCACACAATCTTGCACCTGCCATAGCCCATTCTAGCAACCTCCTCGATATCGCTAATGCCCTGTTTCAGCAGTAGATCGGATAGATCAAACTGGTTTATAGCAATTCTGGCATTATTCGCACTCATTTTGTCGATACAAACAATGTATGGGCCTTTATGCCCCTCATAATACTTGTTAACGATGATTTTGCGGTTACTTCCGTTTTTCATACTCACGGAAGCCACACAAACCGCGTCAGTCTTCTCTCTCTCTTTCGTCGTAGAAATTTTTGATGTCATGCTTGTTGTCGTGTTCGTGGACATGTTTGTCGACACGTTCGTCGACAAGTTTGGTTTCTTGCACAGCAGTTTAGAAGCCAAAAGCTGCGGAGCCGTGTTTGCCGCCATCTATACTCCTACCCGCGGATTTAGCTTCTCCTTCCCTTTTTTCAGCGTTTCCATGCGAATTTTAACTCCCGTCGCCTTCTCCGTGGCCATCCTTGTCTTTCCTATGCTTGCCATGCTTCTCAGGGTCCAGACGGAGTTCCAAGAGCCGTTTTAAGAGTTATTCCGGAACGCCATGCAGTAAATTCCAGGTTTTTCGACTTAATTGATGAAGCTTTGGGAATTTCTTCGCGCCGTCTTCGTAGGCGTGTGAGGCACCCCCAGAAGCTTCGGAAAATGTCTTTTTGATTAAAACTATCAGCGAACGTCTTGAAATATGTTAATTTTTTCCTTCCGCAAACAATTTTAGGTACGCGCCATACCAGTGTTGAACAACTGCTGTAAAATTACTTTATAAAGGTTGACAATTTGAATATTTGAATTAATATGTAAATACTGCTAAAAATGTGAATTAATTTGAAGTTGGCACGTTACATTATGTACATATAAAGAAGCGCAATCGATAGTATCGAGCCAAAACGATCTGAATTATGATCACTAGATTTAAGAGATATACGAAATAAAACGAACGAGCAAGGAACTACATCGAGCGGATTAAGGAAGGTCTTAATTGGGTAGACGGATTCCACTGGAAAACTGTTGGAGGGACTTAGCTCGTACATTTGGCGCCCGAGCAGGGACCTTTGGAGAAGGTTCAAATACCGGATAGAGTTCACGACTGGAACTCAATAAATATTTCACCCTGAGTCTGGCTGACGGCGAGTGCGACAGCGGCTTCGGAATCGAATTTTGAGTGTGAACAGCTTTGAGCATCTAATATTTCTTGCAGGCATGCTTAGTTCCAATTCGATGTGTGTGAATAATCTTAAAACAATACAATTGTTTTAGTGTCAAGTGGTCGCGGCTTTGAGACTTCTGCGCTTTAATTGTTCTGTAAGCGGGGTCTCGTGTAGAAAGCAGATTACAATTACAGTTAGCTTGAGCGCTTAGGTATCTGCATACACACATACATCCTATTGCGTGCACGGCTATACGTTGAAGCAAGGCACATACGTACTTACATATGTATGCAGTCACAAGCCGGCACCTAAAGGACAGTAATTGCTACTTGACATTGATCTAAATTTGTAGTCGTTTCTTCTTTGCCTGCCGGTTCGTTGGGGCGCACGTACACATTTTGGTACAGTGGCGCACAGTGGTTAATTGTTGATCAGCTATTGAATTGGACAGTGTACTGAGAATTTAAAGTTAGTCGATTATTGAATAGAGTGGCTAAACTTGGTACCGTGTTACTTACTCATGCCAATATTGAGTATTTTTTATTGTTAAATTTTCAAGGGTAACACCGGTGTAAATAGTCAGAGCAAATGGCACCTAGAAAGGGTAAAGATGCGGAGGTGCTCACTTCTCGAACGGCGTTAATGAATTCCTTTGTCCGTAACAAGGTCTATATCGAAAAAAATAGCGACTCCATGACGGCTGTGGAGCTGGAAGCCAGGTTAAGCCTAACTGAGACAAACTTTAATCAGTTCTGCAAAATTCAGGTTAAAATTTAACACGATAGCGAGGACGCCAGCGAATATGAAAGCCGCTATGAAGTTTAGGAGGTTTATTGCGAATGAAAGGCCAAGTTACTAAGCTGTCCAGGAAATAAGAGACGGCGGCAGTCCAATGTAGGTGATCTTCTAAATAGCACACAGGTGTCTCGTTCATCGAGACTTCCCAAGCTAAAGCTGCCTGAGTTCGCTGGAAAGTTTACGGAATGGACCAGCTGGTACAATACCTTTGCTACTCTAATAGAATCAGACTCTGAATTGGATGAGTTGTATAAATTTACTCATTTGAGATCATCGTTAGGAGCTGGACCGTTAAGTGAGATTGAGGGTTTGGAATTAACAGGGCCTAATTATCGCAAGGCACTACGATTATTGAAAGATCGCTATGAAAATAAGGCAATTATTCTGCAATCACATGTACAGGAGCTATTCAACTTTAGGCGGCTAAAAAGACCCGACTCAGAGGGACTGAGAGTGCTGGTAGACAATGTAAATTCCCAATTAGTAGCACTCAAGTCGTTAAGGGACGATAAGGAGATTCTGGATGCAGTAATTTTCCATCTAATTCGTACAAAGCTTGCTGAAGATACAATGGATAGGTGGGAAGTTGAGTGGGATTGCCAGAAGTTACCGTCGTGGTCATTGTTATCGCAGTTTCTGATAAACAGAGAAGTCAATATGGCAAATAGGGAAGTTCGACGAGGCAATGGTAGAGGTGAGATTAAAAATGCGACCTTAGCTGCAACAATAGACAGCAATGGCTGCTACGTTTGTCCTGGGACACATGGATTGAAAGGCTGTCAAAGGTTTAAAGAACTATCACCCGTACAACGTTACCATGAGGCGAATAAGCATTCGCTGTGCCTGATTTTTTTTAGCAAGCGACATCCAACTAGAAACTGTAATGGTCCGCGATGTAGGCTTTGCAGCAAGCCGCATCATAAACTCCTGCATCGCAAGATACCTATTGTTGCCAATGAGCCAGGGCTCAAAGGGTTGCAAGAGCTCCCTATTGTCTAGATCATCCACCAACTTTTTTGCGACCGCTGTACTTCAAATCAAAGCTATAGACGGAGGATATCGCAATTGCAGGTGCGTGTTAGATTCCGGAAGTCAATTAAATTTTCTGACGGCTAGGATAGTCTCGGCCCTGGGCCTAGAATTGGAAATGCAACATCTCAAGTTATGGGAGAGGTGCAAGCGACTTTTAAATATAGAGTCACCAGATATATGACTACCGAGGACTTCTGTGTGCTGACGGAAATAACTCAGTATAACCCAACAAGCTCAGGAATTTGTCCGGAGTGGGTTCCATCCAAGGGAGTTACGCTGGCCGACCCTACATTTCAGTCCGGGGAAGATATTGACATGCTAGTTGGAGTCATATTGTTTTTCAAGCTAATTGTAGCAGGGCAAATAAAACTAGGAGCACACCTTTCAAGGCTTCAAAAGTCTCTGTTAGGCTGGGTCGTCGTCGGTGAAATCACAAAATCTTCTGAAGTTGCACTGTTAGCAAGTGACATTGAACGAAAGGTGTCGAAAAATGATCAGCTGCAAGAGCTCGTACAAAGGTTTTGGAAGTGTGAAGAAGTCCCTGAAACAATAGATAATTTTACTTAGGAAGAAAAACAATGCGAAGATTGTTTCTTGACGCATGTTAGGTAGGCCGCCTCA
Source organism: Drosophila miranda (assembly GCF_003369915.1). NCBI lineage: Eukaryota > Metazoa > Arthropoda > Insecta > Diptera > Drosophilidae > Drosophila > Drosophila miranda. The sequence continues at coordinate 36,078,663 of NC_046674.1, forward strand.
GGACATTAAGTGGTAGCTCTGCCCTTTAAGAATCCTAAAGTTGAGTTAGGCAAAACTTATCAAATCGCACTTACCAGGTTCTTGAATTTAGAGAAGAGGTTCAATCGTAGCCAAGCGCTGAAGGAACAATTTGTTCAATTTATTGAAGAATATCGCCAGTTAGGGCATTTAGAGGCAATAGAGCCCGCCGGACAAGAAAAGGTCGAATACTTCATGCCGCATCATGCGGTTATTCGCCCAGAGAGTTTGACGACCAAATTTCGAGTCATATTTGATGCCTCATGTAGATCTAGCAATGGCAGGTCACTGAACGACGCAACCTTGGTTGGTCCAACGTTGCAGCCTGATCTTTTTGAGACATTGACCAGACATACGCCATTACGGCCGACATAAAGAAAATGTAGCGTCAAATATTGGTTGCGGAACCACATCAATGCATTCTATGGCGATGCAACGTTTCGGATCCTATCCAGGTGCTGCGCCTAAACACGGTCACTTATGGAACAAATTCGGCGCCGTTCTTGGCACTACGTTGCCTCTATTACTTGGTCGATAGGTACGCGGAAAAATTTCCGTTAGCTAACGAGGCCGTGAAGCGAAGTTTCTATATAGATGATATGCTGTGTGGAGCCGAATCAGAAGAGGAACTGACAAAGTTGTAAGAACACATACGATCGTTCTCTTTCGTAGTGATCAGGCGCGTTTTTTTGTTGCGCTCCGCATTTTTTCCTTTTGTTTTGAATAAACAGCCGGTGTTTTCCTAAATAAACTTTAATTAACTTCCTAACCAGCCAACAATCTGGAAAACTATTCTATTTCGCGAGTGCATGCCTTTTGATTTGTGTTAAAACATTATTTAACTTTTTATTTTTCGGCGTCGGCTTGTCGTGTTTGTGTTGTTGCAGTGAGTGAGTACGCAGTGTACGAGTGAGTAGCTTTTGTTGTGTTATCACTTTCTCCCTATCACCTAAACTTAAATAACTGTTCATTCTCTCTCGCTCTCGTAACTTTCTGTTCAGTAGCGCTCTCTCTCTCTCATTAGCTGCTGCTGCAACTGTTCTCCTCTCCTCCTATTAGCGTTTGTCTGGAACACTGGTTTGATAGCCATTTGTTTTGAAATATTATTTGATTTTAATTTTGTTCAAATTTTTTATTATGGAGTTTTCTGTTGTATGTGCCAAAAAATCATGCAATAAGCAGATCACCCACTATCAGCCGATTATTCCCTGCTGGATCTGCGACAACGTAGAGCACGCAAAATGCGCTGGATTTTCTGGCCTTGTGAGTGATGCCATTTCAAAGCGTAATGGTTTGCACTACAGTTGCGAGGCATGCCGTGCGTTGGAGAAAGACATGGTAGTTTTTATGAGGCAGACGCGGAGTGGCTTTAAGGAGCTGTCCGTTGGTTTTAAAAACCAATACGATCGGCTCCTAGCCATGGAGGCTCAGTTTAGCGGTTTAAAACTGCTGAATGAGTCTCCGAGGCGTAAAAAGGTCACTCCGCGGGATCTGCAAGTGCCAACCGTCACTCAGCCGTGCGCCGCCGAAAAACTGACTCCGACCACTCAAAGTGTGCAGCAGTTGATCTCGTTTGCCACTCCAAGGGCAACGACAGCTGCTGGCGATGCAGATTCGGTAGCCGAATTCATCGCCTCGGAGAATGTGCAGCCAAGTACGTCTGCAGCGTCCGTGTCCGTGGTGTCCGCAAGTTCGCTAGTTGTCCCGTCTATCCCGATCCCACCAGTAAATAGATGTTCCGGACCTCCGGATATTGCCATCACAGGTACTAGGCCTGTGGTGACTAAACCACTGGTGGGAGTCCCACCAAAACGACAAGTTTTTGTTTCACAGCTGGCCCCTGACCTCACATCTAATGATGTAATTGCTTTTATTCAAAGCAAAATAAAAGCCGTGGCTTTAAAGGTGGAGAAATTTAACTTCTCTTATGCCAGGGAGATAGCCTCGTTTAAGATAAGCATCTCCCCAACTCAATTTGACACCATTTGCTCCGGCAAATTTTGGCCGGAGCATTTGGTGGTGAAGGAGTTTAAGGCTAAGAAGAAGAATAGGCTCCCCCATATCCCTTCCAAATCTTTCCAGTGTGCCACCCTCAACCTCAACTTCATCTTCCTCAACTTCCCGTCTTGCTTCCACCTTTCCAAAAAACTAACTTCTCTTTTAGTAACCTATCAGAATGTAAGAGGCTTGCGTAGTAAGCTCAGCATTCTTTTCCGGGATAGTGTTGCATTTGCTTCCCACGTTATTGTGTTTACTGAAACCTGGTTAAAGCCAGAAATTCTTAGTTCCGAGGTTTTGGCAGGTCGGTACACAACTTTTAGAAAGGACCGTTCGTCTCGACGTGCAGGGGGGGTTCTAATTGCAGTGGACTCTTACTTCACGTCGGAACACTTCACAGTCCAAGTTCAACAGGAACTGGAATTCCTGTGTGTAAAACTGATTCTTCCCGCTTTCGCTATATTCATTACTTGCTCGTATATCCCACCTTCTTCGGATATTTCAATTTATGAGCAGCACTTGTCCGCTTTAACCGCTGTTTCTTCCTCGCTATCTGATAAAGATCGTATGATAGTTCTTGGTGACTTCAACTTGCCAGGAACTGTTTGGTCTTCGGTAAACGAGTCTAGTATCCTAGTGCACATGTCACGACATGACCTTGTTGACGGCTTGCTTGACCTGTCCCTGTCTCAAGTCAATCATGTGAAAAATTCCTTGGGTCGATTGCTTGATCTCTGCTTTGTATCGGATCCGACCATAGTGTTGTTAACCCGAGCCCTTCCGCTCACTATACCTGAAGACGCCTACCACCCTACTTTCGAGGTGTCGCTAGATATAGGACCAACTGTATTGGATCGGTCGAGTAGGCTGCCCGAACGTGTCCGCTGCTTTCGTAAAGCCGAGTTTGCGAAGCTTAATAACCTCATTAGGGATTTTGATTGGTCCGCTTTGTACTTGTGCACTGATATCATAAAAGGCACAAACATTTTTTACAATGCTCTTGGCACATTTTTCGATTCTTGTGTCCCGCTTTCTTGTCCGACTAGATCCGGAAACCCCCTTGGTTTACCAAAGAGTTATCCAGTCTAAAAAGCTTAAAATCAAGACTTTATACAAAATTTCAAGAAGTGGGTTCTCCTACTTCTCACTCTCGCTATGTATTAGCTCGGTCAAACTTTTCAGTTCCTAATGCTCAATGCTATAAGAACTACCTATCTCGATGCAGGATACGTTTTTCTCAGGACCCTAAACAGTTTTACAGCTTCGTAAACAGTAAGCGTAGAACGCACACCCATCCTCGCTATCATTTTGTAATACGTCGGCAAATAATGATCAGGCAATTGCCGATCTTTTTGACCAATTCTTCCAAGCCACCTATTCTGAGGAAAGCTACTCTGGTCATCCGTACCCATACGGTTTACCGAGGTCGAACGGCATTTTCAGTCCCTTGTTAAATGAATGTTCCCTACTTCATGATCTTCGACTAGTTAAGCCGGTGTTTTCACCGGGTCCAGACGGGGTTCCAGGTTGTGTACTCAGGTACTGCGCCGAGGCTCTGTGTGGACCTTTGCTTAAACTATTCACCCTGTCCATTGATTCTTCTTGCTTCCCCCGATTAAGAAACCGTACATATCAAAACCTAAAACCGAAAAACTGACTTCGACCACTCCAAGTGTGCAGCAGTTGATCTCGTTTGCCACTCCAAGGGCAACGACAGCTGCTGGCGATGCACATTCGGTAGCCGAATTCATCGCCTCGGAGAACGTGCAGCCAAGTACGTCTGCAGCGTCCGTATCCGTGGTGTCCGCAAGTTCGCCACCAGTGATCAGAAAATCAGGACCTCCGGATATTGCCACCACAGGTACTAGGCCTGAGGTGACTAAACGACAAGTTTTTGTTTCACGGCTAGCCCCTGACCTCACATCTAATGATGTAATTTCTTTTATTCAAAGCAAAATAAAATCCGTGGGTTTAAAGGTGAAGAAATTTAACTTCTCTTATGCCGGGGATATAGCCTCGTTTAAGATAAGCATCTCCCCAACTCAATTTGACACCATTTGCTCCGCCAATTTCTGTTGAGCCGCATAAACTTCACGATTCCTATTAGACTCACTAGGAGTTGTATACCGTTGTTTCTTCCACTTTGTAAATCTAATTATTCCTTGCATGAACAGTTTACGGTCTTAAACTAGGAATATAATTCCCTCTACCATATTATATCCACCACTTATTCTCTTCCTCTTATTAAATTACTAATCCGTACACACCTTTCTAGTAATAAGTATTTTTAGATTGGTATTTGTATTTTGAATGCATGCCTAGTTCTCTTAGTAACTTTAGTGCTAATTTTCCTCGAATATTAGTCTAATCGCTAACAGCCTTCTGCTAGTTTCAGACAGGCCACTTGACGGTGCAGTAATTGCATCGCCTCTTGAAAGATGCAGTCATTGCATGTCAACGTCCAAGACAAAAACAAGTGACCGAATTACTAGGGCTAGGAAAGTTCGAGCTGCACAAATGGCGCGGCAATTATCAAGGAATGGACAACAACACCAGCCTTGAGCCCCTGATGCTAAAAACAGAGGACGTAGCTAAAACTTTGCGGATATATTGGTCAAGTCTAGAGGACAAATTCAAATTCTGCTTTAACATAAAGGTTTCCGCAATCGTCACGAAGCGATCAGTGCTGTCCGAATGGGCTCAGGTGTTTGGTCCGTTAGGGTTCTTGAGTCCCTTGCTGATCTTGGGCAAGATTTTGTTTCAGTAACTTTGGCTTCTAAAGCAGGATTGGGACGAGGAGTTACCAGCAAGCTACGCAACTCAATGGCTTCGAAATAGAGAAGAACTGAAACTAATTTACAAATTTTCATTTCATTGCACTTTGCAACTGTTTGGTTTCTCTGACACATCCAACAGAGCTTACGGCGGCGTAATTTATGCTCGTGTTAGGGATGAAGGGGGAAGAATTTCGGTGCGACTGGTAACGGCCAAGTCCAAAGCAGCCCCAGTTAGGGTAACATCATTGCCACGCTTAGAGTTACAAGGGGCATTGTTAGTAGCCAAGCTGATGGCAAAGGTATGCGCCTGTCTTCACATGCCGGTACAGAAGGTTAACAATTTCACGGATTCCACAATTGTGTTAAATTGGCTGTCGTCACATGCTAGTCGATGGACCAACTTCGTTGCTAACAGGGTGGCTCAAATACAAGAGCTCACACGTGTACAGGATTGGTTCAAGGTCGACACAAAATCAAACCCTGCAGATATTGTATCTAGGGGATTATTGGTAATTGAATTGAGCAAGTCAACGATGTGATGGAACGGTCCAGAATTTTTAATGGACGCAGCAGATGACTGGACCAAATTTAATTGGAGTGAGGAAATACAAACAGTGCCGGTGGAGAAGAAATGTAAGTTCTCGCTGACAGTTGGTAAGGTAGAAAGTAATGAGAGGTTAGATGTCGTGGGGAGATGCAAATTTGCAAATGATTTCCTCAAATTGCAGCGAGTTTTTAGCTGGCGTAGAATATCGTTGAGATCAAACTCAAATTAAGCAGGCAACCTTATTGCGCTATATTGTGTATAATGTGCAGCAGTTGAGCTTGCACGGGGAATTCATTAAGCTTTTTTTTTTTTTTTTTTTTTTTTTTTTTAATTTTATTTTATTAGAAATCAGCTTTACTTAAACTATGATCTAATATTAGTGATATTTACATTGGCTTACTACATATTATAAGAGTTTAATGATTAGGTTTATATATACATTTTAATGATGTGTTATTCAGCAAATTTTTCTATTTTTTATGTTCAATGGGTGGAGACGTTTGAGTCTGCGTGGGATTTGGGGGTGCAGTAATCCTCTAGCTGTTTCATTTGGATGGTTAATGAGCCTATCGTTGTATCGACTGCTATGATGGTTTATTTGATCTCCAATTTTTGGGATGAGGAGATCTCTTTCCAGCATTGTGGTCCGAACAAACCACGGGGCATCTGTCATCGCCCTTAGAGCCTTCGCTTGCATGACTCTGATTTTATTCAGATGCGTCTTCGCTGCACATCCCCAGACTTGAATGGCATATGTCCATATAGGGATTATAATTGCCTTGTACAATATGACTTTATTGCGTAGGGGAAGCTTACTTTTTGAGTTCATGAGCCAGTGCAACTTTTTGAGTTTGTTTTGACATTTGATGACTGTAGCTCTGATATGCGGTCCCCAAGTTATGCTTTTATCGAAGTGGACACCGAGGTAGCAGTTACTGCTCTTGCGCGGAATTATATATCCGTTGAAGGTTAGGTCTGGTGGGTGAACATTAAGCTTAAAGAGGGAAAGGTGATACAATCAGCGAGAATTCAGAGTTTAAGCCCGTTTTTACAAGAGGAAGAGGGAATAACTATTATTCGAGTCGGCGGAAGGTTGTCCAATGCCGAATTGCCATTTGACACAAGGCATCCCATCTTAATGCCGAGCAACCATAAAGTGGTAGAGGCGCTTGTTGAACTCACACATAGAATGAATTAACATGCCGGAGCACAATCGCTATACGCTTTTTTGCGACAGAGATATTGGGTAATCAATTGCAGGAAACTTGCCCGCAGGGTGATCCGTGGCTGCATACCATGCTTTCGTCGTCGGCCGCTCGCTGCAACACAGTTGATGGGAGCGCTGCCAGCTAGCCGAGTGCGAGGCTATATCTACCCCTTCGAGCGCGCTGGACTGGACTTTACTGGGCCAATATGGATGCACTTTCACATGCGAGGAAAACGCCCAGTAAAGGTGTATCTGTGCCTATTTGTATGCTTCGCAACAAAGGCCTGCCATATAGAGATCGTGTCGGACCTAAGCTCAAATGCGTTCATCGCGGCGCTAAAACGGTTCTTTGCAAGACGTGGATTGAGTTCTGACCTATATTGCGACAACGCCACCAATTTTGAAGGTGCGTCACGAGAGCTCAACAGAGCTTTCGACTCGCCAAGTCAGAAACTCATTGACGATGAATGCAGCCAGCGAGGAGTCAGGTTTCACTTCATCCCCCCACGCTCCCCTCACTTTGGAGGACTATGGGAGAGTGCCGTGAAGGTGGCCAAACAGCTGCTTGTGAAATGCACCAACAGCACAGCACTAAACTACGATGGCGACTGCCATCACACAAGTAGAAGCGGTGATGAATTCGAGACCTCTGCATCCCTTGTCATCGGACCCGAATGACTTCGAGGCGCTAACTCCCGGTCATTTCTTGGTTGGTCGACCCCTGAACGCGTTGTTCGACGCACTGTTTAAACTGTTCTTGAGCAACCATTGGAAACGCATTCTAATGGTACGCCACATGTTCTGGCACCGCTGGTCGTCGGAATATTTGACGTTGCTGCAGAAGCGGACAAAGTGGAACACTGTAGCCAACAACATTTAACTTGGTACACTGGTCCTTATTGCGGTAGACAACGTTTCGCCCGGACAATGGCTGCTGGGAAGAGTTGCAGAGTTACAGCCAGGAGCTGATGGTGCAGTTCGGGTTGTAACACTCAGGACCAAGACTGGATTGTTTAAGCGCAACGTACATAAGCTCTGCCCACTGCCTACAGAGGCCGATGAACTTAATGTTGGAAGGAGCTTCCAAGATGGGGAGAATGTAGACGCCTCTTAATAGAATATTGGATTAAATTACTTTATATTTTTTTTTTTTTATGATTTAAGTTACCAAGCTACCCGTGAGTAGCGTGGGATTATTTGGCCGCCCGCCTTTTGAAGGTGGAAATTGCCAAGTCAAAGAATAGAAGATGTTGGAGTACTGTTTATAGCTTTACATCAATTTCGTCGATGAAGTCAATTAGTGTTTGGTACGCGCTGATGTTTTCTTTTTCAAAGAATTTGTAAATATCATTATATTTTCTTAGAGATGGGAAGTTTTGCCTTGTTGTGTTGTACTTTGTACAATTGAAAATTAAATGCGAGGCGTTATCGATACTATCGCATGTATCACATATGTTACTAGGAACTACATGCATTTTGGCGAGAGTGTGCCTATCGAATGCGTTACCACTAAGCAGTCTGTTGATTCTTTTAGCGTCAATGGCTTTGAGCTTAGATTTATTTAGGAACCACGGTTTGGATGATGTTGAGGGGAAAAGCGAGCAGTAACCTCGGTGCTTGATACTAGCAAACTCGGCGTATTCTCTCTCCCATTCTGCTTTTAAGATTCTGTGTATTTCGCACATAGCGTCTTTAAGGTTCCATTTAACCACTGTGTATTTTCCTCGTCTGTGGGCTTCTTTGGCTGCTGCGTCAACTGAAGTGTTCTGAGGGATGTTAGCGTGTCCGGGAATGTAGTGAACCTCTACAGTTCTTAGATGTGGATTTTGTTGGATCTTTTCTCTGATTTTGTAGGCGATAGAGTTATCCTGAATGTTCTTCGCCAGAATGAGGGCCCCGTTTCTGCTGTCTGTCAGGAGCGCGACACGAGGAAAATTGTACAAAATGGCATGGTCTAATGCCTTCTCGATAGCAAGGAGCTCGGCGGACAACGAGGAAAGGGTTTTGTGCGTGTAATAGCTATCTAAAAAACCTGTCCTATCGTGCAGTAAAGCGGCGCTGGAATGCCCATCTGCGACTGACCCATCCGTGTAATAGATTTCAAAACCACCCTTTGTCAGCTGATCCTTCTTTTCCCCGTGGAGCAGCATGATACCTGCCTGGTCTATAGCGTGCTTGTTGGGTGCAGAACCCTTGAAAAATTCTAAGTCGGAGCTAATTTTAGTGCAAAATGAAGCTGTGTTCTCGAAAACCTCAACTCTATCTATTATGCTGCCAAACTCCCGATATGCCTTAGCGTAGCCCGTGTTTTAATCCCTATTTGCTGACACTGTTTCACTTGCTGGGAGATTAAATGCAAACACCTTAACCAACTCTTTCGCCGCCAGGAATCTCAGGAGATAGTCCTGCCTAGGTATTTGATCTGCTCTACTTGTCTGATCTCAACTCCTTGATGCGAGATATTTAGCGCAGCTCTACGATTGTTGAAGTAAATCACTTTAGACTTCACCGGATTGAATGACAGGTTTAGCCTATTGCATTTTTCTTCGAACTTATCTATACTGTCTTCCAGCACACCTTTCGCAATGGATACGTCTTTATAAAAACAAACTATGAAAAAGTCATCAGCATACTGAAACAGTAAGCAGTTATGACTGTTAATATCATGTAGTTCGGCTGTGTAAAGGTTAAAAAGGGTTGGGCTGAGACAGCTACCCTGGCTAACACCTCTGTTCACCTCTACCTCGCTTTTGCCCTTTATGAGAATTCGTCTGTTAAGGAAGCTGGAGATCCAAGCCGTGAGGCTTGTATTGAACCGCATATCCCTCATCCTGTGCTCGAGTGTGTCCACTCTTACGCAGTCGAACGCTCTTTGTAAATCTAGGCAAGCTGCGACAACCTGACAACCCCTCGCCTTCAGCGCCAGAACTTTGTTGATAAGGTCGTTGATGCAAAGAGCCGTGGACCTGTTTCTCCTGAAGGCATAGGACCTGACCGGCAGCAGGTCACAGTTTGCTATGTGCTCGTCCAACTTCAACTTTATCAACCCCTCTATGGATTTAAACAGCGTGTTAATCAAACAAATCGGCCTATGGTTTTGGAAGGAAGTAGGGTCTGCATTCTTCTTGGGGATGGGTACCACTTTTATCCTGCGCCAGACTTCAGGGATGACGCCACTCAGCCATACTTTATTTATAATTTCAAAAATGTCTTGTTTTTTCCCACTTGGTAGCTTTTGAAGCATCCTGAACGAGATGCCATCAGGGCCTCTAGCCGAATTGGGGTTCCTGGTTTTTAGGAAGGCCAGGAATTCTTCCAGTTCCAGGGGTTCCGGGTCGTCTGGTCCTAACAAAGGGGCAGGAATTTTCTTAGGGGGCCTACTGTTTGACGTGGATGGGGTTACTTTAACCATATTGAGAAAGTTTTTGTCATCTTCGTTCGTCCATTTGTTCCCTACATTTTTGATTTGACCGTATTTTTTGATGTTCTTCACCCTGCTCCACATAGAGGGCGATGAGGAGACCTCTTCCATAAACTTGGAAAAGTTGCGCTTTCTAAGATTTTTTACGTGATTTTGTAGATTTTTGTCAGCTTCTAAGGTTGCTCTGGCATCAGCCAATTTTTTGGTGAGGTAGAATTTTTGCCTGCAAGCGTTTCTCACGCGAATAAGTTTTTCCGTTTCCTCGTTCCACCATTTCAGGGATTTCACTTTTTCATTGAGCTCCTCCAGATTTGAGAAATCACTTGCACCCAGAATCCGGGCTATTCTGTTGTGAAGGATCTTCTTGCCTTGGAGGGGGGCATTTAGGCCTTGCACTGATAATACAATTGGGAAGTGGTTGCTGTTCGTAATTTTTGTTTTGAGGACTTGCCAGTTAATAGTTCCATTTCTGTAGTTCGAAAAAGAAAGGTCAAGAACGGAGAATTGAGATGGGCTCCTGGAGAAGGTTGGCGAACCGTCGTTTAGGCAGATAAATCCGGCCTCCCGGGTGGAATTCTCAATGCTGCGACCCTTGCGATCACAGATCGGACTTCCCCAGATAGAAGACCTAGCGTTGAAGTCCCCGCCCACTATTGAGGGTATGTCAAGCGAAGCCGCGAATTCGAAAAACTTTTTTGTGCCCGATTTAAACTGTGAAACTGTTGTTGATGGCGGTGCATATATGCTAAAAATATTGAAATTGCTCTTGAGGTTTAATGTTTTTATTCCTAAAATTTCCAAGTCGTTCTCTATTTTTAAAATGCTGAATTGAATGTTTTTCCTGACGTAGATGCCAACCCCGCCGTAGCGTAGTCTAAAATGCTGCAGTCCGCGTTGTTCAACACCCAAATCTCTGAGAGGATGGCAATATCTATTGCGTTCTTGTCTAGGAACATTGAGAGGAGCTGTTTGTTGTTGTTGTGTGTCAGACTTTGAATATTTAGCTGAAGAATCTTCATTGTTGGATGTTTTGAGAACCAACTGCCATCCCTTGGGCAATCTGACGCCTATCTAGTTCTGCGTTGGAAGCATTGACAAATTCTCTAATTTCCTTAATAAATTTATTTGCTAAAGAATCCCCTTTAATGATGTTGTTTGGATCAATCAGGAACGCTGTGAGTTTGGCTCCTAGTGCGTTTAGCTTATCCTGGGCCAGAGAAGATGCCACGGATGAAGATCTCACAAATTTCTCGCTCATTTGGACGTAGTCTGAGTTTATTGAGTTCTTCCACTCTGCCATGTTGGCTGCTGCCTTGGCTGCCTCTACGTTCCGGGCGGCAACCCTATTGGATTTGGTCACTTCCGCGAAAGAGGTGACAGAATGAATTTCCCTGGCGGACTCTAAGCTGTTATTTAAGAATTCAGGGGAGCGGTTAGATTGCCAACTGGGTCTAGGAAATTCCCCTTGATCCCTTAGGTTGGGGGAAGTTCTATCAAAAAGGATCGGATATCTAGCCTTGACCTCAGCTCTAGTTAGGTTTTCCAGTGTCATACACTTTTGAATGGCGTACGCTTTTTTCCTGGCCTCACACTGCGGGTGGGTGGCAGCATGTTCCCCCTTGCAGTTAGCACAGACCAGCCCTGAGCAGATAATATCTTTGCTGTGATCTTGACCGCATTTGAAACATTTCGCTCCACTCTTGCAATGTTGCGCCAGATGGCCAAACCTAAAACACCTGAAACATTGAATAAGCTGAACAAAAGGTTTCACTTCTACTTTAGAATATAGAAAATTGATTTTGGTTGGTAACTGCTCTCCTCTGAACCAGAGTTTCACCCTGCCAGTAGGTACACGTTCCCCCGATGCTCTATCCCTTCGCGTAATCCGAACTATCTCCTCAATTGGGATATCCGAGGTTACAAGCTCCGCTAGCTGTTCCTCCGAGTAGTGCCCGGGGATCCCAAAAATTAACTCTGCTTTTTGGACGAAGTGCCTAAAGATTCGGGTTGAGTACCCTTGAGCAGCGAAAACACTGTTTTCCACTAGCCCGTTTGCACACTCCGCCGACCCGCACACAATCTTGCACCTGCCATAGCCCATTCTAGCAACCTCCTCGATATCGCTAATGCCCTGTTTCAGCAGTAGATCGGATAGATCAAACTGGTTTATAGCAATTCTGGCATTATTCGCACTCATTTTGTCGATACAAACAATGTATGGGCCTTTATGCCCCTCATAATACTTGTTAACGATGATTTTGCGGTTACTTCCGTTTTTCGTACTCACGGAAGCCACACAAACCGCGTCAGTCTTCTCTCTCTCTTTCGTCGTAGAAATGTTTGATGTCGTGCTTGTTGTCGTGTTCGTGGACATGTTTGTCGACACGTTCGTCGACAAGTTTGGTTTCTTGCACAGCAGTTTAGAAGCCAAAAGCTGCGGAGCCGTGTTTGCCGCCATCTTTACTCCTACCCGCATGGCGGATTTAGCTTCTCCTTCCCTTTTTTTCAGCGTTTCCATGCGAATTTTAACTCCCGTCGCCTTCTCCGTGGCCATCCTTGTCTTTCCTATGCTTGCCATGCTTCTCAGGGTCCAGACGGAGTTCCAAGAGCCGTTTTAAGAGTTATTCCGGAACGCCATGCAGTAAATTCCAGGTTTTTCGACTTAATTGATGAAGCTTTGGGAATTTCTTCGCGCCGTCTTCGTAGGCGTGTGAGGCACCCCCAGAAGCTTCGGAAAATGTCTTTTTGATTAAAACTATCAGCGAACGTCTTGAAATATGTTAATTTTTTCCTTCCGCAAAAAATTTTAGGTACGCGCCATACCAGTGTTGAACAACTGCTGTAAAATTACTTTATAAAGGTTGACAATTTGAATATTTGAATTAATATGTAAATACTGCTAAAAATGTGAATTAATTTGAAGTTGGCACGTTACATTATGTACATATAAAGAAGCGCAATCGATAGTATCGAGCCAAAACGATCTGAATTATGATCACTAGATTTAAGAGATATACGAAATAAAACGAACGAGCAAGGAACTACATCGAGCGGATTAAGGAAGGTCTTAATTGGGTAGACGGATTCCACTGGAAAACTGTTGGAGGGACTTAGCTCGTACATTTGGCGCCCGAGCAGGGACCTTTGGAGAAGGTTCAAATACCGGATAGAGTTCACGACTGGAACTCAATAAATATTTCACCCTGAGTCTGGCTGACGGCGAGTGCGACAGCGGCTTCGGAATCGAATTTTGAGTGTGAACAGCTTTGAGCATCTAATATTTCTTGCAGGCATGCTTAGTTCCAATTCGATGTGTGTGAATAATCTTAAAACAATACAATTGTTTTAGTGTCAAGTGGTCGCGGCTTTGAGACTTCTGCGCTTTAATTGTTCTGTAAGCGGGGTCTCGTGTAGAAAGCAGATTACAATTACAGTTAGCTTGAGCGCTTAGGTATCTGCATACACACATACATCCTATTGCGTGCACGGCTATACGTTGAAGCAAGGCACATACGTACTTACATATGTATGCAGTCACAAGCCGGCACCTAAAGGACAGTAATTGCTACTTGACATTGATCTAAATTTGTAGTCGTTTCTTCTTTGCCTGCCGGTTCGTTGGGGCGCACGTACACATTTTGGTACAGTGGCGCACAGTGGTTAATTGTTGATCAGCTATTGAATTGGACAGTGTACTGAGAATTTAAAGTTAGTCGATTATTGAATAGAGTGGCTAAACTTGGTACCGTGTTACTTACTCATGCCAATATTGAGTATTTTTTATTGTTAAATTTTCAAGGGTAACACCGGTGTAAATAGTCAGAGCAAATGGCACCTAGAAAGGGTAAAGATGCGGAGGTGCTCACTTCTCGAACGGCGTTAATGAATTCCTTTGTCCGTAACAAGGTCTATATCGAAAAAAATAGCGACTCCATGACGGCTGTGGAGCTGGAAGCCAGGTTAAGCCTAACTGAGACAAAATTTTATCAGTTCTGCAAAATTCAGGTTAAAATTTAACACGATAGCGAGGACGCCAGCGAATATGAAAGCCGCTATGAAGTTTAGGAGGTTTATTGCGAATGAAAGGCCAAGTTACTAAGCTGTCTTGGAAATAAGAGACGGCGGCAGTCCAATGTAGGTGATCTTCTAAATAGCACACAGGTGTCTCGTTCATCGAGACTTCCCAAGCTAAAGCTGCCTGAGTTCGCCGGAAAGTTTACGGAATGGACCAGCTGGTACAATACCTTTGCTACTCTAATAGAATCAGACTCTGAATTGGATGAGTTGTATAAATTTACTCATTTGAGATCATCGTTAGGAGCTGGACCGTTAAGTGAGATTGAGGGTTTGGAATTAACAGGGCCTAGTTATCGCAAGGCACTACGATTATTGAAAGATCGCTATGAAAATAAGGCAATTATTCTGCAATCACATGTACAGGAGCTATTCAACTTTAGGCGGCTAAAAAGACCCGACTCAGAGGGACTGAGAGTGCTGGTAGACAATGTAAATTCCCAATTAGTAGCACTCAAGTCGTTAAGGGACGATAAGGAGATTCTGGATGCAGTAATTTTCCATCTAATTCGTACAAAGCTTGCTGAAGATACAATGGATAGGTGGGAAGTTGAGTGGGATTGCCAGAAGTTACCGTCGTGGTCATTGTTATCGCAGTTTCTGATAAACAGAGAAGTCAATATGGCAAATAGGGAAGTTCGACGAGGCAATGGTAGAGGTGAGATTAAAAATGCGACCTTAGCTGCAACAATAGACAGCAATGGCTGCTACGTTTGTCCTGGGACACATGGATTGAAAGGCTGTCAAAGGTTTAAAGAACTATCACCCGTACAACGTTACCATGAGGCGAATAAGCATTCGCTGTGCCTGATTTTTTTTAGCAAGCGACATCCAACTAGAAACTGTAATGGTCCGCGATGTAGGCTTTGCAGCAAGCCGCATCATAAACTCCTGCATCGCAAGATACCTATTGTTGCCAATGAGCCAGGGCTCAAAGGGTTGCAAGAGCTCCCTATTGTCTAGATCATCCACCAACTTTTTTGCGACCGCTGTACTTCAAATCAAAGCTATAGACGGAGGATATCGCAATTGCAGGTGCGTGTTAGATTCCGGAAGTCAATTAAATTTTCTGACGGCTAGGATAGTCTCGGCCCTGGGCCTAGAATTGGAAATGCAACATCTCAAGTTATGGGAGAGGTGCAAGCGACTTTTAAATATAGAGTCACCAGATATATGACTACCGAGGACTTCTGTGTGCTGACGGAAATAACTCAGTATAACCCAACAAGCTCAGGAATTTGTCCGGAGTGGGTTCCATCCAAGGGAGTTACGCTGGCCGACCCTACATTTCAGTCCGGGGAAGATATTGACATGCTAGTTGGAGTCATATTGTTTTTCAAGCTAATTGTAGCAGGGCAAATAAAACTAGGAGCACACCTTTCAAGGCTTCAAAAGTCTCTGTTAGGCTGGGTCGTCGTCGGTGAAATCACAAAATCTTCTGAAGTTGCACTGTTAGCAAGTGACATTGAACGAAAGGTGTCGAAAAATGATCAGCTGCAAGAGCTCGTACAAAGGTTTTGGAAGTGTGAAGAAGTCCCTGAAACAATAGATAATTTTACTTAGGAAGAAAAACAATGCGAAGATTGTTTCTTGACGCATGTTAGGTAGGCCGCCTCAGGACATTAAGTGGTAGCTCTGCCCTTTAAGAATCCTAAAGTTGAGTTAGGCAAAACTTATCAAATCGCACTTACCAGGTTCTTGAATTTAGAGAAGAGGTTCAATCGTAGCCAAGCGCTGAAGGAACAATTTGTTCAATTTATTGAAGAATATCGCCAGTTAGGGCATTTAGAGGCAATAGAGCCCGCCGGACAAGAAAAGGTCGAATACTTCATGCCGCATCATGCGGTTATTCGCCCAGAGAGTTTGACGACCAAATTTCGAGTCATATTTGATGCCTCATGTAGATCTAGCAATGGCAGGTCACTGAACGACGCAACCTTGGTTGGTCCAACGTTGCAGCCTGATCTTTTTGAGACATTGACCAGACATACGCCATTACGGCCGACATAAAGAAAATGTAGCGTCAAATATTGGTTGCGGAACCACATCAATGCATTCTATGGCGATGCAACGTTTCGGATCCTATCCAGGTGCTGCGCCTAAACACGTGTGGAGCCGAATCAGAAGAGGAACTGACAAAGTTGTAAGAACACATACGATCGTTCTCTTTCGTAGTGATCAGGCGCGTTTTTTTGTTGCGCTCCGCATTTTTTCCTTTTGTTTTGAATAAACAGCCGGTGTTTTCCTAAATAAACTTTAATTAACTTCCTAACCAGCCAACAATCTGGAAAACTATTCTATTTCGCGAGTGCATGCCTTTTGATTTGTGTTAAAACATTATTTAACTTTTTATTTTTCGGCGTCGGCTTGTCGTGTTTGTGTTGTTGCAGTGAGTGAGTACGCAGTGTACGAGTGAGTAGCTTTTGTTGTGTTATCACTTTCTCCCTATCACCTAAACTTAAATAACTGTTCATTCTCTCTCGCTCTCGTAACTTTCTGTTCAGTAGCGCTCTCTCTCTCTCATTAGCTGCTGCTGCAACTGTTCTCCTCTCCTCCTATTAGCGTTTGTCTGGAACACTGGTTTGATAGCCATTTGTTTTGAAATATTATTTGATTTTAATTTTGTTCAAATTTTTTATTATGGAGTTTTCTGTTGTATGTGCCAAAAAATCATGCAATAAGCAGATCACCCACTATCAGCCGATTATTCCCTGCTGGATCTGCGACAACGTAGAGCACGCAAAATGCGCTGGATTTTCTGGCCTTGTGAGTGATGCCATTTCAAAGCGTAATGGTTTGCACTACAGTTGCGAGGCATGCCGTGCGTTGGAGAAAGACATGGTAGTTTTTATGAGGCAGACGCGGAGTGGCTTTAAGGAGCTGTCCGTTGGTTTTAAAAACCAATACGATCGGCTCCTAGCCATGGAGGCTCAGTTTAGCGGTTTAAAACTGCTGAATGAGTCTCCGAGGCGTAAAAAGGTCACTCCGCGGGATCTGCAAGTGCCAACCGTCACTCAGCCGTGCGCCGCCGAAAAACTGACTCCGACCACTCAAAGTGTGCAGCAGTTGATCTCTTTTGCCACTCCAAGGGCAATGACAGCTGCTAGCGATGCAGATTCTGTATCCGAATTCATCGCCTCGGAGAATGTGCAGCCAAGTACGTCTGCAGCGTCCGTGTCCGTAGTGTCCGCAAGCTCACTAGTTGTCCCGTCCATCCCGATGCCACCAGTAAATAGACGTTCCGGACCTTCGGATATTGCCACCACAGGTACTAGGCCTGTGGTGCCCAAACCACTGGTGGGAGTCCCACCAAAACGACAAGTTTTTGTCTCACGGCTGGCCCCTGACCTGACATCGAATGATGTAATTGCTTTTATTCAAAGCAGATTAAAAGCCGTGGGTTTAAAGGTGGAGAAGTTTAATTTCTCTTATGCCAGGGAGATATCTTCGTTCAAGATAAGTGTCTCCCCAACTCACTTTGACACCATTTGCTCTGCCAAATTTTGGTGGTGAAGGAGTTAAGGGCTAAGAAGAAGAATAGGCCCCCCCCCTCAACCTCAACTTCATCTTCCTCAACTTCCCGTCTTGCTTCCACCTTTCCAAAAAACTAACTTCTCTTTTAGTAACGTATCAGAATGTTCGAGGCTTACGTAGTAAGCTCAGCATTCTTTTCCGGGATAGTGTTGCATTTGCTTCCCACGTTATTGTGTTTACTGAAACCTGGTTAAAGCCAGACATTCTTAGTTCCGAGGTTTTGGCAGGTCGGTACACAACTTTTAGAAAGGACCGTTCGTCTTGACGTGCAGGGGGGGGGGGGGCTCTTACTTCACGTCGGAACACTTCACAGTCCAAGTTCAACAGGAACTGGAATTCCTGTGGGTAAAACTGATTCTTCCCGCTTTCGCTATATTCATTACTTGCTCGTATATCCCACCTTCTTCGGATATTTCAATTTATGAGCAGCACTTGTCCGCTTTAACCGCTGTTTCTTCCTCGCTATCTGATAAAGATCGTATGATCGTTCTTGGTGACTTCAACTTGCCAGGAACTGTTTGGTCCTCGGTAAACGAGTCTAGTATCCTAGTGCACATGTCACGACATGACCTTGTTGACGGCTTGCTTGACCTGTCCCTGTCTCAAGTCAATCATGTGAAAAATTCCTTGGGTCGATTGCTTGATCTCTGCTTTGTATCGGATCCGACCATAGTGTTGTTAACCCGAGCCCTTCCGCTCACTATACCTGAAGACGCCTACCATCCTACTTTCGAAGTGTCGCTAGATATAGGACCAAATGTATTGGATTGGTCGAGTAGGCTACCTGAACGTGTCCGCTGCTTTCGTAAAGCCGAGTTTGCGGAGCTTTATAACCTCATTAGGGATTTTGATTGGTCCGCTTTGTACTTGTGCACTGATGTCATAAAAGGCACAAACATTTTTTACAATGCTCTTGGCACATTTTTTGATTCTTGTGTCCCGCTTTCTTGTCCGATTAGATCTGGAAAACCCCCTTGGCTTACCAAAGAGTTATCCAGTCTAGAAAACTTAAAATCAAGACTTTATAAAATATTTCAAGAAGAGGGTTCTCCTACTTCTCACTCTCGCTATGTAATAGCTCGGAACTTTTCAGTTCTTAATGCACAATGCTATAAGAACTACCTATCTCGATGCAGGATACGTTTTTCTCAAGACCCCAAACAGTTTTACTGCTTTGTAACAAGTAAGCGTAGAATGTCCGCACACCCATCCTCGCTATCATTTTGTAATACGTCGGCAAATAATTATTACGCAAGTGCCGATCTTTTTGCCCAATTTTTCCAAACCACCTATTCTGAGGAAAGCTACTCTGGTCATCCGTACCCATACGGTTTACCGAGGTCGAACGGCATTTTCAGTC
Source organism: Drosophila miranda (assembly GCF_003369915.1). Classification (NCBI taxonomy): domain Eukaryota; kingdom Metazoa; phylum Arthropoda; class Insecta; order Diptera; family Drosophilidae; genus Drosophila; species Drosophila miranda. The sequence goes on from NC_046674.1 coordinate 36,097,599, forward strand.
CCTTGTTAAATGCATGTTCTTTACTTCATGATCTTCGACTAGTTAAGCCGGTGTTTTCACCGGGTCCAGATGGGGTTCCAGGTTGTGTACTCAGGTACTGCGCCGAGGCTCTGTGTGAACCCATGCTTAAACTATTCACCCTGTCCATCGATTCTTCATGCTTCCCCCCCATCCGGAAGGAATCGTTTATAATTCCTCTCCATAAAAAAGGTATCAAGTCTGACGCAAAATATTATAGAGGTATAGCAAAGTTATCCGCTATTCCCAACATGTTTGAGAACGTATTAACTCCGCACTTCAACATCTTTGCAAGTCACTTATATCTCCCACTCAGCATGGATTTATAAGGCGGCGATCAACCACCACGAACTTGTTAGAGTTTACCTCTTTCATTATTAAAGGCTTTCAAGGTAACTTACAGACGGATGTTATTTACACCGACTTTAGTAAAGCATTCGACTCTGTAAGCCATTCCCTTTTAGCGCATAAACTTGACCTTTTAGGATTTCCGCCCAACCTCCTGAAATGGATTTCTAGCTATCTTTGTTCCAGGACTCAAAGAGTCCTCTTCAAAAACTCCCTCTCTTCACCAGTAAAGGTTTCTTCGGGAGTACCACAGGGCAGCCATCTAGGCCCCTTAGTCTTCACAATCTTTATTAATGACATGCCTTCGGTTTTAACATATTCTCGAGTACTTATGTATGCGGATGATGTTAAACTCTGTGTCCAGTATAGGGACATTTCATTTCATTCTCGCTTGCAATCCGATCTCAATAACTTTCAGTCATGGTGTTGTGCAAACTTGTTACACCTTAATGCCTTGAAATGCAAAGTTATGACATTGCACCGTTCTAGCCCCTTGTTGGCTCCCTATACCCTATTTGGAGGTTCTCTTGAGAGAATTACCCTGGTGAATGATCTTGGTGTCTTATTAGACGCAAAGTTAAAGTTTTCCGAACACATTTCTACCATGGTAAATAAGGCCATGGGCGTGCTTGGGTTTATAAAGAGGTGGTCAAAAGAATTTGACGACCCCTATATAACAAAGACTCTCTTTTCTACGCTAGTTCGTCCGATTTTAGAATACGGCTCCTGTGTATGGTGCCCTCAGTACAAAGTACACCAGGACCGTATAGAATCAGTACAGAAAAACTATTTACTCTTTGCTCTGCGGGGCCTTAACTGGGATGTAGACTACTATTAGTAAACCTCCCATCCTTAGTTCACCGTAGAAAATTGCTTGGTGTGATATTTATGCACAACTTGATCAGGGGTGACATAGACAACCCTGATCTGTTGAGCCGCATAAACTTCACGATTCCTATTAGACTGACTAGAAATTTTATACCGTTGTTCCTTCCACTTTGTAGATCGAATTATTCCTTGCATGAACCGTTTAGGGTCTTATGCTCGGGTTATAATTCCCTCTACCATGTTATATCCACCACTAATTCTCTTCCTCTTATTAAATTACTAATCCTTACACATCTTTCTAGTATTTACTAATTGTAGTGGTATTTGTATTTTGATTGCATGCTTAGTTTCTTAGTAAGTTTAGTGCTAATTTCCTCGAATGTTAGTCTAATAGCTATCTTTCTTGCATGTTCGCGTTCGGTTCGGCTACGCACCGTGCGTCATGCGGCAGCGCCCCTCGGTCGGTTGGGCGGGAGGAGGGCTGCGTTTTGCCTGGGATCCGCGCGTAACAGCCTTCTGCTGGTTTCACACGGGCCATTTGACGGTGCAGTAACTGCATCGCCTCTTGAAAGATGCAGTCATTGCATGTCAACGTCCAAGACAAAAACAAGTGACCGAATTACTAGGGCTAGGAAAGTTCGAGCTGCACAAATGGCGCGGCAATTATCAAGGAATGGACAACAACACCAGCCTTGAGCCCCTGATGCTAAAAACAGAGGACGTAGCTAAAACTTTGCGGATATATTGGTCAAGTCTAGAGGACAAATTCAAATTCTGCTTTAACATAAAGGTTTCCGCAATCGTCACGAAGCGATCAGTGCTGTCCGAATGGGCTCAGGTGTTTGATCCGTTAGGGTTCTTGAGTCCCTTGCTGATCTTGGGCAAGATTTTGTTTCAGTAACTTTGGCTTCTAAAGCAGGATTGGGACGAGGAGTTACCAGCAAGCTACGCAACTCAATGGCTTCGAAATAGAGAAGAACTGAAACTAATTTACAAATTTTTATTTCATTGCACTTTGCAACTGTTTGGTTTCTCTGACACATCCAACAGAGCTTACGGCGGCGTAATTTATGCTCGTGTTAGGGATGAAGGGGGAGGAATTTCGGTGCGACTGGTAACGGCCAAGTCCAAAGCAGCCCCAGTTAGGGTAACATCATTGCCACGCTTAGAGTTACAAGGGGCATTGTTAGTGGCCAAGCTAATGGCAAAGGAATGCGCCTGTCTTCACATGCCGGTAGAGAAGGTTAACAATTTCACGGATTCCACAATTGTGTTAAATTGGCTGTCGTCACATGCTAGTCAATGGACAACCTTCGTTGCCAACAGGGTGGCTCAAATACAAGAGGTCACACGTGTACAGGATTGGTTCAAGGTCGACACAAAATCAAACCCTGCAGATATTGTATCTAGGGGATTATTGGTAATTGAATTGAGCAAGTCAACGATGTGGTGGAACGGTCAGGAATTTTTAATGGACGCAGCAGATGACTGGAACCAATTTAATTGAAGTGAGGAAATACAAACAGTGCCGGAGGAGAGGAAATTTAAGTTCTCGCTGACAGTTGGTAAGGTAGAAAGTAATGAGAAGTTAGATGTCGTGGGGAGATGCAAATTTGCAAATGATTTCCTCAAATTGCAGCGAGTTTTTAGCTATATTTTTCGCTGGCGTAGAATATCGCTGAGATCGAACTCAAATTAAGCAGGCAACCTTATTGCGCTATATTGTGTATAATGTGCAGCAGTTGAGCTTGCACGAGGAATTCATTAAGCTTAAAGAGGGAAAGGTGATACAATCAGCGAGAATTCAGAGTTTAAGCCCGTTTTTACAAGAGGAAGAGGGAATAACTATTATTCGAGTCGGCGAAAGGTTGTCCAATGCCGAATTGCCATTTGACACAAGGCATCCCATCTTAGTGCCGAGCAACCATAAAGTGGTAGAGGCGCTTGTTGAACTCACACATCGAAAGAATTTACATGCCGGAGCACAATCGCTATACGCTTTTTTGCGACAGAGATATTGGGTAATCAATAGCAGGAAACTTGCCCGCAGGGTGATCCGTGGCTGCATACCATGCTTTCGTCGTCGGCCGCTCGCTGCAACACAGTTGATGGGAGCGCTGCCAGCTAAGCCGGTCCTTATTGCGGAAGACAACGCTCCGCCCGGACAATGGCTGCTGGGAAGAGTTGCAGAGTTACAGCCAGGAGCTGATGGTGCAGTTCGGGTTGTAACACTCAGGACCAAGACTGGATTATTTAAGCGCAACGTACATAAGCTCTGCCCACTGCCTACAGAGGCCGATGAACTTAATGTTGGAAGGAGCTTCCAAGATGGGGAGAATGTAGACGCCCCTTAATAGAATATTGGATTAAATTACTTTATAAAGGTTGACAATTTGAATATATGAATTAATATGTAAATACTGCTAAGAATGTGAATTAATTTGAAGTTGGCACGTTACATTATGTACATATAAAGAAGCGCAATCGATAGTATCGTGGCAAAACGATCTGAATGATGATCACTAGATTTAAGAGATATACGAAATAAAACGAACGAGCAAGGAACTACATCGAGCGGATTAAAAAAGATCTTAATTGGGTAGACGGATTCCACTGGAAAACTGTTGGAGGGACTTAGCTCGTACAGAAAACAGAAGTTAAATTACCCTTATATAGGTGTCAAGTTTATGTTAATGCATCAATAAGTCATCTATTTTTTATACCCGATACTCAAAATGAGTATTGGGGTATATTAGATTTTTGGTAAAAGTGGATATGTGTAACGTCCAGAAGGAATCGTTTCCGACCCCATAAAGTATATATATTCTTGATCAGCATCACTAGCCGAGTCGATTGAGCCCTGTCTGTCTGTCCGTCTGTCCGTCTGTCCGTCCGTCCGTCCGTCCGTCCGTCCGTCCGTCTGTCCGTCTGTCCGTCGGTCCGTCCCCTTCAGCGCCTAGTGCTCAAAGACTATAAGAGCTAGAGCAACGATGTTTTGGATCCAGACTTCTGTGTCACTGCTACAAAAATATTTCAAAACTTCGCCCCGCCCACTTCCGCCCCCACAAAGGACGAAAATCTGTGGCATCGACATTTTTAAAGATACGATAAAACCAAAAACGCAGAATCGTAGAGGACGACTATATATATATTCTATAGTGCAAAATCTAAGCCAGATCGTATAAATATTATAGCCAGAATCAAGAAAACAAATTTCATTCTTTCTCGCTCTGTCTCTCTCTAACACACATGTTTCATGGTCGGTTTAGCCAATTGCAAAATTTGAGTTCAAGGACCTCAGAACCTATAAAAGCCAGAAAAACCAAATTTGGTATCCACACTCCTGTGATATCGGACCTTGACCGTTTCGTGTCAAAATTTCGCCACACCCCCTTCCGCCCCCGCAAAGGACGAAAATCTGGGGCATCCACAAATCTCAGAGACTATTAAGGCTAGAGTAACCAAATTTGTTATCCGCACTTCTGTTAGATCTCACTATAAAACGTATATCTCAGAATTTCGCCCCACCCCCTTCCGCCCCCACAAAGAACGAAAATCTGTTGCATCCACGATATTGCACATTCGAGAAAACTAAAAACGCAGAATCATAGATAATGACCATATCTATCAGATTGCTGATTCTGGATCAGATCGGATCATTTTTGTAGCCAAAAGCAAGAAATCAATTTGCAGTGGCTACGCAGCGCCCGACGTCACGCTCAGACTGATTTTCTGTCTCTCTCGCACGCATTCTTTGTCGTGTCGTTCACGACAGCGGCGGCTGCCGGAGGAGAGCCATACTGACTAAGTATCGGGTATAACTGTAGAGTTGCGGTGTCCGCAGCAACTCACAACGTTCCCCCTCGTTTCCTTTTGCAATTAAGGTTTGTTTGGTTGTATTAGAAGCCGTTTACTTTTCATTTGGTCAACGAAAATGTTTTCCTTTTGAAAACGAATATATCTTGCGGAATGTGAAAACGAGAGCCCCAATTTATGTGTATTCAAAAGTAAATCGGAAAACTTTTGTGAATGTGAAAAACAGAGCCTGGCTGAATATATCATATCATAATAATAAAATTAATCAATGAATCAGAATCAGCTGGATATGGTCCTACATTTTTGATATTTTCCTATCTTTAAAATTTGTGATGTATGTAATAGATTTTCATAATGGGCACCTTCGCCAGCACAATGTATTATGCAACATGTATCAGGTTTCATGTATCATGTTTTTGAGTTATTAAGCTTTTTCGGCTTTACGAAAGCAGCGAACACGTTCAGATAGCCTACCCACCCGATCCCATACAGTTGATACAATATCGACCGACACTTCAGAATAGGATGGCAGGAGTCTTCAGGTATAGTGAGCGGATGCGCTCGGGTTGACAACACTATGGTCGGATCCGAGGCAAAGCACAGATCATGATATAGTCCGAAGGAATTTTTTCAATAGTTAATTTGAGATAGTGACTGATCAATTAAGACGTCAGTAAAGTGATGTCCTCACATAAGAAAAAAGTTGTTAGACTCGTCTAAGTCCATATCTGATTTAGACGACTTTTATATCGGACATGTGCTGCTCGTATATTGTGATATCAGAAGATGGAGCAAGCAATGAGGATAGAAAAACCGGGAAGATTTAATGTTACACACAGTAATTCCAGGTCTTGTTGACTTGGATAGATAAATGTTCCGATGCGAAGTTGGAGTCCACTGCAATCAAAGCGTCTCCTCCACGTGGAGACGAACAGTCATTTCTAAACGTTTGAGACCGACCTGCTTAAACTTCGGAGATGAAGATATCGGTTTTGGGCCATTTCTCGGCAATACAATAAGATGGGTTGAATATGTTAAACCACAGAAGGAGAGTGCAGAGCTTCATGAGTAGGACTTTATTTATAATGCTGAAAAGAGAATAAGCTAATTTTTTGGATGGGTAAAAGTAGAGCGGGAAGAAGAGGATGAACTTTGGCTTGATTTTCAATAGGGAATGTCATGCGGCCTTATGTTAAGACTCCACCACCAATTGCTCCGGTGAAAATATAACAGAATAAAAAAACATACATACATCTTGAATGATGCTTATTCACTGTAATAAGTAATTTAAGCATCTCGACCTTCAGCTCATTAAGAGCCTATGGTAATTTAAGAAAATTTAGTTTTTTGGGTGGTCCGAAATAATAAAATTACGTAACTTTTTTACCCGAGTTTTCTGTTTAGCGAAAATGCAATTATCGTGCTAAATGCTGAAGTAAGAGTGTTAAGCTATTAAGCGTTTTTAATAACTGTTGCAAGTTTGATTTAAATAAAAAGTAGAGCGGGTTTAAATAAGAGGCACAATGTAGACCGACGTATGCGTATGTACATATGTTGCAATTTATTGATACACGAAAGCGAAAGTATGTATGTTAGTTGTATTTATGTGGGTATATGTGTGAACGACTGATGAACAACGATGCGATTCTGATGGCTATGAACATCAACTCCAGACTAACTAAGGCAGGCGGACTGACTTGGCCGTGCCCTAATGCAGGCGAGCGTACAAAGAGAGCGATAGAAGGAGAGCGCTATAGCTGCAGCTAATCCCATAGCTCGGGCTGAAGCTAAGCCGAGAACGAAACAATAGATAGAGCGCGAGAGAACGGCAGGAACGAAGAAGGCGGACAGAGAGTCGAAAGAACGGCTGCTGCTGTGCGTAAGCATTGCGGCAAGCAATGATTTTGTACAGTGGGCAGTGCAAAAATCGAACAGTAATGGTGATTTACGTAAGGCTGCACCACTGGCTATAATTTAAAGTATATATGCTGCTTGACCCGACAAAGACCCATATGAAAATAATAATAAAACTTTGTCAAAACTAGGTTAAAATGTTTCCAAGAAGAGTATTTTGGTATTTAATTATCTCAGATATTCGCATAGATAATATTTTCAGTCTCTGTCAATTATTATGATCCCCAAATCTCATCAAAATCGACTGCAGTTTAGGAGCGGCCCTTAATGCTTTTGCTTTGTATCAAAAAAATTACATCATTAGATGTGAGGTCTGGTGCTCTCATTTTAATGTTTCCAATTCCTCGGCTATGCAGTAATTTCCGCAAGGGAATTTCCGTCGGTTTACGTATAATAATAAGTCGGCAGTTTCGGCTCCAAATTTTCGTTTTCTGTGTAGGTTCCTTGTTAGTTCTTCCTGGTGCTCTGGCGGTATGAAAATTCTTCTTTAGCTGGGTTGGCTTTAACTTCTTCCCATGTCGGAATCGCGAGTAGTTTCTTAGTTTTTTATTTTGTTAGAGAAGGTTAACTATTTCACGGATTCCACAATTGTGTTAAATTGGCTGTCGTCACATGTTAGTCGATGGACCACCTTCGTTGCCAACAGGGTGGCCCAAACGTGTACAGGATTGGTTCAAGGTCGACACAAAATCAAACCCTGCAGATATTGTATCTAGGGGATTATTGGTAATTGAATTGAGCAAGTCAACGATGTGGTGGAACGGTCCAGAATTTTTAATGGACGCAGCAGATGACTGGACCAAATTTAATTGGAGTGAGGAAATACAAACAGTGCCGGAGGAGAGGAAATGTAAGTTCTCGCTGACAGTTGGTAAGGTAGAAAGTAATGAGAAGTTAGATGTCGTGGGGAGATGCAAATTTGCAAATGATTTCCTCAAATTGCAGCGAGTTTTTAGCTATATTTTTCGCTGGCGTAGAATATCGCTGAGATCGAACTCAAATTAAGCAGGCAACCTTATTGCGCTATATTGTGTATAATGTGCAGCAGTTGAGCTTGCACGAGGAATTCATTAAGCTTAAAGAGGGAAAGGTGATAAAATCAGCGAGAATTCAGAGTTTAAGCCCGTTTTTACAAGAGGAAGAGGGAATAACTATTATTCGAGTCGGCGGAAGGTTGTCCAATGCCGAATTGCCATTTGACACAAGGCATCCCATCTTAATGCCGAGCAACCATAAAGTGGTAGAGGCGCTTGTTGAACTCACACATCGAAAGAATTAACATGCCGGAGCACAATCGCTATACGCTTTTTTGCGACAGAGATATTGGGTAATCAATTGCAGGAAACTTGCCCGCAGGGTGATCCGTGGCTGCATACCATGCTTTCGTCGTCGGCCGCTCGCTGCAACACAGTTGATGGGAGCGCTGCCAGCTAGCCGAGTGCGAGGCTATATCTACCCCTTCGAGCGCGCTGGACTGGACTTTACAGGGCCAATATGGATGCACTTTCACATGCGAGGAAAACGCCCAGTAAAGGTGTATCTGTGCATATTTGTATGCTTCGCAACAAAGGCCTGCCATATAGAGATCGTGTCGGACCTAAGCTTAAATGCGTTCATCGCGGCGCTAAAACGGTTCTTTGCAAGACGTGGATTGAGTTCTGACCTATATTGCGACAACGCCACCAATTTTGAAGGTGCGTCACGAGAGCTCAACAGAGCTTTCGACTCGCCAAGTCAGAAGCTCATTGACGACGAATGCAGCCAGCGAGGAGTCAGGTTTCACTTCAGCCCCCCACGCTCCCCTCACTTTGGAGGATTATGGGAGAGTGCCGTGAAGGTGGCCAAGCAGCTGCTTGTGAAATGCACCAACAGCACAGCACTAAACTACGAAGATCTTGCGACTGCCATCACACAAGTAGAAGCGGTGATGAATTCGAGACCTTTGCAGCCCTTGTCATCGGACCCGAATGACTTCGAGGCGCTAACTCCCGGTCATTTCTTGGTTGGTCGACCCCTGAACGTGTTGTTCGACGCACTGTTGAAACTGTCCTTGAGCAACCATTGGAAACGCATTCTAATGGAACGCCACATGTTCTGGCACCGCTGGTCGTCGGAATATTTGACGTTGCTGCAGAAGCGGACAAAGTGGAACAGTGTAGCCAACAACATTCAACTTGGTACACTGGTCCTTATTGCGGAAGACAACGCCCCGCCCGGAAAATGGCTGCTGGGAAAAGTTGCAGAGTTACAGCCAGGAGCTGATGGTGCAGTTCGGGTTGTAACACTCAGGACCAAGACTGGATTATTTAAGCGCAACGTACATAAGCTCTACCCCCTGCCTACAGATGCCGATGAACTTAATGTTGGAAGGAGCTTCCAAGATGGGGAGAATGTAGACGCCCCTTAATAGAATATTGGATTAAATTACTTTATAAAGGTTGACAATTTGAATATTTGAATTAATATGTAAATACTGCTAAGAATGTGAATTAATTTGAAGTTGGCACGTTACATTATGTACATATAAAGAAGCGCAATCGATAGTATCGTGACAAAACGATCTGAATTATGATCACTAGATTTAAGAGATATACGAAATAAAACGAACGAGCAAGGAACTACATCGAGCGGATTAAAAAAGATCTTAATTGGGTAGACGGATTCCACTGGAAAACTGTTGGAGGGACTTAGCTCGTACAGAAAACAGAAGTTAAATTACCCTTATATAGGTGTCAAGTTTATGTTAATGCATCAATAAGTCATCTATTTTTTATACCCGATACTCAAAATGAGTATTGGGGTATATTAGATTTTTGGTAAAAGTGGATGTGTGTAACGTCCAGAAGGAATCGTTTCCGACCCCATAAAGTATATATATTCTTGATCAGCATCACTAGCCGAGTCGATTGAGCTCTGTCTGTCTGTCCGTCTGTCCGTCCGTCCGTCTGTCCGTCGGTCCGTCCCCTTCAGCGCCTAGTGCTCAAAGACTATAAGAGCTAGAGCAACGATGTTTTGGATCCAGACTTCTGTGTCACTGCTACAAAAATATTTCAAAACTTCGCCCCGCCCACTTCCGCCCCCACAAAGGACGAAAATCTGTGGCATCGACATTTTTAAAGATACGATAAAACCAAAAACGCAGAATCGTAGAGGACGACTATATATATATTCTATAGTGCAAAATCTAAGCCAGATCGTATAAATATTATAGCCAGAATCAAGAAAACAAATTTCATTCTTTCTCGCTCTGTCTCTCTCTAACACACATGTTTCATGGTCGGTTTAGCCAATTGCAAAATTTGAGTTCAAGGATCTCAGAACCTATAAAAGCCAGAAAAACCAAATTTGGTATCCACACTCCTGTGATATCGGACCTTGACCGTTTCGTGTCAAAATTTCGCCACACCACCTTCCGCCCCCGCAAAGGACGAAAATCTGGGGCATCCACAAATCTCAGAGACTATTAAGGCTAGAGTAACCAAATTTGTTATCCGCACTTCTGTTAGATCTCACTATAAAACGTATATCTCAGAATTTCGCCCCACCCCCTTCCGCCCCCACAAAGGACGAAAATCTGTTGCATCCACGATATTGCACATTCGAGAAAACTAAAAACGCAAAATCATAGATAATGACCATATCTATCAGATTGCTGAATCTGGATCAGATCGGATCATTTTTGTAGCCAAAAGCAAGAAATCAATTTGCAGTGGCTACGCAGCGCCCGACGTCACGCTCAGACTGATTTTCTGTCTCTCTCGCACGCATTCTTTGTCGTGTCGTTCACGACAGCGGCGGCTGCCGGAGGAGAGCCATACTGACTAAGTATCGGGTATAACTGTAGAGTTGCGGTGTCCGCAGCAACTCACAACGTTCCCCCTCGTTTCCTTTTGCAATTAAGGTTTGTTTGGTTGTATTAGAAGCCGTTTACTTTTCATTTGGTCAACGAAAATGTTTTCCTTTTGAAAACGAATATATCTTGCGGAATGTGAAAACGAGAGCCCCAATTTATGTGTATTCAAAAGTAAATCGGAAAACTTTTGTGAATGTGAAAAACAGAGCCTGGCTGAATATATCATATCATAATAATCAAATTAATCAATGAATCAGAATCAGCTGGATATGGTCCTACATTTTTGATATTTTCCGATCTTTAAAATTTGTGATGTATGTAATAGATTTTCATAATGGGCACCTTCGCCAGCACAATGTATTATGCAACATGTATCAGGTTTCATGTATCATGTTTTTGAGTTATTAAGCTTTTTCGGCTTTACGAAAGCAGCGAACACGTTCAGATAGCCTACCCACCCGATCCCATACAGTTGATACAATATCGACCGACACTTCAGAATAGGATGGCAGGAGTCTTCAGGTATAGTGAGCGGATGCGCTCGGGTTGACAACACTATGGTCGGATCCGAGGCAAAGCACAGATCATGATATAGTCCGAAGGAATTTTTTCAATAGTTGATTTGAGATAGTGACTGATCAATTAAGACGTCAGTAAATTGATGTCCTCACATAAGAAAAAAGTTGTTAGACTCGTCTAAGTCCATATCTGATTTAGACGACTTTTATATCGGACATGTGCTGCTCGTATATTGTGATATCAGAAGATGGAGCAAGCAATGAGGATAGAAAAACCGGGAAGATTTAATGTTACACACAGTAATTCCAGGTCTTGTTGACTTGGATAGATAAATGTTCCGATGTGAAGTTGGAGTCCACTGCAATCAAAGCGTCTCCTCCACGTGGAGACGAACAGTCATTTCTAAACGTTTGAGACCGACCTGCTTAAACTTCGGAGATGAAGATATCGGTTTTGGGCCATTTCTCGGCAATACAATAAGATGGGTTGAATATGTTAAACCACAGAAGGAGAGTGCAGAGCTTCATGAGTAGGACTTTATTTATAATTCTGAAAAGAGAATAAGCTAATTTTTTGGATGGGTAAAAGTAGAGCGGGAAGAAGAGGATGAACTTTGGCTTGATTTTCAATAGGGAATGTCATGCGGCCTTATGTTAAGACTCCACCACCAATTGCTCCGGTGAAAATATAACAGAATAAAAAAACATACATACATCTTGAATGATGCTTATTCACTGTAATAAGTAATTTAAGCATCTCGACCTTCAGCTCATTAAGAGCCTATGGTAATTTAAGAAAATTTAGTTTTTTGGGTGGTCCGAAATAATAAAATTACGTAACTTTTTTACCCGATTTTTCTGTTTAGCGAAAATGCAATTATCGTGCTAAATGCTGAAGTAAGAAGGTTAAGCTATTAAGCGTTTTTAATAACTGTTGCAAGTTTGATTTAAATAAAAAGTAGAGCGGGTTTAAATAAGAGGCACAATGTAGACCGACGTATGCGTATGTACATATGTTGCAATTTATTGATACACGAAAGCGAAAGTATGTATGTTAGTTGTATTTATGTGGGTATATGTGTGAACGACTGATGAACAACGATGCGATTCTGATGGCTATGAACATCAACTCCAGACTAACTAAGGCAGGCGGACTGACTTGGCCGTGCCCTAATGCAGGCGAGCGTACAAAGAGAGCGATAGAAGGAGAGCGCTATAGCTGCAGCTAATCCCATAGCTCGGGCTGAAGCTAAGCCGAGAACGAAACAATAGATAGAGCGCGAGAGAACGGCAGGAACGAAGAAGGCGGACAGAGAGTCGAAAGAACGGCTGCTGCTGTGCGTAAGCATTGCGGCAAGCAATGATTTTGCATAGACAAAGACCCATATGAAAATAATAATAAAACTTTGTCAAAACTAGGTTAAAATGTTTCCAAGAAGAGTATTTTGGTATTTAATTATCTCAGATATTCGCATAGATAATATTTTCAATCTCTGTCAATTATTATGATCCCCAAATCTCATCAAAATCGACTGCAGTTTAGGAGCGGCACTTAATGCTTTTGCTTTGTATCAAAAAAATTACATCATTAGATGTGAGGTCTGGGGCTCTCATTTTAATGTTTCCAATTCCTCGGCTATGCAGTAATTTCTGCAAGGGAATTTCCGTCGGTTTACGTATAATAATAAGTCGGCAGTTTCGGCTCAAAATTTTCGTTTTCTGTGTAGGTTCCTTGTTAGTTCTTCCTGGTGCTCTGGCGGTATGAAAATCTTCTTTAGCTGGGTTGGCTTTAACTTCTTCCCATGTCGGAATTGCGAGTAGTTTCTTAGTTTTTTATTTTGTTAGAGAAGGTTAACTATTTCACGGATTCCACTATTGTGTTAAATTGGCTGTCGTCACATGTTAGTCGATGGACCACCTTCGTTGCCAACAGGGTGGTCCAAACGTGTACAGGATTGGTTCAAGGTCGACACAAAATCAAACCCTGCAGATATTGTATCTAGGGGATTATTGGTAATTGAATTGAGCAAGTCAACGATGTGGTGGAACGGTCCAGAATTTTTAATGGACGCAGCAGATGACTGGAACAAATTTAATTGAAGTGAGGAAATACAAACAGTGCCGGAGGAGAGGAAATGTAAGTTCTCGCTGACAGTTGGTAAGGTAGAAAGTAATGAGAAGTTAGATGTAGTGGGGAGATGCAAATTTGCAAATGATTTCCTCAAATTGCAGCGAGTTTTTAGCTATATTTTTCGCTGGCGTAGAATATCGTTGAGATCGAACTCAAATTAAGCAGGCAACCTTATTGCGCTATATTGTGTATAATGTGCAGCAGTTGAGCTTGCACGAGGAATTCATTAAGCTTAAAGAGGGAAAGGTGATACAATCAGCGAGAATTCAGAGTTTAAGCCCGTTTTTACAAGAGGAAGAGGGAATAACTATTATTCGAGTCGGCGGAAGGTTGTCCAATGCCGAATTGCCATTTGACACAAGGCATCCCATCTTAATGCCGAGCAACCATAAAGTGGTAGAGGCGCTTGTTGAACTCACACATCGAAAGAATTTACATGCCGGAGCACAATCGCTATACGCTTTTTTGCGACAGAGATATTGGGTAATCAATTGCAGGAAACTTGCCCGCAGGGTGATCCGTGGCTGCATACCATGCTTTCGTCGTCGGCCGCTCGCTGCAACACAGTTGATGGGAGCGCTGCCAGCTAGCCGAGTGCGAGGCTATATCTACCCCTTCGAGCGCGCTGGACTGGACTTTACAGGGCCAATATGGATGCACTTTCACATGCGAGGAAAACGCCCAGTAAAGGTGTATCTGTGCATATTTGTATGCTTCGCAACAAAGGCCTGCCATATAGAGATCGTGTCGGACTTAAGCTCAAATGCGTTCATCGCGGCGCTAAAACGGTTCTTTGCAAGACGTGGATTGAGTTCTGACCTATATTGCGACAACGCCACCAATTTTGTAGGTGCGTCACGAGAGCTCAACAGAGCTTTCGACTCGCCAAGTCAGAAGCTCATTGACGACGAATGCAGCCAGCGAGGAGTCAGGTTTCACTTCAGCCCCCACGCTCCCCTCACTTTGGAGGATTATGGGAGAGTGCCGTGAAGGTGGCCAAGCAGCTGCTTGTGAAATGCACCAACAGCACAGCACTAAACTACGAAGATCTTGCGACTGCCATCACACAAGTAGAAGCGGTGATGAATTCGAGACCTTTGCAGCCCTTGTCATCGGACCCGAATGACTTCGAGGCGCTAACTCCCGGTCATTTCTTGGTTGGTCGACCCCTGAACGAGTTGTTCGACGCACTGTTGAAACTGTCCTTGAGCAACCATTGGAAACGCATTCTAATGGTACGCCACATGTTCTGGCACCGCTGGTCGTCGGAATATTTGACGTTGCTTCAGAAGCGGACAAAGTGGAACACTGTAGCCAACAACATTCAACTTGGTACACTGGTCCTTATTGCGGAAGACAACGCTCCGCCCGGACAATGGCTGCTGGGAAGAGTTGCAGAGTTACAGCCAGGAGCTGATGGTGCAGTTCGGGTTGTAACACTCAGGACCAAGACTGGATTGTTTAAGCGCAACGTACATAAGCTCTGCCCACTGCCTACAGAGGCCGATGAACTTAATGTTGGAAGGAGCTTCCAAGATGGGGAGAATGTAGACGCCCCTTAATAGAATATTGGATTAAATTACTTTATAAAGGTTGACAATTTGAATATTTGAATTAATATGTAAATACTGCTAAAAATGTGAATTAATTTGAAGTTGGCACGTTACATTCAGGCAGGCTCCGTTTTTCATTTACTTTTGCGGATTACGTTTTCAGCCAAAACGTTTCGATTTCGTTTTAAGGTGCTCCAGTTTTCACATATTTTTTTTATTGATATGTTTCTTTTTTCATCGTTTCTGGCAAACAAAAACAGCTGACCTGGCTGCTTTGTAAAAATACAGCGTGATTAAAATGCCTTTTATTTTTTCAATTGCTTGTTTTGAAGCAAAACGATTGCAGAAATTACGTGATCTAAGAAGATCTAGACATCTTAGATGCAACACTTGTGTATTTAACATGTCTGACGAACTGTGAGTAACAGCATGCGTATTGAAAATTAAATTGCTAATGGTAAAGCTTTCAGATTTGTGAAGTCATTTCGGATCGACAAAAAAACTTTCAAAATGATTTTGGAGAAAGTTCAACCCCATTAAGGTCTTACCAGGAAGTTATCTCCCTCTACGCAATTGGCTTCAGTAATGTGATATCTCGCCACTGGCTGCTACCAGTGGGCAGTTGCCAAAGACCACCATATAAACATTGGACGCAGTACATTTGGAAAGATTCTTCACAAACTTATTCCGTTGATGGACAGGCTGTTATGTGTTGAGTTCATTTCGTTGCAGATGAATAATCATCAATTGCAACAATCATATGAATATTTCTATCGGAACTTTAAATTGCCTCGAATTGGTGCCTGTGTGGATGGAACTCACATCAGAATACTAAAGCCTGTACAAAACCACTCCGTGTTCTATAATAGGAAATGATTTTATAGCATGAATGCCATGGTGGTGTGTAACTACAACATGGAAATAATTGCTATTGATGCCACGCACCCTGGTTCCTGCCATGACTCCTTCATTTGGAATCACTCCCCTGCTAGGGAATATTTATCCACGACCATTAATGGGTTTGTTTTGGCTGATTCGGGCTACGCTCTAAAGAGTTTTGTTCTGACTCCTTATAGGAGCGCGGAGATAGCCACCTATCAGCAAAGATTCAACATAAAGCATACTGGAGCACGAAATATTATAGAACGCACCATTGGAGTCCTTAAAAGCCGTTTCCGTTGCTTGCAACGCACTTTAAATTACCCACCAATATTTTGTTGCCAAATTATAAATGTATGCTGTGCAGGGCCAATATTTGTAGAAGACGTAATGTCTTAATCGAGGAGGATGTTCGATTTGACGACCCTCTAGACACTGAAAATGAATTCGACGACACTGAAAATAATGGATCATCTATACGCGATGAAATAGCTCAGGCCATTCCTTATTAAAATGCAAAATTTTTCATGTTTTCTTCTTTATGTCATTCGATATTCTTTATAACTAATAAAGCTAAGTTTCACAAAAAAACTAATAGGAAACTAATTATTTCGCAAATTTGTCCAAAATTTGGCTAAATTTTTCTACAAGCGCCTTTTGGACCTCGAGCTTCTCCTTCTCTAACGATTCCATTCGTTCGAAATGTTCCGAAATTTTCTTGGAAATTGCCGACATTTCATCCAGCTGAGCAGCGCAGAGATCGTTGAGGTCCATGGTCTGCGCTGGTCTAGTTCGACGGCGCTTCGGCATGGGCTCCTCCTTCTCTGAGGGTTCGTCCTTCTCTGAGGGTTCGTCCTTCTCTGAGGGTTCCTCCTCAATGGGGTCTTCCATCACGCACTTAACCCCAGTGTCGGCCGGGGGGAAGTCCATACGCTGGCCCACCTACTCCTTCCACCATTTCGTAGAGGCCACATAGCTTGGCCACTTCCTCCTCCAATTCCCCAAGCGATTGCTGAGCGAAGGGCCCTCCACCTGTAGCTCGAGTTTCTGATTTATTTTTCGCCATCTTCTTGCGGATGTTTGTTTTCCAATCTGCCCAAACCTGAAATTGTAGAATTGAATATAGTAGTGTGCTACCTTTTGTTGTGCAACACATACCTTTTTCCAACCCAATGCGTCCTTGATTGGCGGCCCAACAGCATTGAGAGCGCCGCAAAGCTCTGCCCACTTGGCATCGACAACAACTCGGTCGCCCTTCACAAACCCTTTTGCCAAGTCCGGGTTGTCTTTCATAAAACCCACCAGGATTTCATCTTGAAGAGATGATTTATGCTTTCCCCTGGATATAAAGAACAAAGCGGTAATTTTGAAATAAAAAATTAATTTGCTGCACTTACATTTTGAAGTCCGAATTAAATTGGGCGGGAAACAGCTGTGCTCACCCAGATGTTCTGTTAAGCGCATGTTACAAGCACAGTCTGAGCTGTTACATGCACATTTGTGCTGTTATACGCAAAAATTGATTACTTGCCAACGTTCCGATAACCAAATCGGAATGGGTCAGCTGCTTACACCAAAACGAAATTTGTTGTTGCTGTGGCCAATTTTGTCCGAACCAAATTTGAGGTTGGGTTAAAATAAAATTATTTATAAAAAAAGCACAAGTTAAATTACCCTGATATAGGTATCAAGTTTATGTTAATGCATCAATAAGTCATCTATTTTTTTCCTTTTGCAATTAGGGTTCGTTTTGTTGTATAAAAAGCCGTTTACTTTTCATTTCGTCAACGAAAATGTTTTCGTTTTGAAAACGAAGAAATCTTGCGGAATGGGAAAAAGAGAGCCCCAATTTATGTGATTTCAAAAGTAAATCGGAAAACTTTTGTGAAAGTGAAAAACGGAGCCTGGCTGATTATGTACATATAAAGAAGCGCAATCGATAGTATCGTGGCAAAACGATCTGAATTATGATCACTAGATTTAAAAGACATACGAAATAAAACGAACGAGCAAGGAACTACATCGAGCGGATTAAGGAAGGTCTTAATTGCGTAGACGGATTCCACTGGAAAACTGTTGGAGGGACTTAGCTCGTACAGAAAACAGAAGTTAAATTACCCTTATATAGGTGTCAAGTTTATGTTAATGCATCAATAAGTCATCTATTTTTTTCCTTTTGCAATTAAGGTTTGTTTGGTTGTATAAGAAGCCGTATACTTTTCATTTGGTCAACGAAAATGTTTTCCTTTTGAAAACGAATATATCTTGCGGAATGTGAAAACGAGAGCCCCAATTTATGTGTATTCAAAAGTAAATCGGAAAACTTTTGTGAATGTGAAAAACAGAGCCTGGCTGAATATATCATATCATAATAATCAAATTAATCAATGAATCAGAATCAGCTGGATATGGTCCTACATTTTCGATATTTTCCGATCTTTAAAATTTGTGATGTATGTAATAGATTTTCATAATGGGCACCTTCGCCAGCACAATGTATTATGCAACATGTATCAGGTTTCATGTATCATGTTTTTGAGTTATTAAGCTTTTTCGGCTTTACGAAAGCAGCGAACACGTTCAGATAGCCTACCCACCCGATCCCATATAGTTGATACAATATCGACCGACACTTCAGAATAGGATGGCAGGAGTCTTCAGGTATAGTGAGCGGATGCGCTCGGGTTGACAACACTATGGTCGGATCCGAGGCAAAGCACAGATCATGATATAGTCCGAAGGAATTTTTTCAATAGTTGATTTGAGATAGTGACTGATCAATTAAGACGTCAGTAAATTGATGTCCTCACATAAGAAAAAAGTTGTTAGACTCGTCTAAGTCCATATCTGATTTAGACGACTTTTATATCGGACATGTGCTGCTCGTATATTGTGATATCAGAAGATGGAGCAAGCAATGAGGATAGAAAAACCGGGAAGATTTAATGTTACACACAGTAATTCCAGGTCTTGTTGACTTGGATAGATAAATGTTCCGATGTGAAGTTGGAGTCCACTGCAATCAAAGCGTCTCCTCCACGTGGAGACGAACAGTCATTTCTAAACGTTTGAGACCGACCTGCTTAAACTTCGGAGATGAAGATATCGGTTTTGGGCCATTTCTCGGCAATACAACAAGATGGGTTGAATATGTTAAACCACAGGAGGAGAGTGCAGAGCTTCATGAGTAGGACTCTATTTATAATTCTGAAAAGAGAATAAGCTAATTTTTTGGATGGGTAAAAGTAGACCGGGAAGAAGAGGATGAACTTTGGCTTGATTTTCAATAGGGAATGTTATGCGGCCTTATGTTAAGCCTCCACCACCAATTGCTCCGGTGAAAATATAACAGAATAAAAAAACATACATACATCTTGAATGATGCTTATTCACTGTAATAAGTAATTTAAGCATCTCGACCTTCAGCCCATTAAGAGCCTATGGTAATTTAAGAAAATTTAGTTTTTTGAGTGGTCCGAAATAATAAAATTACGTAACTTTTTTACCCGAGTTTTCTGTTTAGCGAAAATGCAATTATCGTGCTAAATGCTGAAGTAAGAGTGTTAAGCTATTAAGCGTTTTTAATAACTGTTGCAAGTTTGATTTAAATAAAAAGTAGAGCGGGTTTAAATAAGAGGCACAATGTAGACCGACGTATGCGTATGTACATATGTTGCAATTTATTGATACACGAAAGCGAAAGTATGTATGTTAGTTGTATTTATGTGGGTATATGTGTGAACGACTGATGAACAACGATGCGATTCTGATGGCTATGAACATCAACTCCAGACTAACTAAGGCAGGCGGACTGACTTGGCCGTGCCCTAATGCAGGCGAGCGTACAAAGAGAGCGATAGAAGGAGAGCGCTATAGCTGCAGCTAATCCCATAGCTCGGGCTGAAGCTAAGCCGAGAACGAAACAATAGATAGAGCGCGAGAGAACGGCAGGAACGAAGAAGGCGGACAGAGAGTCGAAAGAACTGCTGCTTTGCGTAAGCATTGCGGCAATCAATGATTTTGTACAGTGGGCAGTGCAAAAATCGAACAGTAATGGTGATTTACGTAAGGCTGCACCACTGGCTATAATTTAAAGTATATATGCTGCTTGACCCGACAAAGACCCATATGAAAACGAGGGGGAACGTTGTGAGTTGCTGCGGAGACCGCAACTCTACAGTTATACCCGATACTAAGTCAGTATGGCTCTCCTCCGGCAGACGCCGCTAATATTAAACGACACGACACAAGGAGTGCGTGCGAGAGAGACAGAAAATCAGTCTGAGCGTGACGTCGGGTGCTGCGTAGTCAGTGCAAATTGATTTGTTCCTTTTGGCTATAAAAATGATCTGATCTAATCCAGATTCAGCAATCTGATATATATGATCATTATCTATGACTCTGCGTTTTTAGTTTTCTCGTATCCTCAATATTGTGGATGCAACAGATTTTCGTCCTTTGTGGAAGCGGAAGGGGGTGGGGCGAAATTTTGAGATAGACGTTTTGTAGTGAGATCTAACAGGAGTGCGTATACCAAATTTGGTTACTCTAGCCTTAATAGTCTCTGAGATTTGTGAATATCCCCAGATTTTCATCCTTTGCGGGGGCGGAAGGGGGTGTGGCGAATTTTGAAACAAACTCGTCTCGGTCCGATATATTAGGAGTGTGGATACCAAATTTGGTTGCTCTAGCTTTTATAGTCTCTGAGATCTAGGCGCTAATGTTTTACTCTAAGCAAAGCCGGCTATGCTACGTGTGTGTTAGAGAGAGACAGGGCGAGAAAAAATTAAATTGTTTTCTTGATTCTGGCTATAATAATTATACGATCTGGTTTTGCACTCTAGAAGATATAGTCATCTGTTACGATTATGCGTTTTTAGTTTTCTCGTATCGTCGAAATTGTGGATGCCACAGATTTTCGCCCTTTGTGGGGGCGGAAGTGGGCGGGGCAAAGTTTTGAAATATTCTTGTAGCAGTGACATATCACAGAAGTCTGGATCCAAAACATCGTTGCTCTCGCTCTTATAGTCTTTGAGCACTAGGCGCTGAAGGGGACGGACAGACGGACAGACGGACGGACGGACAGACGGACAGACAGACATGGCTCAATCGACTCGGCTATTGATTCTGATCAAGAATATATATACTTTATGGGGTCGGAAACGATTCCTTTTGGACGTTACACACATCCACTTTTACCACAAATCTAATATACCCCAATACTCATTTTGAGTATCGGGTATAATAATAATAAAACTTTGTCAAAACTAGATTAAAATGTTTCCAAGAAGAGTATTTTGGTATTTAATTATCTCAGATATTCGCATAGATAATATTTTCAATCTCTGTCAATTATTATGATTCCCAAATCTCATCAAAATCGACTGCAGTTTAGGAGCGGCCCTTAATGCTTTTGCTTTGTATCAAAAAAATTACATCATTAGATGTGAGGTCTGGTGCTCTCATTTTAATGTTTCCAATTCCTCGGCTATGCAGTAATTTCCGCAAGGGAATTTCCGTCGGTTTACGTATAATAATAAGTCGGCAGTTTCGGCTCCAAATTTTCGTTTTCTGTGTAGGTTCCTTGTTAGTTCTTCCTGGTGCTCTGGCGGTATGAAAATTCTTCTTTAGCTGGGTTGGCTTTAACTTCTTCCCATGTCGGAATCGCGAGTAGTTTCTTAGTTTTTTATTTTGTTAGAGAAGGTTAACTATTTCACGGATTCCACAATTGTGTTAAATTGGCTGTCGTCACATGTTAGTCGATGGACCACCTTCGTTGCCAACAGGGTGGCCCAAACGTGTACAGGATTGGTTCAAGGTCGACACAAAATCAAACCCTGCAGATATTGTATCTAGGGGATTATTGGTAATTGAATTGAGCAAGTCAACGATGTGGTGGAACGGTCCAGAATTTTTAATGGACGCAGCAGATGACTGGACCAAATTTAATTGGAGTGAGGAAATACAAACAGTGCCGGAGGAGAGGAAATGTAAGTTCTCGCTGACAGTTGGTAAGGTAGAAAGTAATGAGAAGTTAGATGTAGTGGGGAGATGCAAATTTTCAAATGATTTCCTCAAATTGCAGCGAGTTTTTAGCTATATTTTTCGCTGGCGTAGAATATCGCTGAGATCGAACTCAAATTAAGCAGGCAACCTTATTGCGCTATATTGTGTATAATGTGCAGCAGTTGAGCTTGCACGAGGAATTCATTAAGCTTAAAGAGGGAAAGGTGATACAATCAGCGAGAATTCAGAGTTTAAGCCCGTTTTTACAAGAGGAAGAGGGAATAACTATTATTCGAGTCGGCGAAAGGTTGTCCAATGCCGAATTGCCATTTGACACAAGGCATCCCATCTTAGTGCCGAGCAACCATAAAGTGGTAGAGGCGCTTGTTGAACTCACACATCGAAAGAATTAACATGCCGGAGCACAATCGCTATACGCTTTTTTGCGACAGAGATATTGGGTAATCAATTGCAGGAAACTTGCCCGCAGGGTGATCCGTGGCTGCATACCATGCTTTCGTCGTCGGCCGCTCGCTGCAACACAGTTGATGGGAGCGCTGCCAGCTAGCCGAGTGCGAGGCTATATCTACCCCTTCGAGCGCGCTGGACTGGACTTTACAGGGCCAATATGGATGCACTTTCACATGCGAGGAAAACGCCCAGTAAAGGTGTATCTGTGCATATTTGTATGCTTCGCAACAAAGGCCTGCCATATAGAGATCGTGTCGGACTTAAGCTCAAATGCGATCATCGCGGCGCTAAAACGGTTCTTTGCAAGACGTGGATTGAGTTCTGACCTATATTGCGACAACGCCACCAATTTTGTAGGTGCGTCACGAGAGCTCAACAGAGCTTTCGACTCGCCAAGTCAGAAGCTCATTGACGACGAATGCAGCCAGCAAGGAGTCAGGTTTCACTTCAGCCCCCACGCTCCCCTCACTTTGGAGGATTATGGGAGAGTGCCGTGAAGGTGGCCAAACAGCTGCTTGTGAAATGCACCAACAGCACAGCACTAAACTACAAAGATCTTGAGACTGCCATCACACAAGTAGAAGCGGTGATGAATTCGAGACCTCTGCATCCCTTGTCATCGGACCCGAATGACTTCGAGGCGCTAACTCCCGGTCATTTCTTGGTTGGTCGACCCCTGAACGCGTTGTTCGACGCACTGTTGAAACTGTCCTTGAGCAACCATTGGAAACGCATTCTAATGGTACGCCACATGTTCTGGCACCGCTGGTCGTCGGAATATTTGACGTTGCTGCAAAAGCGGACAAAGTGGAACACTGTAGCCAACAACATTCAACTTGGTACACTGGTCCTTATTGCGGAAGACAACGCTCCGCCCGGACAATGGCTGCTGGGAAGAGTTGCAGAGTTACAGCCAGGAGCTGATGGTGCAGTTCGGGTTGTAACACTCAGGACCAAGACTGGATTGTTTAAGCGCAACGTACATAAGCTCTGCCCACTGCCTACTGATGCCGATGAACTTAATGTTGGAAGGAGCTTCCAAGATGGGGAGAATGTAGACGCCCCTTAATAGAATATTGGATTAAATTACCTTATAAAGGTTGACAATTTGAATATTTGAATTAATATGTAAATACTGCTAAAAATGTGAATTAATTTGAAGTTGGCACGTTACATTATGTACATATAAAGAAGCGCAATCGATAGTATCGTGGCAAAACGATCTTAATTATGATCACTAGAGAGATATACGAAATAAAACGAACGAGCAAGGAACTACATCGAGCGGATTAAGGAAGGTCTTAATTGGGTAGACGGATTCCACTGGAAAACTGTTGGAGGGACTTAGCTCGTACATTTGGCGCCCGAGCAGGGACCTTTGGAGAAGGTTCAATTACCGGATAGAGTTCACGACTGGAACTCAATAAATATTTCACCCTGAGTCTGGCTGATGGCGAGTGCGACAGCGGCTTAGTTAGTTCTAATTCGATGTGTGTGAATAATCTTAAAACAATACAATTGTTTTAGTATCAAGTGGTCGCGGCTTTGAGACGGGGTCTCGTGTAGACAGCAGATTACAATTACAGTTAGCTTGAGCGCTTAGGTATCTGCACACACACATACAGCCTATTGTGTGCACGGCTATACGTTGACGCAAGGCACATATGTACATACTTACATATGTATGCAGTTACGACCGGCACCTAAAGGACAGTAATTGCTTGACATTGATCTAAATTTGTAGTCGTTTCTTCTTTGCCTGCCGGTTCGTTGGGGCGCATGTACACATTTTGGTACAGTGGCGCACAGTGGTCAATTGTTGATCAGCTATTGAATTGGGCAGTGTACTGAGAATTTAAAGTTAGTCGATTATTGAATAGAGTGGCTAAACTTGGTACCGTGTTACTTACTCATGCCAATATTGAGTATTTTTTATTGTTAAATTTTCAAGGGTAACACCGGTGTAAATAGTCAGAGCAAATGGCACCTAGAAAGGGTAAAGATGCGGAGGTGCTCACTTCTCGAACGGCGTTAATGAATTCCTTTGTCCGTAACAAGGTCTATATCGAAAAAAATAGCGACTCCATGACGGCTGCGGAGCTGGAAGCCAGGTTAAGTTTAATTGAGACAAACTTTAATCAGTTCTGCAAAATTCAGGTTAAAATTGAACACGATAGCGAGGACGCCAGCGAATATGAAAGCCGCTATGAAGTTTAGGAGGTTTATTGCGAATGAAAGGCCAAGTTACTAAGCTGTCCAGGAAATAAGAGACGGCGGCAGTCCAATGTAGGTGATCTTCTAAATAGCACACAGGTGTCTCGTTCATCGAGACTTCCCAAGCTAAAGCTGCCTGAGTTCGCTGGAAAGTTTACGGAATGGACCAGCTGGTACAATACCTTTGCTACTCTAATAGAATCAGACTCTGAATTGGATGAGTTGTATAAATTTACTCATTTGAGATCATCGTTAGGAGCTGGACCGTTAAGTGAGATTGAGGGTTTGGAATTAACAGGGCCTAATTATCGCAAGGCACTACGATTATTGAAAGATCGCTATGAAAATAAGGCAATTATTCTGCAATCACATGTACAGGAGCTATTCAACTTTAGGCGGCTAAAAAGACCCGACTCAGAGGGACTGAGAGTGCTGGTAGACAATGTAAATTCCCAATTAGTAGCACTCAAGTCGTTAAGGGACGATAAGGAGATTCTGGATGCAGTAATTTTCCATCTAATTCGTACAAAGCTTGCTGAAGATACAATGGATAGGTGGGAAGTTGAGTGGGATTGCCAGAAGTTACCGTCGTGGTCATTGTTATCGCAGTTTCTGATAAACAGAGAAGTCAATATGGCAAATAGGGAAGTTCGACGAGGCAATGGTAGAGGTGAGATTAAAAATGCGACCTTAGCTGCAACAATAGACAGCAATGGCTGCTACGTTTGTCCTGGGACACATGGATTGAAAGGCTGTCAAAGGTTTAAAGAACTATCACCCGTACAACGTTACCATGAGGCGAATAAGCATTCGCTGTGCCTGATTTTTTTTAGCAAGCGACATCCAACTAGAAACTGTAATGGTCCGCGATGTAGGCTTTGCAGCAAGCCGCATCATAAACTCCTGCATCGCAAGATACCTATTGTTGCCAATGAGCCAGGGCTCAAAGGGTTGCAAGAGCTCCCTATTGTCTAGATCATCCACCAACTTTTTTGCGACCGCTGTACTTCAAATCAAAGCTATAGACGGAGGATATCGCAATTGCAGGTGCGTGTTAGATTCCGGAAGTCAATTAAATTTTCTGACGGCTAGGATAGTCTCGGCCCTGGGCCTAGAATTGGAAATGCAACATCTCAAGTTATGGGAGAGGTGCAAGCGACTTTTAAATATAGAGTCACCAGATATATGACTACCGAGGACTTCTGTGTGCTGAAGGAAATAACTCAGTATAACCCAACAAGCTCAGGAATTTGTCCGGAGTGGGTTCCATCCAAGGGAGTTACGCTGGCCGACCCTACATTTCAGTCCGGGGAAGATATTGACATGCTAGTTGGAGTCATATTGTTTTTCAAGCTAATTGTAGCAGGGCAAATAAAACAAGGAGCACACCTTTCAAGGCTTCAAAAGTGTTAGCAACTGTCGAAAGCAAGTGTCGAAAAATGATCAGCTGCAAGCGCTCGTACAAAGGTTTTGGAAGTGTGAAGAAGTCCCTGAAACAATAGATAATTTTACTGAGGAAGAAAAACAATGCGAAGATTGTTTCTTGACGCTTGTTAGGCAGGCGGCCTCAGGACATTAAGTGGTAGCTCTGCCCTTTAAGAATCCTAAAGTTGAGTTAGGCGAAACTTATCAAATCGCACTTACCAGGTTCTTGAATTTAGAGAAGAGGTTCAATCGTAGCCAAGCGCTGAAGGAACAATTTGTTCAATTTATTGAAGAATATCGCCAGTTAGGGCATTTAGAGGCAATAGAGCCCGCCGGACAAGAAAAGGTCGAATACTTCATGCCGCATCATGCGGTTATTCGCCCAGAGAGTTTGACGACCAAATTTCGAGTCGTATTTGATGCCTCATGTAGATCTAGCAATGCAGGTCACTGAACGACGCAACCTTGGTTGGTCCACCGTTGCAGCCTGATCTTTTTGAGACATTGACCAGACATACGCCATTACGGCCGACATAAAGAAAATGTAGCGTCAAATATTGGTTGCGGAACCACATCAATGCATTCTATGGCGATGCAACGTTTCGGATCCTATCCAGGTGCTGCGCCTAAACACGGTCACTTATGGAACAAATTCGGCGCCGTTCTTGGCACTACGTTGCCTCTATTACTTGGTCGATAGGTACGCGGAAAAATTTCCGTTAGCTAGAGAGGCCGTGAAGCGAAGTTTCTATATAGATGATATGCTGTGTGGAGCCGAATCAGAAGAGGAACTGACAAAGTTGTAAGAACAAATACGATCGTTCTCTTTCGTAGTGATCAGACGCGTTTTTTTTTTGCGCTCCGCATTTTTTCCTTTTGTTTTGAATAAACAGCCGGTGTTTTCCTAAATAAACTTTAATTAACTTCCTAACCAGCCAACAATCTGGAAAACTATTCTATTCCGCGAGTGCATGCCTTTTGATTTGTGTTAAAACATTATTTAACTTTTTATTTTTCGGCGTCGGCTTGTCGTGTTTGTGTTGTTGCAGTGAGTGAGTACGCATTACATTGCATTGCAGTCCGCTCTCGTCTGGTAGCTTTTGTTGTGTTATCACTTTCTCCCTATCACCTAAACTTAAATAACTGTTCTTTCTCTCTCGCTCTCGTAACTTTCTGTTCAGTAGCTCCCTCTCTCTCTTATTAGCTGCTGCTGCAACTGTTCTCCTCTCCTCCTATTAGCGTTTGTCTGGAACACTGGTTTGATAGCCATTTCTTTTGAAATATTATTTGATTTTAATTTTGTTCAAATTTTTTATTATGGAGTTTTCTGTTGTATGTGCCAAAAAATCATGCAATAAGCAGATCACCCACGATCAGCCGATTATTCCCTGCTGGCTCTGCGACAGCGTAGAGCACGCAAAATGCGCTAAATTTTCTGGCCTTGTGAGTGATGCCATTTCAAAGCGTAATGGTTTGCACTACAGTTGCGAGGCATGCCGTGCGGTGGAGAAAGACATGGTAGTTTTTATGAGGCAGACGCGGAGTGGCTTTAAGGAGCTGACCGTTGGTTTTAAAAACCAATACGATCGGCTCCTAGCCATGGAGGCTCAGTTTAGCGGTTTAAAACTGCTGAATGAGTCTCCGAGGCGCAAAAAGGTCACTTCGCGGGATCTGCAAGTGCCAATAGTCGCTCAGCCGCTCGTTGCCGAAAATCAGACTCCGACCACTCAAAGTGTACAGCAGCTGATTTCGTTTGCCACCCCAAGGGCAACGACAGCTGCTGGCGATGAAGATTCGGTTGCCGAATTCATCGCTTCGGAGAATGTGCAGCCAAGTACGTCTGCAGCGTCCGTGTCCGTAGTGTCCGCAAGCTCACTAGTTGTCCCGTCCATCCCGATGCCACCAGTAAATAGACGTTCCGGACCTTCGGATATTGCCACCACAGGTACTAGGCCTGTGGTGCCCAAACCACTGGTGGGAGTCCCACCAAAACGACAAGTTTTTGTCTCACGGCTGGCCCCTGACCTGACATCGAATGATGTAATTGCTTTTATTCAAAGCAGATTAAAAGCCGTGGGTTTAAAGGTGGAGAAGTTTAATTTCTCTTATGCCAGGGAGATATCTTCGTTCAAGATAAGTGTCTCCCCAACTCACTTTGACACCATTTGCTCTACCAAATTTTGGCCAGAGCATTTGGTGGTGAAGGAGTTAAAGGCTAAGAAGAAGAATAGGCCCCCCATATCCCTTACAAATCTTTCCAGTGTGCCACCCTCAACCTCAACTTCCTCTTCCTCAACTTCCCATCTTGCTTCCACCTTTCCAAAAAACTAACTTCTCTTTTAGTAACCTATCAGAATGTTAGAGGCTTACGTAGTAAGCTCAGCATTCTTTTCCGGGATAGTGTTGCATTTGCTTCCCACGTTATTGTGTTTACTGAAACCTGGTTAAAGCCAGACATTCTTAGTTCCGAGGTTTTGGCAGGTCGGTACACAACTTTTAGAAAGGACCGTTCGTCTCGACGTGAAGGGGGGGGTTATAATTGCAGTGGACTCTTACTTCACGTCGGAACACTTCACAGTCCAAGTTCAACAGGAACTGGAATTCCTGTGTGTAAAACTGATTCTTCCCGCTTTCGCTATATTCATTACTTGCTCGTATATCCCACCTTCTTCGGATATTTCAATTTATGAGCAGCACTTGTCCGCTTTAACCGCTGTTTCTTCCTCGCTATCTGATGAAGATCGTATGATAGTTCTTGGTGACTTCAACTTGCCAGGAACTGTTTGGTCTTCGGTAAACGAGTCTAGTATCCTAGTGTCCATGTCACGACATGACTTTGTTGACGGCTTGCTTGACCTGTCCCTGTCTCAAGTCAATCATGTGAAAAATTCCTTGGGCCGATTGCTTGATCTGTGCTTTGTATCGGATCCAACCATAGTGTTGTTAACCCGAGCCCTTCCGCTCACTATACCTGAAGACGCCTACCACCCTACTTTCGAGGTGTCGCTAGATATAGGACCAACTGTATTGGATCGGTCGAGTAGACTACCTGAACGTGTCCGCTGCATTCGTAAAGCCGAGTTTGCGGAGCTTAATAACCTCATTAGGGATTTTGATTGGTCCGCTTTGTACTTGTGCACTGATGTCATAAAAAGCACAAACATTTTTTACAATGCTCTTGGCACATTTTTTGATTCTTGTGTCCCGCTTTCTTGTCCGATTATATCTGGAAAACCCCCTTGGCTTACCAAAGAGTTATCCAGTCTAGAAAACTTAAAATCAAGACTTTATAAAATATTTCAAGAAGTGGGTTCTCCTTCTTCTCACTCTCGCTATGTAATAGCTCGGTCAAACTTGTCAGTTCTTAATGCACAATGCTATAAGAACTACCTATCTCGATGCAGGATACGTTTTTCTCAGGACGCTAAACAGTTTTACTGCTTCGTAAACAGTAAGCGTAGAAAGTTCGCATACCCATCCTCGCTATCATTTTGTAATACGTCGGCAAATAATTATTACGCAAGTGCCGATCTTTTTGCCCAATTTTTCCAAACCACCTATTCTGAGGAAAGCTACTCTGGTCATACGTACCCATACGGTTTACCGAGGTCGATCGGCATTTTCAGTCCCTTGTTAAATGCATGTTCTTTACTTCATGATCTTCGACTAGTTAAGCCGGTGTTTTCACCGGGTCCGGATGGGGTTCCAGGTTTTGTACTCAGGTTCTGCGCCGAGGCTCTGTGTGAACCCATGCTTAAACTATTCACCCTGTCCATCGATTCTTCATGCTTCCCCCCCATCTGGAAGGAATTGTTTATAATTCCTCTCCATAAAAAAGGTATCAAGTCTGACGCAAAATATTATACAGGTATAGCAAAGTTATCCGCTATTCCCAAAATTTTTGAGAAGGTATTAACTCCGCACTTGCAACATCTTTGCGAGTCACTTATATCTCCCACTCAGCATGGATTTATAAGGCGGCGATCAACCACCACGAACTTGTTAGAGTTTACCTCTTTCATTATTAAAGGCTTTCAAGGTAACTTACAGACGGATGTTATTTACACCGACTTTAGTAAAGCATTCGACTCTGTAAACCATTCCCTTTTAGCGCATAAACTTGACCTTTTAGGGTTTCCGCCCAACCTCCTGAGATGGATTTCTAGCTATCTTTGCTCCAGGACTCAAAGAGTCCTCTTCAAAAACTCCCTCTCTTCACCAGTAAAGGTTTCTTCGGGAGTACCACAGGGCAGCCATCTAGGCCCCTTACTCTTCACACT
This sequence comes from Drosophila miranda, assembly GCF_003369915.1. Classification (NCBI taxonomy): domain Eukaryota; kingdom Metazoa; phylum Arthropoda; class Insecta; order Diptera; family Drosophilidae; genus Drosophila; species Drosophila miranda. Next base: position 36,127,853 of record NC_046674.1, read on the forward strand.
CTTTATTAATGACATGCCTTCGGTTTTAACATATTCTCGAGTACTTATGTATGCGGATGATGTTAAACTCTGTGTCCAGTATAGGGACATTTCATTTCATTCTCGCTTGCAATCCGATCTCAAAACTTTCAGTCATGGTGTTGTGCAAACTTGTTACACCTTAATGCCTCGAAATGCAAAGTTATGACATTTCACCGTTCTAGCCCCTTGTTGGCTCCCTGGTGAATGATCTTGGTGTCTTATTAGACGCAAAGTTAAAGTTTTCCGAACACATTTCTACCATGGTAAATAAGGCCATGGGCGTGCTTGGGTTTATAAAGAGGTGGTCAAAAGAATTTGACGACCCCTATATAACAAAGACTCTCTTTACTACGCTAGTTCGTCCGATTTTAGAATCCGGCTCCTGTGTATGGTGCCCTCAGTACAAAGTACACCAGGACCGTATAGAGTCAGTACAGAAAAACTATTTACTCTTTGCTCTGCGGGGCCTTAACTGGGATGTAGACTACTATTAGTAAACCTCCCATCCTTAGTTCACCGTAGAAAATTGCTTGGTGTGATATTTATGCACAACTTGATCAGGGGTGACATAGACAACCCTGATCTGTTGAGCCGCATAAACTTCACGATTCCTATTAGACTGACTAGAAATTTTATACCGTTGTTCCTTCCACTTTGTAGATCGAATTATTCCTTGCATGAACCGTTTAGGGTCTTATGCTCGGATTATAATTCCCTCTACCATATTATATCCACCACTAATTCTCTTCCTCTTATTAAATTACTAATTCTTACACATCTTTCTAGTAATTAGTAATTGTAGTGGTATTTGTATTTTGATTGCATGCTTAGTTTCTAAGTAAGTTTAGTGCTAATTTCCTCGAATGTTAGTCTAATAGCTTTTATTAGCTCGCGTTCGGCTCGGCTACGCACCGTGCGTCATGCGGCAGCGCCCCTCGGTCGGTTGGGCGGTAGGAGGGCTGCGTTTTGCTTGGGATCCGCGCGTAACAGCCTTCTGCTGGTTTCACACGGGCCACTTGACGGTGCAGTAACTGCATCGCCTCTTGAGAGATGCAGTCATTGCATGTCAACGTCCAAGACAAAAACAAGTGACCGAATTATTAGGGCTAGGAAAGTTCGAGCTGCACAAATGGCGCGGCAATTATCAAGGAATGGACAACAACACCAGCCTAGAGCCCCTGATGCTAAAAACAGAGGACGTAGCTAAAACTTTGCGGATATATTGGTCAAGTCTAGAGGACAAATTCCAATTCTGCTTTAACATAAATGTTTCCGCAATCGTCACGAAGAGATCAGTGCTGTCCGAATTGGCTCAGGTGTTTGATCCGTTAGGGTCCTTGAGTCCCTTGCTGATCCTGGGCAAGATTTTTTTTCAGTATCTTTGGCTTCTAAAGCAGGATTGCGACGAGGAGTTACCAGGAAGCTACGCAACTCAATGGCTGCGAAATAGAGAAGAACTGAAACTAATTTACAAATTTTCAATTCCGCGATCCTCAATTCCGATTACGGCCGACCTATGCACTTTGCAACTGTTTGGTTTCTCTGACGCATCCAACAGAGCTTACGGCGGCGTAGTTTATGCTCGTGTTAGGGATGAAGGGGGAGGAATTTCGGTGCGACTGGTAACGGCCAAGTCCAAAGTAGCCCCAGTTAGGGTAACATCATTGCCACGCTTAGAGTTACAAGGGGCATTGTTAGTGGCCAAGCTAATGGCAAAGGTATGCGCCTGTCTTCACATGCCGGTAGAGAAGGTTAACAATTTCACGGATTCCACAATTGTGTTAAATTGGCTGTCGTCACATGCTAGTCGATGGACCACCATCGTTGCCAACAGGGTGGCTCAAATACAAGAGCTCACACGTGTACAGGATTGGTTCAAGGTCGACACAAAATCAAACCCTGCAGATATTGTATCTAGGGGATTATTGGTAATTGAATTGAGCAAGTCAACGATGTGGTGGAACGGTCCAGAATTTTAATGGACGCAGCAGATGACTGGACCAAATTTAATTGGAGTGAGGAAATACAAACAGTGCCGGAGGAGAGGAAATGTAAGTTCTCGCTGACAGTTGGTAAGGTAGAAAGTAATGAGAAGTTAGATGTAGTGGGGAGATGCAAATTTGCAAATGATTTCCTCAAATTGCAGCGAGTTTTTAGCTATATTTTTCGCTGGCGTAGAATATCGTTGAGATCGAACTCAAATTAAGCAGGCAACCTTACTGAAGCTGAAATGGAGGGTGGATTGCGCTATATTGTGTATAATGTGCAGCAGTTGAGCTTGCACGAGGAATTCATTAAGCTTAAAGAGGGAAAGGTGATAAAATCAGCGAGAATTCAGAGTTTAAGCCCGTTTTTACAAGAGGAAGAGGAAACTATTATTCGAGTCGGCGGAAGGTTGTCCAATGCCGAATTGCCATTTGACACAAGGCATCCCATCTTAATGCCGAGCAACCATAAAGTGGTAGAGGCGCTTGTTGAACTCACACATCGAAAGAATTTACATGCCGGAGCACAATCGCTATACGCTTTTTTGCGACAGAGATATTGGGTAATCAATTGCAGGAAACTTGCCCGCAGGGTGATCAGTGGCTGCATACCATGCTTTCGTCGTCGGCCGCTCGCTGCAACACAGTTGATGGGAGCGCTGCCAGCTAGCCGAGTGCGAGGCTATATCTACCCCTTCGAGCGCGCTGGACTGGACTTTACTGGGCGAATATGGATGCACTTTCACATGCGAGGAAAACGCCCAGTAAAGGTGTATCTGTGCATATTTGTATGCTTCGCAACAAAGGCCTGCCATATAGAGATCGTGTCGGACTTAAGCTCAAATGCGATCATCGCGGCGCTAAAACGGTTCTTTGCAAGACGTGGATTGAGTTCTGACCTATATTGCGACAACGCCACCAATTTTGTAGGTGCGTCACGAGAGCTCAACAGAGCTTTCGACTCGCCAAGTCAGAAGCTCATTGACGACGAATGCAGCCAGCGAGGAGTCAGGTTTCACTTCATCCCCCCACGCTCCCCTCACTTTGGAGGATTATGGGAGAGTGCCGTGAAGGTGGCCAAACAGCTGCTTGTGAAATGCACCAACAGCACAGCACTAAACTACGAAGATCTTGCGACTGCCATCACACAAGTAGAAGCGGTGATGAATTCGAGACCTCTGCATCCCTTGTCATCGGACCCGAATGACTTCGAGGCGCTAACTCCCGGTCATTTCTTGGTTGGTCGACCCCTGAACGCGTTGTTCGACGCACTGTTGAAACTGTCCTTCAGCAACCATTGGAAACACATTCTAATGGTACGCCACATGTTCTGGCACCGCTGGTCGTCGGAATATTTGACGTTGCTGCAGAAGCGGACAAAGTGGAACACTGTACACCAACAACACCAACAACATTCAACTTGGTACACTGGTCCTTATTGCGAAAGACAACGCTCCGCCCGGACAATGGCTGCTGGGAAGAGTTGCAGAGTTACAGCCAGGAGCTGATGGTGCAGTTCGGGTTGTAACACTCAGGACCAAGACTGGATTATTTAAGCGCAACGTAGAAAAGCTCTGCCCACTACCTACAGAGGCCGATGAACTTAATGTTGGAAGGAGCTTCCAAGATGGGGAGAATGTAGACGCCCCTTAATAGAATATTGGATTAAATTACTTTATAAATGTTGACAATTTGAATATTTGAATTAATATGTAAATACTGCTAAGAATGTGAACTAATTTGAAGTTGGCACGTTACATTATGTACATATAAAGAAGCGCAATCGATAGTATCGTGGCAAAACGATCTGAATTATGATCACTAGATTTAAAAGACATACGAAGTAAAACGAACGAGCAAGGAACTACATCGAGCGGATTAAGGAAGGTCTTAATTGCGTAGACGGATTCCACTGGAAAACTGTTGGAGGGACTTAGCTCGTACAGAAAACAGAAGTTAAATTACCCTTATATAGGTGTCAAGTTTATGTTAATGCATCAATAAGTCATCTATTTTTTTCCTTTTGCAATTAAGGTTTGTTTGGTTGTATAAGAAGCCGTTTACTTTTCATTTGGTCAACGAAAATGTTTTCCTTTTGAAAACGAATATATCTTGCGGAATGTGAAAACGAGAGCCCCAATTTATGTGTATTCAAAAGTAAATCGGAAAACTTTTGTGAATGTGAAAAACAGAGCCTGGCTGAATATATCATATCATAATAATAAAATTAATCAATGAATCAGAATCAGCTGGATATGGTCCTACATTTTTGATATTTTCCTATCTTTAAAATTTGTGATGTATGTTATAGATTTTCATAATGGGCACCTTCGCCAGCACAATGTATTATGCAACATGTATCAGGTTTCATGTATCATGTTTTTGAGTTATTAAGCTTTTTCGGCTTTACGAAAGCAGCGAACACGTTCAGATAGCCTACCCACCCGATCCCATACAGTTGATACAATATCGACCGACACTTCAGAGTAGGATGGCAGGAGTCTTCAGGTATAGTGAGCGGATGGGCTCGGGTTGACAACACTATGGTCGGATCCGAGACAAAGCACAGATCATGATATTGTCCGAAGGAATTTTTCCAATAGTTAATTTGAGATCAGTCACTACTGATCAATTAAGACGTCAGTAAAGTGATGTCCTCACATAAGAAAAAAGTTGTTAGACTCGTCTAAGTCCATATCTGAATTAGACGACTTTTATATCGGACATGTGCTGCTCGTATATTGTGATATCAGAAGATGAAGCAAGCAATGAGGATAGAAAAACCGGGTAGATTTAATGTTACACACAGTAATTCCAGGTCTTGTTGAAATGTTGAAAGATATCGGTTTTGGGCCATTTCTCGGCAATACAACAAGATGGGTTGAATATGTTAAACCACAGGAGGAGAGTGCAGAGCTTCATGAGTAGGACTCTATTTATAATTCTGAAAAGAGAATAAGCTAATTCTTTGGATGGGTAAAAGTAGAGCGGGAAGAAGAGGATGAACTTTGGCTTGATTTTCAATAGGGAATGTTATGCGGCCTTATGTTTAGTCTCCACCACCAATTACTCCGGTGAAAATATAACAGAATAAAAAAACATACATACATCTTGAATGATGCTTATTCACTGTAATAAGTAATTTAAGCATCTCGACCTTCAGCCCATTAAGAGCCTATGGTAATTTAAGAAAATTTAGTTATTTGAGTGGTCCGAAATAATAAAACTACGTAATTTTTTTACCCGATTTTTCTGTTTAGCGAAAATGCAATTATCGTGCTAAATGCTGAAGTAAGAGTGTTAAGCTATTAAGCGTTTTTAATAACTGTTGCAAGTTTGATTTAAATAAAAAGTAGAGCGGGTTTAAATAAGAGGCACAATGTAGACCGACGTATGCGTATGTACATATGTTGCAATTTATTGATACACGAAAGCGAAAGTATGTATGTTAGTTGTATTTATGTGGGTATATGTGTGAACGACTGATGAACAACGATGCGATTCTGATGGCTATGAACATCAACTCCAGACTAACTAAGGCAGGCGGACTGACTTGGCCGTGCCCTAATGCAGGCGAGCGTACAAAGAGAGCGATAGAAGGAGAGCGCTATAGCTGCAGCTAATCCCATAGCTCGGGCTGAAGCTAAGCCGAGAACGAAACAATAGATAGAGCGCGAGAGAACGGCAGGAACGAAGAAGGCGGACAGAGAGTCGAAAGAACGGCTGCTGCTGTGCGTAAGCATTGCGGCAAGCAATGATTTTGTACAGTGGGCAGTGCAAAAATCGAACAGTAGTGGTGACTTACGTAAGGCTGCACCACTGGATATAATTTAAAGTATTTATGCTGCTTGACCCGACAAAGAGCCATATGAAAATAATAATAAAACTTTGTCAAGACCAGATTAAAATGTTTCCAAGAAGAGTGTTCGGAGCAGAACCCAGCCGATTAGCTGCTTGCCAAATAGCACCTAATTCTGGGCCCTCAGCCGCTTATTTTGTTTGTTACTTATGTCTATGTCACTCATTTGTTTGTTAAAGCTCTGCGCTTTCTTGCCCTGCTAAACGCTCTCTGCCAGCTCGCTCTTCGCTATCTCCGCTTTGCGTCTGCCTACCGACGTCGGCCGAGCGAAGCTGCGCGTAGCGATCGGAGCGGCAATGTAAAGGGCAGGCAAGCCACACTTGCAATTTGGATGTCACGCATTAAAGAACATATCGTAATTTTATTTCTGCGCCGAGTTTTATTTAATTCGAAATAATTAGTCGGCCGATTGGGGATAAAAAACATTATCTCCACAAAGAGTATTTTGGTATTTAATTATCTCAGATATTCGCATAGATAATATTTTCAATCTCTGTCAATTATTATGATCCCCAAATCTCATCAAAATCGACTGCAGTTTAGGAGCGGCCCTTAATGCTTTTGCTTTGTATCAAAAAAATTACATCATTATATGTGAGGTCTGGGGCTCTCATTTTAATGTTTCCAATTCCTCGGCTATGCAGTAATTTCCGCAAGGGAATTTCCGTCGGTTTACGTATAATAATAAGTCGGCAGTTTCGGCTCCAAATTTTCGTTTTCTGTGTAGGTTCCTTGTTAGTTCTTCCTGGTGCTCTGGCGGTATGAAAATCTTCTTTAGCTGGGTTGGCTTTAACTTCTTCCCATGTCGGAATTGCGAGTAGTTTCTTAGTTTTTATACCCGATACTCAAAATGAGTATTGGGGTATATTAGATTTGTGGTAAAAGTGGATGTGTGTAACGTCCAGAAGGAATCGTTTCCGACCCCATAAAGTATATATATTCTTGATCAGCATCAATAGCCGAGTCGATTGAGACCTGTCTGTCTGTCCGTCTGTCCGTCCGTCCGTCCGTCCGTCCGTCCGTCCGTCCGTCCCCTTCAGCGCCTAGTGCTCAAAGAATATAAGAGCTAGAGCAACGATGTTTTGGATCCAGACTTCTGTGATATGTCACTGCTACAAAAATATTTCAAAACTTCGCCCCGCCCTCTTCCGCCCCCACAAAAGACGAAAATCTGTGGCATCCACATTTTTAAAGATACGATAAAACCAAAAACGCAGAATCGTAGTGGATGACTATGTGTTCTAGAGTGTAAAATCTAAACCAGATCGTATAATTATTATAGCCAGAATCAAGAAAACAATTTCATTCTTTCTCGCTCTGTCTCTCTCTAACACACAGGTTTCATGGTCGGTTTTGCCAATTGCAAAATATGAGTTCAAGGATCTCAGAACCCATAAGAGCTAGAGCAACCAAATTTGGTATCCACACCCCTGTGATATCGGACCTTGACCGTTTCGTGTCCAAATTTCGCCACACCCCCTTCCGCCCCCGCAAAGGACGAAAATCTGGGGCATCCACAAATCTCAGAGACTATTAAGGCTAGAGTAACCAAATTTGGTATCCACACTTCTGTTAGATCTCACTATAAAACGTATATCTCAGAATTTCGCAGCACCCCCTTCCGCCCCCACAAAGAACGAAAATCTGTTGCATCCACGATATTGCACATTCGAGAAAACTAAAAACGCAGAATCATAGATAATGACCATATCTATGAGATTGCTGAATCTGGATCAGATCAGATCATTTTTATAGCCAATAGGAACAAATCAATTTGCAGTGGCTACGCAGCCACCGACGTCACGCTCAGACTGATTTTCTGTCTCTCTCGCACGCACTCTTTGTCGTGTCGTTTAATATTAGCGGCGTCTGCCGGAGGAGAGCCATACTGACTAAGTATCGGGTATAAATGTAGAGTTGCGGTGTCCGCAGCAACTCACAACGTTCCCGCTCGTTTTATTTATTTTGTAAGAGAAGGTTAACTATTTCACGGATTCCACAATTGTGTTAAATTGGCTGTCGTCACATGTTAGTCGATGGACCACCTTCGTTGCCAACAGGGTGGCCCAAACGTGTACAGGATTGGTTCAAGGTCGACACAAAATCAAACCCTGCAGATATTGTATCTAGGGGATTATTGGTAATTGAATTGAGCAAGTCAACGATGTGGTGGAACGGTCCAGAATTTTTAATGGACGCAGCAGATGATTGGACCAAATTTAATTGGAGTGAGGAAATACAAACAGGGCCGGAGGAGAGGAAATGTAAGTTCTCGCTGACAGTTGGTAAGGTAGAAAGTAATGAGAAGTTAGATGTAGTGGGGAGATGCAAATTTGCAAATGATTTCCTCAAATTGCAGCGAGTTTTTAGCTATATTTTTCGCTGGCGTAGAATATCGTTGAGATCGAACTCAAATTAAGCAGGCAACCTTATTGCGCTATATTGTGTATAATGTGCAGCAGTTGAGCTTGCACGAGGAATTCATTAAGCTTAAAGAGGGAAAGGTGATACAATCAGCGAGAATTCAGAGTTTAAGCCCGTTTTTACAAGAGGAAGAGGGAATAACTATTATTCGAGTCGGCGGAAGGTTGTCCAATGCCGACAGAGATATTGGGTAATCAATTGCAGGAAACTTGCCCGCAGGGTGATCCATGGCTGCATACCATGCTTTCGTCGTCGGCCGCTCGCTGCAATACAGTTGATGGGAGCGCTGCCAGCTAGCCGAGTGCGAGGCTATATCTACCCCTTCGAGCGCGCTGGACTGGACTTTACTGGGCCAATATGGATGCACTTTCACTTGCGAGGAAAACGCCCAGTAAAGGTGTATCTGTGCATATTTGTATGCTTCGCAACAAAGGCCTGCCATATAGAGATCGTGTCGGACTTAAGCTCAAATGCGATCATCGCGGCGCTAAAACGGTTCTTTGCAAGACGTGGATTGAGTTCTGACCTATATTGCGACAACGCCACCAATTTTGTAGGTGCGTCACGAGAGCTCAACAGAGCTTTCGACTCGCCAAGTCAGAAGCTCATTGACGACGAATGCAGTTAGCGAGGAGTCAGGTTTCACTTCATCCCCCCACGCTCCCCTCACCTTGGAGGATTATGGGAGAGTGCCGTGAAGGTGGCCAAACAGCTGCTTGTGAAATGCACCAACAGCACAGCACTAAACTACGAAGATCTTGCGACTGCCATCACACAAGTAGAAGCGGTGATGAATTCGAGACCTTTGCATCCCTTGTCATCGGACCCGAATGACTTCGAGGCGCTAACTCCCGGTCATTTCTTGGTTGGTCGACCCCTGAACGCGTTGTTCGACGCACTGTTGAAACTGTCCTTGAGCAACCATTGGAAACGCATTCTAATGGTACGCCACATGTTCTGGCACCGCTGGTCGTCGGAATATTTGACGTTGCTGCAGAAGCGGACAAAGTGGAACACTGTAGCCAACAACATTCAACTTGGTACACTGGTCCTTATTGCGGAAGACAACGCTCCGCCCGGACAATGGCTGCTGGGAAGAGTTGCAGAGTTACAGCCAGGAGCTGATGGTGCAGTTCGGGTTGTAACACTCAGGACCAAGACTGGATTGTTTAAGCGCAACGTACATAAGCTCTGCCCACTGCCTACTGATGCCGATGAACTTAATGTTGGAAGGAGCTTCCAAGATGGGGAGAATGTAGACGCCCCTTAATAGAATATTGGATTAAATTACCTTATAAAGGTTGACAATTTGAATATTTGAATTAATATGTAAATACTGCTAAAAATGTGAATTAATTTGAAGTTGTCACGTTACATTATGTACATATAAAGAAGCGCAATCGATAGTATCGTGGCAAAACGATCTGAATGATGATCACTAGATTTAAGAGACATACGAAATAAAACGAACGAGCAGGAACTACATCGAGCGGATTAAGGAAGGTCTTAATTGGGTAGACGGATTCCACTGGAAAACTGTTGGAGGGACTTAGCTCGTACAGAAAAAAGAAGTTAAATTACCCTTATATAGGTGTCAAGTTTATGTTAATGCATCAATAAGTCATCTATTTTTTTCCTTTTGCAATTAAGGTTTGTTTGGTTGTATAAGAAGCCGTTTACTTTTTATTTGGTCAACGAAAATGTTTTCCTTTTGAAAACGAATATATCTTGCGGAATGTGAAAACGAGAGCCCCAATTTATGTGTATTCAAAAGTAAATCGGAAAACTTTTGTGAATGTGAAAAACAGAGCCTGGCTGAATATATCATATCATAATAATCAAATTAATCAATGAATCAGAATCAGCTGGATATGGTCCTACATTTTCGATATTTTCCGATCTTTAAAATTTCTGATGTATGTAATAGATTTGCATAATGGCACCTTCACCAGCACAATGTATTATGCAACATGTATCAGGTTTCATGTATCATGTTTTTGAGTTATTAAGCTTTTTCGGCTTTACGAAAGCAGCGAACACGTTCAGATAGCATACCCACCCGATCCCATACAGTTGATACAATATCGACCGACACTTCAGAGTAGGATGGCAGGAGTCTTCAGGTATAGTGAGCGGATGGGCTCGGGTTGACAACACTATGGTCGGATCCGAGACAAAGCACAGATCATGATATTGTCCGAAGGAATTTTTCCAATAGTTAATTTGAGATAGTGACTGATCAATGAAGACGTCAGTAAAGTGATGTCCTCACATAAGAAAAAAGTTGTTAGACTCGTCTAAGTCCATATCTGATTTAGACGACTTTTATATCGGACATGTGCTGCTCGTATATTGTGATATCAGAAGATGAAGCAAGCAATGAGGATAGAAAAACCGGGTAGATTTAATGTTACACACAGTAATTCCAGGTCTTGTTGAAATGTTGAAAGATATCGGTTTTGGGCCATTTCTCGGCAATACAATAAGATGGGTTGAATATGTTAAACCACAGAAGGAGAGTGCAGAGCTTCATGAGTAGGACTCTATTTATAATTCTGAAAAGAGAATAAGCTAATTCTTTGGATGGGTAAAAGTAGAGCGGGAAGAAGAGGATGAACCTTGGCTTGATTTTCAATAAGGAATGTTATGCGGCCTTATGTTTAGTCTCCACCACCAATTGCTCCGGTGAAAATATAACATGGGAAACGTTGTGAGTTGCTGCGGACACCGCAACTCTACAGTTATACCCGATACTAAGTCAGTATGGCTCTTCTCCGGCAGACGCCGCTAATATTAAACGACACGACAAAGAGTGCGTGCGAGAGAGACAGAAAATCAGTCTGAGCGTGACGTCGGGCGCTGCGTAGCCACTGCAAATTGATTTGTTCCTATTGGCTATAAAAATGATCTGATCCAGATTGAATCCAGATTCAGCAATCTGATAGATATGGTCATTATCTATGATTCTGCGTTTTTAGTTTTCTCGAATGTGCAATATTGTGGATGCAACAGATTTTCGTCCTTTGTGTAGGCGGAAAGGGGTGGGGTGAAATTTTGAAATACACGTTTTATAGTAAGATCTAACAGGAGTGCGAATACCAAATTTGGTTACTCTAGCCTTAATAGTCTCTGAGATTTTTGAGTATCCCCAGATGTTCGTCCTTTGCGGGGGCGGTAGGGGGTGTGGCGAAATTTTGAAACAAACTCGTCTCGGTCTGATATATTAGGAGTGTGGATACCAAATTTGGTTGCTCTAGCTTTTGTAGTCTCTGAGATCTAGGCGCTAATGTTTTATTCTAAGCAAAGCCGCCTATGCTACGTGTGTAATTCAGATCGTTTTGCCACGATTCTATCGATTGCGCTTCTTTATATGTACATAATGTAACGTGCCAACTTCAAATTAATTCACATTTTTAGCAGTATTTACATATTAATTCAAATATTCAAATTGTCAACCTTTATAAGGTAATTTAATCCAATATTCTATTAAGGGGCGTCTACATTCTCCCCATCTTGGAAGCTCCTTCCAACATTAAGTTCATCGGCATCAGTAGGCAGTGGGCAGAGCTTATGTACGTTGCGCTTAAACAATCCAGTCTTGGTCCTGAGTGTTACAACCCGAACTGCACCATCAGCTCCTAGCTGTAACTCTGCAACTCTTCCCAGCAGCCATTGTCCGTGCGGAGCGTTGTCTTCCGCAATAAGGACCAGTGTACCAAGTTGAATGTTGTTGGCGAGAAAAAATTAAATTGTTTTCTTGATGCTGGCTATAATAATAATAGGATCCAATTCAGATTCCGCAGTCTTAAAGATATGGTCATTCTCTACAATTCTACGTTTTTGGTTTTCTCATATCTTTAAAATTGTGGATGCCACAGATTTTCGTTCTTTGTGGGGGCGGAAGTGGGCGGGGCGAAGTTTTGAAATATTTTTGTAGCAGTGACATATCACAGAAGTCTGGGTCCAAAGCATCGTTGCTCTAGCTTTTATAGTCTTTGAGCACTAGGCGCTGAAGGGGACGGACAGACGGACGGACGGACAGACGGACAGACAGACAGGGCTCAATCGACTCGGCTATTGATGCTGATCAAGAATATATATACTTTATGGGGTCGGAAACGATTCCTTCTGGACGTTACACACATCCCCTTTTACCACAAATCTAATATACCCCAATACTCATTTTGAGTATCGGGTATAAAAACATACATACATGTTGAATGATGCTTATTCACTGTAATAAGTAATTTAGGCATCTCGACCTTCAGCCCATTAAGAGCCTATGGTAATTTAAGAAAATTTAGTTATTTGAGTGGTCCGAAATAATAAAACTACGTTACGTAATTTTTTTACCCGATTTTTCTGTTTAGCGAAAATGCAATTATCGTGCTAAATGCTGAAGTAAGAGTGTTAAGCTATTAAGCGTTTTTAATAACTGTTTCAAGTTTGATTTAAATAAAAAGTAGAGCGGGTTTAAATAAGAGGCACAATGTAGACCGACGTATGCGTATGTACATATGTTGCAATTTATTGATACACGAAAGCGAAAGTACGTATGTTAGTTGTATTTATGTGGGTATATGTCTGAACGACTGATGAACAACGATGCGATTCTGACGGCTACGAACATCAACTCCAGACTAACTAAGGCAGGCGGACCGACTTGGCCGTGCCCTAATGCAGGCGAGCGTACAAAGAGAGCGATAGAAGGAGAACGCTATAGCTGCAGCGTAAGCATAGCGGCAAGCAATGATTTTGTACAGTGGGCAGTGCAAAAATCGAACAGTAATGGTGACTTACGTAAGGCTGCACCACTGGCTATAATTTAAAATATTTATGCTGCTTGACCCGACAAAGAGCCATATGAAAATAATAATAAAACTTTGTCAAAACCAGATTAAAATGTTTCCAAGAAGAGTATTTTGGTATTAAATTATCTCAGATATTCGCATAGATAATATTTTCAATCTCTGTCAATTATTATGATCCCCAAATTTTATCAAAATCGACTGCAGCTTAGGAGCGGCCCTTAATGCTTTTGCTTTGTATCAAAAAAATGACATCATTAGATGTGAGGGCTGGGGCTCTCATTTTAATGCTTCCAATTCCTCGGCTATGCAGTAATTTCCGCAAGGGAATTTCCGTCGGTTTACGTATAATAATAAGTCGGCAGTTTCGGCTCCAAATTTTCGTTTTCTGTGTAGGTTCCTTGTTAGTTCTTCCTGGTGCTCTGGCGGTATGAAATTCTTCTTTGGCTGGGTTGGCTTTAACTTTTTCCCATGTCGGAATTGCGAGTAGTTTCTTAGTTTTTTATTTTGTTAGAGAAGGTTAACTATTTCACGTATTCCACAATTGTGTTAAATTGGCTGTCGTCACATGTTAGTCGATGGACCACCTTCGTTGCCAACAGGGTGGCTCAAACGTGTACAGGATTGGTTCAAGGTCGACACAAAATCAAACCCTGCAGATATTGTATCTAGGGGATTATTGGTAATTGAATTGAGCAAGTCAACGATGTGGTGGAACGGTCAGGAATTTTTAATGGACGCAGCAGATGACTGGAACAAATTTAATTGAAGTGAGGAAATACAAACAGTGCCGGAGGAGAGGAAATGTAAGTTCTCGCTGACAGTTGGTAAGGTAGAAAGTAATGAGAAGTTAGATGTCGTGGGGAGATGCAAATTTGCAAATGATTTCCTCAAATTGCAGCGAGTTTTTAGCTATATTTTTCGCTGGCGTAGAATATCGTTGAGATCGAACTCAAATTAAGCAGGCAACCTTACTGAAGCTGAAATGGAGGGCGGATTGCGCTATATTGTGTATAATGTGCAGCTGTTGAGCTTGCACGAGGAATTCATTAAGCTTAAAGAGGGAAAGGTGATACAATCAGCGAGAATTCAGAGTTTAAGCCCGTTTTTACAAGAGGAAGAGGGAATAACTATTATTCGAGTCGGCGGAAGGTTGTCCAATGCCGACAGAGATATTGGGTAATCAATTGCAGGAAACTTGCCCGCAGGGTGATCCATGGCTGCATACCATGCTTTCGTCGTCGGCCGCTCGCTGCAACACAGTTGATGGGAGCGCTGCCAGCTAGCCGAGTGCGAGGCTATATCTACCCCTTCGATCGCGCTGGACTGGACTTTACTGGGCCAATATGGATGCACTTTCACATGCGAGGAAAACGCCCAATAAAGGTGTATCTGTGCATATTTGTATGCTTCGCAACAAAGGCCTGCCATATAGAGATCGTGTCGGACTTAAGCTCAAATGCGATCATCGCGGCGCTAAAACGGTTCTTTGCAAGACGTGGATTGAGTTCTGACCTATATTGCGACAACGCCACCAATTTTGTAGGTGCGTCACGAGAGCTCAACAGAGCTTTCGACTCGCCAAGTCAGAAGCTCATTGACGACGAATGCAGTTAGCGAGGAGTCAGGTTTCACTTCATCCCCCCACGCTCCCCTCACTTTGGAGGATTATGGGAGAGTGCCGTGAAGGTGGCCAAACAGCTGCTTGTGAAATGCACCAACAGCACAGCACTAAACTACGAAGATCTTGCGACTGCCATCACACAAGTAGAAGCGGTGATGAATTCGAGACCTCTGCATCCCTTGTCATCGGACCCGAATGACTTCGAGGCGCTACCTCCCGGTCATTTCTTGGTTGGTCGACCCCTGAACGTGTTGTTCGACGCACTGTTGAAACTGTCCTTGAGCAACCATTGGAAACGCATTCTAATGGTACGCCACATGTTCTGGCACCGCTGGTCGTCGGAATATTTGACGTTGCTGCAGAAGCGGACAAAGTGGAACACTGTAGCCAACAACATTCAACTTGGTACACTGGTCCTTATTGCGGAAGACAACGCTCCGCCCGGACAATGGCTGCTGGGAAGAGTTGCAGAGTTACAGCCAGGAGCTGATGGTGCAGTTCGGGTTGTAACACTCAGGACCAAGACTGGATTGTTTAAGCGCAACGTACATAAGCTCTGCCCACTGCCTACTGATGCCGATGAACTTAATGTTGGAAGGAGCTTCCAAGATGGGGAGAATGTAGACGCCCCTTAATAGAATATTGGATTAAATTACCTTATAAAGGTTGACAATTTGAATATTTGAATTAATATGTAAATACTGCTAAAAATGTGAATTAATTTGAAGTTGTCACGTTACATTATGTACATATAAAGAAGCGCAATCGATAGTATCGTGGCAAAACGATCTGAATGATGATCACTAGATTTAAGAGACATACGAAATAAAACGAACGAGCAGGAACTACATCGAGCGGATTAAGGAAGGTCTTAATTGGGTAGACGGATTCCACTGGAAAACTGTTGGAGGGACTTAGCTCGTACAGAAAAAAGAAGTTAAATTACCCTTATATAGGTGTCAAGTTTATGTTAATGCATCAATAAGTCATCTATTTTTTTCCTTTTGCAATTAAGGTTTGTTTGGTTGTATAAGAAGCCGTTTACTTTTCATTTGGTCAACGAAAATGTTTTCCTTTTGAAAACGAATATATCTTGCGGAATGTGAAAACGAGAGCCCCAATTTATGTGTATTCAAAAGTAAATCGGAAAACTTTTGTGAATGTGAAAAACAGAGCCTGGCTGAATATATCATATCATAATAATCAAATTAATCAATGAATCAGAATCAGCTGGATATGGTCCTACATTTTCGATATTTTCCGATCTTTAAAATTTCTGATGTATGTAATAGATTTGCATAATGGCACCTTCACCAGCACAATGTATTATGCAACATGTATCAGGTTTCATGTATCATGTTTTTGAGTTATTAAGCTTTTTCGGCTTTACGAAAGCAGCGAACACGTTCAGATAGCCTACCCACCCGATCCCATACAGTTGATACAATATCGACCGACACTTCAGAGTAGGATGGCAGGAGTCTTCAGGTATAGTGAGCGGATGGGCTCGGGTTGACAACACTATGGTCGGATCCGAGACAAAGCACAGATCATGATATTGTCCGAAGGAATTTTTCCAATAGTTAATTTGAGATCAGTCACTACTGATCAATTAAGACGTCAGTAAAGTGATGTCCTCACATAAGAAAAAAGTTGTTAGACTCGTCTAAGTCCATATCTGATTTAGACGACTTTTATATCGGACATGTGCTGCTCGTATATTGTGATATCAGAAGATGGAGCAAGCAATGAGGATAGAAAAACCGGGAAGATTTAATGTTACACACAGTAATTCCAGGTCTTGTTGACTTGGATAGATAAATGTTCCGATGTGAAGTTGGAGTCCACTGCAATCAAAGCGTCTCCTCCACGTGGAGACGAACAGTCATTTCTAAACGTTTGAGACCGACCTGCTTAAACTTCGGAGATGAAGATATCGGTTTTGGGCCATTTCTCGGCAATACAATAAGATGGGTTGAATATGTTAAACCACAGAAGGAGAGTGCAGAGCTTCATGAGTAGGACTTTATTTATAATTCTGAAAAGAGAATAAGCTAATTTTTTGGATGGGTAAAAGTAGAGCGGGAAGAAGAGGATGAACTTTGGCTTGATTTTCAATAGGGAATGTCATGCGGCCTTATGTTAAGACTCCACCACCAATTGCTCCGGTGAAAATATAACAGAATAAGAAAACATACATACATCTTGAATGATGCTTATTCACTGTAATAAGTAATTTAAGCATCTCGACCTTCAGCTCATTAAGAGCCTATGGTAATTTAAGAAAATTTAGTTTTTTGTGTGGTCCGAAATAATAAAATTACGTAACTTTTTTACCCGATTTTTCTGTTTAGCGAAAATGCAATTATCGTGCTAAATGCTGAAGTAAGAGTGTTAAGCTATTAAGCGTTTTTAATAACGGTTGCAAGTTTGATTTAAATAAAAAGTAGAGCGGGTTTAAATAAGAGGCACAATGTAGACCGACGCATGCGTATGTACATATGTTGCAATTTATTGATACACGAAAGCGAAAGTATGTATGTTAGTTGTATTTATGTGGGTATATGTGTGAACGACTGATGAACAACGATGCGATTCTGATGGCTATGAACATCAACTCCAGACTAACTAAGGCAGGCGGACTGACTTGGCCGTGCCCTAATGCAGGCGAGCGTACAAAGAGAGCGATAGAAGGAGAGCGCTATAGCTGCAGCTAATCCCATAGCTCGGGCTGAAGCTAAGCCGAGAACGAAACAATAGATAGAGCGCGAGAGAACGGCAGGAACGAAGAAGGCGGACAGAGAGTCGAAAGAACGGCTGCTGCTGTGCGTAAGCATTGCGGCAAGCAATGATTTTGTACAGTGGGCAGTGCAAAAATCGAACAGTAATGGTGATTTACGTAAGGCTGCACCACTGGCTATAATTTAAAGTATATATGCTGCTTGACCCGACAAAGACCCATATTAAAATAATAATACAACTTTGTCAAAACTAGATTAAAATATTTCCAAGAAGAGTATTTTGGTATTTAATTATCTCAGATATTCGCATAGATAATATTTTCAATCTCTGTCAATTATTATGATCCCCAAATCTCATCAAAATCGACTGCAGTTTAGGAGCGGCCCTTAATGCTTTTGCTTTGTATCAAAAAAATGACATCATTAGATGTGAGGTCTGGGGCTCTCATTTTAATGTTTCCAATTCCTCGGCTATGCAGTAATTTCCGCAAGGGAATTTCCGTCGGTTTACGTATAATAATAAGTCGGCAGTTTCGGCTCCAAATTTTCGTTTTCTGTGTAGGTTCCTTGTTAGTTCTTCCTGGTGCTCTGGCGGTATGAAAATCTTCTTTAGCTGGGTTGGCTTTAACTTCTTCCCATGTCGGAATTGCGAGTAGTTTCTTAGTTTTTTATTTTGTTAGAGAAGGTTAACTATTTCACGTATTCCACAATTGTGTTAAATTGGCTGTCGTCACATGTTAGTCGATGGACCACCTTCGTTACCAACAGGGTGGCCCAAACGTGTACAGGATTGGTTCAAGGTCGACACAAAATCAAACCCTGCAGATATTGTATCTAAGGGATTATTGGTAATTGAATTGAGCAAGTCAACGATGTGGTGGAACGGTCCAGCATTTTTAATGGGCGCAGCAGATGACTGGACCAAATTTAATTGGAGTGAGGAAATACAAACAGTGCCGGAGGAGAAGAAATGTAAGTTTTCGCTGACAGTTGGTAAGGTAGAAAGTAATGAGAAGTTAGATGTCGTGGGGAGATGCAAATTTGCAAATGATTTCCTCAAATTGCAGCGAGTTTTTAGCTATATTTTTCGCTGGCGTAGAATATCGTTGAGATCGAACTCAAATTAAGCAGGCAACCTTACTGAAGCTGAAATGGAGGGCGAATTGCGCTATATTGTGTATAATGTGCAGCAGTTGAGCTTGCACGAGGAATTCATTAAGCTTAAAGAGGGAAAGGTGATAAAATCAGCGAGAATTCAGAGTTTAAGCCCGTTTTTACAAGAGGAAGAGGGAATAACTATTATTCGAGTCGGCGGAAGGTTGTCCAATGCCGAATTGCCATTTGACACAAGTTATCCCATCTTAATGCCGAGCAACCATAAAGTGGTAGAGGCGCTTGTTGAACTCACACATCGAAAGAATTTACATGCCGGAGCACAATCGCTATACGCTTTTTTGCGAGAGAGATATTGGGTAGGAATTGCAGCAATCAATTGCAGGAAACTTGCCCGCAGGGTGATCCGTGGCTGCATACCATGCTTTCGTCGTCGGCCGCTCGCTGCAACACAGTTGATGGGAGCGCTGCCAGCTAGCCGAGTGCGAGGCTATATCTACCCCTTCGAGCGCGCTGGACTGGACTTTACAGGGCCAATATGGATGCACTTTCACATGCGAGGAAAACGCCCAGTAAAGGTGTTTTTTTTTTTTTTTTTTTTTTTTTTAAATTCCATTTAATTGCTCGTATTTACAACTTATTTTATACTTAAAGCAAACTATATTAAAGGTTAGGCTATGCAAGCCCAACATGTGTGGTACGGCCATGAAGCAATGCTTCACACATGTGCAGGCTTCGTTTAGACTAACTGGACTCTTGTCTGGTGCTCAACAGCGCGCAGTTCCCTCATAATGGTCGCCGCGAAGCAGCTCGTCGCCTCCCAGCTTTCCGGGGACAGGAGCATGCACGGCACCAAGCTCTGCTTGACTACGGCTCCACCCAGCGCTTCTTTTAGCCGCTGGCGCTGCGCTGCGAACCTGCCACACGAAAATATCTCATGCTCGGCATCCTCCTCCACGTAGTGCCCGCACCAAGAGCATTCTGCGGAGTCCGCGTGCCCGAAGCGATGAAGGTAGCTTCGGAAGCAGCCGTGACCACTGAGGAGCTGAGTCAGGTAAAAGTTGACCTGCCCGTGCTTCCTGCTTACCCACGCGTCGATGGACGGGATAAGCTGGTGGGTCCAACGCCCCTTAGTGGTCGTGTCCCAGCGCTGTTGCCACCTTCTGAGACTCTCCTGTTTGCACGCCATGCGTACCTGCCTTTTCGCCGCCGCGTCCATTCCCCATGTGCCATTGCCATGTGTTTCCTGGTAGTATGTGGACCGTTCCTCCGCCAGGAATTCCAGGGGTGCTATGCCCGCGATCACGTGTGCTGCCTCGTCCGAGACCGTTCGGAAGGCACTGGTGATCCGAATCGAAGAGAGGCGGTGCGTGGCTGCCAGACCCCGTGCGTAGCTCGCTGCTCGAAGGGCCTTTGCCCAGATTGGCGCCGCATATAGCATCACCGGCACTCGTTAGCAGTTGTCGCCGCCATTGCTTTGGTCCTCGGGTGTTCAGCATTAACCTCGAGAGCGCACCGTTGGTGGTCGCCGCCTTCGTGCCCATGTAGACCAAGTGCTCCCGAAAGCAGAGACGTGTGTCCACTAGGACACCAAGGTATTTGATAGTGCGCTTAGACTAAACCAGGGTACCTGCCACTGAGATGTTGGCCGTCTCGACTTTCTTCCGGCTGGATACCAGCACTGCCTCTGTTTTGTGGGGTGCGAGTTCGAGCCCGACCAGGTCCAGCCACTGTTGAATGCGCGCTATCGTTTGGTTGCAGGTCGTTTCCACGACGGACAGGTCTTTTGCCACCACTAGGACAGCCACATCGTCTGCAAAACCCACCATGTGTACTCCGTGGGGGAGGCTGAGTCGCAAGATGCCGTCATACATTGCGTTCCACAGAGTGGGGCCAAGCACTGAACCCTGCGGGATGCCTGCCGATACCTCGTATTCCTCCGTGCCAGCCTGCGTGTCGTACAAAAGCAGCCTTCTCTCAAAGTAGCTTTGTACCATCCGCTGCAGGTACCTGGGTGTGTCGAAACTCTCCAGCGCCCTTAGGATGCAGCTCCACCTCGCCGTGTTGAACGCGTTCTTAATGTCTAGAGTGACTACTAGGCAATACTCTTTCCCGCCGCCTTTCCACCGAGTGCCGGCAATTGCACCGGAGGCAATGTCCACCACCTTACGAACGGCGTCTATCGTGGATCGGGCCTTGCGAAAGCCGTATTGGTGCGGTGAAAGGTCGCCAGCCTCCGCGATGGAGCGTTCCAGTCGCGCGCAAACCACCTTCTCAAGCAGTTTACCCGCGGTGTCGATCAGGCAGATAGGCCTATACGACGACGCTGTCCCCGGCGGCTTGCCTGGCTTGGGAATAAGCACTAGCTTCTGTACTTTCTACCTCACAGGGAACACTCCTTCCCGAAGGCACTGATTTAGCAGCTTCGCAAAGATGTCCGGACGCGTGGAGAGGGCGAGCAAGAGGGCTCTGTTCGGGATAGAGTCCGGCCCAGGAGCCTTGTTCGGGCTGATGCTCCTGGCTGCGCGTTCGACTTCCTCGAGTGACACCTCCTCGATGTGTGCCTGACTGTGCGGTTGCAGTGTGAGGCAACGGACATCCCCGATGTGGTCAGCCCTGTGCGGAAAGAGTTCCTCCACGATGGATCTTGTCGTGTCGGGGTCCGATGGGGGTGCCTGCCTCTTGGCGCAAAGTTTGTTCGTCACCAACTTGTACGCCCTTCCCCATGGGTCCTGCTCCGCAGAGTCACATAGCTTGAGAAAGCACTGGCGCTTGCTATCCCTAATGGCCGCCTTGAGGGCCCTTCTGCAGTCCCTAAACATGGATTGCCATTGCGGAAAGGCAGTGCTTCCGCGCGAGCGCTGGTAGCGGCGTCGAGCTTGGTTGCATTCCAGGCGTAGCGCGGCAATGTCCTAGTTCCACCAGAACACAGGTTGGTGGTGGCGACCGTAGTGCTTCCTCTGCACCATGGTGGCAGTGCATGCTGCCTCCAGATGCTCCATGACATGGTTGGCCATGCATTCAGCATTTCCATTCGCCGTGAGGTTGGACATAAGCTCCATGAACAGGGCCGTATTGAGCGTTTCGGCGCGATAGCATCTCCATCTGGGCGCAGCTGTCTCTACGCTAGACGTCTGTTGGCCTGTGTCCCATATAATTGCCCTGTGGTCGCTCCCTGTGTAGATGTTGCTGATGCTCCAGCCCGATGAATTAAAAAGTGAGCTGCTGACAAATGTAAGGTCGATGACCGATCCTATTCCTGCTCTGGAGAAGGTATGCTGGTTTCCCTCGTTGAGGAGCGCGATGTCCAGGGGCGCAATGATCTCCAGCAGAGCTCTACCTCTCGCATTCGTCGCCACGCTTCCCCACTCCTCAGCCCACGCGTTGAAGTCCCCTCCAATGGCTACTGGGTGACGTTCTCTAGCATCAGCCGCTAGGTTGTCTAGAGTACCTGCGAACTCGGAGAGCGTCAGGCTTGGGGCAAGGTAGACGCTGTATATCCACACACCTCCGACCTTGGCGCGCACAAGCCCAGCAGCAGCGCTTGAGAGGGAAAGCTGCAATGGCGTGGCCCCGCATAGCCTTATCGCGGCCTTTTTGGTGGCATCCAAGATGAACCCAGGGGACTCCCTAGTTTGATATGGCTCGCTGAGGATGGCGAGGTCAATTGCCAATTCTCTTATGGATTGGCTCAGCAGGTCTTGAGCCGCAGCGCAGTGGTTGAGGTTGAGCTGCATAACCTTCATTATTGGGCCGGCAAGCTGGGCACGCTCCTGGCTGCTGGACATCTCCTGCTACCCGCATAGCGGTGCAGATGAAACACCGCGGATCGCTTTGACAGGTTGCCGCCTTGTGCCCGTTCACGCCGCATCTGAGGCAGCATCCGGTGCGATCCACCGCGCTCTTGCACCTGATTGCTAGATGCCCAAACTCCAGACACCAGTAGCATCGTCGTTGAGCTGTCCGCTCCCGGATCCTACAGCTTGTCCATCCGACTTTAAGTTTCCCCACCATGAGCAGGGCTCTTGCCTGCACGGGCGGCAGGCACACAACTGCCAGTTGCGTACCAGCGAACGATGGCCTCAGGCTTTTAATGGTGCTGGTGTCCACGCTGGGGGCGTCTATCGATGCAGCTATCGCTGCTGCGATGTCCTCCTTCTCGACCAGGCTGTCGAGATCCCTGACCTCCACGCAGAGTTCTTCTGACACCGCCCTGATGCCCATCTGCAGTCCCAGTGCCGCGCTGATATCCTCCTTGAGCTTAGCTGTGTTGCTTTTGCTCGCGCCGTTGAGCTCGAGCAGCAGCTCGCCCTTTGCCGTCCTCCGGATTCTGTTAACATTATCCCCTACCTCCTGCAGCTTGCCATCCTGGCGCCTGGTGACCATACGGAGGATGTCGCTATAGCTAAGCTCGCCCTGGGGTTGAATGATTATTGCGTCTGGCCTTGGCTCGCGCTCACGGGGCTCCCTTTTTTTCCTTACCCTAGGGCCCACCTGCTGCCACTTGAGCTGTTTCTTAGCGGCTGGGGTGGCACCATGGTCCACTGTACCCGAGGGGGTTACTTCATCCTGGGACTGCGCCGGCGGTTTGAGCTGGGTCGACGCTTGTTGAAGCTTTGTGCCTCTCTGCCTCTTTGTGGGCTCCGCAGCCATTTGAGGCGACTCGCGCAGACTCTTTGAGCCGGTGTGCGGCGGCTTCGCAGCTGTTTGGGTACCAGTAGTGGCGGTCCCAATTGTCCTGGTGTGCAGCTTCTCGAAATTGTTGACCACCAGGGCCTGAAGGGTTAACTCTCAGGGCTAAATCTTTCATCACGTTGTCCACATGCCGCTAGTCGTTCATCCTCTTGACCAGCTCATTGGCCCGAGTACCCAGGTTTTTTAGCAGCTCTAATGGGTCAGAGTGCGGTCGCTCCTTCTCTTTGCCATCCGGGCCGGGCTTGAACATGCTCGAGCCCTGAGCTTTCGCAGGTGCTGACGATGGTGGGGATCTGGTAAGGGCGTTGCGCCTACCAAAGACTGCGTCCTCAGTCCTCTTCTCTATCTGTGTGTTTGGTGTATGAGGGGTGTTGTCCATGTAAAAAGAATCTCCACTCGAGTTCGTTATTCCTGGCCGCAGTACGTAGTCACCGTGGTGATCCCATGGGTGTCTTTCCGTGGAGTGAGGTCCATGCGAGGGTTGACCCTGGGCCTTATGAGCACCAGGGTTCAGAGCCAGATCGGTGCTAGTTGAGATATGAATCAACCAAGCCTACGCAACCACCATAGTGGGACGGCCAGGAAGCGTTAAACGAGGCCTGCCAAGGTTTTAACGAGACGGGGTCGGTGGAGACATTAACCTATGAGCCATTTCAACAGGGGTTCAGCCTGCCTACTCAGGTCATAGAATGCCGACGCCGTCAGCCCACAGTCTAATGTACGTAAGGGGGGTTCCAGTGGGTCGTACGTAACACCTTACGTACCGCCCAGTAAAGGTGTATCTGTGCATATTTGTATGCTTCGCAACAAAGGCCTGCCATATAGAGATCGTGTCGGACTTAAGCTCAAATGCGTTCATCGCGGCGCTAAAACGGTTCTTTGCAAGACGTGGATTGAGTTCTGACCTATATTGCGACAACGCCACCAATTTTGTAGGTGCGTCACGAGAGCTCAACAGAGCTCAAGTCAAGTCAGAAGCTCATTGACGACGAATGCAGCCAGCGAGGAGTCAGGTTTCAATTCATCCCCCCACGCTCCCCTCACTTTGGAGGATTATGGGAGAGTGCCGTGAAGGTGGCCAAACAGCTGCTTGTGAAATGCACCAACAGCACAGCACTAAACTACGAAGATCTTGCGACTGCCATCACACAAGTAGAAGCGGTGATGAATTCGAGACCTCTGCATCCCTTGTCATCGGACCCGAATGACTTCGAGGCGCTAACTCCCGGTCATTTCTTGACCCCTGAACGTGTTGTTCGACGAACTGTTGAAACTGTCCTTCAGCAACCATTGGAAACGCATTCTAATGGTACGCCACATGTTCTGGCACCGCTGGTCGTCGGAATATTTGACGTTGCTGCAGAAGCGGACAAAGTGGAACACTGTAGCCAACAACATGCAACTTGGTACACTGGTCCTTATTGCGAAAGACAACGCTCCGCCCGGACAATGGCTGCTGGGAAGAGTTGCAGAGTTACAGCCAGGAGCCGATGGTGAAGTTCGTCATATCATAATAATCAAATTAATCACAGTAATCAGAATCAGCTGGATATGGTCCTACATTTTCGATATTTTCCGATCTTTAAAATTTGTGATGTATGTAATAGATTTTCATAATGGGCACCTTCACCAGCAATGTATGTAGTAGTTTAAGTTGCTTGATGGCAACGAGTAACATTTATTTGATAAGTATGTTGGACTTAAAATTATAACAGCTCCAAGTTTTATAAGTATGTTTGTGACTAATTATATGCGTGTACGTCTGATGCGTGGCTGAACTGACAACTGACTGATCTCTCTCTCTTGCTATCGGCTCTCTCAGAGCCGATTACTGCTCTATCCCGACGACACGACGAAAACACGACCGCTTCGTGTCTCTCTCTTTCCTTCGTTTCCTACATTCGGCTGTCCTGACGGACCATTCGCCTCGGATGGGTCTAGCCAAGGTTTCATATATTCTGAAACTGTAGAGGTCTTATAGGGTCTTACAGTATCCCCAATCTTCTCGACTTCGTACCTTCCATGATTCTTTACCCTAACCACCTTATACGGCCCTAGATACTTTCCTTTTAGCTTTAATCCAGTACCATACTGAGTACGCTTGATAGCTACTAGCTCATTAACCTCATACTGTCTATCTAGTTTCCTTTTTAAGTCAAAACTCTTTTTTTTTTCCTGCTGTAACCGTGCAATGTTTTCAACTAATTCCTTTCTAATTTTTTCGCGGTCCTTGTTCAACTCTTCGATAAGTGATTTTTCCAATATTTCTTTTATTTTTGGATCCATTCCTATACGCATGTCTAGCCCAGTCAATATCTTGAAAGGTGTTACCTTGGTACTTCGCGGCTCAACACTGTTGATCATTTGCTGTACTTTTCCTAGATGCTTATACCAACTACCGGAATTACCCTGACACAATTTCGACAACATAGGCACCACTATCTTGTGCATACTTTCGACTTGACCATTCCCACGTGGAACGCCTGTGGCAATCATTAAATGCTGTATTTTCTCTCTCTCACAATATTCACGAAACAAATTGGACATAAACGCTGCACCCCTATCCGTCACTATTCTGTTCGGATTACCAAAACTAGTCCCCTGAATTTCCAAACACTTAACGACCTCTTCAACGCCTGTACTACGTGTAGAATATAACCAAACAAACTTAGAAAATCCATCAACGACAACCAGTATATAATTGTACTGTTTTTTAGTCATTTCCATTGGTCCAACGTGATCAATGTGATACGTTTGTAACGGCCTATCACCCTTGTCTATTGGTTGCAAATAACCCTCACGTTTTCCTGTCTTTTCATTGACAATGATACACTCGACACAACTATTTATTACGCGCCATACTTTGTCTTTTAACTTCGGAATATAATACGACTTTTCAATGATATCTTGTGTCTTTTTAACTGAAAAATGTCCTTGCTTATGTGCTATTGATATAATCTCATTTTCCAACTGAGCTGGTACTACGATAAGCTCCTTATCCGGATCCTTAAACAAAATCTGATTCTGAATATAATAATCCTCATATTCCTTGTCCTCCACAATACTTTTAACGGCCTTAACCCAATTGTCGGTTAGCTGAGCTTCTTTCAAACGATGAGCTATACTTTCGGTCACCATATAACAAGATACACGACTCAACGCGTCAACGTGCCTTATCTTCGTTCCTGAGCGATGTTCTATAACATAATTAAAATCTTGTAGGTACATGGCCCAACGTGCTACTCTCAAAGGAACGTCTTTCTTTTTGATCGTCACTGTAAATGCATTACAATCTGTGACAATTTTGAACTTTATACCCAAAACGTATACACGCCATTTAGCTAAAGCTTCGATAATTGCCAGAACCTCAAGGTCATAAGCAGGATATTTCTCTTCACATGGCTTAGTCCTACGGCTCATATATTGAACTGGATGGAATTGGCTGTCTTCCAAACTCTTTTGCAGTAACACGGCTCCATACCCCCATTTTGATGCATCAGTATGGATTTCTGTCTCCAACTTCTCCAACTTCAATGCTACCTTTAGTTGTTCAAACGCAACCTGATGTATCTCCTTAAATTCAAATTTAACATCCTTCCGCAGCAGATCTGTCAATGGTTTTGCAATAACAGCATAACCCTCAATAAACTTTCGGAAATAAGAAGTCAATCCTATGAAACGCTGCACTACTTTTTTATCAACTGGCACTGGGAACTTTTCGACTGCCCTCGTCTTCTCATCACTTGGTCTTATCGTATTCTTTTCTATTATATACCCCAGAAAATTAACCTTTGGTCGTATCAGCTGACACTTTCTCCAATTTATACGTAGCCCATTCATTTCCGCTATCTTCAGTACTTTTCTCAACTTTAACAAACTCTCTTCTATATCATGACTACAAATAATAACGTCATCCATATAGACTGCTGCTTCATTATTCTTTACCAAATCTCTCAACACAGCCATTATAAATCTGGTAAACACCGCTGGAGAATTTGAAATTCCAAATGGTACATATAAAAATTCGAACTGACCATTCTGAGTCACAAAAGACGTATATTTTTGAGACTCGACTTCTACAGGCACATGGAAAAAACCATTCGTTAAATCCAACGTGGTGAAATACTTTGCACCCTGCAGTTTCTCCAACACTGTATCCATATGTGACATTGGAAAGTTATCGCGAACTATTTTCTCATTCAGCTTTCGGTAATCACAGCATAGTCTCTTGCTACCGTTCTTTTTGGGTACCAACACTACTGGTGATGCATACTCCGATGTACTTGGCTTTATAAACTTCTGAGCCAGCCACTCTTCCACTTGCTTGTCCACGATTTCCTGTTCACACAACGGTAATCGTCTTGGATGCTGGAAAACTGGTATCTCATCCACTAATACAATTTTCATTTTTATCGGCGCATCTACATTTCTCTGAGGTTGGTACTTTCCTACCATACCCCTAACCTCTCTAGCATGTGCTTCACTGAGATGACCAACATCAATTGAAAACTCCTTCTCAACTTCGTCAATACTTGACATGCAAATGCCTTTATATTCATTAAACAATTCCACGCATGAGGACGATGCTACCTGATCAAGTTTCTTATCTTTATCCTCGCCACAAACTCTACGAACAAATCTTGTTCCTGTCTTAGAAACTTGCATGTCCACATGATCCAGAATAGTCCTTCCTAAAATGGCTTCAAAACCAATATCCTCGTCTGGAATGACATGAAATTCTACCTCCATTCCAATCTCATCGATTTTCACTGGTATCGAAAAGCTACCAAAAGTTACAACTTGACTATCTCCAATACCTGTTAAACATTTCTCCTCGCCGATCAGTTCAAGATTTCCAAATTTCAAAAATACCCTCCTGCGAATTAAACACAAATCTGCTCCAGTATCAATCAAACCTTGGAATACCAAATTCGCGTACTTAATATCCTTTAATTCCAAACCTGATGGAGTGAAAATACCTGACGGCTTATTGACGACTTCCTTATCTCGAATAATGTTCGTATTCGATCTCTTTTCTTGTCTGGTTTCGACCTTGACATTACAGCTTGCAGCACGGTGTCCTGGTTGGCCACATTTGAAACAACAAAAATCATTTTTGGGACAATCTTTCCTCAAATGCGATTTGTCTCCACACTTAAAACATTTCCTAAAATTCTCTGCCATCGACCCTTTCACCGAACTCTCACTTTTATTACTCAGCGGCCAATTCTTACTCATCGGCTTGGATCCGCCTCTAGCTTTCTGGTAAACATCGATCTGAAATTTAAGCTCCTTTAAGTTTCTAGCTTGGTACAGCATTGCCTTACTTGCCCTAGCGTCTGGTATACCATCCACAAAATATTCGATTAAACTCTCATCATCTAGTTTAATTGGCTTGGCTATCTCCATTAACGCATACAAAAACTCATGCAACGACTCTCCTTTTTTCTGCTGGCGCTTTTGCAACATTCTATGTACTTCTACGGACGACAGTTTAACACTAAACTCATCCAACAGAGCTGCCTTCAACGAATTCCAGTTACGAATATCACGCAAACTACGAGCGAAAGATTTTGCTGCACCAACTAACAACTGCTTGGCATAAATGAATAATTGTAATTGACTCCATTGAACAGTAGCTGCGCATTCTTCTAATTCCTCTATCCATTGATTGATGTCGGGGTTATTAGAACCAGAAAATTGTGACACACTACCTTCCACGTCTTTTAGCGTAAACCAAGATTTATACTCTGCCTGTCGCGTACCTGGTTGAACTGCTACGGTATCATCCACTGCTGTTACTACGGACTCATCCTCTGACTCTTCTTCATCCTCAACTGGAAAGCCGTGATGTATTAATAGTCTATCTTGCAAATCGCGCTTTCGTCCCGTCGTCTGCAACGCAAGCTCTCTTAACTTCTCTCGCAAATGTGCGACTCTCAGTGTCATTATCTCTTCAACTTGCATCGTGACGATTTAAATACAAAATAATTGATATTAGCTTATATCTAAGAAAATGTAATTAAATCAACTTAAACAACCTTATTACTGCTGGCCTGTTAACAATTTTCCAGTTAACATCGACTCCGAAAACGCCTTTAGGGCTCGCGCACACTATAGCTGAAAGCGGAGCTGAAATCGGCGCTGAAATTGGAGCTGAAAGCTCACTTGATCTGAGAGCTTTTTCCAGGCAGAATCAGCTTGCAGGTGCGTACATTGTCGGCTGATCTGATTGCTGAAAGCTGAAAGCCATTTCCTCCCTTTGTCTCCTCAAGTGGCATCAAAAGTTATCATTATAATTATTATTATTATATTGTTAATTAATTACTTCACAGCACGTACAGTAGCCAGACGGAAGTTTTCTTCGTTTTTTTTTTATTCAGTGTATTTCAACCACATTTCCGTTATGTATTGTATTCGTATTACTTCTATTTTAC
The DNA here is from genome assembly GCF_003369915.1 of Drosophila miranda. Classification (NCBI taxonomy): domain Eukaryota; kingdom Metazoa; phylum Arthropoda; class Insecta; order Diptera; family Drosophilidae; genus Drosophila; species Drosophila miranda. The sequence goes on from NC_046674.1 coordinate 36,157,560, forward strand.
GAATTATTATTAAATTTCTCAATTATTCATTATGTTGTATAATAATAAACATTGTGATGTTTTTCTAGCGTTTACTGTACTTGGGGACATAGTATATTATATTTATTATTGACATATGAAAATGGTAAATAATACAACTTTTTTGCCCAATTTATCGCCTGCCAGAAATAAAACTATGATTCAAATATTTTTAATAATCCCGCTTATTCCCCAGCGCTGGGTTAACCGTAATTTCGCTTAACAATGTTTTGCAGCCCATTTTCGATCACTTATGAACCAATACACTTGAACAAAATCAGCAATCAGCTTGCTGAAAAAACAAACATGCTTGATCGATCAAACTAAGCTGAGCTGATTTTAGCGAGCTTTTTCAGCTTTCAGCTCAGCTCAGTCTGCAATGTGCGCACTTGCACCGGTGCAGTGTGTTTGTTTTTTCAGAGCTTATAAATCAGCCATCAGCTCCGCTTTCAGCTCCGATTTCAGCTACAGTGTGCGCGAGCCCTTAAAGTCGTCACTGTTAACGATCGCTTCTCTGTTAACGCTCACCTTACTATGGGTTTACCCTTGTTAACTCTCGCTTCTGCGCAGAACTTTCCAGACTCCAAATTTGACGCACACACACCACCACATCCAGATCTCGCTTGCCTGTCGATGTCGCTGTTGCCGTCCTCTCTTTGTTGCCTTGCCTTGCTCTCGCTGTTCGCCGTTAACTCGTTGTCGCTTCCCGAATCGTCACTGCTTCTGCTGTTACAAAATGGTCGTCTCCTTGCTGCTTGTCTCTTCTTGTAGTTGTAGTCTCCGTCCGACGCAGTGCAACACAACAACAATCAATGTTCTTTGATTCTTGCTGTTTGCTGCCGTCGTTTTGTCGCTTCTGCTTCCTTTGGAACGAACGCACTCAGATTGTCGTCTCTGTGCCGCTTGTCTCCTCGTAGCTCTAGCCTCTCAGACGCAATGCACAACAACAACAACGAAGGTTTTGATTCTTGCTGTGTTTGCTGCCGTCTGCCGTCGTTTTGTCGCTTCTGCTCTCTTTGGAACGAACGCGCTCAGATTGTCGTCTCTGTGCCGCTTGTCTCCTTGTAGCTCTAGCCTCTCAGACGCAATGCACAACAACAACAACGAAGGTTTTGATTCTTGCTGTGTTTGCTGCCGTCTGCCGCCGTTTTGTCGCTCCAGCTCTCTTGAATGTCTGCTCACACTAATGCGCCTTCTTCGACAAGTGTCTCTCTCGCACTTATAGGCCAGACTGCAATTCAATTTCGCACCGCGACCGTTCTCTTGTGTCACCAGGTTCGTGTTCGCCAAAATTTCCAAATACACGCACAAATCTCACTTGCAAATGTTGTTGTCTTGAGCTTACTCCCGGACGAGCCCCCAATTTGTAGTAGTTTAAGTTGCTTGATGGCAACGAGTAACATTTATTTGATAAGTATGTTGGACTTAAAATTATAACAGCTCCAAGTTTTACAAGTATGTTTGTGACTAATTATATGCGTGTACGTCTGATGCGTGGCTGAACTGACAACTGACTGATCTCTCTCTCTTGCTATCGGCTCTCTCAGAGCCGATAACTGCTCTATCCCGACGACACGACGAAAACACGACCGCTTCGTGTCTCTCTCTTTCCTTCGTTTCCTACATGTATTATGCAACATGTATCAGGTTTCATGTATCATGTTTTTGAGTTATTAAGCTTTTTCGGCTTTACGAAAGCAGCGAACACGTTCAGATAGCCTACCCACCCGATCCCATACAATTGATACAATATCGACCGACACTTCAGAATAGGATGGCAGGAGTCTTCAGGTATAGTGAGCGGATGGGCTAGGGTTAACAACACTATGGTCGGATCCGAGACAAAGTACAGATCAAGATATAGTCCGAAGGAATTTTTCCAATAGTTAATTTGAGATAGTGACTGATCAATTAAGACGTTAGTAAAGTGATTTCCTCACATAAGAAAAAAGTTGTTAGACTCGTCTAAGTCCATATCTGATTTAGACGACTTTTATATCGGACATGTGCTGCTCGTATATTGTGATATCAGAAGATGGAGCAAGCAATGAGGATAGAAAAACCGGGAAGATTTAATGTTACACACAGTAGTGATCAGACGTGTTTTTGTTTTGCGCTCCGCATTTTTTCCTTTTGTTTTGAATAAACAGCCGGTGTTTTCCTAACTAAATTCTAATTATACTTCCTAACCAGACAACAATCTGGAAACCTATTCTATTACGCGAGTGCATGCCTTTTGATTTGTGTTAAAACATTATTTAACTTTTTATTTTTCGGCGTCGGCTTGTGCTTGTGCTTGTGTTTGTGTTGTTGCAGTGAGTGAGTACGCATTACATTGCATTGCAGTCCGCTCTCGTCTGGTAGCTTTTGTTGTTTTATCACTCTCTCGCTATCACCTCAACTTCAATAACTGTTCTTTCTCTCTCGCTCTTTAAACTTTCTGAGCAATAGCGCTCTCTGCTTAGTAGCTCTCGCTATAACCGCTCTCCACTCTGCTCTCTTTTTTTTTACCAGTTCCGCTTTGAGCGTTGTCTGGCACATTGGTCTGATACCAATTTGTTTTGCAAATAATAGTATATATATAAATAAATAAAAAAATAAAATGGAATACGCTGTGGTCTGTGCCAAAAAAAGCTGTAAGAAGCAGATCACCCACGATCAGCCGAATGTCCCCTGCTGGCTCTGCGACAGCGTAGTGCACGCAAAATGCGCTGGATTTTCTGGCCTTGTGAGTGATGCTATAGCCAAACGTAATGGCTTGCATTACAGTTGCGAGGCATGCCGTGCGGTGGAGAAAGACATGGTGGCTTTCATGAGGCAGACGCGGAGTGGCTTTAAGGAGCTGACCGTTGGTTTTAAAAACCAATACGATCGGCTCCTAGCCATGGAGGCTCAGTTTAGCGGTTTAAAACTGCTGAATGAGTCTCCGAGGCGCAAAAAGGTCACTCCGCGGGATCTGCAATTGCCAACAGTCACTCAGCCGTGCGCCGCCGAAAAACTGACTCCGACCACTCCAAGTGTGCAGCAGTTGATCTCGTTTGCCACTCCAAGGGCAACGACAGCTGCTGGCGACGCAGATTCAGTAGCCGAATTCATCGCCTCGGAGAATGTGCAGCCAAGTACGTCTGCAGCGTCCGTGTCCGTGGTGTCCGCAAGTTCGCTAGTTGTCCCGTCTATACCGATCCCACCAGTAAATAGACGTTCCGGACCTCCGGATATTGCCACCACAGGTACTAGGCCTGTGGTGACTAAACCACTGGTGGGAGTCCCACCAAAACGACAAGTTTTTGTTTCACAGCTGGCCCCTGACCTCACATCTAATGATGTAATTGCTTTTATTCAAAGCAAAATAAAAGCCGTGGCTTTAAAGGTGGAGAAATTTAACTTCTCTTATGCCAGGGAGATAGCCTCGTTTAAGATAAGCATCTCCCCAACTCAATTTGACACCATTTGCTCCGCCAAATTTTGGCCGGAGCATTTGGTGGTGAAGGAGTTTAAGGCTAAGAAGAAGAATAGGCCCCCCCATATCCCTTCCAAATCTTTCCAGTGTGCCACCCTCAACCTCAACTTCATCTTCCTCAACTTCCCGTCTTGCTTCCACCTTTCCAAAAAACTAACTTCTCTTTTAGTAACCTATCAGAATGTAAGAGGCTTGCGTAGTAAGCTCAGCATTCTTTTCCGGGATAGTGTTGCATTTGCTTCCCACGTTATTGTGTTTACTGAAACCTGGTTAAAGCCAGACATTCTTAGTTCCGAGGTTTTGGCAGGTCGGTACACAACTTTTAGAAAGGACCGTTCGTCTCGACGGGCAGGGGGGTTTCTAATTGCAGTGGACTCTTACTTCACGTCGGAACACTTCACAGTCCAGGTTCAACAGGAACTGGAATTCCTGTGTGTAAAACTGATTCTTCCCGCTTTCGCTATATTCATTACTTGCTCGTATATCCCACCTTCTTCGGATATTTCAATTTATGAGCAGCACTTGTCCGCTTTAACCGCTGTTTCTTCCTCGCTATCTGATAAAGATCGTATGATAGTTCTTGGTGACTTCAACTTGCCAGGAACTGTTTGGTCTTCGGTAAACGAGTCTAGTATCCTAGTGCCCATGTCACGACATGACTTTGTTGACGGCTTGCTTGACCTATCCCTGTCTCAAGTCAACCATGTGAAAAATTCCTTGGGTCGATTGCTTGATCTGTGCTTTGTATTGGATCCGACCATAGTGTTGTTAACCCGAGCCCTTCCGCTCACTATACCTGAAGACGCCTACCACCCTACTTTCGAGGTGTCGCTAGATATAGGACCAACTGTATTGGATCGGTCGAGTAGGCTACCTGAAGGTGTCCGCTGCTTTCGTAAGGCCGAGTTTGCGAAGCTTAATAACCTCATTAGGGATTTTGATTGGTCCGCTTTGTACTTGTGCACTGATATCATAAAAGGCACAAACATTTTTTACAATGCTCTTGGCACATTTTTCGATTCTTGTGTCCCGCTTTCTTGTCCGACTAGATCTGGAAAACCCCTTGGTTTACCAAAGAGTTATCCAGTCTAAAAAACTTAAAATCAAGACTTTATAAAAAATTTCAAGAAGTGGGTTCTCCTACTTCTCACTCTCGGTTCTTAGCTCGGTCAAACTTTTCAGTTCTTAATGTTCAATGCTATAAGAACTACCTATCTCGATGCAGGATACGTTTTTCTCAGGACCCTAAACAGTTTTACAGCTTCGTAAACAGTAAGCGTAGAACGTCCGCACACCCATCCTCGCTATCATTTTGTAATACGTCGGCAAATAATGATCAGGTAATTGCCGATCTTTTTGCCCAATTTTTCCAAACCACCTATTCTGAGGAAAGCTACTCTGGTCCTTCCGATCTGGAAGGAATCGTTTATAATTCCTCTCCATAAAAAAGGTAGCAAGTCTGATGCAAAAAATTATAGAGGTATAGCAAAGTTATCCGCTATTCCTAAAATGTTTGAGAAGGTTTTAACTCCGCACTTGCAACATCTCTGCAAGTCACTTATATCTCCAACTCAGCATGGATTTATAAGGCGGCGATCAACCACCACGAACTTGTTAGAGTTTACCTCTTTCATTATTAAAGGCTTTCAAGGTAACTTACAGACGGATGTTATTTACACCGACTTTAGTAAAGCATTCGACTCTGTAAACCATTCCCTTTTAGCGCATAAACTTGACCTTTTAGGGTTTCCGCCCAACCTCCTGAGATGGATTTCTAGCTATCTTTGTTCTAGGTCTCAAAGAGTCCTCTTCAAAAACTCCCTCTCTTTACCAGTAAAGGTTTCTTCGGGAGTACCACAAGGCAGCCATCTAGGCCCCTTACCCTTCACACTCTTTATTAATGACTTACCTTCAGTATTAACATACTCTCGAGTACTTATGTATGCGGATGATGTTAAACTCTGTGTCCAGTACAAGGACATTTCATTTCATTCTCGCTTGCAATCCGATCTCAATATCTTTCAGTCATGGTGTTGTGCAAACTTGTTACACCTTAATGCCTCGAAATGCAAAGTTATGACATTTCATCGTTCTAGAACCGTCGCGGCAGTGTTTAGTGGGTTTTGAAGTCCTCGAGAATCGAGGTATTTTTCGCATAGGCCAGTAGTTGCTGTGGCGTCCTCTTGGAGGCATCTTCCAGTGATGCCAGCACTGGGGCGCCCAGGTATCTCCTCCTTGCCCTTACGAGAGCAGGACAGTTGCAGATGAGATGTTCTAGGGTTTCGGTTGCCCCAGGTTCGTCACATTTCCTACAACTGTCTCTGTTTGTGATTCCTAGCTTTGTCGCATGCGCCGGTACCTTGTACCTCTTGGTAAAGAGGATGAGGTCCGTCTTGTCCGCGTTGATACTGAGTCCTACTTCTTCCGCCCACTCGCGTATCTCCCTGAGTGTTCGTTGCATTAGTGAGCAGAGGGTCGATGGGCAAACACCCGTAATAAGTATGCTTATGTCGTCCGCATAAGCTGTTATTATTGGGGCCTTCCTTTCGTATCTCTTGATGAGGTCGTCGACCACCAGATTCCACAGGAGGGGCGACAGGACTCCACCCTGGGGTGTGCCTCTGTGTGCCTCTTTCACCATGGAAGCGGTGCCCCACTCTGATTGCACCCGTCTGCAACCTAGGAGGTTCCTTATCCACAGGTTGATTGCTGGGTGTGTATTAGTTGCTACCAGGCAATTTGTTATTGCTTCCGTAGCCACGTTGTTGAATGCTCCGGAGATGTCCACGAATACTCCCAGTGCATACTTTTTATTGTGAAGGGCTTTCTCAATGGTAGCTACTATCGAATGTAGTGCGGTCTCCACCGATTTCCCTTTAGTATAGGCATGCTGGTTGGTTGACATCAGTCCCCCTACCTCATTCCTGATGTGTAAGTCCAGCAGCTTTTCTAGCGTTTTTAATATAAAGGAGGTAAGGCTTATCGGTCTATAGTCCTTGGGACTCGCATGGCTGCACTTTCCTGCCTTTGGGAGGAAGACAACTCTCGAGGTTCTCCATTGGATAGGGATATAGCCAGTACTTATACAAGCTGTGAATATGGCGGAGAGCCATGGGGTAATCGCCTCTTTGGTCACCTGCATCATGGCTGGGAATATCCCGTCAAGTCCTGGTGCTTTTGTGCCCGCAAAGGAGTCTATTGCCCAGTGGATTCGCTTGGTGGTTAACAAATCTGTTGGGGGGTGTTGTTCCTCGGTTGCTAGGTCCTGGTGCTCTTTGGCATCAGCGACCTCGGTGCAACCAGGGAAATGTTCCTCCATTAGTGCTGTTAGGGCTTCGTCACTGCCCTCTGTCCACTGTCCGTCATCTAGCTTTAATTGGCTTTGTATGGTAGGCTGCTTAGAGAGCAGCTTCCGTAGCCGTGCGGTTTCTGGTACTTTCTCGATGTTGGAGCAGAAGGTCCTCCACGAGTTCCGTTGTGCTTTACGTATTTCCTTCTTGTAGCTCCTGAGTAGGAGTCTGTATTCCTCATAGACGATCCCTTCGTTCGCTTTTTTGGCGATCTTAAAGAATTCCTTGACGTTGTCCCTTTGAAGAGAGAGATCCCGGCTCCACCAGAGTGGCTTGGACCTCTTCTTCGTCCTCGAGGGTTTGCACGATGTGTGGTAGGCGTCCAGCAACGCGTTGGATAGGGTCTCTAGAGACTTCTCTATGTCCTCCGCGGATTTCACTGTGCCCGGACTCGCGAGCTTCGAAGTAACTGTCTTTTTAAACTTTTCCCAGTTTGTATTCCGGGGGTTTCTATAGACTATTACCTTCGAAGAATGTTTGAAGTCGCACTTAAACTGAATGTACTTGTGATCTGAGAAGGAGGGTCTTTCAAGGACCCTCCAGCTAGATACCGTAGTACTGTTTCCCGTTGCTAGTGTTAGGTCTAGCACGTTGGATGAAGTCGGACCCACGAAGGTGTGCTCCTCCCCGACGTTTGCTATATATAGATTAGTATAAAGTATAAAGTCTAAGAGTGACTCACCTCTATCATTGATGTCGGTGCTTCCCCACACATTGTGGTGGGCATTGGCATTCGTCCCGATGACGAGTTGATAGTTTTTGGTGCCGGCTTCTGTCACCAGGCTCCTGAGTTCGTCGGGTGGTGCGGGTCTGTCGTGAGCCATGTAGCAGGAAGCCACCAGAAGGCGCTTTTCCTCGCTTTCCAGCATCACAACCGTCAGGTCATCCGTGCTATAATGAGACATAAGGTAAGCATGGATTCCCTTTCGTACGAGTACGACCGTTCTGTTCCTGCTTACCGATGTTGCGTAGAACAGGTTGTGATTTGAGGACTTTAGTCCGGCCACTGAATTGCCTGTCGCAATCCAGGGCTCCTGGACTAGAGCTATGTCGGCGAGCCCTTGCTCCATGGCGATGAGGAGCTCCGCCGACGCTACCTTGCTTTTATGCAAGTTTAGCTGCAGCACACTCAGCATGGGTGGCTGGCTCACTTGCATCCGACGGGTTGACTACTAACGTCAGGTCACCGTCTTCCTCGTCTTCGTCCTCAAGCGCAAGACCCTGGGCGGCCTCCACGATGGACTCGAGACCTAAGTCCTTTTCCACCTCGCCTACCTGCAGGGTATGCGCGTCCTTGTCCTCAGGGTGGCGCTTTTTGAGGCGCAGGTAGACGCTACCCATGCGCCACGCCATCTTCCCGAACTTGGGATACAGCAGATCCTCTGCCTCCTTGTTTATTTGGAGGATCACACATTGGCCCCCCTCGTTGGGTAGTGGGCTACCAATGTGTAGGATCCTCCAATCGGTCGTTGGCACGTCCGCGTTTTGCCGCTGAAGGAGCTTCAGCGCTCGGTCTCCCTGGATTGTGATGGGGAAGAGTACCTTCGCCTTAGGCTTGGACGGGATAAGCTCCCGGTCCACAACCTCCAGCTTGGCCCCCTCCCACATCGCCTCCAGTTGGCAGACCGTACGCGTCAGCCACCTTAGGGTTGGATCGTCGTTGCACTTTAGGATCTTAACCCCATTTAGCCACCCAGCACCATCGAACGTGGGCATAGGGGCCGCGGGGTCTTCTTCCATGTGTGCAAACAGTGCGTCGACGAGACGCGCGTGCACAAGCTTCCACTGTGCCGCTGACATCTTGCCGTTTTCCTCGCTCCGGTCGATGAGTGCCACGATCAAATGTCGTTTGGTCACATCGCTGACCTTCGCGTTCGATTTCGATGGCTTCTTGGCCACTTTCGGTGGAGGGGCTGCACTCTTTGGCTTTGTGCTTTGGCCTTCATCCCCTCCTAGGAACGCTTCGGCCCTTCCCTACGCAGGGAGCTGGTGCCTGGTTCCGGTGAGCGGAGAAGGCTCTCTTCCTCCGTCCTGCTCATAGAGAGCACGCTCTCCAGATCCGTGTCTGTGTCGACTACGGCATCTGTGCGGCTCAACTTGCAGGCTGCGGAGTGAGTTGTTTTTGTTGTTGTTGTTGTGGCAGTAGCTTTACAACTGACTTGGCCTGCTCCCGCCAAGTCTGAGGTGTGACCGCTGGCGACACGCAGAGAGGATTGCTCCTCCCCGTGCCCGCCGGTGGTAGCAGTCACGCTTCCCACCGACGTTTGGGTTGACATCCCAACCCGTGCTTTATCCTTCTTCGCCTCCATATTTGGCCCGAGGGTCCATACTGGTTAATATTTTTCGGGGGGACCACCCCCTAGCGTTTTAGGCCTGACCGCCAGGCACCTCTAGCCATGGCCCTGTTTCGGTTCCCCCGACTTTGAATCGGTAAGACGCCGGACCATAGCCTTAGCTAGACACTGCATTACCCCGGACAGAGCAAGCGACAGTGCATTACCCTTGTCCCGGGTAATGCAGTGTCCATTGCCCAGCCGGCACCCTCGTGGAGGGTTCAGCTAGAGGATTTTCGCCAGCCCCGAAAATAATTAAATTAGGTAATTTTTGTACCCGATAGAAAACAAATTAACAGCGATTTCTTAACAAATCTCGCCGCAAACTAAGACTAATAAAAATTTATGTTTAATAACCACAACAAGATTTTTCTGTTTAGCGAAAATGCAATTATCGTGCTAAATGCTGAAGTAAGAGCCAAATAAAAATAATAATAAAACTTTGTCCAAACAAGACTAAAATGTTCCCAAGAAGAGTATTTTGGTATTTCTTTATCTCAGATATTCGCATAGATTACATTTTCAATCTCTGTCAATTATTACGATCCCCAAATTTCATCAAAATCGACTGCAGTTTAGGAGCGGCTCTTAATGCTTTTGCTTTGTATCAAAAAAATTACATCATTAGATGTGAGATCTGGGGCTCTCATTTTAATGCTTCCAATTCCTCGGCTATGCAGTAATTTCCGCAATGGAATTTCCGTCGGTTTACGTATAATAATAAGTCGGCAGTAGGTTCCTTATTAGTTCTTCCTGGTGCTCTGGCGGTAAGAAATTCTTCTTTAGCTTTTTAGCTTTCTTGGTTTTTTATTTTGTTAGATAAGGTTAACTATTTCACGGATTCCACAATTGTGTTAAATTGGCTGTCGTCACATGTTAGTCGATGGACCACCTTCGTTGCCAACAGGGTGGCTCAAACGTTACAGGATTGGTTCATGGTCGACACAAAATCAAACCCTGTAGATTTTGTATCTAGGGGATTATTGGTAACCGAATTGAGCAGGTCAACGATGTGGTGGAACGGTCCAGAATTTTTAATGGACGCAGCAGATGACTGGACCAAATTTAATTGGAGTGAAGAAATACAAACAGTGCCGGAGGAGAGGAAATATAAGTTCTCGCTGACAGTTGGTAAGGTAGAAAGTAATAAGTAGTTAGATGTCGTGGGGAGATGCAAATTTGCAAATGATTTCCTCAAGTTGCAGCGAGTTTTTAGCTATATTTTTCGCTGGCGTAGAATATCGTTGAGATCGAACTCAAATTAAGCAGGCAACCTTACTGAAGCTGAAATGGAGGGCGGATTGCGCTATATTGTGTATATTATTGCCATTTGACACAAGGCATCCCATCTTAATGCCGAGCAACCACAAAGTGGTAGAGGCGCCTGTTGAACTCACACATCGAAAGAATTTACATGCCGGAGGACAATCGCTATGCGCCCTTTTGCGACAGAGATATTGGGTAATCAATTGCAGGAAACTTGCCGCAGGGTGATCCGTGGCTGCATAGTTCTGACCTATATTGCAACAACGCCACCAATTTTGTAGGTGCGTCACGAGAGCTCTACAGAGCTTTCGACTCGCCAAGTCAGAAGCTCATTGACGATGAATGCAGCGAGCGAGGAGTCAGGTTTCACTTCATCCCCCCACGCTCCCCTCACTTTGGAGGATTATGGGAGAGTGCCGCGAAGGTGGCCAAACAGCTGCTTGTGAAATGCACCAACAGCACAGCACTAAACTACGAAGATCTTGCGACTGCCATCACACAAGTAGAAGCGGTGATGAATTCGAGACCTCTGCATCCCTTGTCATCGGACCCGAATGACTTCGAGGCGCTAACTCCCGGTCATTTCTTGGTTGGCCGACCCCTGAACGCGTTAGTAGAACCAGTAGACGACGCACTGTTGAAACTGTCCATGGGCAACCATTGGAAACGCAATGGGACACCACATGTTCTGGCACCGCTGGTCGTCGGAATATTTGACGTTGCTGCAGAAGCGGACAAAGTGGAGCACTGTAGCCAACAACATGCAACTTGGTACTTTGGTCCTTATTGCGGAAGAAAACGCTCCGCCCGGACAATGGCTGCTGGGTAGAGTTGCAGAGTTACAGCCAGGAGCTGATGGTGCAGTTCGGGTTGTAACACTCAGGACCAAGACTGGATTATTTAAGCGCAACGTACATAAGCTCTGACCGCTTGTGACGCCCAGCTCCAGGAAGACCAAGCGCCGGCGCCACAAACACCACAACAAATACACTAGAAACACCAAGACAAGCCATGAAGACTAAGCTATAAGTATTAGTAGAATAAGTAGAACATAAGAGACAATACTTGAAGACCTGCCACATAAGGATACAAATAAATAAGTATAAATAAACAATCAAGAAAGAAAACACAAAAACATAAAAAACCAACCACAGATGATCACCACCAATGGGCCCGTAGCACAGCCACCCACGGTCACACCCACAGCTGGCCGCTCCAAGTGTGACCATCACCCAGGCACCAACGGGCACACTATCAGCCGATCCGTACAAACGCGATAGGGACACATCAGCACAACGCGCTAGGGACATGCCGTACGGATCACCTGGTTTTCGGAAATAAAAGGGGCTCCGCCAGAGCGATGAGCATCAGTTCGGCTCCGGCCAGTGGAGAGGTAAGCATCAGTAGCAGCCACCAGCAGCCCCAGCAATCCTCCCATCCTCCTTCGGAGCGCATTCGACCTCCGCAACCATTCTTCTCCTCGGAGCGCATTCGACCTCCGCAACATTTCTTTTCCTCGGAGCGCATTCGACCTCCGCAACATCTATTCTCCTCGGAGTGCATTAGACTTCCGCAACATTTATTCGCCTCGGAGCGCATTCGACCTCCGCAACATTTATTCTCCTCGGAGCGCATTAAACCTCCGCGACCTCGACCGACAGCGACCGGAAGGCCACCAGGACCCGCACGCAACCATCCGCCACATGCGGCCACCCCGAAGGAAGAGCCAGAAGAAAAACCCGCGCACCTACCAAACTTTGAACCTTTTAAGAACAAGCTCAAGCTTTACCGCTCAAGCCCCGCCTTATTCTTGAACCACGAGACTCTCTTTCAGCTACCACACCCAGAGATCAAACAAATTTCTGTGGAACCCGGCGCGACAAGCATACCCCAGCCGAAGTGCCGTCACAGTGGCGCCCGAGCAGGTTGTGGTAGCATAAGAAGCATAATCTCAAAGGTTAAGATGGCAAAACAATGGATAAACCAAGCAACGAAACTGAAAGTACAAAACTATTGCTACTACAATTCTCGGAGAGAACAGACCTCCCAATACATATTCGTGAGAGGCAAGAACAACTAGCAAATAACCAAACACGAGTTAAAAGCCCGCGAACAAAGAGCCCAAGGCAACACTCGCCAAAAGAAGTACCACAAAAACCAACAATGGAAGAGATCCAAGGGGAGACCAGGACAGGCAGGAAGAATTCGCTATTCCCGAAACAGATAAAGAAGGGATCACCAGAAGCAGTAGCGATAATAGAAAAAATACGCAAGTGGGACTTGTTCTTTACAGGAAAAGGAGGGCTACTAGAATTCCTGAGCAGGATGGAGGTATTGGCAGAAACCTACAGGATAGAAGCGGACCACCTCGTATTCGCTATGCCAAATATCCTGGAGGAAAGCGCAGTAGACTGGTGGCACACAAAACCAGCGCCAGTCACATCATGGGAGGAAGCAAAGGTCGGATTAAAGGAGAACTTCATATTCCCAGACACCAGGAGAAGCTAGCAAAGCAAGTGGCAGAACGAAAACAAGCGGAAACAGAACCAGTTCGAGACTATGTCCAAGAGATAAGGAAGTTAATGAGGTTCGGAACCTACACAGAGCAGGAAAAACTGGAAATAATATACCAGAACTGCCAGCTGCCTCTAAAACTATACGTGAAGAGAAGAGAATTCCAAGCACTGGCAGAATTCATGATCATCGCAGAGGAATTCGAAAAGATAGAGACAGATGCAGGACTCTCCAAAGTCACAGGTCGCCAAGGGAACAACCAACAAAACGACCTGCCATCATGGCAAAGGACGCAATACCGACAAAGGAAATGCCAAAGATGTGGAAACTATGGGCATGAGGCCCGAACATGCAACAGGGAACCCGTACTGTACTGCTGGACCTGCAGCAAACAAGGAGTACGCATAATAGACTGCTGCAGAAAACGACCGGAAAACACACAGGGCACAGGACAAGCCCACGAAACTCCTGTGACCCAAAACCAGCTGAGCGGGACAACACACAATTAATATTTAACAAGAACCAGCTTTTAGGACGGGCCAGGATTGGGTCGAAACTGATGGACGTAATCATCGACACAGGGGCAGCAAGATGCATGATAAACGAAAAGGCGGCCGATAAACTAAAAGGAGAAGGCATCGTAGGAGTGGTAAATAGATTAATCAGGCTTGCGGATGGAAGCACCCGGAGAACAGCACAAAGACTCCAAATAACAGTATAACTAGGGGGAAAAGAAACCACACAATCGTTCCTAATAATGACAGGGGTATCAGACACCCCCAACTAGGAATGGAATTCTTAAAGGACGCAGGTACATCAATGACGTGCGGAGAAGGCACAATAAACTTCAACGGGAAACCAAACCCAAAGAGAAGAGAGGAAAGCGCAAGAAATTCGGTAACAGAGCCAACGGACAAGGAGATCGAAAAATGGATTACAACGGAGGTACAGAAATCCGACACTCTGGAAGGAGTGAGCAATATTACGAAACATAGGATATTCCTAAAAGATGACAGACCAGTCAAACAGCGGTATTACCCAAGAAATCCAGCGCAAATGGAAATCATCAACAAAGAGATCAGCGAACTCATAAAGCAAGATCTAATAGAACCATCACACAGCCCGTACAGCTCACCGATTGTCCTCATAAAAAAGAAAGCTGGAGATTGGAGAGCCTGCGTGGACTACCGACTGTTAAACGAAAAAACAGAGAAGGATCCCTACCCATTACCACGGATGGACTTTATTCTAAATCAGCTTAAAGAGGCTAAATACATTAGCACGCTCAATTTAAAGTCAGGGTATTGGCAAATCCCAATGGAAAAACAGAACCGACACTACACAGCCTTTACAGCTCCTGGGCGAGGATTGTACCAATGGAAGGTCATGCCATTCGGACTCGCAACAGCACCTGCTACGTTCCAAAAAGACATGGAACTATTCGCTTTCGCATACCTAGACGTCATAATCGTAATTGGGCGGACGAAAGTAGAACACATGCAAAAACTACTGACGGTATTTGAACGGCTAAGGACAGCAAACCTCCGCATTAACGCAGCAAAATGCCACTTTTTCCAAAAGAAACTGAAATACCTAGGACACATGGTGAGCGAGGAAGGAATACACACAGACCCAGATAAAGTGGCGGCCATTAAAGAACTCGCCGCACCAACTACACTAAAACAGCTGCACAGTTTTTTGGGCCTGGCATCTTGGTACCGCAGATTCGTACCATCGTACACCGAACGAGCAAAAGCACTACAAGACCTATTAAAAAAAGGGACAAACATTTGAGTGGGGCGAAGCACAAGAAAACAGCTTCAGAGACCTAAAGCTGTGCCTAACGGAAGCACCAATATTGGCATGCCCAGACTTCAGGAAAACATTCATACTACAAACAGACGAAAGCGACTACGGCCTAGGAGCGGTGTTGACCCAGGAAGATGCGGACGGAGAACATGTAATTTCCTACGAAAGCTTAAGAATTCCGCAACGGAAAAAGAATGCCTGGCCATCTACTGGGGTATACACAAGATGAGGATGTACCTAGAAGGCTATCAATTTATTGTAATTACAGATCACCTAGCCCTCAAATGGTTAAATTCCATCGAAAGCCCATCCGGACGAGTAGCAAGATGGGCATTGGGACTTTAACCATTCTCATTCGAAATACGATATCGAAAAGGCAAGTTGAACGCAGTGGCGGACGGACCATCCCGCTTACCACGCGAAGAAACCCGAATAGCAGAAATCGTAGAATGCGCGGTATCAAAACAAATGGAATCAAGTAGAGAGCACACCAAAAGAAGCTACGGATTATACCATAAAGCACGGAAGATTACACCGACACATACCAAGCCAAAACGACGAAGACGATCAACCCTGGAAGCTATGTGTTCCAAAACAAGAGAGACATATGGTCCTAACCGAAAATCACACAAACTCAACAGCCGGACACCTCGGGATCAGACGCACGAAAATCAGGATAAGGCAGCAAAGACATAACACGATTCGTACGAATATGCGAAAGCTGCCAAAAATTTAAGGTATCGCAACAAGCAGCGGCAGGCAAAATGCTGACAAAAATCGCAAACGCACCATGGGAAACAATATGCGTCGATTTCGTGCGACCACTCCCAAGAACGCCTCACGGCAACACGGCACTAATCGTGTTTATCGATAAATTCTCGAAATGGGTAGAGGTCACATCGGCAAGAAGCGCACAGCGGACGCATTCTTAAAGGCGTTCAGAGAAAAAATACTGTCGAGGGGAGGTGCACCAAAGCAATTGATCTCGGACAACGGCGTACAATTCACAAGCAGAAGGACAAAACACAAATATGGAAAAAAGGAAAATAAATTCGACATTTCGGCCCGCAAATTTAAGGAGAGGATGGCACAGGCCAGCCACAAAAACCGAGCGGCAAAACTACTATCGGCCCCCCATACAACATCCCAACAAAGAAGAAGATCAGCTGGGCAAACCAGGCCAACCAACAGGAACAAACGAAGAAGAAGACGAAGAATCAGACAGGGACGTGCTGAACCTAAACCACGAGTGGCCAACGCCGGAACCGGAGCCCCGTAAGCCCAGCCAGAGGGGCACCATCCCGAGGGAATGGAACGTTCCACATGGCTGCGAACTGTCGGACACATTAGTCAACATAGTCAAAGCGAAACTCCAAGACCGCCCGAAACACACTCAAAGACGGTTCAAACTATGGAACGAGGAACAGGAGGCGTGCTGGGTCAAGATCGGCCGAGCAAGAGATGTCCGCATCGGCACCTGGTACCGGGCGACACAAGGAAAGCCAACTGAAAATGCCCCACTGGGAAAGGAGGGAGGAGTGTGATGCCCAGCGCCAGGAAGACCAAGCGCCGGCGCCACAAACACCACAACAAATACACTAGAAACACCAAGATAAGCCATGAAGACTAAACTATAAGTATTAGTAGTATAAGTAGAACATAAGAGACAATACATGAAGACCTGCCACATAAGGATACAAATAAATAAGTATAAGTAAACAAACAAGAAAGAAAACACAAAAACATAAAAACCAACCACAGATGATCACCACCAATGGGCCCGTAGCACAGCCACCCACAGTCACACCCACAGCTGGCCGCCCCAAGTGTGACCATCACCCAGGCACCAACGGGCACACTATCAGCCGATCCGTACAAACGCGATAGGGATACATCAGCACAACGCGCTAGGGACATGCCGTACGGATCAGCTGCTTTTCGGACGCCCCTTAATAGAATATTGGATAATTTTCATAATGGGCACCTTCACCAGCACAATGTATTATGCAACATGTATCAGGTTTCATGTATCATGTTTTTGAGTTATTAAGCTTTTGCGGCTTTACGAAGGCAGCGAACACGTTCAGATAGCCTACCCCCCCGATCCCATACAGTTGATACAATATCGACCGACACTTCAGAATAGGATGGCAGGAGTCTTCAGGTATAGTGAGCGGATGGGCTAGGGTTAGCAACACTATGGTCGGATCCGAGACAAAGTACAGATCAAGATATAGTCCGAAGGAATTTTTCCAATAGTTAATTTGAGATCAGTCACTACTGATCAATTAAGACGTCAGTAAAGTGATTTCCTCACATAAGAAAAAAGTTGTTTGAATCGTCTAAGTCCATATCTGATTTAGACGACTGTTATATCGGACATGTGCTGCTCGTATATTGTGATATCAGAAGATGGAGCAAGCAATGAGGATAGAAAAACCGGGAAGATTTAATGTTACACACAGTAATTCCAGGTCTTGTTGACTTGGATAGATAAATGTTCCGATGTGAAGTTGGAGTCCACTGCAATCAAAGCGCCTCCTCCACGTGGAGACAAACAGTCATTTCTAAACGTTTGAGACCGACCTGCTTAAACTTCGGAGATGAAGATATCGGTTTTGGGCCATTTCTCGGCAATACAATTAGATGGGTTGAATATGTTAAACCACAGGAGGAGAGTGCAGAGCTTCATGAGTAGGACTCTATTTATAATTCTGAAAAGAGAATAAGCTAATTTTTTGGATGGGTAAAAGTAGACCGGGAAGAAGAGGATGAACTTTGGCTTGATTTTCAATAGGGAATGTTATGCGGCCTTATGTTTAGCCTCCACCACCAATTGCTCCGGTGAAAATATAACAGAATTAAAAAACATACATACATCTTGAATGATGCTTATTCACTGTAATAAGTAATTTTAGCATCTCGACCTTCAGCCCATTAAGAGCCTATGGTAATTTAAGAAAATTTAGTTATTTGAGTGGTCCGAAATAATAAAACTACGTAATTTTTTTACCCGATTTTTCTGTTTAGCGAAAATGCAATTATCGTGCTAAATGCTGAAGTAAGAGTGTTAAGCTATTAAGCGTTTTTAGTAACTGTTGCAAGTTTGATTTAAATAAAAAGTAGAGCGGGTTTAAATAAGAGGCACAATGTAGACCGACGTACGCGTATGTACATATGTTGCAATTTATTGATACACGAAAGCGAAAGTATGTATGTTAGTTGTATTTATGTGGGTATATGTGTGAACGACTGATGAACAACGATGCGATTCTGATGGCTACGAACATCAACTCCAGACTAACTAAGGCAGGCGGACCGACTTGGCCGTGCCCTAATGCAGGCGAGCGTACAAAGAGAGCGATAGGAGAGCGCCATAGCTGCAGCTAATCCCATAGCTCGGGCTGAAGCTAAGCCGAGAACGAAACAATAGATAGAGCGCGAGAGAACGTCAGGAACGAAGAAGGCGGACAGAGAGTCGAAAGAACGGCTGCTGCTGTGCGTAAGCATTGCGGCAAGCAATGATTTTGTACAGTGGGCAGTGCAAAAATCGAACAGTAATGGTGATTTACGTAAGGCTGCACCACTGGCTATAATTTAAAGTATATATGCTGCTTGACCCGACAAAGACCCATATGAAAATAATAATAAAACTTTGGCAAAACTAGATTAAAATATTTCCAAGAAGAGTATTTTGGTATTTAATTATCTCAGATATTCGCATAGATAATATTTTCAATCTCTGTCAATTATTATGATCCCCAAATTTCATCAAAATCGACTGCAGTTTAGGAGCGCGGCCCTAAATGCTTTTGCTTTGTATCAAAAAAATTACATCATTAGATGTGAGGTCTGGGGCTCTCATTTTAATGCTTCCAATTCCTCGGCTATGCAGTAATTTCCGCAAGGGAATTTCCGTCGGTTTACGTATAAAAATAAGTCGGCAGTTTCGGCTCCAAATTTTCGTTTTCTGTGTAGGTTCCTTGTTAGTTCTTCCTGGTGCTCTGGCGGTATGAAATTCTTCTTTAGCTGGGTTGGCTTTAACTTCTTCCCATGTCGGAATCGCGAGTAGTTTCTTAGTTTTTTATTTTTTTAGAGAAGGTTAACTATTTCACGGATTCCACAATTGTGTTAAATTGGCTGTCGTCACATGTAAGTCGATGGACCACCTTCGTTGCCAACAGGGTGGCCCAAACGTGTACAGGATTGGTTCAAGGTCGACACAAAATCAAACCCTGCAGATATTGTATCTAGGGGATTATTGGTAATTGAATTGAGCAAGTCAACGATGTGGTGGAACGGTCCAGAATTTTTAATGGACGCAGCAGATGACTGGACCAAATTTAATTGGAGTGAGGAAATACAAACAGTGCCGGAGGAGAGGAAATGTAAGTTCTCGCTGACAGTTGGTAAGGTAGAAAGTAATGAGAAGTTAGATGTCGTGGGGAGATGCAAATTTGCAAATGATTTCCTCAAATTGCAGCGAGTTTTTAGCTATATTTTTCGCTGGCGTAGAATATCGTTGAGATCGAACTCAAATTAAGCAGGCAACCTTACTGAAGCTGAAATGGAGGGCGGATTGCGCTATATTGTGTATAATGTGCAGCAGTTGAGCTTGCACGAGGAATTCATTAAGCTTAAAGAGGGAAAGGTGATACAATCAGCGAGAATTCAGAGTTTAAGCCCGTTTTTACAAGAGGAAGAGGGAATAACTATTATTCGAGTCGGCGGAAGGTTGTCCAATGCCGACAGAGATATTGGGTAATCAATTGCAGGAAACTTGCCCGCAGGGTGATCCATGGCTGCATACCATGCTTTCGTCGTCGGCCGCTCGCTGCAACACAGTTGATGGGAGCGCTGCCAGCTAGCCGAGTGCGAGGCTATATCTACCCCTTCGAGCGCGCTGGACTGGACTTTACAGGGCCAATATGGATGCACTTTCACATGCGAGGAAAACGCCCAGTAAAGGTGTTTTTTTTTTTTTAATTCCATTTAATTGCTCGTATTTACAACTTATTTTATACTTAAAGCAAACTATATTAAAGGTTAGGCTTTGCAAGCCCAACATGTGTGGTACGGCCGTGAAGCAATGCTTCACACATGTGCAGGCTTCGTTTAGACTAACTGGACTCTTGTCTGGTGCTCAACAGCGCGCAGTTCCCTCATAATGGTCGCCGCGAAGCAGCTCGTCGCCTCCCAATTTTCCGGGGACAGGAGCATGCACGGCATCAAGCTCTGCTTGACTACGGCTCCACCCAGCGCTTCTTTTAGCCGCTGGCGCTGCGCTGCGAACCTGCCACACGAAAATATCGCATGCTCGGCATCCTCCTCCACGTAGTGCCCGCACCAAGAGCATTCTGCGGAGTCCGCGTGCCCGAAGCGATGAAGGTAGCTTCGGAAGCAGCCGTGACCACTGAGGAGCTGAGTCAGGTAAAAGTTGACCTGCCCGTGCTTCCTGCTTACCCACGCGTCGATGGACGGGATAAGCTGGTGGGTCCAACGCCCCTTAGTGGTCGTGTCCCAGCGCTGTTGCCACCTTCTGAGACTCTCCTGTTTGCACGCCATGCGTACCTGCCTTTTCGCCGCCGCGTCCATTCCTCTGCCATGTGTTTCCTGGTAGTATGTGGACCGTTCCTCCGCCAGGAATTCCAGGGGTGCTATGCCCGCGATCACGTGTGCTGCCTCGTCCGAGACCGTTCGGAAGGCACTGGTGATCCGAATCGAAGAGAGGCGGTGCGTGGCTGCCAGACCCCGTGCGTAGCTCGCTGCTCGAAGGGCCTTTGCCCAGATTGGCGCCGCATATAGCATCACCGACACTCGTTAGCAGTTGTCGCCGCCATTGCTTTGGTCCTCGGGTGTTCAGCATTAGCCTCGAGAGCGCACCGTTGGTGGTCGCCGCCTTCGTGCCCATGTAGACCAAGTGCTCCCGAAAGCAGAGACGTGTGTCCACCAGGACACCAAGGTATTTGAAAGCACGCTTAGACTAAACCAGGGTACCTGCCACTGAGATGTTGGCCGTCTCGACTTTCTTCCGGCTGGATACCAGCACTGCCTCTGTTTTGTGGGGTGCGAGTTCGAGCCCGACCAGGTCCAGCCACTGTTGAATGCGCGCTATCGTTTGGTTGCAGGTCGTTTCCACGACGGACAGGTCTTTTGCCACCACTAGGACAGCCACATCGTCTGCAAAACCCACCATGTGTACTCCGTGGGGGAGGCTGAGTCGCAAGATGCCGTCATACATTGCGTTCCACAGAGTGGGGCCAAGCACTGAACCCTGCGGGACGCCTGCCGATACCTCGTATTCCTCCGTGCCAGCCTGCGTGTCGTACAAAAGCAGCCTTCTTTCAAAGTAGCTTTGTACCATCCGCTGCAGGTACCTGGGTGTGTCGAAACTCTCCAGCGCCCTTGGGATGCAGCTCCACCTCGCCGTGTTGAACGCGTTCTTAATGTCTAGAGTGACTACTAGGCAATACTCTTTCCCGCCGCCTTTCCACCGAGTGCCGGCAATTGCACCGGAGGCAATGTCCACCACCTTACGAACGGCGTCTATCGTGGATCGGGCCTTGCGAAAGCCGTATTGGTGCGGTGAGAGGTCGCCAGCCTCCGCGATGGAGCGTTCCAGTCGCGCGCAAACCACCTTCTCAAGCAGTTTACCCGCGGTGTCGATCAGGCAGATAGGCCTATCCGACGACGCTGTCCACGGCGGCTTGCCTGGCTTGGGAATAAGCACTAGCTTCTGTACTTTCCACCTCACAGGGAACACTCCTTCCCGAAGGCACTGATTTAGCAGCTTCGCAAAGATGTCCGGACGCGTGGAGAGGGCGAGCAAGAGGGCTCTGTTCGGGATAGAGTCCGGCCCAGGAGCCTTGTTCGGGCTGATGCTCCTGGCTGCGCGTTCGACTTCCTCGAGTGACACCTCCTCGATGTGTGCCTGACTGTGCGGTTGCAGTGTGAGGCAACGGACATCCCCGATGTGGTCAGCCCTGTGCGGAAAGAGTTCCTCCACGATGGATCTTGTCGTGTCGGGGTCCGATGGGGGTGCCTGCCTCTTGGCGCAAAGTTTGTTCGTCACCAACTTGTACGCCCTTCCCCATGGGTCCTGCTCCGCAGAGTCACATAGCTTGAGAAAGCACTGGCGCTTGCTATCCCTAATGGCCGCCTTGAGGGCCCTTCTGCAGTCCCTAAACGTGGATTGCCATTGCGGAAAGGCAGTGCTTCCGCGCGAGTGCTGGTAGCGGCGTCGAGCTTGGTTGCATTCCCGGCGTAGCGCGGCAATGTCCTAGTTCCACCAGAACACAGGTTGGTGGTGGCGACCGTAGTGCTTCCTCTGCGCCATGGTGGCAGTGCATGCTGCCTCCAGATGCTCCATGACATGGTTGGCCATGCATTCAGCATTTCCATTCGCCGTGAGGTTGGACATAAGCTCCATGAACAGGGCCGTATTGAGCGTTTCGGCGCGATAGCATCTCCATCTGGGCGCAGCTGTCTCTACGCTAGACGTCTGTTGGCCTGTGTCCCATATAATTGCCCTGTGGTCGCTCCCTGTGTAGATGTTGCTGATGCTCCAGCCCGATGAATTAAAAAGTGAGCTGCTGACAAATGTAATGTCGATGACCGATCCTATTCCTGCTCTGGAGAAGGTATGCTGGTTTCCCTCGTTGAGGAGCGCGATGTCCAGGGGCGCAATGATCTCCAGCAGAGCTCTACCTCTCGCATTCGTCGCCACGCTTCCCCACTCCTCAGCCCACGCGTTGAAGTCCCCTCCAATGGCTACTGGGTGACGTTCTCTAGCATCAGCCGCTAGGTTGTCTAGAGTACCTGCGAACTCGGAGAGCGTCAGGCTTGGGGCAAGGTAGACGCTGTATATCCACACACCTCCGACCTTGGCGCGCACAAACCCAGCAGCAGCGCTTAAGAGGGAAAGCTGCAATGGCGTGGCCCCGCATAGCCTTATCGCGGCCTTTTTGGTGGCATCCAAGATGAACCCAGGGGACTCCCTAGTTTGATATGGCTCGCTGAGGATGGCGAGGTCAATTGCCAATTCTCTTATGGATTGGCTCAGCAGGTCTTGTGCCGCAGCGCAGTGGTTGAGGTTGAGCTGCATAACCTTCATTATTGGGCCGGCAAGCTGGGCACGCTCCTGGCTGCTGGACATCTCCTGCTACCCGCATAGTGGTTCGTCTCATTGCTGTCTCCACTCGAGTTCGTTATTCCTGGCCGCAGTACGTAGTCACCGTGGTGATCCCATGGGTGTCTTTCCGTGGAGTGAGGTCCATGCGAGGGTTGACCCTGGGCCTTATGAGCACCAGGGTTCAGAGCCAGATCGGTGCTAGTTGGGATATGAATCAACCAAGCCTACGCAACCACCATAGTGGGACGGCCAGGAAGCGTTAAACGAGGCCTGCCAACGTTTTAACGAGACGGGGGCGGTGGAGACATTAACCTATGAGCCATTTCAACAGGGGTTCAGCCTGCCTACTCAGGTCATAGAATGCCGAAGCCGTCAGCCCACAGTCTAATGTACGTAAGGGGGGTTCCAGTGGGTCGTACGTAACACCTTACGTACCGCCCAGTAAAGGTGTATCTGTGCATATTTGTATGCTTCGCAACAAAGGCCTGCCATATAGAGATCGTGTCGGACTTAAGCTCAAATGCGTTCATCGCGGCGCTAAAACGGTTCTTTGCAAGACGTGGATTGAGTTCTGACCTATATTGCGACAACGCCACCAATTTTGTAGGTGCGTCACGAGAGCTCAACAGAGCTTTCGACTCGCCAAGTCAGAAGCTCATTGACGACGAATGCAGCCAGCGAGGAGTCAGGTTTCACTTCATCCCCCCACGCTCCCCTCACTTTGGAGGATTATGGGAGAGTGCCGTGAAGGTGGCCAAACAGCTGCTTGTGAAATGCACCAACAGCACAGCACTAAACTACGAAGATCTTGCGACTGCCATCACACAAGTAGAACCGGTGATGAATTCGAGACCTCTGCATCCCTTGTCATCGGACCCGGCGCTAACTCCCGGTCATTTCTTGGTTGGTCGACCCCTGAACGTGTTGTTCGACGAACTGTTGAAACTGTCCTTCAGCAACCATTGGAAACGCATTCTAATGGTACGCCACATGTTCTGGCACCGCTGGTCGTCGGAATATTTGACGTTGCTGCAGAAGCGGACAAAGTGGAACACTGTAGCCAACAACATTCAACTTGGTACACTGGTCCTTATTGCGGAAGACAACGCTCCGCCCGGACAATGGCTGCTGGGAAGAGTTGCAGAGTTATGGTCCTACATTTTCAATATTTTCCGATCTTTAAAATTTGTGATGTATGTAATAGATTTTCATAATGGGCACCTTCACCAGCAATGTATTATGCAACATGTATCAGGTTTCATGTATCATGTTTTTGAGTTATTAAGCTTTTTCGGCTTTACGAAAGCAGCGAACACGTTCAGATAGCCTACCCACCCGATCCCATACAATTGATACAATATCGACCGACACTTCAGAATAGGATGGCAGGAGTCTTCAGGTATAGTGAGCGGATGGGCTAGGGTTAACAACACTATGGTCGGATCCGAGACAAAGTACAGATCAAGATATAGTCCGAAGGAATTTTTCCAATAGTTAATTTGAGATAGTGACTGATCAATTAAGACGTCAGTAAAGTGATTTCCTCACATAAGAAAAAAGTTGTTAGACTCGTCTAAGTCCATATCTGATTTAGACGACTTTTATATCGGACATGTGCTGCTCGTATATTGTGATATCAGAAGATGGAGCAAGCAATGAGGATAGAAAAACCGGGACGATTTAATGTTACACACAGTAATTCCAGGTCTTGTTGACTTGGATAGAGAAATGTTCCGATGTGAAGTTGGAGTCCACTGCAATCAAAGCGCCTCCTCCACGTGGAGACGAACAGTCATTTCTAAACGTTTGAGACCGACCTGCTTAAACTTCGGAGATGAAGATATCGGTTTTGGGCCATTTCTCGGCAATACAATAAGATGGGTTGAATATGTTAAACCACAGGAGGAGAGTGCAGAGCTTCATGAGTAGGACTCTATTTATAATTCTGAAAAGAGAATAAGCTAATTTTTTGGATGGGTAAAAGTAGACCGGGAAGAAGAGGATGAACTTTGGTTTGATTTTCAATAAGGAATGTTATGCGGCCTTATGTTTAGCCTCCACCACCAATTGCTCCGGTGAAAATATAACAGACTAAAAAAACATACAAACATCTTGAATGATGCTTATTCACTGTAATAAGTAATTTAAGCATCTCGACCTTCAACGCATTAAGAGCCTATGGTAATTTAAGAAAGTTTAGTCTTTTGAGTGGTCCGAAAATAATTAAATTAGGTAATTTTTGTACCCGATAGAAAACAAATTAACAGCGATTTCTTAACAAATCTCGCCGCAAACTAAGACTAATAAAAATTGATGTTTAATAGCCACAACAAGATTTTTCTGTTTAGCGAAAATGCAATTATCGTGCTAAATGCTGAAGTAAGAGCCAAATAAAAATAATAATAAAACTTCGTCCAAACAAGACTAAAATGTTCCCAAGAAGAGTATTTTGGTATTTCTTTATCTCAGATATTCGCATAGATTATATTTTCAATCTCTGTCAATTATTACGATCCCCAAATTTCATCAAAATCGACTGCAGTTTAGGAGCGGCTCTTAATGCTTTTGCTTTGTATCAAAAAAATGACATCATTAGATGTGAGATCTGGGGCTCTCATTTTAATGCTTCCAATTCCTCGGCTATGCAGTAATTTCCGCAATGGAATTTCCGTCGGTTTAGGTATAATAATAAGTCGGCAGTAGGTTCCTTGTTAGTTATTCCTGGTGCTCTGGCGGTAAGAAATTCTTCTTTAGCTTTTTAGCTTTCTTGGTGTTTTATTTTGTTAGAGAAGGTTAACTATTTCACGGATTCCACAATTGTGTTAAATTGGCTGTCGTCACATGTTAATCGATGGACCACCTTCGTTGCCAACAGGGTGGCTCAAACGTTACAGGATTGGTTCATGGTCGACACAAAATCAAACCCTGTAGATTTTGTATCTAGGGGATTATTGGTAACCGAATTGAGCAGGTCAACGATGTGGTGGAACGGTCCAGAATTTTTAATGGACGCAGCAGATGACTGGACCAAATTTAATTGGAGTGAGGAAATACAAACAGTGCCGGAGGAGAGGAAATATAAGTTCTCGCTGACAGTTGGTAAGGTAGAAAGTAATGAGAAGTTAGATGTCGTGGGGAGATGCAAATTTGCAAATGATTTCCTCAAATTGCAGCGAGTTTTTAGCTATATTTTTCGCTGGCGTAGAATATCGTTGAGATCGAACTCAAATTAAGCAGGCAACCTTATTGCGCTATATTGTGTATAATGTGCAGCAGTTGAGCTTGCACGAGGAATTCATTAAGCTTAAAGATGGAAAGGTGATACAATCAGCGAGAATTCAGAGTTTAAGCCCGTTTTTACAAGAGGAAGAG
This sequence comes from Drosophila miranda, assembly GCF_003369915.1. Taxonomy (NCBI): domain Eukaryota; kingdom Metazoa; phylum Arthropoda; class Insecta; order Diptera; family Drosophilidae; genus Drosophila; species Drosophila miranda. Next base: position 36,183,813 of record NC_046674.1, read on the forward strand.
AGAATAACTATTATTCGAGTCGGCGGAAGGTTGTCCAATGCCGAATTGCCATTTGACACAAGGCATCCCATCTTAATGCCGAGCAACCATAAAGTGGTAGAGGCGCTTGTTGAACTCACACATCGAAAGAATTTACATGCCGGAGCACAATCGCAATACGCTTTTTTGCGACAGAGATATTGGGTAGGAATTGCAGCAATCAATTGCAGGAAACTTTCCCGCAGGGTGATCCGTGGCTGCATACCATGCTTTCGTCGTCGGCCGCTCGCTGCAACACAGTTGATGGGAGCGCTGCCAGCTAGCTGAATGCGAGGCTATATCTACCCCTTCGAGCGCGCTGGACTGGACTTTACTGGGCCAATATGGATGCACTTTCACATGCGAGGAAAACGCCCAGTAAAGGTGTATCTGTGCATATTTGTATGCTTCGCAACAAAGGCCTGCCATATAGAGATCGTGTCGGACTTAAGCTCAAATGCGATCATCGCGGCGCTAAAACGGTTCTTTGCAAGACGTGGATTGAGTTCTGACCTATATTGCGACAACGCCACCAATTTTGTAGGTGCGTCACGAGAGCTCAACAGAGCTCAAGTCAAGTCAGAAGCTCATTGACGATGAATGCAGCGAGCGAGGAGTCAGGTTTCACTTCATCCCCCCACGCTCCCCTCACTTTGGAGGATTATGGGAGAGTGCCGCGAAGGTGGCCAAACAGCTGCTTGTGAAATGCACCAACAGCACAGCACTAAACTACGAAGATCTTGCGACTGCCATCACACAAGTAGAAGCGGTGATGAATTCGAGACCTCTGCATCCCTTGTCATCGGACCCGAATGACTTCGAGGCGCTTACTCCCGGTCATTTCTTGGTTGGCCGACCCCTGAACGCGTTAGTAGAACCAGTAGACGACGCACTGTTGAAACTGTCCATGGGCAACCATTGGAAACGCAATGGGACACCACATGTTTGGCACCGCTGGTCGTCGGAATATTTGACGTTGCTGCAGAAGCGGACAAAGTGGAGCACTGTAGCCAACAACATGCAACTTGGTACTTTGGTCCTTATTGCGGAAGAAAACGCTCCGCCCGGACAATGGCTGCTGGGAAGAGTTGCAGAGTTACACCCAGGAGCTGATGGTGCAGTTCGGGTTGTAACACTCAGGACCAAGACTGGATTATTTAAGCGCAACGTACATAAGCTCTGACCGCTTGTGACGCCCAGCTCCAGGAAGACCAAGCGCCGGCGCCACAAACACCACAACAAATACACTAGAAACACCAAGACAAGCCATGAAGACTAAGCTATAAGTATTAGTAGAATAAGTAGAACATAAGAGACAATACTTGAAGACCTGCCACATAAGGATACAAATAAATAAGTATAAATAAACAATCAAGAAAGAAAACACAAAAACATAAAAAACCAACCACAGATGATCACCACCAATGGGCCCGTAGCACAGCCACCCACGGTCACACCCACAGCTGGCCGCTCCAAGTGTGACCATCACCCAGGCACCAACGGGCACACTATCAGCCGATCCGTACAAACGCGATAGGGACACATCAGCACAACGCGCTAGGGACATGCCATACGGATCACCTGGTTTTCGGAAATAAAAGGGGCTCCGCCAGAGCGATGAGCATCAGTTCGGCTCCGGCCAGTGGAGAGGTAAGCATCAGTAGCAGCCACCAGCAGCCCCAGCAATCCTCCCATCCTCCTTCGGAGCGCAGTCGACCTCCGCAACATTTATTCTCCTCGGAGCGCATTCGACCTCCGCAACATTTATTCTCTTCGGAGCGCATTGGAGCTCCGCAACATCAATTCTCCTCGGAGCGCATTAGACCTCCGCAACATTTCTTTTCCTCGGAGCGCATTCGACCTCCGCAACATCTATTCTCCTCGGAGTGCATTAGACTTCCGCAACATTTATTCGCCTCGGAGCGCATTCGACCTCCGCAACATTTATTCTCCTCGGAGCGCATTAAACCTCCGCGACCTCGACCGACACCGACCGGAAGGCCACCAGGACCCGCACGCAACCATCCGCCACATGCGGCCACCCCGAAGCAAGAGCCAGAAGAAAAACCCGCGCACCTACCAAACTTTGAACCTTTTAAGAACAAGCTCAAGCTTTACCGCATAAGCCCCGCCTTATTCTTGAACCACGAGACTCTCTTTCAGCTACCACACCCAGAGATCAAACAAATTTCTGTGGAACCCGGCGCGACAAGCATACCCCAGCCGAAGTGCCGTCACAGTGGCGCCCGAGCAGGTTGTGGTAGCATAAGAAGCATAATCTCAAAGGTCAAGATGGCAAAACAATGGATAAACCAAGCAACGAAACTGAAAGTACAAAACTATTGCTACTACAATTCTCGGAGAGAACATACCTCCCAATACATATTCGTGAGAGGCAAGAACAACTAGCAAATAACCAAACACGAGTTAAAAGCCCGCGAACAAAGAGCCCAAGGCAACACTCGCCAAAAGAAGTACCACAAAAACCAACAATGGAAGAGATCCAAGGGGAGACCAGGACAGGCAGGAAGAATTCGCTATTCCCGAAACAGATAAAGAAGGGATCACCAGAAGCAGTAGCGATAATAGAAAAAATACGCAAGTGGGACTTGTTCTTTACAGGAAAAGGAGGGCTACTAGAATTCCTGAGCAGGATGGAGGTATTGGCAGAAACCTACAGGATAGAAGCGGACCACCTCGTATTCGCTATGCCAAATATCCTGGAGGAAAGCGCAGTAGACTGGTGGCACACAAAACCAGCGCCAGTCACATCATGGGAGGAAGCAAAGGTCGGATTAAAGGAGAACTTCATATTCCCAGACACCAGGAGAAGCTAGCAAAGCAAGTGGCAGAACGAAAACAAGCGGAAACAGAACCAGTTCGAGACTATGTCCAAGAGATAAGGAAGTTAATGAGGTTCGGAACCTACACAGAGCAGGAAAAACTGGAAATAATATACCAGAACTGCCAGCTGCCTCTAAAACTATACGTGAAGAGAAGAGAATTCCAAGCACTGGCAGAATTCATGATCATCGCAGAGGAATTCGAAAAGATAGAGACAGATGCAGGACTCTCCAAAGTCACAGGTCGCCAAGGGAACAACCAACAAAACGACCTGCCATCATGGCAAAGGACGCAATACCGACAAAGGAAATGCCAAAGATGTGGAAACTATGGGCATGAGGCCCGAACATGCAACAGGGAACCCGTACTGTACTGCTGGACCTGCAGCAAACAAGGAGTACGCATAATAGACTGCTGCAGAAAACGACCGGAAAACACACAGGGCACAGGACAAGCCCACGAAACTCCTGTGACCCAAAACCAGCTGAGCGGGACAACACACAATTAATATTTAACAAGAACCAGCTTTTAGGACGGGCCAGGATTGGGTCGAAACTGATGGACGTAATCATCGACACAGGGGCAGCAAGATGCATGATAAACGAAAAGGCGGCCGATAAACTAAAAGGAGAAGGCATCGTAGGAGTGGTAAATAGATTAATCAGGCTTGCGGATGGAAGCACCCGGAGAACAGCACAAAGACTCCAAATAACAGTATAACTAGGGGGAAAAGAAACCACACAATCGTTCCTAATAATGACAGGGGTACCAGACACCCCCAACTAGGAATGGAATTCTTAAAGGACGCAGGCACATCAATGACGTGCGGAGAAGACACAATAAACTTCAACGGGAAACCAAACCCAAAGAGAAGAGAGGAAAGCGCAAGAAATTCGGTAACAGAGCCAACGGACAAGGAGATCGAAAAATGGATTACAACGGAGGTACAGAAATCCGACACTCTGGAAGGAGTGAGCAATATTACGAAACATAGGATATTCCTAAAAGATGACAGACCAGTCAAACAGCGGTATTACCCAAGAAATCCAGCGCAAATGGAAATCATCAACAAAGAGATCAGCGAACTCATAAAGCAAGATCTAATAGAACCATCACACAGCCCGTACAGCTCACCGATTGTCCTCATAAAAAAGAAAGCTGGAGATTGGAGAGCCTGCGTGGACTACCGACTGTTAAACGAAAAAACAGAGAAGGATCCCTACCCATTACCACGGATGGACTTTATTCTAAATCAGCTTAAAGAGGCTAAATACATTAGCACGCTCGATTTAAAGTCAGGGTATTGGCAAATCCCAATGGAAAAACAGAACCGACACTACACAGCCTTTACAGCTCCTGGGCGAGGATTGTACCAATGGAAGGTCATGCCATTCGGAATCCCAACAGCACCTGCTACGTTCCAAAGAGACATGGAACTATTCGCTTTCGCATACCTAGACGTCATAATCGTAATTGGGCGGACGAAAGTAGAACACATGCAAAAACTACTGACGGTATTTGAACGGCTAAGGACAGCAAACCTCCGCATTAACGCAGCAAAATGCCACTTTTTCCAAAAGAAACTGAAATACCTAGGACACATGGTGAGCGAGGAAGGAATACACACAGACCCAGATAAAGTGGCGGCCATTAAAGAACTCGCCGCACCAACTACACTAAAACAGCTGCACAGTTTTTTGGGCCTGGCATCTTGGTACCGCAGATTCGTACCATCGTACACCGAACGAGCAAAAGCACTACAAGACCTATTAAAAAAAGGGACAAACATTTGAGTGGGGCGAAGCACAAGAAAACAGCTTCAGAGACCTAAAGCTGTGCCTAACGGAAGCACCAATATTGGCATGCCCAGACTTCAGGAAAACATTCATACTACAAACAGACGAAAGCGACTACGGCCTAGGAGCGGTGTTGACCCAGGAAGATGCGGACGGAGAACATGTAATTTCCTACGAAAGCTTAAGAACTCCGCAACGGAAAAAGAATGCCTGGCCATCTACTGGGGTATACACAAGATGAGGATGTACCTAGAAGGCTATCAATTTATTGTAATTACAGATCACCTAGCCCTCAAATGGTTAAATTCCATCGAAAGCCCATCCGGACGAGTAGCAAGATGGGCATTGGGACTTTAACCATTCTCATTCGAAATACGATATCGAAAAGGCAAGTTGAACGCAGTGGCGGACGGACCATCCCGCTTACCACGCGAAGAAACCCGAATAGCAGAAATCGTAGAATGCGCGGTATCAAAACAAATGGAATCAAGTAGAGAGCACACCAAAAGAAGCTACGGATTATACCATAAAGCACGGAAGATTACACCGACACATACCAAGCCAAAACGACGAAGACGATCAACCCTGGAAGCTATGTGTTCCAAAACAAGAGAGACATATGGTCCTAACCGAAAATCACACAAACTCAACAGCCGGACACCTCGGGATCAGACGCACGAAAATCAGGATAAGGCAGCAAAGACATAACACGATTCGTACGAATATGCGAAAGCTGCCAAAAATTTAAGGTATCGCAACAAGCAGCGGCAGGCAAAATGCTGACAAAAATCGCAAACGCACCATGGGAAACAATATGCGTCGATTTCGTGCGACCACTCCCAAGAACGCCTCACGGCAACACGGCACTAATCGTGTTTATCGATAAATTCTCGAAATGGGTAGAGGTCACATCGGCAAGAAGCGCACAGCGGACGCATTCTTAAAGGCGTTCAGAGAAAAAATACTGTCGAGGGGAGGTGCACCAAAGCAATTGATCTCGGACAACGGCGTACAATTCACAAGCAGAAGGACAAAACACAAATATGGAAAAAAGGAAAATAAATTCGACATTTCGGCCCGCAAATTTAAGGAGAGGATGGCACAGGCCAGCCACAAAAACCGAGCGGCAAAACTACTATCGGCCCCCCATACAACATCCCAACAAAGAAGAAGATCAGCTGGGCAAACCAGGCCAACCAACAGGAACAAACGAAGAAGAAGACGAAGAATCAGACAGGGACGTGCTGAACCTAAACCACGAGTGGCCAACGCCGGAACCGGAGCCCCGTAAGCCCAGCCAGAGGGGCACCATCCCGAGGGAATGGAACGTTCCACATGGCTGCGAACTGTCGGACACATTAGTCAACATAGTCAAAGCGAAGCTCCAAGACCGCCCGAAACACACTCAAAGACGGTTCAAACTATGGAACGAGGAACAGGAGGCGTGCTGGGTCAAGATCGGCCGAGCAAGAGATGTCCGCATCGGCACCTGGTACCGGGCGACACAAGGAAAGCCAACCGAAAATGCCCCACTGGGAAAGGAGGGGGGAGTGTGACGCCCAGCGCCAGGAAGACCAAGCGCCGGCGCCACAAACACCACAACAAATACACTAGAAACACCAAGACAAGCCATTAAGTCTAAACTATAAGTATTAGTAGTATAAGTAGAACATAAGAGACAATACATGAAGACCTGCCACATAAGGATACAAATAAACAAGTATAAGTAAACAAACAAGAAAGAAAACACAAAAACATAAAAACCAACCACAGATGATCACCACCAATGGGCCCGTAGCACAGCCACCCAGAGTCACACCCACAGCTGGCCGCCCCAAGTGTGACCATCACCCAGGCACCAACGGGCACACTATCAGCCGATCCGTACAAACGCGATAGGGATACATCAGCACAACGCGCTAGGGACATGCCGTACGGATCAGCTGCTTTTCGGACGCCCCTTAATAGAATATTGGATAATTTTCATAATGGGCACCTTCACCAGCACAATGTATTATGCAACATGTATCAGGTTTCATGTATCATGTTTTTGAGTTATTAAGCTTTTTCGGCTTTACGAAAGCAGCAAACACGTTCAGATAGCCTACCCACCCGATCTCATACAATTGATACAATATCGACCGACACTTCAGAATAGGATGGCAGGAGTCTTCAGGTATAGTGAGCGGATGGGCTAGGGTTAGCAACACTATGGTCGGATCCGAGACAAAGTACAGATCAAGATATAGTCCGAAGGAATTTTTCCAATAGTTAATTTGAGATCAGTCACTACTGATCAATTAAGACGTCAGTAAAGTGATTTCCTCACATAAGAAAAAAGTTGTTAGACTCGTCTAAGTCCATATCTGATTTAGACGACTTTTATATCGGACATGTGCTGCTCGTATATTGTGATATCAGAAGATGGAGCAAGCAATGAGGATAGAAAAACCGGGAAGATTTAATGTTACACACAGTAATTCCAGGTCTTGTTGACTTGGATAGAGAAATGTTCCGATGTGAAGTTGGAGTCCACTGCAATCAAAGCGCCTCCTCCACGTGGAGACAAACAGTCATTTCTAAACGTTTGAGACCGACCTGCTTAAACTTCGGAGATGAAGATATCGGTTTCGGGCCATTTCTCGGCAATACAATTAGATGGGTTGAATATGTTAAACCACAGGAGGAGAGTGCAGAGCTTCATGAGTAGGACTCTATTTATAATTCTGAAAAGAGAATAAGCTAATTTTTTGGATGGGTAAAAGTAGACCGGGAAGAAGAGGATGAACTTTGGCTTGATTTTCAATAGGGAATGTTATGCGGCCTTATGTTTAGCCTCCACCACCAATTGCTCCGGTGAAAATATAACAGAATAAAAAAACATACATACATCTTGAATGATGCTTATTCACTGTAATAAGTAATTTTAGCATCTCGACCTTCAGCCCATTAAGAGCCTATGGTAATTTAAGAAAATTTAGTTTTTTGAGTGGTCCGAAATAATAAAACTACGTTACGTAATTTTTTTACCCGATTTTTCTGTTTAGCGAAAATGCAATTATCGTGCTAAATGCTGAAGTAAGAGTGTTAAGCTATTAAGCGTTTTTAGTAACTGTTGCAAGTTTGATTTAAATAAAAAGTAGAGCGGGTTTAAATAAGAGGCACAATGTAGGCCGACGTATGCGTATGTACATATGTTGCAATTTATTGATACACGAAAGCGAAAGTATGTATGTTAGTTGTATTTATGTGGGTATATGTGTGAACGACTGATGAACAACGATGCGATTCTGATGGCTATGAACATCAACTCCAGACTAACTAAGGCAGGCGGACTGACTTGGCCGTGCCCTAATGCAGGCGAGCGTACAAAGAGAGCGATAGAAGGAGAGCGCTATAGCTGCAGCTAATCCCATAGCTCGGGCTGAAGCTAAGCCGAGAACGAAACAATAGATAGAGCGCGAGAGAACGTTAGGAACGAAGAAGGCGGACAGAGAGTCGAAAGAACGGCTGCTGCTGTGCGTAAGCATTGCGGCAAGCAATGATTTTGTACAGTGGGCAGTGCAAAAATCGAACAGTAATGGTGATTTACGTAAGGCTGCACCACTGGCTATAATTTAAAGTATATATGCTGCTTGACCCGACAAAGACCCATATGAAAACGAGGGGGAACGTTGTGAGTTGCTGCGGAGACCGCAACTCTACAGTTATACCCGATACTAAGTCAGTATGGCTCTCCTCCGGCAGACGCCGCTAATATTAAACGACACGACACAAGGAGTGCGTGCGAGAGAGACAGAAAATCAGTCTGAGCGTGACGTCGGGTGCTGCGTAGTCAGTGCAAATTGATTTGTTCCTTTTGGCTATAAAAATGATCTGATCTGATCCAGATTCAGCAATCTGATATATATGATCATTATCTATGATTCTGCGTTTTTAGTTTTCTCGTATCCTCAATATTGTGGATGCAACAGATTTTCGTCCTTTGTGGGGGCGGAAGGGGGTGGGGCGAAATTTTGAGATATACGTTTTGTAGTGAGATCTAACAGGAGTGCGTATACCAAATTTGGTTACTCTAGCCTTAATAGTCTCTGAGATTTGTGAATATCCCCAGATTTTCATCCTTTGCGGGGGCGGAAGGGGGTGTGGCGAATTTTGAAACAAACTCGTCTCGGTCCGATATATTAGGAGTGTGGATACCAAATTTGGTTGCTCTAGCTTTTATAGTCTCTGAGATCTAGGCGCTAATGTTTTACTCTAAGGAAAGCCGGCTATGCTACGTGTGTGTTAGAGAGAGACAGGGCGAGAAAAAATTAAATTGTTTTCTTGATTCTGGCTATAATAATTATACGATCTGGTTTTGCACTCTAGAAGATATAGTCATCTGTTACGATTATGCGTTTTTAGTTTTCTCCGCCCGTTTTCTCCGTTTTCTGACACCGCCCTGATGCCCATCTGCAGTCCCAGTGCCGCGCTGATATCCTCCTTGAGCTTAGCTGTGTTGCTTTTGCTCGCGCCGTTGAGCTCGAGCAGCAGCTCGCCCTTTGCCGTCCTCCGGATTCTGTTAACATTATCCCCTACCGCCTGAAGCTTGCCATCCTGGCGCCTGGTGACCATACGGAGGATGTCGCTATAGCTAAGCTCGCCCTGGGGTTGAATGATTATTGCGTCTGGCCTTGGCTCGCGCTCACGGGGCTCCCTTTTTTTCCTTACCCTAGGGCCCACCTGCTGCCACTTGAGCTGTTTCTTAGCGGCTGGGGTGGCACCATGGTCCACTGTACCCGAGGGGGTTAGTTCATCCTGGGACTGCGCCGGCGGATTGAGCTGGGTCGACGCTTGTTGAAGCTTTGTGCCTCTCTGCCTCTTTGTGGGCTCCGCAGCCATTTGAGGCGACTCGCGCAGATTCTTTGAGCCGGTGTGCGGCGGCTTCGCAGCTGTTTGGGTACCAGTAGTGGCGGTCCCAATTGTCCTGGTGTGCAGCTTCTCGAAATTGAAGACCACCAGGGCCTGAAGGGTTAACTCTCAGGGCTAAATCTTTCATCACGTTGTCCACATGCCGCTGGTCGTTCATCCTCTTGACCAGCTCATTGGCCCAAGTACCCAGGTTTTTTAGCAGCTCTAATGGGTCAGAGTGCGGTCGCTCCTTCTCTTTGCCATCCGGGCCGGGCTTGAACATGCTCGAGCCCTGAGCTTTCGCAGGTGCTGACGATGGTGGGGATCTGGTAAGGGCGTTGCGCCTACCAAAGACTGCGTCCTCAGTCCTCTTCTCTATCTGTGTGTTTGGTGTGTGAGCGGTGTTGTCCATGTAAAAAGAATCTCCACTCGAGTTCGTTATTCCTGGCCGCAGTACGTAGTCACCGTGGTGATCACATGGGTGTCTTTCCGTGGAGTGAGGTCCATGCGAGGGTTGACCCTGGGCCTTATGAGCACCAGGGTTCAGAGCCAGATCGGTGCTAGTTGGGATATGAATCAACCAAGCCTACGCAACCACCATAGTGGGACGGCCAGGAAGCGTTAAACGAGGCCTGCCAACGTTTTAACGAGACGGGGGCGGTGGAGACATTAACCTATGAGCCATTTCAACAGGGGTTCAGCCTGCCTACTCAGGTCATAGAATGCCGACGCCGTCAGCCCACAGTCTAATGTACGTAAGGGGGGTTCCAGTGGGTCGTACGTAACACCTTACGTACCGCCCAGTAAAGGTGTATCTGTGCATATTTGTATGCTTCGCAACAAAGGCCTGCCATATAGAGATCGTGTCGGACTTAAGCTCAAATGCGTTCATCGCGGCGCTAAAACGGTTCTTTGCAAGACGTGGATTGAGTTCTGACCTATATTGCGACAACGCCACCAATTTTGTAGGTGCGTCACGAGAGCTCAACAGAGCTTTCGACTCGCCAAGTCAGAAGCTCATTGACGACGAATGCAGCCAGCGAGGAGTCAGGTTTCACTTCATCCCCCCACGCTCCCCTCACTTTGGAGGATTATGGGAGAGTGCCGTGAAGGTGGCCAAACAGCTGCTTGTGAAATGCACCAACAGCACAGCACTAAACTACGAAGATCTTGCGACTGCCATCACACAAGTAGAACCGGTGATGAATTCGAGACCTCTGCATCCCTTGTCATCGGACCCGAATGACTTCGAGGCGCTAACTCCCGGTCATTTCTTGGTTGGTCGACCCCTGAACGTGTTGTTCGACGAACTGTTGAAACTGTCCTTGAGCAACCATTGGAAACGCATTCTAATGGTACGCCACATGTTCTGGCACCGCTGGTCGTCGGAATATTTGACGTTGCTGCAGAAGCGGACAAAGTGGAACACTGTAGCCAACAACATTCAACTTGGTACACTGGTCCTTATTGCGGAAGACAACGCTCCGCCCGGACAATGGCTGCTGGGAAGAGTTGCAGAGTTACAGACAGGAGCTGATGGTGCAGTTCGGGTTGTAACACTCAGGACCAAGACTGGATTATTTAAGCGCAACGTACATAAGCTCTACCCCCTGCCTACAGATGCCGATGAACTTAATGTTGGAAGGAGCTTCCAAGATGGGGAGAATGTAGACGCCCCTTAATAGAATATTGGATTAAATTACTTTATAAAGGTTGACAATTTGAATATTTGAATTAATATGTAAATACTGCTAAAAATGTGAATTAATTTGAAGTTGGCACGTTACATTATGTACATATAAAGAAGCGCAATCGATAGTATCGTGGCAAAACGATCTGAATTATGATCACTAGATATAAGAGATATACGAAATAAAACTAACGAGCAAGGAACTACATCGTGCGGATTAAGGAAGGTCTTAATTGGGTAGACGGATTCCACTGGAAAACTGTTGGAGGGACTTAGCTCGTACAGAAAACAGAAGTTAAATTACCCTTATATAGGTGTCAAGTTTATGTTAATGCATCAATAAGTCATCTATTTTTTCCTCTTGCAATTAAGGTTTGTTTGGTTGTATAAGAAGCCGTTTACTTTTCATTTGGTCAACGAAAATGTTTTCCTTTTGAAAACGAATATATCTTGCGGAATGTGAAAACGAGAGCCCCAATTTATGTGTATTCAAAAGTAAATCGGAAAACTTTTGTGAATGTGAAAAACAGAGCCTGGCTGAATATATCATATCATAATAATCAAATTAATCAATGAATCAGAATCAGCTGGATATGGTCCTACATTTTTGATATTTTCCGATCTTTAAAATTTGTGATGTATGTAATAGATTTTCATAATGGGCACCTTCACCAGCACAATGTATTATGCAACATGTATCAGGTTTCATGTATCATGTTTTTGAGTTATTAAGCTTTTTCGGCTTTACGAAAGCAGCGAACACGTTCAGATAGCCTACCCACCCGATCCCATACAGTTGATACAATATCGACCGACACTTCAGAATAGGATGGCAGGAGTCTTCAGGTATAGTGAGCGGATGGGCTCGGGTTGACAACACTATGATCGGATCCGAGACAAAGCACAGATCAAGATATAGTCCGAAGGAATTTTTCCAATAGTTAATTTGAGATAGTGACTGATGAATATGTTAAACCACAGGAGGAGAGTGCAGAGCTTCATGAGTAGGACTCTATGTATAATTCTGAAAAGAGAATAAGCTAATTTTTTGGATGGGTATAAGTAGAGCGGGAAGAAGAGGATGAACTTTGGCTTGATTTTCAATAGGGAATGTTATGCGGCCTTATGTTTAGCCTCCACCACCAATTGCTCCGGTGAAAACATAACAGAATAAAAAAACATACATACATATTGAATGATGCTTATTCACTGTAATAAGTAATTTAAGCATCTCGACCTTCAGCCCATTAAGAGCCTGTGGTAATTAAAGAAAATTTAATTTTTTGAGTGGTCCGAAATAATAAAATTACGTAATTATTTTTACCCGATTTTTCTGTTTAGCGAAAATGCAATTATCGTGCTTAATGCTGAAGTAAGAGCCAAATGAAAATAATAATAAAACTTTGTCCAAACAAGACTTAAATGTTCCCAAGAAGAGTATTTTGGTATTTCTTTATCTCAGATATTCGCATAGATAATATTTTCAATCTCTGTCAATTATTATGATCCCCAAATTTCATCAAAATCGACTGCAGTTTAGGAGCGGCACTTAATGCTTTTGCTTTGTATCAAAAAAATAACATCATTAGATGTGAGGTCTGGCGCTCTCTTTTTAATGCTTCCAATTCCTCGGCTATGCAGTAATTTCCGCAAGGGAATTTCCGTCGGCTTACGTATAATAATAAGTCGGCAGTTTCGGCTCCAAATTTTCGTTTTCTGTGTAGGTTCCTTGTGAGTTTTTCCTGGCGCCCTGGCGGTATGAAATTCTTCTTTAGCTGGGTTGGCTTTAACTTCTTCCCATGTCGTAATTGCGAGTAGTTTCTTAGTTTTTATTTTGTTAGCTTTTGCCATTCTGCTCAGAATTCTCTTTTCTCGTTAAAGCATTGCTCACATTTTCAAATATTCGAATCCTCATTCGATCAAATTCGGGAACAGTGACTTTTCTCTTTTTTTTTTTTTTGGTTCCCTTGAGGTGGTTGTACGGTTTGATTTGTTGTCCGTCGTTTCATGTCTCTGCCATCCGTCTCCCGGTAGTAGGAGAACTGCTCATCCGCCAGGTATTCGGGTTGTTGTACGCCAGCAATCACGTGCTCTGCCTCGTCCGAGACGTTCCGGAAAGCGCAGATTGTATAAAATATAATTGTATTGTATAAAAGCCGCGTACAGCATAAACGATCTCGTCGCACTTGTCAGAAGTAGTCACCATTGCCAACACCATCGCCTTCGTGCTCATGTAGGCCAAAAGCTCCATGAAGCATAGTCTTGTGTCAATCATGACGCCAAGGTACTTCACCGCCCTCTTTGATGAAACTGTGTTGCGTGCCACTGTGATGTTGGCCATACCTTCTTCTGGCTAGACACCAGCACTGCCTTGGTCGTGTGAGGTGCGAATTCGACCCCATGAGCTCCAACTACTGTTTAATACGAGCAATTGTCTGGATGCAGGTCATCTCCACGACGAACACGTCTTTTGCCACCACTAGAACTGCTACCTTATCTGCAAAACTCACCACATGCGCTCCGCATGGGAGTCTAGGTCGCAATATGCTGACCACCGCGGGACTCTAGATACCTCGTCTTGCTTCGTTCCACCCAACGTGTCGTACAAAAGCAACCTGCTCTCAAAGTAGCTTTGTACTAGTCGCTGTAGGTACCTGGCTTTGCGAAATCCGTATTGGTGACGTGACAACTGTGAGCATACCACTTTCTCGAGCAGTTTACCCGCTGTGGCGATCAGGCAGATTGGCCTTTACGACGACACTGTCTCGGCTTGGGAATGAGCACATGCTTCTACTTCTTCTACCTCTCAGGAAATACTCCTTCCAGAAGGCACTGGTTCAGCAGCTTCACAAAGATGTCCGGGCGCCGGAGAGGGCGAGTATGAGGGCTCTAATTGGGATAGTGTTACCTTGTTCGGGTTTATACTCTTGGCTGCGATTTTGACCTTCTCGATAGTCACCTCTTCGATGAGAATCTGATAAGTTGTTTCCATTCCACTCCATTTCCAGCTCGGACCGGTCGCCTATCGACGGAAAGCACTGGCGTTTGCTGTCTTATTTTTTCATGGGCAAAATATTTACTTTATTGTTAACGAGCTTACTGTTACCTATAGTGTCAACTTAATCTAATTTTACATTTAAGGGAAGGAACAATAGATCACTGGTGATACATACATAAAATTATTTTAAAAAATTAATGGAATATTACTGTAGGGATCTTGAAGGGAGATCGATGGCTGTCACCTTTTGAGTCTTTTTTTACTTGGCTTGGTTTTTAGTCGTCTGGCTAGTCTAACCACCAAGGCGTTGCAAATACCTCGCTGCATGCAATTGTAAAACATCGCCCATGGTAATAAGGGCTTTGGAGTTCAGTGCCCTGTCCAGTAAAACACCTAAATATTTATTATTATTATTCATTACCCCTGAGCCATGGTGGCGGTGCATGCTCACTCCAGGCTCTCCATGTTTTGGTTGCACATGCATTCCGCATTTTCATCCGTCGTGAGGTTGGTCATCAGCTCCGTGAACAGCAAAGTCCTAGGGCTATCGGCGTGATAACATTTCCATCTAGACACCGCTGCCTCGACGCTAGCTATCTGTTGACTCATTTTGCAAATAATGGCCATATGGTCGCTCGCTGTGTTGGTGTGGCTGATACTCCAGCGCAATATAATGTATCTGCTAACGAGGATAATATCGACGACCAACCCGACGCCTGCTCTGAACAATGTGTTCTGCACAGCCTGACTCTCTAGCAATGCCCTGCCTCTTGCATTCGTCGCGACGCTGCCCCACTCCTCTGCCCACGCGGTAAGGTCGCCACCGATAGTCACTGGGTGTCGACTTCTGACATCAGCCGCTATGTTGTCAAGAATTCAGAGTGAATTCAGAGCGGAACAACTTTTACGCTTACGAATCAAACCACTGAGCTTATATTGGTGAGCTGCACTGGTGTGTCGTTGCATATCCATTGCGCGGCCTCTTTGGTGGCATCTAAGATTAAGCCAGGGGACTACATAGATCAGTACGGCTCCCTGAGGATGGGAAGGTCTATCGCCATTTATCGAACGATTTGGCTCAGAAGGTCGTGAGCCGCCTCGCGGTGCTTGCGGTTACGCATCTTCATCATTGGTGCGGTATACTGGACAGATGGTTGCAACAGAATGCGTCGGAATTACCCAGATGTACGAAAATCCTAAAAGTGGCCAGACTTTACCGGTTTTAAGTTCAATTCGACCATACCACGAATGTTATGAAAACTATCTAAGAGTGCAAGATAACATCTTTGATAATAAATTAGCGTCGTTACAGGGCAGAACGATGAGATCGATTTTACGTATGCGGAAATTTTGGGAAAACATACGTAATGTAAGGAAACTTCTAGTAGCTTCCGTAGTGAATGATCAGCTAGATGGTATACTTTACGCTTCAATCAAGTTTGCTAAATTCTCCGAATTGGGATTATTAGATACCGGTGCAAATATTAGTTGTTTAGCGAAGCCAGCTTAGCGAAGCAAGTTAGGATACTATAAGACTATAAGTAATTTGAAAAAAGTATCTTCAGGAGTTATGACCGCAGAATGAGAGAGTCGTGAGGTTATAGGTTCTGCGTGGATGGAAGTATGGAAGATGGAAGAAAAGAAGCCAATTCTCTTTTTCATTATTCCGTCGTTAGACAAGCGAGTCATTCTGGGCATAGGTTAATAAATGCTCTCGAAATCACTCCTGACAGTGAAATCACAGAAGAATTGGAGGAGAACTGAAAAGACAGCTAGAAGTAGTCATCGATTTATTTCAAAATTTTGCATGGCAACGATTAGGAGGAACGCCCTGGATAAAACATGAGATAGAGATTGGCACAGCTCGAGCGGTAAAGCAACGCTTCTATCCAGTTTCCACAGCCGTGGAAAAGCTTATGTTTAAAGAAATTGATAGAATGCTTCCCCTAGGAGTGATAGAGACTTCCACCAGAGCTTGGAGCTCACCGATGCGATAAGCGATCAATCCGGGTAAGGTACGTTTATGTCTAGATGCCAGAAAAATAAATGAGGTGACCAAAAAGTTGCCTATCTATTGGCCAGTATCGAGGGAATTTCGCGAGATTACCATAAGCAAACATAATCACCAAAATTGATCTGAAGGATGCATATGGCAGATAGCCCTGTAGGAAGAATCTAACGCCATTACAGCTTTTACAATACCAGGGCGACCCCTATATCAGTTTACAGTAATGCCCTTTGCACTTTGTAACGCTCCTCAGGCTATGTGTCGGCTGATGGATGAATTGATCCCTCCAGGGCAGAAATATTGTGTGTTTGGTTATCTCGATGATCTCGTTCGCGCAGATTGCCAGGGAAAGGACGCTGATTGGCGTCCTGGAAAAAGGCAGCGCGGACTCCCGAATCCCCAAGAATCAGTGGAAGTGAGTGGAAGCGGCACTGGCCGACCGCTGCTTCGAGCTGCTGGAAAAGCAGCCTGGACCGAAGGGTCGAAGGAGTACAAGATAATTGTAGCTCAACATGAAGGTAAAATTCTCGCCAGAAAGCACTTTAATATCTTTCTGCTCCATAATTATAGCGATAGCGACAACACGGCGGCAAGCCTAAAGCTGAAAGGGACACATCTTAGGCTGATGTGTTCCTACATGGCCCATGAGGAAAACGATCCTCCCAACGACCTTGTTCGCAAACTAGCCAGCGACAGCGAGAGGTCGGACATAGACCTACTAATAGGTTGCGACGCCAACGCTCACCACACTCAATGGGTGAGTCAGTTTTCAGCTTCATCCTTAACTCTAATCTATTTATTTGTAATCGGGGCAACGGTCCCACTTTTATAATAAAAAATCGACATGAGGTTATTGACCTCACCTTAGTGTCTCACAAACTGTTAGACATAGTCAAGAGTTGGCAAGTCCTTGATGACCACTCTTTCTCTGACCACGGATACATCGAGAGCATACTGTCCCTCGAGTGTCCGAAACCTAAGGACTATATTAATCCCAGAAAAGCCAACTGGGAAAAATATAGCTCACCCCTGGAGGACTTACTCTCCTCCAAAGCACCAACATGCCCGGACACAAAAGACGACGTAGATCGTTTAGTGAACAGGTTCACAGAAGCATGCAACAAAGCCTTCGCAGCAGCATGCCCCTCTAGCAAACCTAGGGGGAAAAAGAAACCCCCCTGGTGGTCAAAACAAATAGACATCCTACGTAAAAGCTGCAGGACCCTCTTCAACAGGGCCAAAAGCGCGAACGAGGATAGCCACTGGGCAGACTACAAAATCAGTCTGTCACTATATAAAAAGGAAACAAGGAAAGCAAAAAGGGCCTCTTGGCAAAAATTTTGCTCGGAAATTGAGGAAACGTCAGAGGCCGCAAGGCTTCGCAAGATTCTCTCAAAAACTAACCCCTCGGTAGGGTATCTTAAAAGGAATGACGGCACGTGGACTAACTCCAGTGAGGAGTCCCTGCACATTCTACTAGACACGCATTTCCCAGGGTGCACAACCATCGAGACGGTACATCTCCCAGGAGAGAGACCGGTAACCTCGATGGATCACATCCTCACAAAACGTAACATAAGCTGGGCAATAAACAGCTTCAACCCGTTCAAATCGCCAGGCCCACACCAGGTAATCTCGGCCCAACTTCAGAAGGCCGGGGATACGGCCATCAACTGGCTACAAGGTATCTTCAGGAATATACTGGTTGTGGGTACAATCCCGCGAGCATGGCTTAAAGCAAAGATAGTCTTCAGTCCCAAAGCAGGGAAAGCCTCGCACTCAACTGCAAAGGACTTTAGACCAATCAGCTTATCGTCGTTCCTCCTCAAATCCTTTGAGAGACTCGTCGGGCTGCAACTGAGGACAACTATACACCCTCAGTTGCTGTCAGACGCACAGCATGCTTACCGGAAAAGCATGCCTACAGGAAAAGGTGCAGCGTAGTCATACGCTCCCTCACGGGACACTGGCTAATAGGCACCCACGCTAACAAGCTGGGGGCCCCACATAACGATTTTTGTCGCAGCTGTAGAGACGAGGAAGAGGAGGAGACAGTGGAACACCTGTCCTGCTCCTGCCCAGCTCTCAGCAAAAGAAGGCTTCAGCACTTGGGCTCAGCCTTTCTACACGACATTTCAGAGATGTCCAAACTATGTCCCAGGAAGATAGCGAACTTTGTGAGAGCATCTGGATGGGATAATTGCCGACAGGAAGTCTCACAACGCAGGAAGGAATGATCCTATGCGGTATCACAACGGGAAGAAACCGGCCTAAGTGTGACGGGCTCCGAGCGAGCCCGGCAGCCGCCTCAACCTAACCTAACCTATCTCGATGATTTGTTGCTGATGTTTCAGAAGACTTCGATTCTCACTTATCGGTGTTGATCCAATTAGCTAATCGCTTTAGGAAAGAAAATTTGACGTTTATATAGCTAAGACCAAGTTTTGTGTTACGGAAGTGCCATATCTTGGATTTGTAATAGGACGTGGTGGTATTGCAACAAATCCCCGGAAAATTACATCCATTCGGGACTGGCCAGCACCAAGAACACGAAAGCAAGCCCGAGGGTTTCTAGGATTAGTTGGTTGGTTCAGAAGATTCATAGAAAACTTCTATCCTAGGAGTAAACGTGGTCATATTGGGTTGTTCATTGTCCTAGATCCCTTCTCTAAATTTCATTGGCTGTGTTCATTGAAAAAGTTCAAAGAGGAAGTGATTCAAGAATATTTGGAAAATTATATAGTGACATATCCATAATTCCCCACATCCCATACACATTATGTTTATGTACAATTCATCCACCCCATCCACACAAGTAACAGGACCCCACTCAAGAATCAATAACTGTTTCTTCCCATACTCCAAGCTAGGGCCCCCCATAATATAAACAATGGACCACATTGTTTCGTCAACATTAGAATCACGCCACTCTCGAGAAATCGATTCTTTAGAATCACGCCACTCATGAGGACCAATCAAAGCTAGACATAAAACCAAGGAGTATCACATTCCTAGCTCCGTCATGTAATGCAACACCGATCGCCAGCAGTGGATGCCTTTCATCAAAGCCGACGCATCCCCAAATATCGATCCAGGCACGTACGCCACCGACACGAAGATGCAGCCGAGGAAAGCAACGCCCGAAGCCAGAGTCGGGAGTTCCAAGAGAAGGGCTCATGGAAACTAGCCAGCAGCAAAGAGATCAGTTCCGTTTGAGACAAGCAGACGTAAAGTTAAGTCGGGGAATTCAACCAATCTTGTGACATAAAGAAATTAAGTACTAAAAATAAAATCTTTTTTAAAAACTAAATTTCGAGTTGCAGATATTTAACTGGCGCAGCCGGTAGGATTTCGTTTAAAATTAACTCCTATATTTCGGTAATGGTCAGCTTGTGTAATTTCTAATTACTGTGATCACGTAATCCCGGAATCGTTAATAAAATTGTGAAATCCGCCAAAGAACCTATGTGTTACGAGCACAGACGATTTGCAAAACAAAAATTAAGTGAACTGAAGTAAGCGGAGATAGTGATCCACCAAGAACAGTGAAACACTAAATACAAAATCAAAAAACTTACAAGTGAACCAAAATAAAGTTAAAAACTACTGAAAACAAAACAAAACCCAATCAACACCAACAACATGGCGTTACCACCACTATCATTGAGCGAAATCCACTTGAACCAGGCACTGCTGTCGATCAGACAAATACCTGCCTATGACGGTTCATCTGGACAGCTAAGCTTTATCAAACGAATCGAATATGCGGATTATATCCAACTGAAGATCTTCGCCAACAAAGGATCCTATTTGGAGCGACCGAGATCCAACTGTCAGGAGAGGCACAACGCATATCGCAAATGATACAACCCAACACGTGGCTCGAACTGAAGACGGCGCTGATCAACGAGTTCAAAAATCACACACCATATGAAGAACTCTTACGACAACTATACACCACCAGATTCAACGGCAGTCTTCGTAAGTTTATAGAAGAATTAGAGATAAAAGCATTATTAATAAACAATAAGCTAAACTTAGAAAACATACCAGAAAATAATGTCATTTATAAAAACGCTTTGAACAACACAATTAAAGATGTCATTACTCGAAAACTTCCTGACAGAATGTTCATGACCTTAGCAAGAAAAGATATTACCACATTGTCTAATCTTAAGAAGGCAGCACAAGAAGAAGGATTGTACGAAGCTAGTACAACAGATTCAGGTACAAATAAAGATCAATCGAAATCGTCTCAATCAAATCGAAAGAATGTTGGATACTATTATCCAAATTATAATACTACTAACTATCACAATCAAACTCAGAGTTCATCTGGAACAGGTCAGACTAATCGAACAAATCAAAATCAAAATTCCCAAAATCCTGGATTATACAATGAGTTCAAAAATTCCTTGAATCAAGGTAGGGCTCAGAATCCATTCAATCAGCAAATATCTCAAAACCAAGCTAGTGGGAGTGGACCCAACCAACCTACGATGCAACCTGAGTAGGAGTCTGTATTCCTCATAGACGATCCGTTCGTTCGCTAGTTTGGCGATCTTAAAGAATTCGTTGAGGTTGTCCCTTTGAAGAGAGAGATCCCGGCTCCCCCAGAGTGGCTTGGACCTCTTCTTCGTCTTCGAGGGTTTGCACGATGTGTGGTAGGCGTCCAGTAACGCGTTGGATAGGGTCTCTAGAGACTTCTCTATGTCCTCCGCGGATTTCACTGAGCTCGGACTCGCGAGCTTCGAAGTAACTGTCTTTTTAAACTTTTCCCAGTTTGTATTCCGGGGGTTTCTATAGACTGTAACCTTCGAAGAATGTTTGAAGTCGCACTTAAACTGAATGTACTTGTAAGCATGGTACTGGTAAGCATGGATTCCCTTTCGTACGAGTACGACGGTTCTGTTCCTGCTTACCGATGTTGAGTAGAACAGGTTGTGATTTGAGGACTTTAGTCCGGCCACTGAATTGCCTGTTGCAATCCAGGGCTCCTGGACTAGAGCTATGTCGGCGAGCCCTTGTTCCATGGCGATGAGGAGCTCCGCCGACGCTACCTTGCTTTTATGCAAGTTGAGCTGCAGCACACTCAGCATGGGTGGCTGGCTCACTTGCACCTGACGGATTGACTACTAGCGTCAGGTCACCGTCTTCCTCTTCTTCGTCTTCAAGCGCAAGACCCTGGGCGGCCTCCACGATAGACTCGAGACCTAAGTCCTTTTCCACCTCACCTGCCTGCAGGGTATGCGCGTACTTGTCCTCAGGGTGGCGCTTTTTGAGGTGCAGGTAGACGCTACCCATGCCCCACGCCATCTTCCCGAACTTGGGATACAGCAGATCCTCTGCTTCCTTGTTTATTTGGAGGATCACACATTGGCCCCCCTCGTTGGGTAGTGGGCTACCAATGTGTAGGATCCTCCAATCGGTCGTTGGCACGTCCGCGTTTTGCCGCTGAAGAAGCTTCAGCGCTCGGTCCCCCTGGATTTTGATGGGGAAGAGTACCTTCGCCTTAGGCTTGGACGGGACCCGGTTGTGGTTGTCCCGGTTGTGGACCGGGACAACGTCCAGCTTGGCCCCCTCCCACATCGCCTCCAGTTGGCAGACCGTACGCGTCAGCCACCTTGGATCGTTGGTTGGATCGTCGTTGCACTTTAGGATCTTAACCCCATTTAGCCACCCAGCACCATCGGACGTGGTCCTCCTCCATATGTGCAAACAGTGCTTCGACGAGACGCGCGTGCACCAGCTTCCACTATGCCGCTGACATCTTGCCGTTTTCCTCGCTCCGGTCGATGAGTGCCACGATCAAATGTCGTTTGGTCACATCGCTGACCTTCGCTTTCGGTTTCGTTGGCTTCTTGGCCGCTTTCGGTGGAGGGGCTGCACTCTTGGGCCTGCGTTGCCTCTTGGTGGCCATCATCTCCTCCACCTTATTGGCATATTCGCCATTCAACGCCCTCATCTGTGGCATCTGAGCGTAATGTAGCCGGCCCTCCTCTACTCGCTGCTCGGCCCAGGCTATCTTGACCTTCTCCTCCTGGGAGATGTCTGCTTTACCTTGCAGCCGGCTTTTGATGTTGAGGGCCGCTTTGTATTGTGCTTTGGCCTTCATCCCCTCCTTGAAACGCTTCGGCCCTTCCCTATGCAGGAAGCTGGTTTCTGGTTCCGGCGAGCGGAGTAGGCTCTCCTCCTCCATCCTGCTTAGAGAGAGCACGCTCTCCAGATCCGTGTCTGTGTCGACTACGGCATCTGTGCGGCTGAACTTGCAGGCTGCGGAGTGAGATGTTTTTGTTATTGTTGTTGTGGCAGTAGCTTTACAACTGACCTGGCCTGCTCCCGCAGGCCTGTATTTGTTTGGGGGGGGGGGGTCGCGCGGTAGAGCGGCCGTTTGAAGCGGGGGTGAAATCGTAACTAACTAACTCTATGCCTTATGATGCTTTTGCTGCCGTGAGCGCCGAGTGGATCGTGGATTGTGGATCCGAGCGCCCCTCCGAGCGCGCGAGAGCGAGTTGGGACCGGGCCGCACGGAGTTGGCACAGCGAAAATTGTTTACTGCTGGCTTGAACACCATTCATGGATCACTTTGGACTTCTCAGGGTAGATGGTCGACTGAAAAACTCTTCGTTGGATTTTGATGGCCGTCATCCAATCATCTTGCCCAGCAGCCATCCACTGACTCTTGCAATAATCTCCCATTTTCATGAGCGGAATCTGCACGCTGGTCCTCGAGCTTTGCTTGGACTAATTCGATCCCAATATTGGACTATTGGGGGGAGGAAGACGGTAAACAAGGCAGCCAAAAAGTGCGTAAGATGCTTTCGCCTGAAGCCCAGGGTACTGGAGCATATTATGGCGGATCCTCCGAAGGAGCGGCTTGTGGGCCGTTTTTCTACAAACCGGAGGCACGCAACAAGTCTCCAATCAAGTGCTACGTCTGCGTCTTCATTTGTTTCGCTACCAAGGCTGTTCATCTGGAGCTTATAAAGGACTTATCCACAGTTGCTTTTCTTCATGGACTAAAGCGCTTCATATGTACCAGAGAAAGCCGCGGCAAATTTGGTCAGACAACGCAACACATTTTGTCGGCGCTAAGAATGAGCTGATGGAGTTAAAGCGCCTGGTCGGCGGTCATTAGCGATGACCATCAGAAGGCGATGATAGATTTTTGCTTGGTTGAAGCTATAGACTGGCATTTCATTCCTCCGCGCTCCCCGCATTTTGGTGGTCTATGGGAGGCTGCAGTGAAGACGGCCAAGTACCACTTCTACCGTGCCATAGGCAACTCGGTGCTTGGATTTGACGAGCTGCGGACGCTGTTGTGCCTCATTACGGCAGTTATTAATTCAAGACCTTTAGTTTCAATTTCAGAGAGCCCTGCCGATCTAGATGTTCTAACTCCAGCGCATTTCTTGAATGGTGGCCCTCCTGCTTCGTTCGCTGAGCCTGACATCACGCAGCTAAACTTCGATCGCCTGGACGGCTGGCAGCGCGTTTCGTACTTGCAGCAGCTCTTTTGGTCCCGGTGAAAGGAAGAGTACATTACGTCACTGCAGCAGAGCTCAAAGTGGCGCACTGCGAAGCCTAGTTTAGCAGTCGGAGATTTGGTTCTTGTCAAGGATGAGGATCTTCCTCCCATGAAGTGGCCACTGGCGAGAGTGGTCGAGCTTTTGCCTGCACGAGATGGCGTTGCCCGAGTTGCTGTGCTGAAGACGTCATCTGGAATCACCAAGCGCACCGTCAACAAGCTGTGCCTACTGCCCCTTAAATATGCTGTTGAAAGGCAGGCTTCCAACGGGGGGAGGATGTCGGGTCAAGCAGCTTAAATATTGTAAATTATTGCCAGTGGTGCGGCTCAAAAGAAATGCAGTTTTTTGTTGTCATTTTCAACGCCCTCTAACGCTCTCGGGCTATCCTACTCTCTCGCTCGCGTCTAAGCTTGCTGCATAGGGCCCGGTAATTTGGCCCGTCAGCACTTGCATTTTCAGTCTTGAGCTAATCGTCGCAGCTATTAGATTAGCATCCTCGCATCATTCGTTCGCCCAATCACCCCCATATGTACATACGCGATAAGTTGGTTTACATATGCAAATAAATTGTAAATTATATACAACCTCTCGACTTTCATTAAATTCAAAATTGCAACAGTTATTAAAAACGCTTAATATCTTAACAAGTATGTTATATAGGGCCGTTCCTATCTGCTAAGCAATCCGTTGGCCGTAAAAATATTGCGGTATATTTATAAATTTTCAGTAAAGAAAATAATTAATATATAGTGCTTTATAATATATTGGTTACTTATATATGTGAACTTATTCCTAATTATATTATTTATTTCTATGATTATCTGTAGTACACATATATGGCATTAGAATAATCGATTTATTTCAGTTTGGTCTAAGGTTTTGTTTGTTGTTAGTGTGGGGGAGAAAAGTGTAAATGAATTTAGGATATAATAAACCCCGTTTGTAAGATGTCTATGTGCTAGAGAATTTTTGTTTAGGAGCCATGCAGGGATTGATGTGCGAGAATGGGGTATAACCCCGACGAGAAAAGGGATTATCCGTAAGCCATATTTTCTCAGGAATTTGGATGATCAAGGTTGGGAGGGCCAAGGCTGTTGCATCCACTACCAGCACAGCTACCCGTCGGGTCGGATATGCATGCCGGAAGCCAGCTTCCCTTTCCCTTTAATTCCTTTGTCCCTTCTAATTCCCCCAGCCTCCTCATCCTCCTCCCCCAACCCCCTGGCACTAGTCATACGGTCCTAAGCGAGGTAGTGCACGTGAAAATAAATAAGATTATGCATCGACGCGAACAAGTGAAGGAAAGGACAAGTAAAGGAACCCCGCCCATACTACCGACCATACAGCCGGAGCCAGCGCGTGCACCCGTCCTGCCCAAAACACCCCCGGACTAGCTCGTTGTAGGTGATATGCTACAAGCAATAACCTTTAACATTGAGCCAGGCTTCGTTTTTCACATTCACAAAATTTTCGGTTTCAAAACGAAAACATTTTCGAAAACATTGACGAAATGAAAAGTAAACGGCTTCTTATACAACCAAACAAACCTTAATTGCAAAAGGAAAAAAATTGATGATTTATTGATGCATTAACATAAACTTAACACCTATATAAGGTTAATTTAACTTTTGTTTTCTGTATGAGCCAAGTCCCTCCAACAGTTTTCCAGTGGAATCCGTCTACCCAATTAAGACCTTCCTTAATCCGCTCGATGTAGTTCCTTGCTCGTTAGTTTTATTTCGTATATCTCTTATATCTAGTGATCATAATTTATGCGGTTTTTCCTCCGTTGTTTATATTTCCCGCTTTTAATTTTCAGCCCCATCACTCAGTACGGCAGCCCCATTACAACCTATATCAGCCAATACGGCATCCCTAGCTTAGATTAAGAATCCATAAATGTACGGAAAAGTAAATCGTTCATCCTATTTCTAAATCTGCTCAGCGCATCTACATGTTGCATTCTGCTGCCTTCTCTATGGCTCAGGTCAAAATCATAATTTTGCAGCTCTAAAGCCCATCTGGCAATACGCGGGTTGAGTTCAATTTTGTTGAGCGTTAACGTAAGGGAATTGCAATCAGTCACAATTTTGAACCGTTTTTCATATAAATATATGCGAAACCTGCGCAGAGCGTAAATAATTGCCATTGTTTCCAGCTCAAAGCTGTGATATTTTGATTACGCTGCAGTTGTTCGCTTAGAAAAACAAAAAATTGGATGCAGTTTTCCGTCGTCTTTCTTTTGAAGTAACACTGCCCCGAAGCCAAGAGCGCTTGCATCACAGTGCAGTTCTATCTCGTCTTTATGATTATAAATTGATAAAATGGGTGCCTGCATTAACATTTCCTTCAGCATTGTAAAGCAATTTAATTCATTTTCACCAAACTGAAATTTGGTATCCTTTCTCAAAAGATCGTAAAGCGGTTTGGCAACAGTTGAGAAATCTTTTATAAATCTCCTGAAGTAGGAGCATAAGCCAAGAAAACTTTGCACAACCTGTACTTTGTCTGGGATTGGAAAGTTTTTGATTGCTTCTAATCCTCTGTCATCTGCTGTTATACCTTGCCCATTTATTAAAAACCACAGATATTTTATGTTTGATTGTAAGAACTCACATTTGTCTATTCGCAATTCTAACTTGTTTTTCGCTTATCTAATGATGACTTCCTTTAGCATTTCTAAGTGTTCCTGTGTATTTCTGCTGGCAACCATTATGTCCATGTAAACAATAATTTTATCATCTCTAATCAAATCATCGAATATCTTGTTAACGAACCTTTGAAACACTGCTGATGCCGTTTTCAGACCCTGCGGCATTCTGAGGAACTCGAATTGTCCTAAAGGTGTCACGAACGATGTATATTTAATTGATTCCTCATTAACAGACACATGAAAGTAACCATTTTTGAGGTCAAGCTTCGTAAAGATATTTTTGTTGGCTAGTTTGTCGAGCAAATCATCGATGAGGGGTATGGGATAGTTGTCCTTAATCAAAGTCTTGTTAAGTTTTCTAAAATCTATACATAACCTTAAATCCCCTGTTTTCTTTTTAACCAATACGATAGGGGAAGCGTATTCGGAATCACTTGGTCGTATTATCCCGTTCTTTAAATATTCGTCTAATAATTGTTGCAGTTGATCTTTTTCGCTATATGACAGTCGCCTTGGAGCACAGCTAAGCGGTTTTGATTTTTCTAAACTAAGTTTTATCTCGCATTTAACTAAAGGTTCCTTTGGCCTTACAGTGTTTACAGAAAAGTCTTCGATTGTTTGCCTTAGTTGACATTTTAACTCATGACCTATATTTTCTCCGCAGATGTAATCGACTTTTTCATCTTCCAAATAATTGATATTAAAAATGTCTGGAGCAATGATTTCATTGTATGTTTCCTTAGCTTTGCTACTAATGATTCCATCAGTAACGACCGCATCGTCATTTATCGAAGTACCTGTTTCACTTATATAACTGATTGGTCTGGTATGATCGATCAAATTTTCAGTACCTGCTTTACTAACTACTTCCGTAAAAATTTCACTATCCTTGCTAACGTCTTCACTAACAATTATATTATCATCGTTACTAACGGTATAACTAATAATTTCATCAATCATTTTACTAATTGTGTCACGAACAGTTTTATCAATCTCTTTACTAACGGTATCACTAACAATTTTATCAATCTCTTTACTATCGGTATCACTAACAATTTCATCAATTTCTTTACTAACGGTATCACTAACAATTTCATCAATTTTGGCTTCTTTAATCACATTATCTCTAACTATTTTATTGGCGTTATCATTAAACTTTTCGTTTTTTCCTATACTCATGCGTTTGCCCATTGTTTTAATTTGCAGTATATCACTTTCTATTGGTATTGCTGAAATATTACTTAATTGATTATTAGCTTTCTCATTTACAGCGTCTAACGTAACCATTTTCAAAGTGTTTAGGTCCAAGCTTAGCGCGCATGCATTCATAAAATTTCTGCCAAGAACCACACCATGACTCATAGACTCGTTCGATACCACGTTCAAATGAAAAAAAAATTGTATTCCTCCTTTCAAAACATAACATAATATTTTTCCAAATGTTTTCAATTGGCTTCGATTCAGCCCAATATATGATTCAGAAACTGGCTCCAGGATGGTTTTTGTAGAAATTAAACTTTTCTTAACGAACGATATTGGACTCCCAGAGTCTATGAGGCATTCTGCAATTAATAGTGTTACAATCTTATTGCATAAGAAAATCTTACAGTATCTTACATAATTATGAACCGTCGCGGCAGTGTTTAGTGGGTTTTGAAGTCCTCGAGGATCGAGGTATTTTTCGCATAGGCCAGTAGTTGCTGTGGCGTCCTCTTGGAGGCATCTTCCAGTGATGCCAGCACTGGGGCGCCCAGGTACTTCCTCCTTGCCCTTAAGAGAGCAGGACAGTTGCAGATGAGATGTTCCAGGGTTTCGGTTGCCCCAGGTTCGTCACATTTCCTACAACTGTCTCTGTTTGTGATGCCTAGCTTTGTTGCATGCGCCGCAGCCAGGCAATGGCCCGTTAATATTCCCACTAATAATCTGCAGTCCTTCCGTGGTAGGTGCAGCAGGTAGTGGCTGAGTTTGTCATTGCGTTCCTTGCACATGATTTTCGAGGTTCTGCAGGCGGTGGTACTCCTCCACCTACATTCGGTTTGTGATCCGGCCTGCTTTTCTAGATCGCTTTGCAGCGTTCTGAGGGAGACAGGCACGTTCTCGGTTCTCGTATTCGCCAGCCCGACGCCTTCCTTAGCTAGTACGTCCGCCGTCTCGTTCCCTTCGATGCCCTGGTGGCTGGGAATCCAGTAGATCCGCACTGACTTTGTCGTGCTTAGGGTATCTAGTGCCTCCCTGCTCGCCAAGACATTTCTGGAACTGACTGCGGACGACTGCATGGATCTTATCGCCGCTTGGCTGTCGACGAATAGGTTGACCGCATCGTGTGTTCTTTCAGTGAGAAGAGCGACTTCCGCTGCTTTCCTGATGGCAAAAACCTCTGCCTGGAATATGCTACAATGGTCCGGTAGCTTATATGACAGCCTTATCTCAGGGTCTGTACAGTATAGGCCCGCTCCTACTCCTCCGTCCATCTTGGAGCCGTCCGTATATATATTGAGGTGCTCAGTTTGGTCTCTTCCGATTTTCCAGTCTTCAGGTCCCAAGGATGCAGTTGTTTTTACGTCGAGGCATGTTTGGGGGTCATGTAATCAGTTGATCTGTTCATTTCCCTTCCAATTTAACTATGCCCGTATTCTTGTGGCGACATATTTCCTGAAGCGATGAGGCGTTGTGCTGCCTTTCCTGCAGTCAGACGGGCGTGGATGTCTAGGGGTTCGATTCCAAGTAGGGTTTCGAGTGCTTTTGTTGGGGTTGACCTCAGCGCCCCTGTAATACAGAGCAAAGCCTGTCGCTGAGTCCTTTCCATAAGCTTATGATACGTTTTCTTTCCAGTAGCTTGCCACCACACTAAGACTCCATACAGCAGAGTTGGTCGCACCACCGAGATGTAAATCCAATGCATCAGAGCCGGAGATAGGCCCCATGTGCTGCTGAGCATCTTCTTGGATGCATAAAGCGCAATGGTGGCCTTCTTCACCCTTTCCAATACATTGGGTTTCCATGCCAGTTTACTATCCAGTACTGTGCCCAGGTATTTGACTTGTGTTTTTGGGGTTAGCCTAGTTTGATTGATCTTCGGGGGGGTCCATATCGGTACCTTGTACCTCTTGGTAAAGAGGATGAGGTCCGTCTTGTCCGCGTTGATACTGAGTCCTACTTCTTCCGCCCACTCGCGTATCTCCCTGAGTGTTCGTTGCATTAGTGAGCTGAGGGTCGATGGGCAAACACCCGTAATAAGTATGCTTATGTCGTCCGCATAAGCTGTTATTATTGGGGCCTTCCTTTCGTATCTCTTGATGAGGTCGTCGACCACCAGATTCCACAGGAGGGGCGACAGGACTCCACCCTGGGGTGTGCCTCTGTGTGCCTCTTTCACCATGGAAGCGGTGCCCCACTCTGATTGCACCCGTCTGCAACCTAGGAGGTTCCTTATCCATAGGTTGATTGCTGGGTGTGTATTAGTCGCTACCAGGCGATTTGTTATTGCTTTCGTAGCCACGTTGTTGAATGCTCCGGAGATGTCCACGAATACTCCCAGTGCATACTTTTTATTGTGAAGGGCTTTCTCAATGGTAGCTACTACCGAATGTAGTGCGGTCTCCACCGATTTCCCTTTAGTATAGGCATGCTGGTTGGTTGACATCAGTCCCCCTACCTCATTTCTGATGTGTAAGTCCAGCAGCTTTTCTAGCGTTTTTAATATAAAGGAGGTAAGGCTTATCGGTCTATAGTCCTTGGGACTCGCATGGCTGCACTTTCCTGCCTTTGGGAGGAAGACAACTCTCGAGGTTCTCCATTGGATAGGGATATAGCCAGTACTTATACAAGCTGTGAATATGGCGGAGAGCCATGGGGTAATCGCCTCTTTGGTCACCTGCATCATGGCTGGGAATATCCCGTCAAGTCCTGGTGCTTTTGTGCCCGCAAAGGAGTCTATTGCCCAGTGGATTCGCTTGGTGGTTAACAAATCTGTTGGGGGGTGTTGTTCCTCGGTTGCTAGGTCCTGGTGCTCTTTGGCATCAGCGACCTCGGTGCAACCAGGGAAATGTTCCTCCATTAGTGCTGTTAGGGCTTCGTCACTGCCCTCTGTCCACTGTCCGTCATCTAGCTTTAATTGGCTTTGTATGGTAGGCTGCTTAGAGAGCAGCTTCCGTAGCCGTGCGGTTTCTGGTACTTTCTCGATGTTGGAGCAGAAGGTCCTCCACGAGTTCCGTTGTGCTTTACGTATTTCCTTCTTGTAGCTCCTGAGTAGGAGTCTGTATTCCTCATAGACGATCCCTTCGTTCGCTTGTTTGGCGATCTTAAAGAATTCCTTGAGGTTGTCCCTTTGAAGAGAGAGATCCCGGCTCCACCAGAGTGGCTTGGACCTCTTCTTCGTCCTCGAGGGTTTGCACGATGTGTGGTAGGCGTCCAGCAACGCGTTGGATAGGGTCTCTAGAGACTTCTCTATGTCCTCCGCGGATTTCACTGTGCCCGGACTCGCGAGCTTCGAAGTAACTGTCTTTTTAAACTTTTCCCAGTTTGTATTCCGGGGGTTTCTATAGACTATTACCTTCGAAGAATGTTTGAAGTCGCACTTAAACTGAATGTACTTGTGATCTGAGAAGGAGGGTCTTTCAAGGACCCTCCAGCTAGATACCGTAGTACTGTTTCCCGTTGCAAGTGTTAGGTCTAGCACGTTGGATGAAGTCGGACCCACGAAGGTGTGCTCCTCCCCGACGTTTGCTATATATAGATTAGTATAAAGTATAAAGTCTAAGAGTGACTCACCTCTATCATTGATGTCGGTGCTTCCCCACACATTGTGGTGGGCATTGGCATCCGTCCCGATGACGAGTTGATAGTTTTTGGTGCCGGCTTCTGTCACCAGGCTCCTGAGTTCGTCGGGTGGTGCGGGTCTGTCGTGAGCCATGTAGCAGGAAGCCACCAGAAGGCGCTTTTCCTCGCTTTCCAGCATCACAACCGTCAGGTCATCCGTGCTGTAATGAGACATAAGGTAAGCATGGATTCCCTTTCGTACGAGTACGACCGTTCTGTTCCTGCTTACCGATGTTGCGTAGAACAGTTTGTGATTTGAGGACTTTAGTCCGGCCACTGAATTGCCTGTCGCAATCCAGGGCTCCTGGACTAGAGCTATGTCGGCGAGCCCTTGCTCCATGGCGATGAGGAGCTCCGCCGACGCTACCTTGCTTTTATGCAAGTTTAGCTGCAGCACACTCAGCATGGGTGGCTGGCTCACTTGCATCCGACGGGTTGACTACTAACGTCAGGTCACCGTCTTCCTCGTCTTCGTCCTCAAGCGCAAGACCCTGGGCGGCCTCCACGATGGACTCGAGACCTAAGTCCTTTTCCACCTCGCCTACCTGCAGGGTATGCGCGCCCTTGTCCTCAGGGTGGCGCTTTTTGAGGCGCAGGTAGACGCTACCCATGCCCCACGCCATCTTCCCGAACTTGGGATACAGCAGATCCTCTGCCTCCTTGTTTATTTGGAGGATCACACATTGGCCCCCCTCGTTGGGTAGTGGGCTACCAATGTGTAGGATCCTCCAATCGGTCGTTGGCACGTCCGCGTTTTGCCACTGAAGGAGCTTCAGCGCTCGGTCTCCCTGGATTGTGATGGGGAAGAGTACCTTCGCCTTAGGCTTGGACGGGATAAGCTCCCGGTCCACAACCTCCAGCTTGGCCCCCTCCCACATCGCCTCCAGTTGGCAGACCGTACGCGTCAGCCACCTTAGGGTTGGATCGTCGTTGCACTTTAGGATCTTAACCCCATTTAGCCACCCAGCACCATCGAACGTGGGCATAGGGGCCGCGGGGTCTTCTTCCATGTGTGCAAACAGTGCGTCGACGAGACGCGCGTGCACAAGCTTCCACTGTGCCGCTGACATCTTGCCGTTTTCCTCGCTCCGGTCGATGAGTGCCACGATCAAATGTCGTTTGGTCACATCGCTGACCTTCGCGTTCGATTTCGCTGGCTTCTTGGCCACTTTCGGTGGAGGGGCTGCACTCTTGGGCCCGCGTTGCCGCTTGCTCGCCGGAGTGTCTTTAATGGCACTCTCAGTCGAGCGTTGCCTCTTGGTGGCCATCATCTCCTCCACCTTATTGGCATATTCGCCATTCGACGCCCTCATCTGTGGCATCTGGGCGTAATGTAGTCGGCCCTCCTCTACTCGCTGCTCGGCCCAGGCTAGCTTGACCTTCTCCTCCTGGGAGATGTCTACTTTACCTTGCAGCCGGCTTTTGATATTGAGGGCCGCTTTGTATTGTGCTTTGGCCTTCATCCCCTCCTTGGAACGCTTCGGCCCTTCCCTACGCAGGGAGCTGGTGCCTGGTTCCGGTGAGCGGAGAAGGCTCTCTTCCTCCGTCCTGCTCATAGAGAGCACGCTCTCCAGATCCGTGTCTGTGTCGACTACGGCATCTGTGCGGCTCAACTTGCAGGCTGCGGAGTGAGTTGTTTTTGTTGTTGTTGTTGTGGCAGTAGCTTTACAAATGACTTGGCCTGCTCCCGCCAAGTCTGAGGTGTGACCGCTGGCGACACGCAGAGAGGATTGCTCCTCCCCGTGCCCGCCGGTGGTAGCAGTCACGCTTCCCACCGACGTTTGGGTTAACATCCCAACCCGTGCTTTCTCCTTCTTCGCCTCCATATTTGGCCCGAGGGTCCATACTGGTTAATATTTTTCGGGGGGACCACCCCCTAGCGTTTTAGGCCTGACCGCCAGGCACCTCTAGCCATGGCCCTGGTTCGGTTCCCCCGACTTTGAATCGGGAAGACGCCGGACCATAGCCTTAGCTAGACACTGCATTACCCCGGACAGAGCAAGCGACAGTGCATTACCCTTGTCCCGGGTAATGCAGTGTCCATTGCCCAGCCGGCACCCTCGTGGAGGGTTCAGCTAGAGGATTTTCGCCACGATCAATTGCTCGCACAAGTAATGAGCTGATTCCAATATACGTGCGGGATCTGCATGGAGCCAACTCTGAGCGTTTCCTTTGAGCTTAGCAATCAGGAGCATTCGTTTAGTGATTTTGTCCAGCTTATAGATTTCGGCAATATTATCCAGCTGTATGACCCAGTTTTTGGCGCACTGTGTCCCGTCGAATTCCTAAGTCACTTCCTTTGCCAATGTGAGCGATGTTGCCGAAGATCCCCATATGTTGTTTACATTTGTGTCCTGACGTTTTGCAAAACTGTCTGAATCGTAGCCTTTTCCATCACTGTGGTCGATGGTGCTGTTAACATTGGTGCTGTTAGCGCAGCCACTGTTAACTGTGGTGCTGTTAGCGCTGCCACTGTTATCGATATCGACATGCACGATCTTGTTTATTTCGTCATGCATTTTTTTCAGCAAGACTCTGCCTGAATCTATCTCTGCGCGTAATTTCATCAGGACGTCGTTCTCGGCTTCTACTGCGCTAGGCTGTTCCGTGTTTAGTAGAAATTCCTCCTGCATGTCTTGAATCGATGGTGCTGCCTCTTCTACGACTGGCGGCGCCATAGTTGGTGCTTCCTCTGCCAACTGCTGCTGCTCCGCTTGGCCGATCGAACCTTCTGGTGGGTCGCCGCGTGCGTTTGGTTGAATTGCGCTAACACGTGCGACCAGTTCGGCTTTCGAGCCTTGGGGTGATAGCCCGAGTCCAGACAGCCACCTTTTTAGTTGCACTACCGAGAATTGGTTTAATTCGATGTCGCACATTGTGAGTAGGGCCCACTTCTGAGATTGTGAGAGTGAAATAGGATGAACGATTTACTTTTCCGAACACGTCTTTATTCCACTCACCCGCCATTTAGAATGAACGAGCGTCGATCTACATACTTTTCATGTGCCCGTATCTTCGGTATTTTTCTGAATAAAAGTTTACAAGTGTGGTAGGATAACCCCCATCACTCAGTACGGCAGCCCCATTACAACCTATATCAGCCAATACGGCATCCCTAGCTTAGATTAAGAATCCATAAATGTACGGCCACTCCAGAAAAATACCGAAGATACGGGCACATGAAAAGTATGTAGATCGACGCTCGTTCATTCTAAATGGCGGATGAGTGGAATAAAGACGTGTTCGGAAAAGTAAATCGTTCATCCTATTTCTAAATCTGCTCAGCGCATCTACATGTTGCATTCTGCTGCCTTCTCTATGGCTCAGATCAAAATCATAATTTTGCAGCTCTAAAGCCCATCTGGCAATACGCGGGTTGAGTTCAATTTTGTTGAGCGTTAATGTAAGGGAATTGCAATCAGTCACAATTTTGAACCGTTTTCCATATAAATATATGCGAAACCTGCGCAGAGCGTAAATAATTGCCATTGTTTCCAGCTCAAAGCTGTGATATTTTGATTACGCTGCAGTTGTTCGCTTAGAAAAACAAAAAATTGGATGCAGTTTTCCGTCGTCTTTCTTTTGAAGTAACACTGCCCCGAAGCCAAGAGCGCTTGCATCACAGTGCAGTTCTATCTCGTCTTTATGATTATAAATTGATAAAATGGGTGCCTGCATTAACATTTCCTTCAGCATTGTAAAGCAATTTAATTCATTTTCACCAAACTGAAATTTGGTATCCTTTCTCAAAAGATCGTAAAGCGGTTTGGCAACAGTTGAGAAATCTTTTATAAATCTCCTGAAGTAGGAGCATAAGCCAAGAAAACTTTGCACAACCTGTACTTTGTCTGGGATTGGAAAGTTTTTGATTGCTTCTAATCCTCTGTCATCTGCTGTTATACCTTGCCCATTTATTAAAAACCACAGATATTTTATGTTTGATTGTAAGAACTCACATTTGTCTATTCGCAATTCTAACTTGTTTTTCGCTTATCTAATGATGACTTCCTTTAGCATTTCTAAGTGTTCCTGTGTATTTCTGCTGGCAACCATTATGTCCATGTAAACAATAATTTTATCATCTCTAATCAAATCATCGAATATCTTGTTAACGAACCTTTGAAACACTGCTGATGCCGTTTTCAGACCCTGCGGCATTCTGAGGAACTCGAATTGTCCTAAAGGTGTCACGAACGATGTATATTTAATTGATTCCTCATTAACAGACACATGAAAGTAACCATTTTTGAGGTCAAGCTTCGTAAAGATATTTTTGTTGGCTAGTTTGTCGAGCAAATCATCGATGAGGGGTATGGGATAGTTGTCCTTAATCAAAGTCTTGTTAAGTTTTCTAAAATCTATACATAACCTTAAATCCCCTGTTTTCTTTTTAACCAATACGATAGGGGAAGCGTATTCGGAATCACTTGGTCGTATTATCCCGTTCTTTAAATATTCGTCTAATAATTGTTGCAGTTGATCTTTTTCGCTATATGACAGTCGCCTTGGAGCACAGCTAAGCGGTTTTGATTTTTCTAAACTAAGTTTTATCTCGCATTTAACTAAAGGTTCCTTTGGCCTTACAGTGTTTACAGAAAAGTCTTCGATTGTTTGCCTTAGTTGACATTTTAGCTCATGACTTATATTTTCTCCGCAGATGTAATCGACTTTTTCATCTTCCAAATAATTGATATTAAAAATGTCTGGAGCAATGATTTCATTGTATGTTTCCTTAGCTTTGCTACTAATGATTCCATCAGTAACGACCGCATCGTCATTTATCGAAGTACCTGTTTCACTTATATAACTGATTGGTCTGGTATGATCGATCAAATTTTCAGTACCTGCTTTACTAACTACTTCCGTAACAATTTTACTATCCTTGCTAACGTCTTCACAAACAATTATATTATCATCGTTACTAACGGTATAACTAATAATTTCATCAATCATTTTACTAATTGTGTCACGAACAGTTTTATCAATCTCTTTACTAACGGTATCACTAACAATTTTATCAATCTCTTTACTATCGGTATCACTAACAATTTCATCAATTTCTTTACTAACGGTATCACTAACAATTTCATCAATTTTGGCTTCTTTAATCACATTATCTCTAACTATTTTATTGGCGTTATCATTAAACTTTTCGTTTTTTCCTATACTCATGCGTTTGCCCATTGTTTTAATTTGCAGTTTATCACTTTCTATCGGTATTGCTGAATTATTACTTAATTGATTATTAGCTTTCTCATTTACAGCGTGTAACGTAACCATTTTCAAAGTGTTTAGGTCCAAGCTTAGCGCGCATGCATTCATAAAATTTCTGCCAAGAACCACACCATGACTCATAGACTCGTTCGATACCACGTTCAAATGAAAAAAAAATTGTATTCCTCCTTTCAAAACATAACATAATATTTTTCCAAATGTTTTCAATTGGCTTCGATTCAGCCCGATATATGATTCAGAAACTGGCTCCAGGATGGTTTTTGTAGAAATTAAACTTTTCTTAACGAACGATATTGGACTCCCAGAGTTTATGAGGCATTCTGCAATTAATAGTGTTACAATCTTATTGCATAAGAAAATCTTACAGTATCTTACATAATTGTTGTTGGTTACGCTTTTTCTCTCCGGGCATTGTCCGACTAGGTGGCCAAATGCCCCACATGCGTAGCAGGATCCAGGCTCCCTTTTTGGCTTGAAGCAGTCCTTGGCGAAGTGACCACGTGAGTTGCAGTTGGCGCAGCGTAAGCCCTTGTTAGCTGCAGCATCTGCCGAGACTGGTGTGGCATACTGCTTCCGCTGCGGAAGGCGGATTTCCGAGAATGCACGTAGAATTTGCTTCGGATCCGAGAAGCACTGAATGCGAGCCTGATCTCGCATGCCCAAAGCCGGAATTCCATCGATTATCTTTTCCTTCAACTCCTCTGTGTCTATGTTGATGTTTCTTGCCAGCATCATTTTTTCTTCAAAATATGTGGCAAAATTTTCTTCTGAACGCCATTGACGATTTTTGAATCTGTCTCTTTGTTCTCCTTTGGACAAGGTTGCCCCAAATGTCACGATCAATTGCTCGCACAAGTAATGAGCTGATTCCAATATACGTGCGGGATCTGCATGGAGCCAACTCTGAGCGTTTCCTTTGAGCTTAGCAATCAGGAGCATTCGTTTAGTGATTTTGTCCAGCTTATAGATTTCGGCAATATTATCCAGCTGTATGACCCAGTTTTTGGCGCACTGTGTCCCGTCGAATTCCTAAGTCACTTCCTTTGCCAATGTGAGCGATGTTGCCGAAGATCCCCATATGTTGTTTACATTTGTGTCCTGACGTTTTGCAAAACTGTCTGAATCGTAGCCTTTTCCATCACTGTGGTCGATGGTGCTGTTAACATTGGTGCTGTTAGCGCAGCCACTGTTAACTGTGGTGCTGTTAGCGCTGCCACTGTTATCGATATCGACATGCACGATCTTGTTTATTTCGTCATGCATTTTTTTCAGCAAGACTCTGCCTGAATCTATCTCTGCGCGTAATTTCATCAGGACGTCGTTCTCGGCTTCTACTGCGCTAGGCTGTTCCGTGTTTAGTAGAAATTCCTCCTGCATGTCTTGAATCGATGGTGCTGCCTCTTCTACGACTGGCGGCGCCATAGTTGGTGCTTCCTCTGCCAACTGCTGCTGCTCCGCTTGGCCGATCGAACCTTCTGGTAGGGCCCACTTCTGAGATTGTGAGAGTGAAATAGGATGAACGATTTACTTTTCCGAACACGTCTTTATTCCACTCATCCGCCATTTAGAATGAACGAGCGTCGATCTACATACTTTTCATGTGCCCGTATCTTCGGTATTTTTCTGGGGTGGCCGTACATTTATGGATTCTTAATCTAAGCTAGGGATGCCGTATTGGCTGATATAGGTTGTAATGGGGCTGCCGTACTGAGTGATAGGGGTTATCCTACCACACTTGTAAACTTTTATTCGGCATAGAACAGAGAGGAAAAATTGTAGACGAATTAAAAGAAAAACGAGGTGGAACGTTGTGAGTTGCTGCGGACACCGCAACTCTACAGTTATACCCGATACTAAGTCAGTATGGCTCTCCTGCGGCAGACGCCGCTAATATTGAACCACACGACAAAGAGTGCGTGCGAGAGAGACAGAAAATCAGTCTGAGCGTGACGTCGGGCGCTGCGTAGCCACTGAAAATTGATTTGTTCCTTTTGGCTATACAAATGATCTGATCTGATCCAGATTCAGCAGTCTGATAGATATGGTCATTATCTATGATTCTGCGTTTTTAGTTTTCTCGAATGTGCAATATTGTGGATGCAACAGATTTTCGTCTTTTGTGGGGGCGGAAGGGGGTGGGGCGAAATTCTGAGATATACGTTTTGTAGTGAGATCTAACAGAAGTGCGGATACCAAATTTGGTTACTCTAGCTTTAATAGTCTCTGAGATTTGTGGATGCCCCAGATTTTCGTCCTTTGCGGGGGCGGAAGGGGGTGTGGCGAAATTTGGACACGAAACGGTCAAGGTCCGATATCACAGGAGTGTGGATACCAAATTTGGTTGCTCTGGCTCTTATAGGTTCTGAGATCCTTGAACTCATATTTTGCAATTGACAAAACCGACCATGAAACCTGTGTGTTAGAGAGAGACAGAGCGAGAAAGAATGAAATTGTTTTCTTGATTCTGGCTATAATCATTATACGATCTGGTTCAGATTTTGCACTGTAGAAGATATAGTCATCCTCACCGATTCTGCGTTTTTGGTTTTATCGTATCTTTAAAAATGTGGATGCCACAGATTTTCGTCCTTTGTGGGGGCGGAAGTGGGCGGGGCGAAGTTTTGAAATATTTTTGTAGCAGTGACATATCACAGAAGTCTGGATCCAAAACATCGTTCCTCTAGCTCTTATAGTCTTTGAGCACTAGGCGCTGGAGGGGACGGACGGACGGACGGACGGACGGACGGACGGACGGACGGACGGACAGACGGACGGACGGACGGACGGACGGACGGACAGACGGACAGACAGACAGGGCTCAATCGACTCGGCTATTGATGCTGATCAAGAATATATATACTTTATGGGGTCGGAAACGATTCCTTCTGGACGTTACACACATCCACTTTTACCACAAATCTAATATACCCCAATACTCATTTTGAGTATCGGGTATAACTAGAAGAGTTAAATGAAGTACAAGAAAACAAAGATCTAACAGAATGTGGTGAAAGTGCAAAGTGCTACGTAGAGAAAAAGAAGGTGATTATAGAGGAAAGCAGGTTTGGTACATTCACTGAATTCCGAATCTATTACAGAATCTCTTGGTCACTGGAGGTCTGCCGTGCTTTGGCGCTCTCACGCCTAACCCCCCCACGCAACCTCCAGTGTCTTATTTTTGGCCGCTTCGAATTACCAGCGTTTCCGTTGTACGGACGATCTGTATCGACCTTTGAATGCCCTATAAGCGTATCTTGCGAGATGCAACTCAACATCCTTGATGCGGAATCGACAACGCCTAGGAATTAAAGTGGAAATTTATGTCAGCTAAAATTGTGCAGAAGATGTGAATACAAGATCAGGAATCGGAATTTAGGGTGACCTGGGTCGTGGACAACATGTGATCATCGATTCGTGAGTACGAACATACCCGCGAAATAGCAGGGTATAGCAGCGGTGCAGCGTAATGAAAGGGAGAGCGTGATAGCTCCCACGCCAAGAGCGAGCTTTCGTTCGAAGAGAATTCGGACATATGCGTGCGTATGCACACACATATAAACGTGCATTAATTTGATCATCGACATTCTCTTTGCTTTGTCTTGTTCTTTTCTTTTGCTTGCATTCTTGTGTTTGCACTTCAATTAAATTTGACTTTAAATGAAAAATCATATAAACATATACAGTTATATTAAGGAATATCTTTCCTATAGAATTAATTTCTTTATCATATGTCTTAAGTCCTTTCCTAATCCACTCAATGTTAAGCCTTGATTCACTCTGGCAATGTCGGCCAAAATATCATTCTTTAATTCTTTACTATTTTTATATAATTAATATTGTTCCACAGCTACCGAAGCAGTTCATTGGGCCCAACGAGCTCGTCAAGGAAAGTGTTTGAATTTGGTAATGATCATTAATTTCGTATTGAATGGAAATGTTGACCTTCGTGAGTAAAAAGGATCAGTTTTGCTATGAATTGTATTTTATATTCTTAAGTTAATGAACCTTTTGTTATATATGAATCTTTTGAATCTTGATTAATAGAACTATTTTGAATTAACATGAATTTGGAATAAATAACAACCATTCTGTCTAAGTACATAATGCCAATGATGCATCGAGTGTAATAATGCAGCGGTAGTTACGTTAGGGGCCATGCCAACATCGTTCCACGCATTGCCGAAGGTAGGGAGGGTATAGAGGAACTAGTGATCTCCTACACCTAGGATCACTAAATTAAATACGCGACTACCGGATTCCTTCTTGCCATCTATGCCGACCGGGGATTGATTACATTTGTTTTTTTTGTTTCGATCAAAGTAGATTCTGTGTCAGTGCACTTAAATTTTTATAATATGGCGAGAACAAGGAAGTATAGGGATAGGAAAGACCCCGACCCCATCCGGCGAGCTGAGCCCAGAGCGCAGTATAGTGCACTAACCCCGATTCCCTTTCCTGCTGAGGCTGCATTGCCAACAAGATTTAACCAGCCCGTAGCCATAACATTATAAGAATTAAGAGATAAAGCGGCGAAAAATATAGAGATAGCTCAAGCGTGCAACAAAAAGCAATATGACAAGGGCTTAAAGAAACCTAAGGAGTACAAGGAAGAAGACTATGTGATGGTTAAAAATTTTGATTGCACAGTGGGAGGATCTAAAAAACTAATTCCCAAAAACAAAGGCCCCTATGTAATCGAAAAAGTTTTAAAAAATTACAGGTTTTTGTTAAAAGATGTAGAAGGTTTTCAAGTATCCCGTAACCCATATCAAGGTGTTTGGAGTATCAAAAACATAAAACACTGGATAGGTAACAGAAATAAAAGCTAATATATATACATATAAGGAAAAAATGTAATGTATGCTAAGTTATTGTAATCCACAATAGAATTTCCTAATCTTTAAGTGGATCAAGTGATCCAGCAGTCAGGATGGCCGAGTTGTGGTAGGATAACCCCTATCACTCAGTACGGCAGCCCCATTACATTCTATATCAGCCAATACGGCATCCCTAGCTTAGATTTAGAACCCATAAATGTACGGCCACCCCAGAAAAATACCGAAGATACGGGCACATGAAAAGTATGTAGATCGACGCTCGTTCATTCTAAATGGCGGGTGAGTGGAATAAAGACGTGTTCGGAAAAGTAAATCGCCCATCCTATTTCACTCTCACAATATCAGGGTAATTTTTCAGGTTTTTTCTTGCTGTGTCAGCTGGCCTGTTAACTGCACCTGGATCAATTGCTGAGAGCTCATCCTCGGATGTATCCCGCAGTGTTTGTAGGTCATGCTTGGTCTCCACTCTAAAAATCTCTCCAGCTGGATGCTTATTAACATGCACGATCGCCCGACGAGTGAAAACAGCCGATAGTGCTTTTCCTTTTTTCATTTTCATCGCCTCTTTGAAAACAGCCAGATTCTCTTTAGACAGCTGCTCATTAATATAAAACGCAGCATGCGAGTCGGATTCCATTAGGTCCAGTGATAACAGTTTTTTGATTCCATGCGATAGTTGCCAACAGCTCGCAACAACG
This sequence comes from Drosophila miranda, assembly GCF_003369915.1. Lineage (NCBI taxonomy): Eukaryota > Metazoa > Arthropoda > Insecta > Diptera > Drosophilidae > Drosophila > Drosophila miranda. Next base: position 36,225,831 of record NC_046674.1, read on the forward strand.
CCGCCTTCTCTCTCACACTCTCTAGTCGCAGGATTATCACTGGATCAACAGATGTTCCGTCAGTTCTCCGTCGGATCATTAAGATGTCTTTCACCCTTGGGAGGTGTGTTAGCTTAAGGGCAAAGCACATCTTGTTGAATCGGACCTTCAACATTTCACCTTCTTTAAAGGGTATTCCATGAATACGGAGATCACAGGCAATGTCCGCTTTGGCGCGCTCAACACATTCTGTGCTTAGTTTTCGAACATGCGCACGTATTTCTTGCATACCGTGTACCTCATTTTTGAGTTTGATAATCTGCTGTTACATTTTGTGGATTACCTCACCCGCCTTTTCCAATTGCAGGACACGTTTAGTAAGTCTCTTCACATCTTTTGCCATACCAAGAACTTGATTGGACATAGCTGTGAAATTTTCCTCTTTGGCCTGCAATACACCCTCAGACTTTTGCGTATTTTCCGTGATTAGTTTAGTTCTGTATATTATCTGGTATTTCTTCAGAACTCTTCGAACCCTTGAGATAAGTTCCAGATTGTTCTCTCAGACGTTTTGATATGGTACTGCTTGACAGAGGTTTAAACTGCGTTGCTTATTTTGAAATACTGCTTTATTAACGGATTGATATACTTCTTTGCCGACTCTTTTACTATGCGTTGCCAATCGCTTTGCTGTCTGCACTGCTTGCAACGTTTTAATAGGTATGGCTACGTTATTATTTCAGTGACTCCGAACTGATCAAATGCTGGTTTACTGAGAGTGGTTCAGAACAATATTCTTCTTCCACAACACAACCAATAACAAATATATTCCACTGTAATTTATTAAAATTGGCGTTGTAGTATTACCTTCAATTATTTCCACCGACAATTGCTGTCTTTCAATGCGGACACAGTTTATGATGTGAAAAAAAAAACAATCTGTTTAATAAATAATTGTGTATCACTCGAGTTTTTCACGATTTTGTTTCTCTGTATGTTGTGCACGACCTGCTTGCTTGCTTGCTAATTTCGTTCGTTGAGTCGGTAGTTAAGACAAGGTCTAAAATCCTACCTATGCTATTGCATATGCCGTTTACCTGAGCCAATGATGAGTCGGGCAGAGAATCAACGAAATCGTGTTGCATGAATGGGAACAGGTGTTTGGAGTCTTCGGATGGAGAAAGATTAAAATCTCCAAGGACGATAAGACAATCGGACTCTCTAAGTTGGCGCGCAACAGTTTGAAAATGGGCTGCGTGGAGCATGAAAATTCAGAGGACGGTGGGATGTAAGAGCACGATATATATAAATTTATCTAGAAGAGTCGAAGTTTAGCTACTATTATTTCAATATTGCTATGAGTTTCAACAGAAAAAAGTTATGTCAGAACGGACAGCAATCAGGACACCGCCACCACGAGATGGACGATCTGATCTATATATATTAAGTTTTTCTATAAAAACCCCGGAATAAGAGATTGAGCCATGTTTCGAAGAAAGCGATAATATCGGCCTATCAGTATGTAACTTGTTGAGTTTGCTGCCCAAACCACGAACCTTCTGATAGGCAATCTCTACCGTACCAGGAGAAACTAGTTTTTTGCTACAGAAGGTGTAGCACACGGAGATGGAATTGGAAGAATACCAACTCGATGTTCAGGGCTAGTGGTATGATTTGTAAACAGGTGACAAATCGTATGCACCGTCCCGGAAAAGGGGTAAAGCAAACTATGGACATGCTTATCCGGGACGAGAATTTTAAAAGAGGAGATTTTTCGCTTGACCTTGAAGTTAAATTTGGTAACTACAAGACCCGCAGAATTATATACATATGTTGAGTTTAGACAATATGAAGTTTCGGACCATGACCTCCGTAGACGATGCCATTAGTCGAGAGACGAAAATAGGTTTTAGAGGAGCAACCGCTGTAAGAACAGATAGAGGGGTCACAGAATTATTTGTTGAGACGGGAACAATGGACGTAGAGGTGTTAGTTGGGAAAGCAGTTATGGGAGTTGAGGTTGAAGGAGGCTCAACATCCCTCCGGACAGCAGCGTTAGCGGCTTTAGATAGGGCCACAGCGGCGCTTGCGACGGCTTCCTCGTTGACTTTCGGTCGGACATCCTGGTCAGACACGGGCGCCGGAGGGCAGGTGCGACTGCAGGAGAGACTGCAGATGAGGCCGCCGTCGCCGTCGGTGCAACGGTGCAATAGACCAAAGATGCATTGCATCAAAATTTATTGGTGACGGTGATCGAGATGGGGGTGCAGGTGATCCCGGGACTGGAAAAGAAACGACCGGATTAGAGTTTGGCAAATAATTGGTAACCTTCTTTTGCTTTGGCGACTCAGTCAAAATTTTAAGGTTTTTGAAATGAGACTCCATCGCTAGAAACTTATCCTGTAGCATTTTGAATCCGCAGTTGAGCGCAGCGAATTCAGTATGAGTCTTTCTAATAAAAACCCGCATGTCGTTCTCAATAGCTCTGCAATACCAACAGGTCCAGTTGAGACCGCCGTGTGGCAGCCGAGCGGGAGCGTTTAGCACAATAAGTAATCATTATGAAAAGATGAGGTAAGAGAAATATAAAAAAGGTGAGATTAATCGAGGAAAATGCTTGAACGATGATGTTAAGTCGAAACTAATACTCATCAAGTAGCAAAAACAATAACGTAGATCAATACAACAACAACAACGAACAAACGGCCTTCGCTAAAAAACAAACACAAAACGAACACGAAAAACACAAACACAAAGCGTCAGACACGGAGAGGGAGACGACAAACGCAATACGACTGTGTTAGGGCTCGCGTACACTGTAGCTGAAAGCGGAGCTGAAAATGGCGCTGAAATTGGAGCTGAAAGCTCACTTGATCTGAGAGCTTTTTTCAGGCAGAATCAGCTTGCAGGTGCGTACATTGTCGGCTGATCTGATTGCTGAAAGCTGAAAGCCATTTCGTCCCTTTGTCTCCTCAAGTGGCTTCGGAGATGTCTACACTATGTCCCAGGAAGATCGTTAACTTTGTGGGAGCATCTGGATGGGATAATTGCTGACATGAAGTCTCACAACGCAGGAAGAGAAAGATCCCAAGCGTTATCGCAACGGGCCGAAACCGGCCCAAGTGCGACTAGCTCCAAGCGAGCCTGGCAGCCTCCTCTACCTAACCTATTATCGCCAGACTCTTTATAGATCGAGCTTTCTTTTCTTAAATGAACGTGTACAATAATGTGTTCATTTTTGAACAATTATAGCACTTAATACTTACAGTCACCTGAATTTAGTTAGGTCTTTTAAAATCTTAATCCATTATTAGCAGACAATTTATAATTCATAAATAAATGACAACTCTGGCAATCTATTCTGCTTTTTTTGGGTCTCTTACTCTTACCGGACATCCGAGGACTTAGCGTCGTACATATATGCATGCTTGCATCAGTTTCCGCTTATTTTTACTTAATTATGTTCTACTGGTCTTGCGTTTGCAAGAATATTCTTCAAGCTGAACAGAACGGAATTTTGACGTAGTTTCGGTCTGGACTGTAGCGTCGATCATTTACTGTGTCATTTCTTTGTATGATACGTTAGTCTTCCTCACGCACCCATTGTCACCGTTTTCACTTAAGTCAGCCATGACAGTCGCTCTATGTCCGTTGCGAACTCTTAAAGGGACTCTCCGTTCAATTTATCTGCGCCGGGAATCGATTGCAGCAGACTTCAAGGAAAGATCCAAAGCGGGCGCGTGGTCGGCTTCCGTCCAACTATTTCTCGACGCTGACATTTCGAATTGTGTCATGAAAACGCCAAATGCTGTGCCATCATAGCTAGGAGTAGCGAATTTCGGGTAACCTGCTGCCATTCTGCTAACAGGAACACCCACTTTTAGTTTACGGATTAGAGCTGATCTTCGAGATAATTTTCCACTAGCCGAATTCGCTCATTTAGACGTGTGATCTGAACGATGAACTGCGTCGGGACCGCTGGCTGGTCCTCCTCTGACACCAGTTGTTATGTTATGTACGATTCATATGTCGGATTGGGAAATGGAGACAGAGACGTTTTTCTACTATTTAGGAAGGTTATATTTTGAAAAGAATATATTTTCTGCTCCAACAACTCTGTGCCAAGACAACCTATTTTCAGTACACAACGTGACAACCCATTTGTCGGCCATTGGATTTGTCCATTCGTTTTAACGTATAAACAAGCGGGAACATTGTGAGCCGTGGCAAAGGCCGCTGCTCTACTTTTATACCCGATACTTAGTCAGAACATATGTATCTTATGATTTATGTAATTTATAAAATACATTTTATATGTCGTTTGGTACCGTTGTTCGCTAAAAGGACGAACTGATTTTTTGGCAACAACATTTATTGGATTTCATCTGTATACATTTTTTTTTAAATTTTTTTACATCTGTCACTTTTTTTCTATTCTCACACCAACACCAGCCGTTTTATTCTGCTCCGCACCACTAATGGGTGCACACTGCATGAGGAAGAGTGAGAGAAAGATAGAGAGAGGGAATGAGTAAGCACGTGGAAGTCGCAGCGCAGCCGAACTGATCCAGACTCGGCAATCTGTGGTGTTACACACATCCACTTCTCCCAGAAATCTAAGATAACCCTAAACTCATATTTGTGAACGTTGACATGCAATGACTGCATCTTTCAAGAGGCGATGCAATTACTGCACCGTAAAGTGGCCCGTGGGACACCAGAAGAAGGCTGTTACGCGAGCATGCAGGAAAGATAGCTGTTAGACTAATATTCGAGGATTCTGGTCTGATGAGCTCGTGAGGTGGCTCAAAGGGGGCCTAGCTGAGGCCACCGGACGGGTCGCAGGTTGCGGATAGCGAACGACCTACCTATATACAGGTCATATAGGTAGGTCAGCTGCGAATAAGCGAACATCCCTAGGGAGAGTACCGAAAATAGGCAGCCCCGGACAGCCAGCGGGTGTTCGCGAAGTAGCAACACTGACGATGCGCTTGTGGTGCCGCCTCGTATAAGTAGCTCACACACTCCCCTATCCCTACACACTACCTACCCACATCCCAACCCCCACATTCAGCTCACACCGGGCCGGACTAAGAGTGTTATTCGACCTGTGCCGAGAGTCAGCCTGGCTGGGGGCCCGGTATATAAAACTAGCCCAGTCGTTAACGGAGAGCTCAGGGACTTGGCAGCGCCCTGTTCTAAGTATGCCTTATCCGGGCAACGTGGATCTCTGCCCGGACGGACCGTACCCCTTCTCTGCAGCTCGTGGGAAAAGAGTGGAAGATATGAAAAACAAACAAAATGCCAACAGGGAGCAATCCCAAACAGGGGAAGGCAGCGGCCCAAAGGCCTGGCCCAACCCGCAAATCAGCAGTGAAAACCTGCGCGGCGGAAGATGCTAGGGAGAGCCCAAAGGGGTCCCATCCCGGTGTCGGGGTGGGTGGTGAATTGGCTCCCAAAACCGATACCTTGGCAGAGTGGCTATGCAATCCTGCGGCTGCTCTGCCTGCTGGTAAAGTGGCGGGTGATGAGTCACCATCTACTAGTGTCCAAGCCAAATCTTTTACATATGCCGATAGAAGGAGTGCTGGCAATATACTCCGTCGGCAGAACGCAAGCCAGATGTCCAGCCCGACGGACAAATGGATAAAGAAGGTTGAGTGGGCCTCGAATGTGCTGCCGAACTTTGGCAAGGAAGCACCGAAGCAGGAAGCCCCTCAGCCAAAAAGGCAGCGCTCGCAAGAGACTCCTGGGCCAACACCGAAGCGCTCCAGAGTACTGCCGAACACATCGTTCGCGGAGATTGCCAGAGAAAGGACGCTGATTGGCGTCCTGGACAAAGGCAGCGCAGACTCCCGAATCCCTAAGAACCAGTGGAAGTGGGTGGAGGCGGCACTGGCCGACCGCTGCTTCGAGCTGCTGGAAAAGCAGCCTGGACCCCCCCCGTCTGCAAAGACATGGGCTGGTACCAGGGCTGCATAAAAATCGTGGCCTGTGAAGACGAGCGCTCCGTACAGCTGTACAAAGCAGCGGTAGCGCAAGTCGGGGAAGTCTACCCAGGGGCGAAGCTCGTCGCTGTAGACTGGAGCGAAGTGCCCAGTAGACCAAGGGCGAGAGTCTGGGTGCCCGCCTCCATGAAGGAGCCGGAACGCATCCTAGAAATGTTGCAAAGATGCAACCCCCACCTCCCAACAGCGGATTGGAAGGTGGTCAAAGTTGAGACGACACAGGGCCCCACAAACCAGTACAAGCCAGTCGAGCAGGACGCTGCCTCGGAGATCGAAGCACCCGACGATCACACAGAGACAGACCCAGAGGGCTACTCCACCGATGGCACGCTGAGATGCGACTTCGAGGCGATGTGTTGCCACGAGGAAGTCGAGGACGATCCAGATGCCGACATTACAGTGGTGGAGAACACTAAGGATGTCCTTGAGGCTCCTTCAGATCAATCTCCACCACTGTAAAGCAGCATCCGCTGCTCTTATACTCCGCCTCGAAGAGAGCGGAGCAGACGTAGTTCTGATCCAGAAACCTTGGATAGTGGGAGACAAGGTTTGTGGACTAGGGTCGAAGGAGTACAAGATAATTGTAGCTCAACATGAAGGTAAAACCCGCACCTGCATTCTCGCCAGAAAGCACCTTAATATCTTTCTGCTCCATAATTATAGCGACAGCGACAACACGGCGGCAAGCCTAGAGCTGAAAGGGACACATCTAAGGCTGATGTCGTCCTACATGGCTCATGAGGAAAACGATCCTCCCAACGACCTTGTTCGCAAACTAGCCAGCGACAGCGAGAGGTCGGATAGACCTATTAATAGGTTGCGATGCCAACGCTCACCACACTCAATGGGGGAGCTCGAACACAAATGTAAGGGGTGAGTCACTTTTCAGCTTCATCCTTAACTCAAATCTATTTATTTGTAATCGGGGCAACGACCCCACTTTTATAATTAAAAATCGACAGGAGGTTATTGACATCACCTTAGTGTCTCCCAACCTGTTAGACATAGTCAAGAGTTGGCAAGTCCTTGATGACCACTCTTTCTCTGACCACAGATACATCGAGACCACACTATCCCCCGAGTGTCCGAAACCTAAGGACTATATTAATCCCAGGAAAGCCAACTGGGAAAAATATAGCTCAGCCCTGGAGGACTTACTCCCCTCCAAAGCACCATCATACCCGGACACAAAAGACGACCTAGATCGCCTAGTGTACAGGTTCACAGAAGCATGCAACAAAGCCTTCGCAGCAGCATGCCCCTCTAGCAAACCTAGGGGGAAAAAGAAACCCCCCTGGTGGTCAAAACAAATAGACATCCTACGTAAAAGCTGCAGGACCCTCTTCAACAGGGCCAAAAGCGCGAACGAGGATAGCCACTGGGCAGACTACAAAATCAGTCTGTCACTATATAAAAGGAAACAAGGAAAGCAAAAAGGGCCTCTTGGCAAAAATTTTGCTCGGAAATTGAGGAAACGTCAGAGGCCGCAAGGCTACGCAAGATTCTCTCAAAAACTAACCCCTCGGTAGGATATCTTAAAAGGAATGACGGCACGTGGACTAACTCCAGTGAGGAGTCCCTGCACATTCTACTAGACACGCATTTCCCAGGGTGCACAACCATCGAGACGGTACATCTCCCAGGAGAGAGACCGGTAACCTCGATGGATCACATCCTCACAAAACGTAACATAAGCTGGGCAATAAACAGCTTCAACCCGTTCAAATCGCCAGGCCCACACCAGGTAATCTCGGCCCAACTTCAGAAGGCCGGGGATACGGCCATCAACTGGCTACAAGGTATCTTCAGGAAGATACTGGCTGTGGGTACAATCCCGCGAACATGGCTTAAGGCAAAGATAGTCTTCATTCCCAAAGCAGGAAAAGCCTCGCACTCAACTGCAAAAGACCTTAGACCAATCAGCCTATCGTCCTTCCTCCTCAAAACCTTTGAGAGACTCGTCGGGCTGCAACTGAGGACAACTATACACCCTCAGTTGCTGTCAGGCGCACAGCATGCCTACCGGAAAGGAAAATCCACGGAAACGGCTCTTCATGAAGTGATCTCAGCGGTAGAGAAATCTCTGCATCACAAAGAGTACTCACTCATGGCCTTTCTCGATATTGAGGGAGCTTTCAACAACGTTGTACCGGGCGCCATTACAGAAGCCCTGACTGACCTGGGGGTGGACCGTCACTTGGTGATGCTCATTGATCAATTGCTCACATGCAGGACGGTGACATCATCGATGGGATCGTTCGCCCAGTCAAGGTATGTCAGCAGAGGCACCCCGCAAGGTGGTGTCCTGTCTCCTCTTCTGTGGAACATAGCAGTCAACAAGATTCTATGTGACCTAGAAGGCGGGGGCTGCAAAGTCGTGGCCTATGCGGACGACGTTGCGATTATCTTCTCGGGGAAATACCCACAAACACTGTGCGACTTAATGACCGCAAAGCTAGCGCAACTGTCGGATTGGACAGAATCGCGCGGTCTGGGAGTAAATGCCTCAAAAACGGAACTCGTATTATTCACAAATAAATACAAGGTCCCGCCCCTCAACCCTCCAATACTACAAGGATGCAGGCTCTCCTTTAGCGACAGTGCCAGTTACTTAGGGTTGGTAATTGACAAGAAGCTTAACTGGAACCTGAATGTCAAAGACAGAGTGAAGAAGGCAATGACTGCACTCTACACATGCAAAAAAGCTATTGGGCTAAGATGGGGTATGATCCCAAGCATAGTCCAATGGATATATCAAGCTATAGTTAGACCAATACTACTCTACGGAGTTAAAGGTAAACAATAATATAAATCTCAAGAACTACGTGCGGAAGTCTCCAGGATCAGCAGTATCCACACTCCTCGACATAACAAGCCATGAAGACGATCCGAGCTTGCCGTACTTACAAAGGTTAAGTATGGAAAACTTACGACACATCGACCAACTGGAAACAGGAATCGTAAGAAGACCGATAATATCCGGATTGTCAGCAATCGTTTTATGCTTCTCTGTTATGCCTCATCGAAACTCTACCAAACGGCTCCGAGAAACAGACGCCAACGTGACCTCCAAGTGCTAATTGACGGCTTAAAGAAATCCGAGGACGTCTTCCACTTAAGTGAAGGAGGAGTTAACACAATCGATCGAAGAAACATAGAGAGCGCAGGATCGGCTGTCATGCAGGGGATGTTGCCCAGCGATGCCGGAGTTTTGGGTGCGCAACAATGTTGCAGAACGAGCAGTGAGCGACTGGTGTGCTGAGAGCTAACTTACTTGTAAGAAGAAGGGCAGTTCTTTTGGAGAAATCAACCGCGTCCGCCGTCGCCACGCCAATCTCAAACCGAAAGAAAGAAATACAAAATTAAAATTTATATATGTGTCCAGACGACTGGGACCCGGAGGAGCCACTGGAGATGGGCAAGTGATCTTCGAGCTCGATCTTCCGAGCGCCCCTCCGAACGCGAGAGCGAGTTGGGACCGGAGCGCATGGAGTTGGTACAGTGCGCAGCAATATCTGCTGCTGCCCTGAACACGAAACACAAAGAAAACCAAACGTAATGAAGTTTACCAGCATTTAAACGAATACATTTATCAAATTACGTATATCTAATTACAAAAGTTTGTAAATAAGAGAAAAAGAAAAAACGAGGGGGAACGTTGTGAGTTGCTGCGGACACCGCAACTCTACAGTTATACCCGATACTTAGTCAGTATGGCTCTCCTCCGGCAGACGCCGCTAATCTTAAACGACACGACCAAGAGTGCGTGCGAGAGAGACAGAAAATCAGTCTGAGCGTGACGTCGGGCGCTGCGTAGCCAGTGCAAATTGATTTGTTCCTTTTGGGTATTAAAATGATCCGATCTGATCCAGATTCAGCAATCTGATAGATATGGTCGTTATCTATGATTCTGCGTTTTTAGTTTTCTCAAATCTGCAATATTGTGGATGAAACAGATTTTCGTCCTTTGTGTGGGCGGAAGGGGGGGGGCGAAATTCGGAGATATACGTTTTATAGTGAGATCTAACAGAAGAGCGGATACCAAATTTGGTTACTCTAGCCTTAATAGTCTCTGAGATTTGTGGATGCCCCAGATTTTCGTCCTTTGGGGCGGCGGAAGGGGGTGTGGCGAAATTTGGACACGAAACGGTCAAGGTCCGATATCACAGGAGTGTGGATACCAAATTTGGTTGCTCTAGCTCTTATGGGTTCTGAGATCCTTGGACTCATATTTTGCAATTGGCAAAACCGACCATGAAACCTGTGTGTTAGAGAGAGACAGAGCGAGAAAGAATGAAATTGTTTTCTTGATTCTGGCTATAATAATTATACGATCTGGTTCAGATTTTGCACTCTAGAAAATATAGTCATCTTCTACGATTCTGCGCTTTTAGTTTTTCTGTAACGTCGAAATTGTGGATGCCACAGATTTTCGCCTTTTGTGGGGGCGGAAGTGGGCGGGGCAAAGTTTTGAAATATTTTAGTAGCAGTGACATATCACAGAAGTCCGGATATAGAACGTCGTTTCTCTAGCTCTTATAGTCTTTGAGCACTAGGCGCTGAAGGGGACGGACAGACGGACAGACGGACAGACAGACATGACTCAATCGACTCGGCTATTGATGCTGATCAAGAATATATATACTTTATGGGGTCGGAAACGATTCCTTCTGGACGTTACACACATCCACTTTTATCGGGTATAAAAAACGTAATCGTGTGCAGTTGGCAAAATGGTGGTGGGTAGTTTTATCATTTATGATTACTTATTTTGAATTAAAGACAAAGTTTTAGTAAATATTAGGGATTAATTAGCAAATATATTTCCTTGAAGTAATGTGAAGAAAATGAGAAATAATAGGTATCGTTTGACCGTGCTATTACATAGCGAGAGTGAGAAGTAGGAGAACCAACTTCATGAAATTTTGTATAAAGTCTTGGTTTTGAGTTTTTTAGGCTGGATAACTCTTTGGTAAGCCAAGGGGGTTTTCCAGATCTAATCGGACAAGAAAGCGGGACACAAGAATCAAAAAATGTGCCACGACCACCAAAAGTACAAAGCGGACCAATCAAAACCCCTAATTAGATTATTAAGCTTCGTAAACTCGGCTTTACGAAAGCAACGGACACGTTCCGGTGGCCTTCTCGACCGATCCAATACAGTTGGTCCTATATCTAGCGACATGTCGAAAGTAGGATGGTAGGCATCTTCAGATATAGTGAGCGGCAGGGCTCGGGTTAACAACACTAAGGTCGGATCCTATACAAAGCACAGATTAAGCAATCGACGCGATTTTTCACATGATTGACTTGAGACAGGGACAGGTCAAGCAAGCCATCAACAAAGTCATTTCGTGACATGGGCACTAGGTTACTAGACTCGTTTACCGAAGACCAAACAGTTCCTGGCAAGTTGAAGTCACCAAGAACTATCATATGATCTTTATCTGATAGCGAGGAAGAAACAGCAGTTAAATGGACAAATGCTGCTCATAAATAGAGATATCCGAAGAATGTGAAATGAATGTAGTGAAAGCGGGAAGAATCAGTTTTACACACAGGAATTTCAGTTCCGGTTAAACCTGGCCTGTGAAGTGTTCCGACGTGAAGATAGAGTCCACTGAAATCAGAGCCCCTCCTGCACGTCGAGACGAACGGTCCTTTCTAAAAGTTGTGTACCGACCTGCCAAAACCTCGGAACTAAGAATGTCTGGCTTTAACCAGGTTTTAGTAAACACAATAACGTGGGAAGCAAATGCAACACTATCCCGGAAAAGAATGCTGAGCTTACTACGTAAGCCTCGAACATTCTGATACGTTACTAGAAGAGAAGTTAGTTTTTTGGAAAGGCGGAAGCAAGACGGGAAGTTAAGGAAGAGGAAGTTGAGTTTGAGGGTGGCACACTGGAAAGATTTGTAAGGGATATGGGGGGCCTATTCTTCTTCTTAGCATTTAACTCCTTCACCACCAAATGCTCCGGCCAAAATTTGGCGGAGCAAATGGTGTAAAATTGAGTTGGGGAGATGCTTATCTTAAACGAGGCTATCTCCCTGGCATAAGAGAAATTAAACTTCTCCGCCTTTAAACCCACGGCTTTTATTTTGCTTTGAATAAAAGCAATTACATCATTAGATGTGTGGTCAGGGGCCAGCCGTGAAACAAAAACTTTTCGTTTTGGTGGGACTCCCACCAGCGGTTTAGTCACCACAGGCCTAGTACCTGTGGTGGCAATATCCGGAGGTCCGGAACTTCTATTTACTGGTGGGATCGGGACGGGACAACTAGCGAACTTGCGGACACCACGGACACGGACGCTGCAGACGTACTTGGCTGCACATTCTCCGAGGAGATGAATTCGGATACCGAATCTGCATTGCCAGCAGCTTTCGTTTCCCTTAGAGTGGCAAACGAGATCATCTGCTGCACACTTGGAGTGGTCGGAGTCAGTTTTTCGGCGGCGAACGGCTGAGTGACGGTTGGCACTTGCAAGTCCCGCGGAGTGACCTTTTACGCCTCGGAGACTCATTCAGGAGTTTCAGACTGCCAAATTGAGATTACATGGCTAGGAGCCGATCGTATTGCTTTTTACGGCCAACGGTCAGCTCCTTAAAGCCTCCTTCGCGTCTGCCTCATAACAGCCACCATGTCATTCTCCACCGCACGGCATGCCTCGCAACTGTAATGCAACCCATTACGTTTGGCTATAGCATCACTCACGAGGCCAGAAAATCCAGCGCATCTTGCGTGCACTACGCTGTCGCAGAGCCAGCAGGGGACATTCGGCTGATCGTGGGTGTTCTGATTCTTAGTTTTTTTTGGCGCAGACCACAGCGTATTCCATTTTTCTTATTTATTTATTTACTAAACAAATTGGTATCAGACCAATGTAACAGACAACGCTCAAAGCGGAATTGGTAAAAAAAGAAAGCAGAGTGGAGAGCGGTTATAGCGAGAGGTACTAAGCAGAGAGCGCTATTGCTCAGAAAGTTTAAAGAGCAAGAGAGAACAAACAGTTATTGAAGTTGAGGTGATGGCGAGAGAGTGATAAAACAACAAAAGCTACAAGACGAGAGACGAGAGCTGTAATGCATTGTAATTTACTCACGTCAACAACACAAACACAACAAGCCGACGCCGAAAAATTTTAAGTTCAATAATTAAACACAAATCAAAAGGCATGCACTCGCGAACTAAAATAGATTTCCAGATATTAGGTGAATTAGAAAGGTATTTAATGTTTATTTAGGAAAACACCGGTTGTTTATGTAAAACAAAGGGAAAATATGCGGAGCGCAAAACAAAAACGCGTCTGATCTACGAAAGAGAACGAACGAATTTGAAATTGTAAGTCGGAACTTGTGACTAGATTCAAAAGATTTCATTTTGTCGCTCAGTGTACTTTATGGGGTCGGAAATGCTTATTTTTGTTACATACATCTACACAAATATAATATACTTTGAATGCCGAGTAAAATAATTAGCCTTTTATTTCATAGTCTTCAGAAATCGAATAAGAAGCAATATGAAGGTGTTTGGAGCTTACAGCTGGTGGAGCAATTGAGAAAGAGTACAAAATGTGTTTATTTTTTTCGAGCGTATTAACTATCTGCGACATAGAGTACAAATGATTGGATAGCCAAAAACATGCCGTCTGAATACTCGCTGTCCTGTAATTGGGGAGTTTAAATTTGCTCAAAAACTATATTTTATTTACTTACTTAACAATCGCATGTGGAAATATTTTTTCAATTATACGGCACATCATAAAATGAATTGTGTGTTCATTCTCAGACTTAGGGTGCACTACTGTAGGCCAAGTCTGGACAGTTCCGTCAACATTAGGATTACTTCTATTAAATTTTGATCTTCGGTAGAGCCCCTCCTTTAGTGATTTATGCTCTGAAAGCCTTTGAATATCGATTTGTGCTTCGACGACGTAGTATGTTAAATTCATTCCCAACAGCTCCTGCCGCTCACCAATAGCGGTCATATTTGAGTTACTAATTGTAGCAATGCGCGGAACGGCTTGGGAGTTCAAGTTAGAGCAAGTGTAGACCACTGAGTAGCCTTGTCTGCATATCGCTTCTATCAAATGATGAATATTGTTTTGGCTGATTATATCCAGGTGGGAAAAAGGGTCGTCCAGCAAGATTAAATCAGCATAGCCAGTTAGAGCTATTGCAATACTTAAACGCTTTAGTACACCAAGACTGCATGAGGTAAGCGAAAATAACCGAAAATTGTATAAGTCAAAGATCCTGCACAAAGCCAGTGCCGAGTTTTTCAGATTTACATTTTTTAACCCACGAATTGTCAGCACCATTTCAATAGATTCTAATACCGTCAGCGGATCCAATATTTCATCAACCTGAGCACTATAGGCGGTTTGAATACAGTATTCATGTTCGCTGGGCTGGTTATTAAAGACACTTATGCTGCCTAGAATTGCTTTTATCAACACTGTTTTGCCAGCTCCATTTTCCCCGCAAACGCTCAAAATTTGGTACCTAAAACAGCAATAATGTCAAATTGAATGAGCTCCACATCATACATACCACTCGACCATGAAATTTATATGCTTTAGCGCCGCTTTGGATCCGAAGAAAACTCTCAGGTTTTCTACATGTAACGGCTTGGCCTTGATGGATTGCCGTTCAACAGTACGTGTACGGGACTTTTCCTGAATACAAGTGCTGTCTAGCTCCTTCCGCTGACTTATGTGTAACACATTCTGGTCATACCGACTGTCTGGACTTTAAAATACATTTCTTTACAAGATTTAATTGTCGACTATACAACTTACTTAATGTTCAATAGATAGTTTCGTCGGCGCGGATCGCGTGTGACCCTGTGTAAATTAAAACATATATAAGTCAAGACCCATATCACCAGTATCCACAGATATGTGCACATAAATGAATATAATATTTTGAGCTCCCGTGCAGTTTTATCTAAATATATAAAAGTAGAAAAAGCTGACATATGTAAGTAAAATATAAATATTAAACCAGTTAAGAAGTTATGTTTCCTATTTTTTTTTTCAGCAAATCCCAAGGGTTTTTTTTTTGTTTTTAGGTTTGAAATTAGTATTAGTAAAATCCATGTTCATAACGAAATAAAAATTGTTTGTTAAAGTTATATACGTTTCAAGTTATTTCTAAAGAAATTTGAAATAAACGGGTGTCCGAATAAATGTTGTGCTGACTGTATGTCAGGAAGCCACAGAAGCCTCAAGGGACTTTCTAGAAATTGCCAGAAAAGACTAATTTTTCAGACACTTCAACTTGGCAATATCCTTAAAATTTTTGGTCTGTCCTATTTTTAGACTTTAGTGATGTACCAACCGGGGGGGTATGAACCATCGCGGGAGTGTTTAGGTGGTTTTAAAGTCCCCGAGAATCGAGGTGTTTTTAGCATAGGCCAGCAGTTCCTGTGGCGTCCTCTTGGCGGCATCTTCCAGTGATGCCAGCACTGGGGCGCCCAGGTATCTCCTACTTGCCCTTGAGAGAGCCGGACAGTTGAAGATGACATGTGCCCCAGGCTCATCGCATTTCCTACAACTGTCTCTGTTGGTGATGCCTAGCTTTGTTGCATGTGCAGTTGCAAGGCAATGACTTGTTAGTATTCCCACTAACAATCTACAGTCCTTTCGTGGTAGGTGCAGTAGGTAGTAGCTAAGTTTCTTATTGCGTTCCTTGCACATTATTTTCGAGGTTCTGCAGGTGGTGGTACTCCTCCACCTGCATTCGGTTTGTGATCTAGCCTGCTTCTCTAGATCGCTTTGCAGCGTTCTAAGGGAGACAGGTACGGTCTCGGTTCTCCTATTCTTCAGCCCGACGCCTTCCTTAGCTAGTACGTCCGCCGCCTCGTTTCCTTCGATGCCTTGGTGACTGGGAACCCAATAGATCCGCACTGACTTTGTTGTGCTTAGGGTATCTAGTGCCTCCCTACTCGCCAAGACACTTCTGGAACTGACCGCGGACGCCTGCATGGATCTGATTGCCACTTGGCTGTCGACGAATAGATTGACCGCATGGTGTGCTCGCTCTATAAGCTGAGCGACCTCTGCTGCTGCGGTAGCTTATACGACAGCCTTATCTCAGGGTCTGTGCAGAATAAGCCCGCTCCTACTCCTCCGTCCATCTTGTAGCCGTCCGTATATATGTTGAGGGGCTTAACTTGGTCCCTTCCCTCTTTCCAGTCTTCGGGTCCAGAGATGAGATAGTTTTGATGTCGAGGCAAGTTTGGGGGATCATGTAATCAGTGGATCTGGTAATGTCCCTGCCAATTGAACCGTGCCCGTATCCTTGTGGCGACACATTTCCTGATGCGATAAGGCGCTGTGCTGCCTTTTCCTCAATCAGGCGAGCGTGAATGTCCAGGGGGTCGATTCCGAGTACAGTTTCGAGTGCTTTTGTTGGGGTTGACCTCAGCGCCCCTGTATTACAGAGCAGAGCCTGTCGCTGAGTCTTTTCCATAAGCTTATGGTATGTCTTCTTTTCAGTA
The DNA here is from genome assembly GCF_003369915.1 of Drosophila miranda. Classification (NCBI taxonomy): domain Eukaryota; kingdom Metazoa; phylum Arthropoda; class Insecta; order Diptera; family Drosophilidae; genus Drosophila; species Drosophila miranda. The sequence goes on from NC_046674.1 coordinate 36,242,324, forward strand.
GCTTGCCACCACACCAAGGCTCCATACAGCAGAGTTGGTCGCACCACCGAGATGTAGATCCAGTGCATTAGAGCAGGTGACAGGCCCCATGTGCTGCTGAGCATCTTCTTGGATGCATAAAGCGCAATGGTGGCCTTCTTCACCCTTTCCACTACATTGGGTCTCCATGCCAGTTTACTATCCAGTACTGTGCCTAGGTATTTCACCTGTGCTTTTGGAGTCAGACTAGTTTGGTAAATTTTTGGGGGGGTCCATATCGGTACCTTGTACCTCTTGGTAAAGAGGATGAGGTCCGTCTTGTCCGCGTTAATACTGAGTCCTACCTCTTCTTCCTACTCACGTATCTCCCTAAGTGTACGTTCATTTTAGTTAGAAAGTTATCGAAAAGTTTTTCTGAAAATGAAAACCCGACCATGTCTGATAGATAAACGCTGAAATTAGTATCGGAGTCGATGCTCTTTTTTGCTCTTTTAGGTATCTCTATTCACTAAAGGGACATATATCGAGCATCTCTGTCAACTTGGCTTGCATTTGTGATGAGAGATGGAACGACGGAGATGAGAAATATAGAGAAACCGAACTTGAGCTAATGTTAATTCTGGCACTCCGTCAATCTTCAGACTATCAGATGACCAATATTTTATTTGTTTCCGCACCGTCCATAGAAAATCTCTTTCTCTTTCTTTCCCACTTGCGATGTACCAGCCGTTTTATCTCGTTTGCTCATCCAGGGGGCGCCTCTGGATGAGGAAGAGTCAGTGAGTGTGTGGCAGGGGAAATACATTTTTCATTCTGGCATACATATATGAGTGAAATTACTCGAGAAGAAAAAAGCGGGAAACGAAATTTCACTAAATACCGAGTGAAAAGCGTGTTGGTGCAAAGAAAACAACATCAACTAGATAGAGGTGATACGTGACAGCTGTTTGCGATCGATCGGATCAGCCACTAAGCCAAAGCTCGTACTCATTTCCGCCAGAGGGCGCTCGCCATTTTTGCACCCAGAGGGTGCTCACCATTAGTGCCATAACAACTGAGCGAGCCGTTAAAGCTAAAATCGAAATGTAGCCTGTCTCAAAACGTCTGCATGAGAACACGAGTACAAATCTAACGAGGGGGAACGTTGTGAGTTGCTGCGGATACCGCAACTCTACAGTTATACCCGATACTTAGTCAGTATGGCTCTCCTCCGGCAGACGCCGCTAATATTAAACGACACGACAAAGAGTGCGTGCGAGAGAGACAAAAAATCAGTCTGAGCGTGACGTCGGGCGCTGCGTAGCCAGTGCAAATTGATTTGTTCCTTTTGGGTATAAAAATGATCCGATCTGATCCAGATTCAGCAGTCTGATAGATATGGTCATTATCTATGATTCTGCGTTTTTAGTTTTCTCGAATCTGAAATATTGTGGATGCAACAGTCTTTTGTGGGGGCGGAAGGGGGTGGGGCGAAATTCTGAGATATACGTTTTATAGTGAGATCTAACAGAAGTGCGGTTACCAAATTTGGTTACTCTAGCTTTAATAGTCTCTGAGATTTGTGGATGCCCCAGATTTTCGTACTTTGCGGGGGCGGAAGGGGGTGTGGCGAAATTTGGACACGAAACGGTCAAGGTCCGATATCACAGGAGTGTGGATACCAAATTTGGTTGCTCTGGCTCTTATAGGTTCTGAGATCCTTGAACTCATATTTTGCAATTGGCAAAACCGACCATGAAACCTGTGTGTTAGAGAGAGAAAGAGCGAGAAAGAATGAAATTGTTTTCTTGATTCTGGCTATAATAATTATACGATCTGGTTGAGATTTTACACCCTTGAAAATGTAGTCATCCTCTACGATTCTGCGTTTTTGGTTTTATCGTATCTTTAAAAATGTGGATGCCACAGATTTTCGTCCTTTGTAGGGGCGGAAGTAGGCGGGGCGAAGTTTTGAAATATTTTTGTAGCAGTGATATATCACAGAAGTCTGGATCCAAAACAACGTTGCTCTAGCTCTTATAGTCTTTGAGCACTAGGCGCTGAAGGGGACGGACAGACGGACAGACGGACGGACGGACAGACACACAGGGCTCAATCGACTCGGCTATTGATGCTTATCAAGAATATATATACTTTATGGGGTCGGAAACGATTCCTTCTGGACGTTACACACATCCACTTTTACCACAAATCTAATATACCCCAATACTCATTTTGAGTATCGGGTATAAAAAGGCCGCGTTCGTCAGAAAGGCCATCCCCGGAATTGGTTCAGCTACTGAACCAACAATTTGAGGAGCAATCCAGTTTCATCTCTACAAAAATGAATGAGGCAGAAAAGCGGCTGTTAACCTTGCTAACAGAATAGCTTTGTAGCATGGCTGGTGAGATCCATAATCTCACAAAAAGAGTTCAGTTTTTCGAGGATAAACTGAGTGAGACCCAAAACCTCACACAAAAGATAGATAATATGGAAGCCCAGTTTAAGCTACAGCTCCATGAACAGGCTAATGCTAACATCGCAAGCAGCCTTAGGATCCATGGAGTTCCTTACGTGGAAGGGGAGAAACTGAAGCACATCTTCAACAACTTGTGCCTCAGCCTTAATCACACTCCAGCGCCTGCTATTAAGGAAATCAACCGTATGAGGCTGAACAAACATATTCCCCACTCTATTTTTGACCCCATTATCATGGTCAAACTGGAACTGGTGCTCGATAAAGCGGCACTACTACGTAATATCGGTATGTACATGCGGTAAACAAAAAACCAATCACCTTGCAGGTACTTCGCCTAAACTCGCCAACGCCAGTATATAAGTTAACACCCTAAGAGCTCAATACTCTTATTTCCAATTAAAGTATTCCAGAAAAAGTATACAAATTCTTGCCCAATAGTTTATTACACAACTGTAATAACAATGCGCAAGAGTTCTCAATTTACACAAAAAGTAAAAACCATTTTCTGCCTAAGTCAAGAACCGAAATATTGTATTTCTGGAAGGTCTTATGCGTTCCACTTCAAGTCAGCACTTCACGAGAAACCATCGCCTCACCCCGTCCTCGACGTCGCGACTGCGATAATGTCGACAATGCAATTATGATGACTCCGCTGTTCTTTACCCCCAACATCGACCAGCAACATTGATTTCCTATTGCCGGTCAATGACTACAACTCCGCTGTCGCCACCGACGTCGCCGCCTACAATAATTCTGATGACCCCAGCAATTCGGCCACTGCCGAAGTTCCTCTGCCGCGATCATCGATAGGTTTCTTTAAGAATTATAATTCTAGATTAAAGCAGTCGCATTCTGATATTCAATAAAAGCACTTCGCTAACTTGAACCGAATAAAAATAATCTTTTATTTTGTCCTTCCAATAAGGATAAAATTAACTTATATCAACGAGCAGCTTACAAAAGAAAACTACCAGATTTTTAAAGAAGCTTTAAAAATGAAGAAGCATCGACAGCTGCAGTCTGTGTTTACGCGCAGGGGTACTGTTCACACAAAAGTCCGCCAAGAAAGCGAGCTCCGGGAAGTTCTCAAAATACAGGAACTGCGAGAGATGCAAGCCGAAACCGAGGGACTTGCAGCAGGAGGCGGGAATTATTCGTTTCGTCAATAAAAAAAATATTAGTAAGTTTTTTATGTTAGCCTTAAGTATCCCTAATCTAACCGTTGTCCTATATACTATTACTAAGTGGGCCCATGACTTCTCTTACCATACTGTCATTCTTAGTTTTGATAAAACTCATTTGAAATGGACAATTGGTGAAGCAAAAATCGGGTCTACAAATCTGCCATATTAATGCACAAAGCTTGCCGAAAAAAATTTAAAAATTTAGACATATGTTCGTGGATTCAGGTGTGGATGATATATGTGTTTCAGAAACTTGGTTTGTTCCTGACATAAGTGACTCGTTAATTGAATGTAGCGGGTACAATGTGTTTCGATCTGATCGTGTAGGGCATGCCGGGGGCGTTGCAATATATATAAATAACAAGATAGCTGCTAAACTCGTCTGTAAGCAAATACCTGGCAGCGCTATAGAATACATTTTTCTAAAGCTGAGGATACTCACTGGGCAGACTATAAAACCAGTCTAGCACTATACAAAAAAGAAACGAGGAAGGCTAAAAGAGCCTCCTGGCAAAAATTTTGCTTCGAAATCGAGGAAACGTCGGAGGCCGCAAGACTCCGGAAAGTTCTCTCAAAAACTACCCCTTCGGTAGGTTACCTCAAAAAGAATGATGATACGTGGAACAACTCCAGTGAGGAGTCCCTACACATTCTGCTCGACACGTATTTCCCCGGATGTACAACCACCGTGCCGCTTCCGATTATATTTCGTAGTGATCAGACGTGTTTTTGTTTTGCGCTCCGCATTTTTTCCTTTTGTTTTGAATAAACAGCCGGTGTTTTCCTAACTAAATTCTAATTATACTTTCTAACCAGACAGCAATCTGGAAACCTATTCATTTACGCGAGTGCATGCCTTTTGATTTGTGTTAAAACATTATTTAACTTTTTATTTTTCGGCGTCGGCTTGTGCTTGTGTTTGTGTTGTTGCAGTGAGCTCTCGTCTGGTAGCTTTTGTTGTTTTATTACTCTCTCGCTATCACCTCAACTTCAATAACTGTTCTTTCTCTCTCGCTCTTTAAACTTTCTGAGCAATAGCGCTCTCTGCTTAGTAGCTCTCGCTATAACCGCTCTCCACTCTGCTCTCATTTTTTACCAATTCCACTTTGAGCGTTGTCTGGCACATTGGTCTGATATCAATTTGTTTTGGAAATTTTCTTTTTTTTCGTAAATTTTCTTGAGCAAATAAATAAATAATAAAAATGGAATACGCTGTGGTCTGCGCCAAAAAAACCTGTAAGAAGCAGATCACTCACGATCAGCCGAATGTCCCCTGCTGGCTCTGCGCCAGCGTAGTGCACGCAAACTGCGCTGGATTTTCTGGCCTCGTGAGTGATGCTATAGCTAAACGTAATGGGTTGCATTACAGTTGCGAGGCATGCCGTGCGGTGGAGAGTGACATGGTGGCTTTTATGAGGCAGACGCGGAAGGGCTTTAAGGACCTGACCGTTGGCTTTAAAAAGCAATACGATCGGCTCCTAGCCATGGAGTCTCAATTTGGAAGTCTGCAACTGCTGAATGAGTGTCCGAGCCGTAAAAAGGTCACTCCGCGGGATCTGCAAGTGCCAACCGTCACTCAGCCGTGCGCCGCCGAAAAACTGAATCCGACCACTCCAAGTGTGCAGCAGTTGATCTCGTTTGCCACTCCAAGGGCAACGACAGCTGCTAGCGATGCAGATTCTTTATCCGAATTCATCGCCACCACAGGTACTAGGCCTGTGGTGCCCAAACCACTGGTGGGAGTCCCACCAAAACGACAAGTTTTTGTCTCACGGCTGGCCCCTGACCTCACATCGAATGATGTAATTGCTTTTATTCAAAGCAGATTAAAAGCCGTGGGTTTAAAGGTGGAGAAGTTTAATTTCTCTTATGCCAGGGAGATATCTTCGTGGAAGATTAGTGTCTCCCCAACTCACTTTGACACCATTTACTCTGCCAAATTTTGGCCAGAGCATTTGGTGGTGAAGGAGTTAAATGCTAAGAAGAAGAATAGGCCCCCCATATCCCTTACAAATCTTTCCAGTGTGCCACCTTCAACCTCAACTTCCTCTTCCTCAACTTCCCGTCTTGCTTCCACCTTTCCAAAAAACTAACTTCACCTTTAGTAACCTATCAGAATGTAAGAGGCTTGCGTAGTAAGCTCAGCATTCTTTTCCGGGATAGTGTTGCATTTGCTTCCCACGTTATTGTGTTTACTGAAACCTGGTTAAAGCCGGACATTCTTAGTTCCGAGGTTTTGGCAGGTCGGTACACAACTTTTAGAAAGGACCGTTCGTCTCGACGTGCAGGGGGGGGTTCTAATTGCAGTGGACTCTTACTTCACGTTGGAATACTTCACAGTCCAAGTTCAACAGGAACTGGAATTCCTGTGTGTAAAACTGATTCTTCCCGCTTTCGCTATATTCATTACTTGCTCGTATATCCCACCTTCTTCGGATATTTCAATTTATGAGCAGCACTTGTCCGCTTTAACCGCTGTTTCTTCCTCGCTATCTGATAAAGATCGTATGATAGTTCTTGGTGACTTCAACTTGCCAGGAACTGTTTGGTCTTCGGTAAACGAGTCTAGTATCCTAGTGCACATGTCACGACATGACCTTGTTGACGGCTTGCTTGACCTGTCCCTGTCTCAAGTCAATCATGTGACAAATTCCTTGGGTCGATTGCTTGATCTGTGCTTTGTATCGGATCCGACCATAGTGTTGTTAACCCGAGCCCTTCCGCTCACTATACCTGAAGACGCCTACCATCCTACTTTCGAAGTGTCGCTAGATATAGGACCAAATGTATTGGATTGGTCGAGTAGGCTACCTGAACGTGTCCGCTGCTTTCGTAAAGCCGAGTTTGCGGAGCTTTATAACCTCATTAGGGATTTTGATTGGTCCGCTTTGTACTTGTGCACTGATGTCATAAAAGGCATAAACATTTTTTACAATGCTCTTGGCACATTTTTTGATTCCTGTGTCCCGCTTTCTTGTCCGATTAGATCTGGAAAACCCCCTTGGCTTACCAAAGAGTTATCCAGTCTAAAAAAACTTAAAATCAAGACTTTATACAAAATTTCAAGAAGTGGGTTCTACTACTTCTCACTCTCGCTATGTAATAGCTCGGTCAAACTTTACAGTTCTTAATGCTCAATGCTATAAGAACTACCTATCTCGATGCAGGATACGTTTTTTTCAGGACCGCAAACAGTTTTACTGCTTCGTAACAAGTAAGCGTAGAATGTCCGCACACCCATCCTCGGTATCATTTTGTAATACGTCGGCAAATAATGATCAGGCAAGTGCCGATCTTTTTGCCCAATTTTTCCAAACCACCTATTCTGAGGAAAGCTACTCTGGTCATCCGTACCCATACGGTTTACCGAGGTCGAACGGCATTTTCAGTCCCTTGTTAAATGAATGTTCCCTACTTCATGATCTTCGACTAGTTATGCCGGTGTTTTCACCGGGTCCAGACGGGGTTCCAGGTTGTGTACTCAGGTACTGCGCCGAGGCTCTGTGTGGACCTTTGCTTAAACTATTCACCCTGTCCATTGATTCGTCTTGCTTCCCCCCGATCTGGAAGGAATCGTTTATAATTCCTCTCCATAAAAAAGGTAGCAAGTCTGATGCAACAAATTATAGAGGTATAGCAAAGTTATCCGCTATTCCTAAAATGTTTGAGAAGATTTTAGCTCCGCACTTGCAACATCTCTGCAAGTCACTTATATCTCCATGGATTTATAAGGCGGCGATCAACCACCACGAACTTGTTAGAGTTTACCTCTTTCATTATTAAAGGCTTTCAAGGTAACTTACAGACGGATGTTATTTACACCGACTTTAGTAAAGCATTCGATTCTGTAAACCATTCCCTTTTAGCGCATAAACTTGACCTTTTAGGGTTTCCGCCCAACCTCCTGAAATGGATTTCTAGCTATCTTTGTTCTAGGTCTCAAAAAGTCCTCTTCAAAAACTCCCTCTCTTTACCAGTAAAGATTTCTTCGGGAGTACCACAGGGCAGCCATCTAGGCCCCTTACTCTTCACACTCTTTATTAATGACATGCCTTCAGTATTAACATACTCTCGAGTACTTATGTATGCGGATGATGTTAAACTCTGTGTCCAGTACAAGGACATTTCATTTCATTCTCGCTTGCAATCCGATCTCAATAGCTTTCAGTCATGGTGTTGTGCAAACTTGATACACCTTAATGCCTCGAAATGCAAAGTTAAGACATTTCATCGTTCTAGCCCTTTGTTGGCTCCCTATATCCTATTTGGTGGTTCTCTTGAGAGAATTACACTGGTGGATGATCTGGGTGTTATGTTAGACCCCAAGTTAAAGTTTTCCGAACACATGGGTTTATAAAGAGGTGGGCAAAGGTCCACCCTATATAAAGCAAAGACGACCCCTATATAACAAAGACTCTCTATACCTCGCTTGTTCGTCCGATTTTAGAATACGGCTACTGTGTATGATGCCCTCAGTAAAAAGTACACCAGGACCGTATAGAATCAGTACAGAAAAACTTTTTACTCTTTGCTCTGCGGGGCCTTAACTGGGATGCGGGTGTAAGACTCCCATCTTACTCTAGTAGACTACTATTAGTAAACCTCCCATCCTTAGTTAACCGTAGAAAAATGCTTGGTGTGATATTTATGCACAACTTGATCAGGGGTGACATAGACAGCCCTGATCTGTTGAGCCGCATAAACTTCACGATTCCTATTAGACTGACTAGAAATTTTATACCGTTGTTCCTTCCACTTTGTAGATCGAATTATTCCTTGCATGAACCGTTTAGGGTCTTATGCTCGGATTATAATTCCCTCTACCATATTATATCCACCACTAATTCTCTTCTTCTTATTAAATTACTAATCCTTACACACCTTTCTTGTAATTAGTAATTGTAGTGGTATTTGTATTTTAGCGCTAATTTTCCTCGAATGTTAGTCTAATAGCTATCTTTCTTGCATGTTCGCGCTCGGTTCGGCTACGCACCGTGCGTCATACGGCAGCGCCCCTCGGTCGGTTGGGCGGAAGGAGGGCTGCGTTTTGCCTGGGATACACGCGCAACAGCCTTCTGCTGGTTTCACACGGGCCACTTGACGGTGCAGCAACTGCATCGCCTCTTGAAAGATGCAGTCATTGCATGTCAACGTCCAAGAATAATTCTCCAGATGCGGTCTTGAGCTTGACAGCTCAAACTAGTTCGTCCTTTCCTGGATAGGCTTCTATAACTCGTGCCATGAACCATGAAGCCGGTGGGCTGTTGGACTCCTTAACAAGCACAACGTCCCCGATCGAGATGTTAGGGATTGACTTGGTCCACTTTGGACGCTGTTGCAGAGTGGTCAGGTACTCCTGATGCCATTGTTTCCAGAAGCATTGGTACATGGACTGGATACTCTGCCAGTACCCCAATCGACCCACAGGAATGTGACCCAAGTCAGCCTCCGGTATGGTGGTGAATGGTCGTCCAATTAAGAAGTGAGCCGGCGATAAATAGTTGACCTCAGTATCCGGTGTGTAGCATAGACGTAAGTTGACCACTGCGCTGACTTGCGCAAGTAGGGTACGTATCTACTCAAATGTAAGCATTGAGGTTCCGACGACTCGTCGAAGGTGCAGTTTAACAGATCGAACTGCCGATTCCCATTTTCCACCCCAATGAGGTGAACCAGGCGGAATAAATATCCATTGTATGCCTTCATCCGCCAGGGTATGAGTAACCATGTCGGTGTGTTGCTGTGACGCCAGTAGGGTTTGCATTTCATCGAGTGAGCGTTTCGTGCCGATGAAATTTGTGCTGTTGTCACTGTAGATTTTGGCACACTTGCCACGTAGAGATATGAAGTGCCGCAATGCAGCCAGGAACGTTTCAGTGGTGAGATCCGTGGCAAGTTCCAAATGTATTGCCGATGTGACCAGGCAAACGAATAGGCATATATAGCTCTTGCTTATACGTGGTTTGCGAACCTTGCCATCCTTGAGAAGGATTGGCCCAGCATAGTCGCAACCGGTGTTGACAAATGGCAGTGCTTGTGTGATACGAATGCTGGGTAGATCAGCCATTCGTTGCTGTAATGTATGCAGCCAAATATTCGTGCGTGATTTTGCGTACGAGGTTAAGTGCGCCAAATATCCAGAACCTTTGCCGAACAATTACGAAGAGTGCAGAAACACCAGGGTGAAGGTTGACCCGGTGCTCATGTTGCAAGATCAGTTTCGTAATGCAATGAGTCTTTGGCAGCAAAACTGGATGTTTCGCCTCTACTGGGAATCGAGAGTGATGCCATCGTCCGCCGACCTTGAGTAGATTGTCTTTGTCAATGATTGGTGACAGTTTCACAAACTGCGATCGCCTCCGTAATGGCTTCTTGACAAGTAGTAATTGGTAGTCATCTTGAAAGCAGGTTTGAGCGCAACGCAAACACAGAATCCGTGCAGTCCTGATCTCATGAAATGTAAGATATTAGGAGCTCCTGTCCCGAGATGGATGTTTTGTGCGTTGGATGAAGCGAAGGACATAGCCAATAGTGTGCACCAGCTTCCGCCAGGAGGAGACTCGGGCTATTAGTTCTTCCAGTGGATTATCCAATTTTGATTCGGCCAATGTAGACAAACAATTTGTTTTGACTTCGTTTTGTATGCCAGTTTCTGAAAGAGTAACGTAAAACTTTGAGTTGTTCAACTTTACCAAGAATTGATCGTTGTCACGTAGCCATGAAGGACCAGTCCACCACAGCCGAAAGTCGATGAGGTCAGCAGCCAAGAGGCCTCTGGACGCACAGTCAGCTGCGTTTGTTTTGGAGTCCACATGAAGCCAAGCATGGCATGGAATGGAATCCAGAATTGCCGAGGTTCGATTCCCAACAAACGTCTTGAGCTGGGCTGGTGCATGTGATAGCCACGATAAAACAATTGTTGAGTCGCACCATGCAAATACAATTGGATCTCTGTGTCGTAATCTAGCCTTAATTGATCGTATGAGTTGGCTCAGAAGAAGTGCTCCGCAAAGCTTGAGTGGAGCCACCCTTGTCTTTGCAGCCACTAAAGATACGGACACAGAGCCGTCGTCGTGTATTACTCTGCTGTAAACTACAGCAGCGTATGCCTTGATAGAAGCGTCGGAGAATCCGTGCAACTCGATGTTGTCTGCGTCGTTGACAACCAAACTTGGTAGTTGAAACTGCTGCAATGTGTCGAGGTCAGCTCGCCACTTCAGCCAATTGTCCGCCAGTTTTGTTGAAAGTGGATCATCCCAATCCAGATTGACTAACCATAGTCGCTGAAAAAGAATCTTGAACTGAACCGCGACGGGTGCCAAGAGTCCAAGTGGGTCGAATATCCGTGAATCATCGGACAAGACTTGTCTTTTTGTGCAGTTAGGATTTGCAGATAGACCCACATTGTATGTTAGCGTGTCCTTTCCAGGATGCCAGTAGAGTCCCAGAATCTTTACTGGTGACCATTGAGTTGGTTGTGTGTAGGCGTCGGTATCTTCCTCTGTTATGCCTTTGGTATTGGATACCCATTTCCCGAGCTCTAGCTTGGCGCAGGACATTAGTTGTATAAGTTCGTTCCGGTTTCGCAATAGCTCATCCTCACTGTTTGATCCAGTATGTTCTTACTGGACGTCAACGTAGAAATCTTCCAGTAGGATTTTCGCAGCATTCGGAAATTCGTTTTGATGATCCGAAGCCAGTTGTTGCAACACCCGAACCGCTAGGAATGGCGCACATGAAGTTCCGTAGGTGACGGCACATAGTTGAAAGTGCTTGATTGGATCGGTTGGATCTTCCCTCCAAACGATTCTCTGAAAATCTCGATGCTTATTGCAGACCCATATTTGGCGGAACATTTTCACAATATCCGCTGAGAATACGAATTTGTACATTCTGAAGCGCAGGCACACAGCACACAGATCGCGTTGAATGCTCGGCACTGTAAAGAGAGTGTCGTTCAAAGTCTTACCATTGGCGTCGCGGAATGACCCGTCGAAAACTACTCGGAGTTTTCGACCCAACAAAGGGTGGTGTAGAAATGTTGCCCAGAGGTGATTTCTTCCGTTGGCAGTTGTCGCATGTGTCCCAACGTCTGATATTCTCACATGAAATGTATGTATTGTATTCCTAGCTGCTCATTCTGTTGCAAGCGACGTTCAACCGTTTTGAAACGCTTGAGAGCTCCTTGTAGAGTATCTCCAAATTCAGGGTGTGTGGTGTGGAATGGAAGCTCCACGATATACTTCCCATTTTCATCGCGAGTGTGTGTGGTGAGAAAGTGTTTCTCGACCTGTTCATCTTCGGGTTCAAGTTTGGTAGTGCAGTCGACGTTCTCCAGCTCCCAAAACTTCTGGAGCGAAGCATCTATATCCAATGTTGTTGTTAGTGCAATTGCGTTGCTTGCTTGGGGTGTCATGAGTGCCGTAATAACCCATCCAAAAACTGATGAAATGGCGATAAGATTACCCTTGCTCTCATACATCTTCCTTCCTGTAAATGTAGACCATACGTGTTCGCTCCCCAATAGTATGTCAATTGGATCGTTTGTGCAGAAGTGTGTGTCAGCCAATTAAAGATCACTAAACACATTGAGTGCCGATGCATCAATGTCTTGCCTTCCCATTGATGAAGTGATTCTGCCAAGTACATGGGCGTTTACAGTCAAATGATCCTCAGAAATTCCGGACTTGATGTGAAGTGTGCTGAATCCCCTTGTGGTGTCAGCTTTCACTGAAGATATTCTCGAAACAAGGATGCGTGATTGTGAACGTGCCAACCCAAGAGCGTGAATGCAATGTTCCGATACATACGAGAGTTCTGAGCCAGTATCCAATAAGAGGCGACATGTTATGTAGTCCCCATTTGCGTTTTTAACATAAACCATGGCCGTGGGTAATGTGCTTCTGGTCAATCCTTTTGCTTGAGTAGATTGTGCAGTGCCTTGCGCACATACAATCGATGGTGTGCCCTCTGCTTGGGCAATGTGACTTGAAGTCACCGCAGTGTTATAATGCGCATTTGAATTGCTCTGATTCTCCCCTTTTGTTTGCGCAAAGGTCCCGATAATACCCGATAAATGGAGTAGTGACCTTTGCATTGTTTACATGTGTATTTTGATTTACACTTGTTACTCAAATGACCAGGCTTCAAACAGTTATACCATAGATTTTTATTTTTTACAAAAGAGCACCTTTGCAAACCTGTCATATCCAAAAATTGTGGACAGCCATACAGAATGTGTTCTGTCGAATGGCATTTGGTGCAGTTACTGCCTTCAACTGCCACCATCGAGTGTGTGAACCCTTTTGATTTGTCCCCGTGAGTTACTATTTTCCCTGCAGACGCAGGCTCCCCTTAGCTTAGTTATAATTCCTCGCAACGATCATCCAAGAACTTGAAGAAGTCGTCGAGAGTGGGTGAGTCTTTATCCAAACTGCGTTCAATCCACCTGCGCCTTGTGTCGGCATCAAGTTTTTCCAGTGCTAGATATATAATCCAACAGTCGCGTCCCGTTTGATTTACGGCATCCTGACCACGTACAATTTCGTTTGCACCGTCGGACACTTTACGCAAAATCGCCGCATCAATTTTAGTAGTTGTGGGCAACCTCATAAATTGTTCCAAAAACAAGCTTACAATATGCCTCGGCCGATTGTACCTTTCCTTGACACGTTCCCATCCAGTGTTGTAAGCAGTGTCCGTGATCGCCAAATGTCGCACCAAGTTGGCAGCCTCATCGATAAGTAGTGTTTTCAAATGCTGCTTGCTATGAATTGTACTTTCATAGATATCCTGAAATGCTGGCCATTCTGTGTAGCTGCCAGCGAATAGTTTGATTTGAATTTTAGGAAGTTCGCTCTGTATTGGTGTGACCGCACCAACTGCAGAATTCGAACTCACCGCGCCTCTAAACTCGACGCTCTCGCTCGTGTTCGTCGTGTTCTGGTTTGCAACTATCTGCTCAAATAGCGGTTGTTGTTGTTGTAGTAGGCTGAGTATTGCGTCGTTAATTAGATGATGCTCTCTGCTGCCATCCCCGTTGATCGTTGCAGTTGTAGTTGGTTGTACTAACCCCTTTTTCTCCAAAATCATTGCATGTGCCAATAGATACTTTTTCTCGTAGAGTGCACTGTATTCCTCTGGATCCCCATACCCATCCACGTGTTCGAGAGGGGCTATGGAATCTCCAAGTTGTGAAAACTCTTTCCAAGCCGATTGGAGCAATTCCATCCGTGAGGTGACCTCCGCCGTTGTAGTTGGGTCCTCCAGTTCAGCCCAAGCCAATGCGCGTGTGGTAATGGCCTTGAGTCTGCCACGGGCTTTTACCAATGGCCTTAATTGTTCCATTGTAAACAATTTTAAGAATCCGGGTCGAAGGACCAAAGAATGTTCGTGAATAATATGCTCGAAAGATTTGATTTTAGTGGACTGTATTTATTTTGTTCTTGTCCAGTTCGATGTCTTTTTGGTACTGAAAAATGCCGTCGCAGCGGCTATAAGATTATGTGTGTATACAAATTTTTGTCTCTTCCATTCTTTTCTTGTTCTCTTTTGGCGATTGCTTCTTCGCTTAGCGATGAACTTGTTATACGTTGACGCCATAATACCTCAAAGAATTAGGAGCAGACATTGACATAAAGAAACGAACACTAACACTAAACAACGGTCAGATTATTCCGATAAAGAAACAATTGTTAGAAGCAGTAAATGTCATATTCAATAGAACAGAACACCTAACAGAAACACAAAAACTAACCCTTGAAAACCTCTTTTAAACACACTCTAATTTGTTCCCAGATCCAAACAGAAATCTTACTTACACCACAAACATTAAAGCAGATATCCGCACCACCTCTGATACTCCAGTTTATTCACGATGTTACCCCCTACCATTGGGATCTAAAGCAGAAGTAGAGAAACAAATAAAAGAACTACTAGATGACGGGATAATTAGACCATCTCGGTCCACTTACAATTCCCCCGTATGGCTGCAAAGGTAGAAGCCATTTCCAAGTATCCTTGTCCGAAAACATTAAGGGATCTCAGATCCTTCCTAGGATTGTCCGGCTACTATAGAAGATTCATAAAGGATTATGCCATGCTAGCTAAACCACTTACCTCCTTATTAAGAGGGGAAAATGGTCGCGTATCTAAAAACAACTCGAGCAAAAAAATCATTCACCTTAACCCAGAGGCAATGGAAGCTTTTAAAAAACTCAAGAACACCCTCATTTAGACAGAAGTCATTTTACAATACCCAGATTTCAATAAAGAGCTTCAACTCACAACAGATGGCTCAAATCTCGCATTAGGAGCAGTTCTCGCTCAAAATGACAAACCAATATCCTTCATTTCCCGAACCCTTTTTTTCAAAGCCGAAGAAAATTATGCAGCAAACGAAAAAGAAATGCTAGCAATAAAATGGTCATTGAAGTCTTTGAAAAATTATCTCTATGGGGGAGCATAGGTACAAATTTACACCGACCATCAACCCTTAACCCATTCCATGAGCGATTGGAATGGCAACGCGAGAATAAAACGATGGAAAACATTTTTGGAAAAGTACGACTATCAGCTAATCTACAAACCAGGAAAAGCCAATGTAGTAGCTAACTCCTTGTCCAGAATCAAGGAGATAAACTCCATTACGACACAACACAGTAGCCAAAGTTCTTTCGAAAGGTTAATTCATAGTATGGAAAAACCAATAAATGCTTTTAAACACATGAAATTACACAAAACACATTCACCGAAGCTAAATTATTACATGTATTAAAAAATACCATAACCCTTCCGTTATTAATGCAATTCGAACAACCGAACATATTATGGGACAAATCCAAAAAATATATCCATCAAATTTCTTCCACTACAAAGTTACACTCACACATAGTAGAGTAGAAGATCTATGTAAAGAAAGCCAACAAGAAGAAGAGATCCTAAAGGTTCCCATAGGGCAATAGGAATGCTGTAGAAATTCAAAAACAACTCATCGAAAAATTCTATTTTCCAAAAATGAAACAGAAAATTTCCACTATAGTAAAGCAGTGTCAGATTTGTAAGGAAGTAAAAGACGACAGACACCCCACTAATCCCGAAATCGTGGAAACACCAATACCACAATATGCAGGTCACACTATTCACATTGATATTTATTCCACAGAAAGAAACATAGTTTTGACAGCAATAGACAAATTTTCCAAATTAGCCCAAGGAAGAATCATCTAATCCACATCCATCGAAGTTATAAAACCATCCCTGCATGACATTCTGTTTTATTTCGGCGTTCCAAAAAATGTATTAATTGACAATGAAAAATCCTTAAATTAAGCTTCCATAACGTTCATGATAAAGGACCAATTGGGAATTCAGATATCTACAGCTCCGACCTACAAAAGCTCAGTAAACGGACAGTTAGAAAGATTCCATTCAACCCTCTAAGAAATAATGCGCAGTTTAAACAGTAAAGGAATCTATAGCTTAGTTCAAGAATTACTAAATCAGATCGATTTGATTTAGTAATTCTTGAACTGTGCTATAGATTCCTTTACTTTTTAAACTGCGCATTATTTCTTAGAGGGTTGAATGGAATCTTTCTAACTGTCCGTTTACTGAGCTTTTGTAGGTCGGAGCTGTAGATATCTGAATTCCCAATTGGTCCTTTATCATGAACGTTATGGAAGCTTAATTTAAGGATTTTTCATTGTCAATTAATACATTTTTTGGAACGCCGAAATAAAACAGAATGTCATGCAGGGATGGTTTTATAACTTCGATGGATGTGGATTAGATGATTCTTCCTTGGGCTAATTTGGAAAATTTGTCTATTGCTGTCAAAACTATGTTTCTTTCTGTGGAATAAATATCAATGTGAATAGTGTGACCTGCATATTGTGGTATTGGTGTTTCCACGATTTCGGGATTAGTGGGGTGTCTGTCGTCTTTTACTTCCTTACAAATCTGACACTGCTTTACTATAGTGGAAATTTTCTGTTTCATTTTTGGAAAATAGAATTTTTCGATGAGTTGTTTTTGAATTTCTACAGCATTCCTATTGCCCTATGGGAACCTTTAGGATCTCTTCTTCTTGTTGGCTTTCTTTACATAGATCTTCTACTCTACTATGTGTGAGTGTAACTTTGTAGTGGAAGAAATTTGATGGATATATTTTTTGGATTTGTCCCATAATATGTTCGGTTGTTCGAATTGCATTAATAACGGAAGGGTTATGGTATTTTTTAATACATGTAATAATTTAGCTTCGGTGAATGTGTTTTGTGTAATTTCATGTGTTTAAAAGCATTTATTGGTTTTTCCATACTATGAATTAACCTTTCGAAAGAACTTTGGCTACTGTGTTGTGTCGTAATGGAGTTTATCTCCTTGATTCTGGACAAGGAGTTAGCTACTACATTGGCTTTTCCTGGTTTGTAGATTAGCTGATAGTCGTACTTTTCCAAAAATGTTTTCCATCGTTTTATTCTCGCGTTGCCATTCCAATCGCTCATGGAATGGGTTAAGGGTTGATGGTCGGTGTAAATTTGTACCTATGCTCCCCCATAGAGATAATTTTTCAAAGACTTCAATGACCATTTTATTGCTAGCATTTCTTTTTCGTTTGCTGCATAATTTTCTTCGGCTTTGAAAAAAAGGGTTCGGGAAATGAAGGATATTGGTTTGTCATTTTGAGCGAGAACTGCTCCTAATGCGAGATTTGAGCCATCTGTTGTGAGTTGAAGCTCTTTATTGAAATCTGGGTATTGTAAAATGACTTCTGTCTAAATGAGGGTGTTCTTGAGTTTTTTAAAAGCTTCCATTGCCTCTGGGTTAAGGTGAATGATTTTTTTGCTCGAGTTGTTTTTAGATACGCGACCATTTTCCCCTCTTAATAAGGAGGTAAGTGGTTTAGCTAGCATGGCATAATCCTTTATGAATCTTCTATAGTAGCCGGACAATCCTAGGAAGGATCTGAGATCCCTTAATGTTTTCGGACAAGGATACTTGGAAATGGCTTCTACCTTTGCAGCCATACGGGGGAATTGTAAGTGGACCGAGATGGTCTAATTATCCCGTCATCTAGTAGTTCTTTTATTTGTTTCTCTACTTCTGCTTTAGATCCCAATGGTAGGGGGTAACATCGTGAATAAACTGGAGTATCAGAGGTGGTGCGGATATCTGCTTTAATGTTTGTGGTGTAAGTAAGATTTCTGTTTGGATCTGGGAACAAATTAGAGTGTGTTTAAAAGAGGTTTTCAAGGGTTAGTTTTTGTGTTTCTGTTAGGTGTTCTGTTCTATTGAATATGACATTTACTGCTTCTAACAATTGTTTCTTTATCGGAATAATCTGACCGTTGTTTAGTGTTAGTGTTCGTTTCTTTATGTCAATGTCTGCTCCTAATTCTTTGAGGTATTATGGCGTCAACGTATAACAAGTTCATCGCTAAGCGAAGAAGCAATCGCCAAAAGAGAACAAGAAAAGAATGGAAGAGACAAAAATTTGTATACACACATAATCTTATAGCCGCTGCGACGGCATTTTTCAGTACCAAAAAGACATCGAACTGGACAAGAACAAAATAAATACAGTCCACTAAAATCAAATCTTTCGAGCATATTATTCACGAACATTCTTTGGTCCTTCGACCCGGATTCTTAAAATTGTTTACAATGGAACAATTAAAGCCATTGGTAAAAGCCCGTGGCAGACTCAAGGCCATTACCACACGCGCATTGGCTTGGGCTGAACTGGAGGACCCAACTACAACGGCGGAGGTCACCTCACGGATGGAATTGCTCCAATCGGCTTGGAAAGAGTTTTCACAACTTGGAGATTCCATAGCCCCTCTCGAACACGTGGATGGGTATGGGGATCCAGAGGAATACAGTGCACTCTACGAGAAAAAGTATCTATTGGCACATGCAATGATTTTGGAGAAAAAGGGGTTAGTACAACCAACTACAACTGCAACGATCAACGGGGATGGCAGCAGAGAGCATCATCTAATTAACGACGCAATACTCAGCCTACTACAACAACAACAACCGCTATTTGAGCAGATAGTTGCAAACCAGAACACGACGAACACGAGCGAGAGCGTCGAGTTTAGAGGCGCGGTGAGTTCGAATTCTGCAGTTGGTGCGGTCACACCAATACAGAGCGAACTTCCTAAAATTCAAATCAAACTATTCGCTGGCAGCTACACAGAATGGCCAGCATTTCAGGATATCTATGAAAGTACAATTCATAGCAAGCAGCATTTGAAAACACTACTTATCGATGAGGCTGCCAACTTGGTGCGACATTTGGCGATCACGGACACTGCTTACAACACTGGATGGGAACGTGTCAAGGAAAGGTACAATCGGCCGAGGCATATTGTAAGCTTGTTTTTGGAACAATTTATGAGGTTGCCCACAACTACTAAAATTGATGCGGCGATTTTGCGTAAAGTGTCCGACGGTGCAAACGAAATTGTACGTGGTCAGGATGCCGTAAATCAAACGGGACGCGACTGTTGGATTATATATCTAGCACTGGAAAAACTTGATGCCGACACAAGGCGCAGGTGGATTGAACGCAGTTTGGATAAAGACTCACCCACTCTCGACGACTTCTTCAAGTTCTTGGATGATCGTTGCGAGGAATTATAACTAAGCTAAGGGGAGCCTGCGTCTGCAGGGAAAATAGTAACTCACGGGGACAAATCAAAAGGGTTCACACACTCGATGGTGGCAGTTGAAGGCAGTATAGATTCCTTTACTTTTTAAACTGCGCATTATTTCTTAGAGGGTTGAATGGAATCTTTCTAACTGTCCGTTTACTGAGCTTTTGTAGGTCGGAGCTGTAGATATCTGAATTCCGATCGATCTGATTTAGTAATTCTTGAACTGTGCTATAGAAAAACAAACAGTAACAAACAGAAAACCATTAGAAGTATTCTTCGGTAGAAACGTCACAACACATCCTAACCAATACGAAATAAGCAGACAAAATAATATTGACAACTTAAAAATAAACAGGATCCGGATCTAAAAAATCACAAAGAAATGGTAAAAGAAGATAATAACACGACAATAAAAACGGTGCCAGGGAAAATTGTTTACAAAAGTAACATAAAAAGTTCATAACTGTCCGATATTCATAGGACCATGTCCGTATTAAAATGACTAAAATGTTATATTACATGAAATAACTACACCCAAAACTACAAGATTTATCCGATTGCTGGTTCCATCCGATTATAGCACCACGAATCGGAAAATAAATGAAAATATCTATCGAAACGAGGGGGAACGTTGTGAGTTGCTGCGGAGACCGCAACTCTACATTTATACCCGATACTTAGTCAGTATGGCTCTCCTCCGGCAGACGCCGCTAATATTAAAAGACACGACAAAGAGTGTGTGCGAGAGAGACAGAAAATCAGTCTGAGCGTGTCGTCGGGCGCTGCGTAGCCACTGCAAATAGATTTGTTCCTTTTGTCTATAAAAATGTTCCGGTCTGATCCAGATTCAGCAACCGGATAGATATGGTCATTCTCTATGATTGTGCGTTTTTAGTTTTCTCGAATCTGCAATATTGTGAATTGAACAGATTTTCGTCCTTTGTGGGGCGGAAGAGGGTGGGGCGAAATTTTGAGATAAACGTTTTATAGTGAGATCTAACAGAAGTGCTGACATCAAATTTGCTCCAGCCTTAATAGGTTCTAAGATTTGTGGATGCCCCAGATTTTCGTCCTTTGCGGGGACGGAAGGGGGTGTGGCGAAATTTTGACATGAAACGGTCAAGGTCCGATATCACAGGAGTGTGGATACCAAATTTGGTTGCTCTGGCTCTTATAGGTTCTGAGATCCTTAAACTCATATTTTGCAATTGGCAAAACCGACCATGAAATCTGTGTGTTAGAGAGAGACAGAGCGAGAAAGAATGAAATTGTTTTCTTGATTCTGGCTATAATAATTATACGATCTGGTTTAGATTTTACACTCTTTGAATTTGTGGATGCCACAGATTTTCGCCCTTTGTGGGGGCGGAAGTGGGCGGGGCAAAGTTTTGAAATATACTTGTAGCAGTGACATATCACAGAAGTCCGGATATAAAACGTCGTTTCTCTAGCTCTTATAGTCTTTGAGCACTAGGCGCTGATAGGGACGGACAGACGGACGGACGGACGGACGGACAGTCGGACAGACAGACAGGGCTCAATCGACTCGGCTATTGATGCTGATCAAGATTATATATACTTTATAGGGTCGGAAACGATTCCTTCTGGACGTTACACACATCCACTTTTACCACAGATCTAATATACCCCAATACTCATTTTGAGTATCGGGTATAATAAACAACTATACCGATAGTCATGTTTTAACCATTCATACTAAAACAGGCAAACTAACATCAGAACACAAAAAACTAATTCATGTCATTCAACACTAATAAAACAAACTCTAGACCGAACTCTTTGGTACATCGAAAAAGATCTAAAAAATAATGATTTCAACAATACCTTGAACCATGAAATAATCCAAACTTACATTATATTAAATACACTTACACCCATTCGACACAGTAGATCTATAGATATGTCGGCACGGCATGGAAATATATAGCCGGAAGTCCCGATCATGAGGATCTAAATATGATCCAAAATAATCTTAATGTTATTGTTGAGACAACAAGCTTTTTCGCTGACTATAATTGTTCAAGAATTTCACAAATTAATAATTTCAGAAACGTTATAAATTTTATTATAGGTGATTTATGTGTTGAGGGTGGCCGTAGATGCCAGAACCTTTTACAATAGTATTAGAGAGTGATACACTTGAATGAGGCAAGCGAGGCGATCTCGAGCCAAAGTAATAGATTGGGGACAAAAATGGTCTGTTCTCCAACAATATCAAGCGGTAACTGCCAGAGCAGGTGCAGCTGATGACGGCTTAGCGACGGCATAGGAAAGAAAAGATAACAAGAGCGAGCATAGATAAAGAATAGATGATTAAATGAGAGCATATTGCTGAGCGAGCATAGATAAAGCTACGCTTACGTTACGTTAGTTTAGTATAATGACCAAAATGGAAAGAAGTGAATTGATAGGCAATAGAAAGATGGTACAAAATTTACAGTCGGGCTTCGCCCGAACAGATATAATTTCAAATTATAATAAGCAAATAGTAATAAATACACAATTTGAGGAACGAATAAACAAACTTTCAGAAATTAATAATAGACTTTTGAATACAATAAAAAAAGACAATGCATTCAGCAACGAAATAGCCATTAGTTTACAAATTCAAACCCAACTTATAAAAGAAGAGCTAACCAATGTAAAATGTGCAATTCAATGGGCCAAAAAATAAATAAAGTAAACACATTCCTTCTTAACGAAAATGAAATAGAGATAATTAAAGAAAACTTTAAGGAAATACTAACCCCACTCAATTCAATAGAAGAAATGCTTGAATTTGCAGACGTCTCAATTTTATATAATAAAATTACACTAGTCTATATTATTAAGATCCCTAACTTAGAAAAATAAATCTATAAAGATATCATTATTCGACCCGTCTTCCGAAAAAACCTCATTGTTATTTTACCTTTCCAAGAAATATTTATTAACGAATTAAACACTTATGGAATTAGTAAACCATGTAAAGACTACAATAACGTAAAAATTTGCAAAACAAAAAATTTAATCAACTTAAACCACAATAAATGTATTAGTAGATTTATGTTAGGGAATGATTCCTCGTGTAATTACAGCAATGCAGAACACATCGAACCTATAGAAGAAATAGATTCCGACTCACTACTCCTAAATAACTTCAACGGAACAATAAAATGGCAAAACGGTTATGAAAAACTAAGGGGCACGTACTTACTAAAGTACTGGAACGATACAACAAGCATTAATGAAAATAAATTTACAAACATTCAGAAAACTATAACCAAACCACAAACTCCAATGGTACAAGTAGGCCCATTGCAAGAAAAACGCATACAAATACTTTCGCTCAAAGCACTCGACGAACTTCACATCAACAATACGAAACATGTAAACTTCCATCAAACTCACTCCTCCATAAATAGTATAACTCTTGTTACGCTATTTACAATTGCAATAATACTGATCATAATATCACATGTGTGTCGAAAACCACAAAAAGTGATACTCAACATTTCTCCAGAGATACCAGACATCAAAATCAAAACTGATGCAAAGATATCAACAAACACAAACCAAAATCTTGAATTTAATAACATACCATATTTCTAAAATTCATTTGAGGACAAATAAATAAATAAATAATTCTGTCACAATTTACACAAAAAGTAAAAACCATTTTCTGCCTAAGTCAAGAACCGAAACATTGTATTTCTGGAAGTGCTTATGCGTTCCACTTCAAGTCAGCACTTCACGAGAAACCGTCGCCCCCACCCCGTCTTCGACGTCGCGACTGCGATAATGTCGACAATGCAATTATGATGACTCCGCTGTTCTTTACCCCCAACATCGACCAGCAACATTGATTTCCTATTGCCGGTCAATGACTACAACTCCGCTGTCGCCACCGACGTCGCCGCCTACAATAATTCTGATGACCCCAGCAATTCGGCCACTGCCGAAGTTCCTCTGCCGCGATCATCGATAGGTTTCTTTAAGAATTATAATTCTAGATTAAAGCAGTCGCATTCTGATATTCAATAAAAGCACTTCGCTAACTTGAACCGAATAAAAATAATCTTTTATTTTGTCCTTCCAATAAGGATAAAATTAACTTATATCAACGAGCAGCTTACAAAAGAAAACTACCAGATTTTTAAAGAAGCTTTAAAAATGAAGAAGCATCGACAGCTGCAGTCTGTGTTTACGCGCAGGGGTACTGTTCACACAAAAGTCCGCCAAGAAAGCGAGCTCCGGGAAGTTCTCAAAATACAGGAACTGCGAGAGATGCAAGCCGAAACCGAGGGACTTGCAGCAGGAGGCGGGAATTATTCGTTTCGTCAATAAAAAAATATTAGTAAGTTTTTTATGTTAGCCTTAAGTATCCCTAATCTAACCGTTGTCCTATATACTATTACTAAGTGGGCCCATGACTTCTCTTACCATACTGTCATTCTTAGTTTTGATAAAACTCATTTGAAATGGACAATTGGTGAAGCAAAAATCGGGTCTACAAATCTGCCATATTAATGCACAAAGCTTGCCGAAAAAAATTTAAAAATTTAGACATATGTTCGTGGATTCAGGTGTGGATGATATATGTGTTTCAGAAACTTGGTTTGTTCCTGACATAAGTGACTCGTTAATTGAATGTAGCGGGTACAATGTGTTTCGATCTGATCGTGTAGGGCATGCCGGGGGCGTTGCAATATATATAAATAACAAGATAGCTGCTAAACTCGTCTGTAAGCAAATACCTGGCAGCGCTATAGAATACATTTTTCTAAAGCTGAGGATACTCACTGGGCAGACTATAAAACCAGTCTAGCACTATACAAAAAAGAAACGAGGAAGGCTAAAAGAGCCTCCTGGCAAAAATTTTGCTTCGAAATCGAGGAAACGTCGGAGGCCGCAAGACTCCGGAAAGTTCTCTCAAAAACTACCCCTTCGGTAGGTTACCTCAAAAAGAATGATGATACGTGGAACAACTCCAGTGAGGAGTCCCTACACATTCTGCTCGACACGTATTTCCCCGGATGTACAACCACCGTGCCGCTTCCGATTATATTTCGTAGTGATCAGACGTGTTTTTGTTTTGCGCTCCGCATTTTTTCCTTTTGTTTTGAATAAACAGCCGGTGTTTTCCTAACTAAATTCTAATTATACTTTCTAACCAGACAGCAATCTGGAAACCTATTCATTTACGCGAGTGCATGCCTTTTGATTTGTGTTAAAACATTATTTAACTTTTTATTTTTTGGCGTCGGCTTGTGCTTGTGTTTGTGTTGTTGCAGTGAGCTCTCGTCTGGTAGCTTTTGTTGTTTTATTACTCTCTCGCTATCACCTCAACTTCAATAACTGTTCTTTCTCTCTCGCTCCTTAAACTTTCTGAGCAATAGCGCTCTCTGCTTAGTAGCTCTCGCTATAACCGCTCTCCACTCTGCTCTCTTTTTTTACCAATTCCGCTTTGAGCGTTGTCTGGCACATTGGTCTGATACCAATTTGTTTTGCAAATAATAGTAAATAAATAAATAATAAAATGGAATACGCTGTGGTCTGTGCCAAAAAAAGCTGTAAGAAGCAGATCACCCACGATCAGCCGAATTTCCCCTGCTGGCTCTGCAGGGGACAGCGACAGCGTAGTGCACGCAAAATGCGCTGGATATTCTGGCCTCGTGAGTGATGCTATAGCCAAACGTAATGGCTTGCATTACAGTTGCGAGGCATGCCGTGCGGTGGAGAAAGACATGGTGGCTTTCATGAGGCAGACGCGGAGTGGCTTTAAGGAGCTGACCGTTGGTTTTAAAAACCAATACGATCGGCTCCTAGCCATGGAGGCTCAGTTTAGCGGTTTAAAACTGCTGAATGAGTCTCCGAGGCGTAAAAAGGTCACTCCGCGGGATCTGCAATTGCCAACCGTCACTCAGCCGTGCGCCGCCGAAAAACTGACTCCGACCACTCCAAGTGTGCAGCAGTTGATCTCGTTTGCCACTCCAAGGGCAACGACAGCTGCTGGCGATGCAGATTCGGTAGCCGAATTCATCGCCTCGGAGAATGTGCAGCCAAGTACGTCTGCAGCGTCCGTGTCCGTGGTGTCCGCAAGTTCGCTAGTTGTCCCGTCTATCCCGATCCCACCAGTAAATAGACGTTCCGGACCTCCGGATATTGCCACCACAGGTACTAGGCCTGTGGTGACTAAACCACTGGTGGGAGTCCCACCAAAACGACAAGTTTTTGTTTCACGGCTGGCCCCTGACCTCACATCTAATGATGTAATTGCTTTTATTCAAAGCAAAATAAAAGCCGTGGCTTTAAAGGTGGAGAAATTTAACTTCTCTTATGCCAGGGAGATAGCCTCGCTTAAGATAAGCATCTCCCCAACTCAATTTGACACCATTTGCTCCGCCAAATTTTGGCCGGAGCATTTGGTGGTGAAGGAGTTTAAGGCTAAGAAGAAGAATAGGCCCCCCCATATCCCTTCCAAATCTTTCCAGTGTGCCACCCTCAACCTCAACTTCATCTTCCTCAACTTCCCGTCTTGCTTCCACCTATCCAAAAAACTAACTTCTCTTTTAGTAACCTATCAGAATGTAAGAGGCTTGCGTAGTAAGCTCAGCATTCTTTTCCGGGATAGTGTTGCATTTGCTTCCCACGTTATTGTGTTTACTGAAACCTGGTTAAAGCCAGACATTCTTAGTTCCGAGGTTTTGGCAGGTCGGTACACAACTTTTAGAAAGGACCGTTCGTCTCGACGTGCAGGAGGGGCTCTGATTTCAGTGGACTCTATCTTCACGTCGGAACACTTCACAGTCCAGGTTTAACCGGAACTGAAATTCCTGTGTGTAAAACTGATTCTTCCCGCTTTCACTACATTCATTTCACATTCTTCGGATATCTCTATTTATGAGCAGCATTTGTCCATTTAACTGCTGTTTCTTCCTCGCTATCAGATAAAGATCATATGATAGTTCTTGGTGACTTCAACTTGCCAGGAACTGTTTGGTCTTCGGTAAACGAGTCTAGTAACCTAGTGCCCATGTCACGAAATGACTTTGTTGATGGGTTGCTTGACCTGTCCCTGTCTCAAGTCAATCATGTGAAAAATCGCGTCGATTGCTTAATCTGTGCTTTGTATAGGATCCGACCTTAGTGTTGTTAACCCGAGCCCTGCCGCTCACTATACCTGAAGATGCCTACCATCCTACTTTCGACATGTCGCTAGATATAGGACCGACTGTATTGGATCGGTCGAGAAGGCCACCGGAACGTGTCCGTTGCTTTCGTAAAGCCGAGTTTACGAAGCTTAATAATCTAATTAGGGGTTTTGATTGGTCCGCTTTGTACTTTTGGTGGTCTTGGCACATTTTTTGATTCTTGTGTCCCGCTTTCTTGTCCGATTAGATCTGGAAAACCCCCTTGGCTTACCAAAGAGTTATCCAGCCTTAAAAACTCAAAACCAAGACTTTATACAAAATTTCATGAAGTGGGTTCTCCTACTTCTCACTCTCGCTATGTAATAGCTCGGTCAAACTTTACAGTTCTTAATGCACAATGCTATAAGAACTACCTATCTACTACCTATCGATGCAGGATACGTTTTTCTCAGGACCCCAAACAGTTTTACTGCTTTGTAACAAGTAAGCGTAGAATGTCCGCACACCCATCCTCGCTATCATTTTGTAATACGTCGGCAAATAATGATCAGGCAATTGCCGATCTTTTTGACCAATTCTTCCAAGCCACCTATTCTGAGGAAAGCTACTCTGGTCATCCGTACCCATACAGTCCCTTGTTAAATGAATGTTCCCTACTTCATGATCTTCGACTAGTTAAGCCGGTGTTTTCACCGGGTCCAGACGGGGTTCCAGGTTGTGTACTCAGGTACTGCGCCGAGGCTCTGTGTGGACCTTTGCTTAAACTATTCACCCTGTCCATTGATTCTTCTTGCTTCCCCCGATTAAGAAACCGTACATATCAAAACCTAAAACCGAAAAACTGACTTCGACCACTCCAAGTGTGCAACAGTTGATCTCGTTTGCCACTCCAAGGGCAACGACAGCTGCTGGCGATGCACATTCGGTAGCCGAATTCATCGCCTCGGAGAACGTGCAGGCAAGTACGTCTGCAGCGTCCGTATCCGTGGTGTCCGCAAGTTCGCCACCAGTGATCAGAAAATCAGGACCTCCGGATATTGCCACCACAGGTACTAGGCCTGAGGTGACTAAACGACAAGTTTTTGTTTCACGGCTAGCCCCTGACCTCACATCTAACGATGTAATTTCTTTTATTCAAAGCAAAATAAAATCCGTGGGTTTAAAGGTGAAGAAATTTAACTTCTCTTATGCCGGGGAGATAGCCTCGTTTAAGATAAGCATCTCCCCAACTCAATTTGACACCATTTGCTCCGCCAATTTCTGTTGAGCCGCATAAACTTCACGATTCCTATTAGACTCACTAGGAGTTGTATACCGTTGTTTCTTCCACTTTGTAAATCTAATTATTCCTTGCATGAACAGTTTACGGTCTTAAACTAGGAATATAATTCCCTCTACCATATTATATCCACCACTTATTCTCTTCCTCTTATTAAATTACTAATCCGTACACACCTTTCTAGTAATTAGTATTTTTAGATTGGTATTTGTATTTTGAATGCATGCCTAGTTCTCTTAGTAACTTTAGTGCTAATTTTCCTCGAATATTAGTCTAATCGCTAACAGCCTTCTGCTAGTTTCAGACAGGCCACTTGACGGTGCAGTAATTGCATCGCCTCTTGAAAGATGCAGTCATTGCATGTCAACGTCCAAGACAAAAACAAGTGACCGAATTACTAGGGCTAGGAAAGTTCGAGCTGCACAAATGGCGCGGCAATTATCAAGGAATGGACAACAACACCAGCCTTGAGCCCCTGATGCTAAAAACAGAGGACGTAGCTAAAACTTTGCGGATATATTGGTCAAGTCTAGAGGACAAATTCAAATTCTGCTTTAACATAAAGGTTTCCGCAATCGTCACGAAGC
The DNA here is from genome assembly GCF_003369915.1 of Drosophila miranda. NCBI lineage: Eukaryota > Metazoa > Arthropoda > Insecta > Diptera > Drosophilidae > Drosophila > Drosophila miranda. Next base: position 36,270,631 of record NC_046674.1, read on the forward strand.
GATCAGTGCTGTCCGAATGGGCTCAGGTGTTTGATCCGTTAGGGTTCTTGAGTCCCTTGCTGATCTTGGGCAAGATTTTGTTTCAGTAACTTTGGCTTCTAAAGCAGGATTGGGACGAGGAGTTACCAGCAAGCTACGCAACTCAATGGCTTCGAAATAGAGAAGAACTGAAACTAATTTACAAATTTTCATTTCATTGCACTTTGCAACTGTTTGGTTTCTCTGACACATCCAACAGAGCTTACGGCGGCGTAATTTATGCTCGTGTTAGGGATGAAGGGGGAAGAATTTCGGTGCGACTGGTAACGGCCAAGTCCAAAGCAGCCCCAGTTAGGGTAACATCATTGCCACGCTTAGAGTTACAAGGGGTATTGTTAGTGGCCAAGCTAATGGCAAAGGTATGCGCCTGTCTTCACATGCCGGTACAGAAGGTTAACAATTTCACGGATTCCACAATTGTGTTAAATTGGCTGTCGTCACATGCTAGTCGATGGACCAACTTCGTTGCTAACAGGGTGGCTCAAATACAAGAGCTCACACGTGTACAGGATTGGTTCAAGGTCGACACAAAATCAAACCCTGCAGATATTGTATCTAGGGGATTATTGGTAATTGAATTGAGCAAGTCAACGATGTGATGGAACGGTCCAGAATTTTTAATGGACGCAGCAGATGACTGGACCAAATTTAATTGGAGTGAGGAAATACAAACAGTGCCGGTGGAGAAGAAATGTAAGTTCTCGCTGACAGTTGGTAAGGTAGAAAGTAATGAGAAGTTAGATGTCGTGGGGAGATGCAAATTTGCAAATGATTTCCTCAAATTGCAGCGAGTTTTTAGCTATATTTTTCGCTGGCGTAGAATATCGTTGAGATCAAACTCAAATTAAGCAGGCAACCTTATTGCGCTATATTGTGTATAATGTGCAGCAGTTGAGCTTGCACGAGGAATTCATTAAGCTTAAAGAGGGAAAGGTGATACAATCAGCGAGAATTCAGAGTTTAAGCCCGTTTTTACAAGAGGAAGAGGGAATAACTATTATTCGAGTCGGCGGAAGGTTGTCCAATGCCGAATTGCCATTTGACACAAGGCATCCCATCTTAATGCCGAGCAACCATAAAGTGGTAGAGGCGCTTGTTGAACTCACACATAGAAAGAATTAACATGCCGGAGCACAATCGCTAAACGCTTTTTTGCGACAGAGATATTGGGTAATCAATTGCAGGAAACTTGCCCGCAGGGTGATCCGTGGCTGCATACCATGCTTTCGTCGTCGGCCGCTCGCTGCAACACAGTTGATGGGAGCGCTGCCAGCTAGCCGAGTGCGAGGCTATATCTACCCCTTCGAGCGCGCTGGACTGGACTTTACTGGGCCAATATGGATGCACTTTCACATGCGAGGAAAACGCCCAGTAAAGGTGTATCTGTGCATATTTGTATGCTTCGCAACAAAGGCCTGCCATATAGAGATCGTGTCGGACTTAACCTCAAATGCGTTCATCGCGGCGCTAAAATGGTTCTTTGCAAGACGTGGATTGAGTTCTGACCTATATTGCGACAACGCCACCAATTTTGTAGGTGCGTCACGAGAGCTCAACAGAGCTTTCGACTCGCCAAGTCAGAAGCTCATTGACGACGAATGCAGCCAGCGAGGAGTCAGGTTTCACTTCAGCCCCCCACGCTCCCCTCACTTTGGAGGATTATGGGAGAGTGCCGTGAAGGTGGCCAAGCAGCTGCTTGTGAAATGCCCCAACAGCACAGCACTAAACTACGAAGATCTTGCAACTGCCATCACACAATTAGAAGCGGTGATGAATTCGAGACCTCTGCATCCCTTGTCATCGGACCCGAATGACTTCGAGGCGCTAACTCCTGGTCATTTCTTGGTTGGTCGACCCCTGAACGTGTTGTTCGAAGAAGCGGACAAAGTGGAGCACTGTAGCCAACAACATTCAACTTGGTACACTGGTCCTTATTGCGGAAGACAACGCTCCGCCCGGACAATGGCTGCTGGGAAGAGTTGCAGAGTTACAGCCAGGAGCTGATGGTGCAGTTCGTCATATCATAATAATCAAATCAATCAAAGTAATCAGAATCAGCTGGATATGGTCCTACATTTTCGATATTTTCCGATCTTTAAAATTTGTGATGTATGTAATAGATTTTCATAATGGGCACCTTCACCAGCACAATGTATTATGCAACATGTATCAGGTTTCATGTATCATGTTTTTGAGTTATTAAGCTTTTTCGGCTTTACGAAAGCAGCGAACACTTTCAGATAGCCTACCCACCCACTCCCATACAATTGATACAATATCGACCGACACTTCAGAATAGGATGGCAGGAGTCTTCAGGTATAGTGAGCGGATGGGCTAGGGTTAACAACACTATGGTCGGATCCGAGACAAAGTACAGATCAAGATATAGTCCGAAGGAATTTTTCCAATAGTTAATTTGAGATAGTGACTGATCAATTAAGACGTCAGTAAAGTGATTTCCTCACATAAGAAAAAAGTTGTTAGACTCGTCTAAGTCCATATCTGATTTAGACGACTTTTATATCGGACATGTGCTGCTCGTATATTGTGATACACTTGGCTTGTTTCCCAGAGGGCAATGCCGGCTAGCTGTCGACCCCTTGCCCGCGAAATGTAGACAAAAAAGGAGACATACTACTTCTCGGGACATCAAAACTAACAACAACCTAAAGACAAAGAAAATCATAAACAGACGGCTATCAAGTGGGTGAAGCTTGGGTGTTATCACTTCGCGCGCCCGCCCTACCTGTGACCAAACACAACGTTCATTTTGGCCACCCTCTGCTGGAACGGTAACGGCTGGCCTAATCCATGGCTTACGCCACGCGCCCTCCCTCTATTTTAAATTTACTGCATCATGCTTCAGTATATATCCAAGCTTTAATAATTATAAATTGACAATTTCATCTTTCTCCTTAATAAATAGCTATACTCAAAATTATCACTAACCACAAAGAAACACCAAAACGTTCGACACAAAGGCAAACAAGGAAATAACTGCTGAAATTTCGTTCAACCAACAGGCATACCCTCACCCATACGTAATGGAATATGTTCAGATGAGTGGATCCAGTTTTACGGGAGTTAATTTAACTCGGGCCCCTACGGAGACTTAAACTACCAAGAGCTCTTGTTAAGGGTCCCCGGGACATAAACAATAAACAATATTTTTCCACAAATCGCTCGACCAAATACGGTGTACTGATGGGACCCCCGCGTCACCCACTAAGGGTTAATCTTCTGGAACTGAACAGCTGATCGCAGATTTAGGTTCGTGAAAGGTGTTGGTGTTTTTACATATTTTTTTCAATGGCCAAGATTTTACGTTAAACGGTTTAAGCTAATACTAAATACTAAATAAAGGACAACACACGGAACAAAATAACATTTAATGTGGAACGGTGTTTGGAGTGCGGATTATGTTTTTTTCTTTAAGTTCAAACGACGTGGGCGATCGCGATCAAATTTCGACGTTACTCTTCCGTCTACGCTCCACGATTTCCATAATCCAATCCACGTTTTCTAATATTTTCACTCCTATTTATCCCCTTTTCCCTTACTAATACATATAACTAATCCTATTCTATTACTTATATCCCCAGTACGGCTCCAGCTCCCCCCGATGTCCCCATACACCATCGAGCCTCTCTGGACTTCCGCTAGATGGCGCGTCGCCCTCAGCCCTGGCCACCTATCGATCAGGTGGGACTGGAACACCACCACGAGTATGTCGTCAGTCCCAGGAGGGACAACATATGCGTGGGCATGCCCACCGGATTCCGGAACACTATTGAGCACACGCCGGCGTGCCCTGCATTCTTCTGCCGCGCCCAACGTAGGCCACACCCACACCTCACTACATTCTCAGGTCTTTGGCGTGGTACACTCCTATGGGACGGCCGTTAAGGTCCTCCAGAGCATACGCGTTCTCTCCTACTGGCTTCACTACCCGGCATCGGATGAATTTGCGCGCGAACTTGGCATTAAAGCCTTTTCCGAAGTCACTAAGGACAAAATTTCGGCGGAATACCTCTTGTCCCGGCCTCGCGTAAAACACCCGAGCTCGCTGGTTGTACCTTACCCTACTACGCTCGTATGCCTGATGTAAACTAGCGCGAATCCTCTCGTGGATCAGTTGTCGCTTGTCCTGACCCTCCAGCAGCGATATGTCATGCTCGCCGATTGACCGCAGTCGCTTTGCCAGCTTTTAGCATGACCCATGCAAATACATTTGCTGCCCGAAGACTGCAAAGAATGGTGTTACGCCTGTCGCCTCGTGAACCGAGTTCCTTATAGCCAGTTCTATCTCCGGCAGATGCACATCCCAGTCCCGGTGATCGTCTTCCAGATACGCCCGAATCGCGCTGAGTACTGTGCGATTCACGCGTTCGGCTGCATTACTCTGCGGAGAATACACTGGCGTCCTCATATGAGTGACTCCGAATGCATCGGTCATCTCCTTAAAAGTTTTCGAGACGAACTGAGCCCCATTGTCCGAGTGAATCATCTCCGGCACTCCAAACTTGTAAAACACCTCGTGAACGAGGAATCTTACAACTTCCTTTGCTGTGGCCTTGGTCATGGTCTTTAGGAATGTGAACTTAGAGAACTGGTCAACTACAATAAATATCCACGCCTGACCGTTCTTTGACCGCGGATATTTGCCCAAAAAATCAATATAAAGTTTTTGGAACGGGCGCTCTTGCCCCATCCCGACCTGCATCCGATAATTCGGCGCTTTCGACTCCTTGCACACGGTGCACCGTCGGATATAATCCCGCACCTCTATCGCCATGTTCGGCCAGTAAAACTGCCTACGCAATAAATGCAAGGTTTTCGCGATTCCTCCGTGCGCTGTCTTCTTTTCCGAATGTGCTTTGTCTATGAACGCGGCCGTCAGCGAACTCGGAACCCACAATTTCCAGACGGCGCCCTCCAGTTGATCATCCAATCGTTCAAAGCGCATGCGCTTGAATATCATGCCGTCAACAATCTGGAGATCAGGTAAGCGGTCTTGGTTCTCTGTTATTTCCTTCCTTAACTCCTGATATTCTCCAGATTCAAACTCCACCGTTTCAAAACCCAGGATACTACTCGGATCCACTTCCAGCTCTTCAATACTGCGCGACAATGTATCTGCCACTACATTGTCCGCTCCTTTCCGGTGTTCTATGCCGAAATCGAAGGCCTGCAGTTGAAGGGACCAACGAGCTAAGCGACCATCCAGGTTCTTCATGGTCATGAGCCATTTGAGACTGGCGTGGTCAGTTATGACTGTAAACGGCATAAGCTCTACGTACGGACGGAACTTAAGGATCGCCATGAGGGCTGCCAGACACTCCTTCTCTGTCACCGAGTAGTTTTTTTGGTGGCAATTAAGTTTGGCAGAAAAAAACGCTATGGGCCTCTCGTTCTGCTCGTCATCCCGTTGGAAGAGTACGGCTCCTACCCCATAATGTAAAGCGTCGCACTGTATGTAGAAGTGCCGCTTGAAATCCGCGTGTACCAGGACTGGTGCCGAGGTGAGTGCAGCTTTTAACTCCCCTATGGCTCGTTTTGCCTCCTCCGACAATCTTTCCATTTCCCGATTTTTTCAGGGCGTCAGTGAGCGGAGCGGCCTTCTCAGCATAGTTCTTTATAAAGCGCCGGTTCCAGCCCGCAGTTCCCAGGAAACTACGCAATTCTCGAACAGATCGCGGCTCGGGAATGCGCAAAATGGCCGACACACGATCCGGATCCATCTTCAGCGCTCCTCCTCCCACTATAAATCCCAGGTATTTAATGTTTTTATAGCAAAAATTAGATTTGCTCAGCCCTATCGTTGAATTTGCTTCTCGTAGACGCTCGGCAACCTGTCGCAGAACCTTCACGTGCGTTTGGAAGTTCTCAGCTATAATCAGCAAGTCGTCGAGATACGCATAGACGTTTGAACGCATCTCAACCGGAATCACCTTATCGACCAGTCTACATAGGCGTTGTGCGGCGTTGCAGAGGCCAAAGGGCATCATACGGAACTGGTAAAGAGGCCGTCCCGGCACCGTGAACGCCGTATATGGTCGACTCTGCTCGTCCAGCTCGATTTGCCAAAAAGCGAATTTTAAGTCGACGCTGGAGATATATATCGTCTGATCGAGACGCGACAAAATCCCCTCGATGCTAGGAAGTGGGTAAGCGTCCTTGATGGTTACTTTGTTGAGCTTTCGGGCATCGAGACAGAAACGATTTTTGCCCGGCCTTCGCACCACGGTGGTACGGTTGCTCCACGGACTATCACTGTACTCGATGAATCCCAAAGCCAACATTTTGTCCACCTCACCACACACCACTTCCTGCATCGCTGGCGACAGCGGGTAATGTCGATCCTTCATAGGCTCGGCCTTCTCCACCAACTGAATTTTGTGAGTCTCTCTCGACGTCCTCCCCAGGCCTACGGCTTTGAAAATCAGAAACTCTGCCTTCACCTGATCCAAGGCTGCCTTTTTCTCTTCTGACAACTCCCATTCTTCCTGCACTATCTCCTTCTCCGGGCCTTCCACATAGTGAGCGACTTGATCAGCCAGCACTTCTTCCAGTAATCTGTGAGATGCCCTACTGGACCTTCTCCCATCACCTCAGGAGCCAATGAGAATACCCTCCAAAAGTCTACCCCCAAATAAATTTCCTGTTCCAAGAAAGGGCATACGAAAAACGTTAATCTTTTTACCTCTCCCTTGTATTTCACCGGTATTTCACTCGGCCAACGATTGCGCGATCTTCCCCATTCGCTACCTTCACTATAGAAGAATATCGACGAGCCTCCACACCCAGCTTCTCCAGGAATTCCTAACCATTACACCCTAGCATGCTGTGTGTAGCGCCTGAATCCAACAGGCCTCGCACGGACTCGCCCATTATCGAGATTTCTGCGAAAACTCTCGGGTCTTTCTTGCAACAACGCTTTACTGAAGCAATCACCTGCCTCCTCATCGCTCGCCTTTGCTTAAACCGGGATCTCGCCTTTCTCACCCGCACCGACAGTGCTCGCATACCATCCACTCGTAGTTCAGAAAATATTCTATTTCTGGTTTCTAAATAATTTCTTAAGCGCTCTTCATATGATAAGTTCCTTAACCTAGCATGCAAATTACGTCTATCTAATTCATTTTTATTTTATTCTAAATTCTCTGCGCAGGCCCCTTCTGTGAGCGTGATTCGCCTGCTTGGATCGCACCCCTCTTCACGTTTCCCGCGCAATTCGGACAGGTTGGACAATATGCATCGGGCTTTCCACACCAGTAGCAGAAAATTCGCCTCTCCGATGCCATACAGTCCCTAAAGCCATGATCGGTCTGCCCGCAGTTCCAGCAAATCAACTTCTGTGGAACACGCTGTGTCACTTGCGCTTCCTCAATGACCTCTGCCTCTTCATCGCCAATCGACCGATCCTGCGCGACCTCGCTGACGTTCGCATTCGCCCCGCGACCATAGTTTGTGGCTTTGGGTGCTCCTCGCCACGAAGATCGAGCCTACCTCTTCAGATGTGCCTCTATTTCCACGCACTCATCCCGCAGTTGGTCTAAGGAATAAACCCGTAATCCGTAGACGAAACTCGCTATCTCATCTGTGAGTGCCTTTTTGACGATTTTTACCATCTCCTTTTTAGGTGGTGGCATCTCCAACCTCGACGCGAGCTTTCTCATGACATGGAAAAAGTCTTCCACACTCTCGTTTGACCGCTGCATTCTTTCTCGCAGTTCTCTCATGCGGTCGAACTCGGACGCCGTGCCTCGGAAACGAGCAATTAAGTCGCCCCTTAGTTCCTGCCAAACACCACCGCCATGATCACGGATGTACTGCCAGTACCATTCCCGCGCGTTTCCTGTAACCAGGGGATGAAATCCCTTTAGAACTTCATCCCACGGACAGCGGCATTGGGCTTGTAGGAATTCAATTCGGAACACAAAATCCTCGACTGTCATTTTGTTGCTGTCTCCGTCGAACGTCACGTCCCATTTTTCGACTCGGCCCCACCGTGGCCAAGGTCTATAACCCGGGGGATTTGGATGCGGATCTTCTCGAGGAATCCCACCAGCTCTCCTACCCTCGCCACGACCCTGACCCGAGTGTCTGAGTGCTATCGGGTCTCGCCAATTTCGCGCTTGATGCCCACCCCGTTGATGCTGCTCACTGGATGCGGTCGGTCCTACTCCTGAAGACGGTTCCGGACCAATACCACCTCGCCCCGAGCGAGCCAAAAATGGTTTTGGTGGCGGAATCGGCGCATCAGTCGTGCTAGACGGCTTCCTTTTCGGGATTGCTCCTCGATACTCCTGCTCGTGGTGAACCTCCTCCCGCTGCGGTTCCTTCTGTTGCTGCAGCTGTCATCATCTGGTGCATCATCTCGATAAACCCCTAACGCAACTCCTGCAACACCCGACTAATCGAGTCAGTGTTCGCTGCCCTGTGTGTCGCATGAGCCTGGGCCAACGATACGTTGACTGCTGATGCCAGTTCGGAAGCAAGCGTGGGTGTAGGATCGGACATTGGCCATTCTTCTGACCTGGCCTGGACCGGTGTTCTTGGCAACCCACCCACAGCTCCAAGTTCCTCCCGATTTTGATCAAACATCGCCCCTGACACTTCTCCTATCTGGTCCACTGTTTTGTTTACGCGTGATCGCGTATGATACTGTCGACTACCCCCTTCTTGTGGCATCTGCACCGAGCAACACCAATATTACAAAAAAATAAAGGGAAACTCCTAAACTAAGATAATATATATAAATAAAGAAATAAATACCCAAAGAAAAAAGTAGTAAGAATAAATAACACCACGCTTCGGACCAATAAATACTCCGATAAATAAATCAATAAATACCGCTATAAATATTGCGCCAACTAGCGCCGTTAACGAGATATATGCAATTAAATATTTGAATAAATAAATAAATAATAACATACATGTATATTCGATCGACACCTAAGACCCTCAAACTTCAAACACATTCCACCCAACACAAAACCTAACAACAAAAATTCTTAACAGTTCTTCTTCTTCTTACAAGATTCATTAAGAGGGGGACACGTGACTAGCCGGGACCAGTAACCGCTCCAGTGTCTGCGCTCCACTTGACAGTCGCCCTACGGATATCCTACAATTACGAACATCACCTTTGTGTGGCCTGTCATCTACTCTAGTCATCGTTCTAAGCGATGGCCGATAAACGAGAAGCCTCACGGTGCATGAGCTCACTTTGCTTGTGATTTGTTCCTGTCATCCATCCATCCAGATGCATCGCGGGTTGTCTTTACGACTCCCGGGCCACCTACTCCTCACCACCTCTCGGCCGACAGACAACAGGTTCAAAAACACGAAGGCGGCTTTGTTTTAAACAAGCAGGTGCGAAACTACAATGAACATTTACCTACATGACTTACTCTAACTTATTCCAATATCACATTCCATCACAGATTTATTCGATATCACAGTCCACCAGGCAATGTGTCCGTCGCAAACTCCTTGTCCATTTTTTTGTTGAATGGCAGTGACTTACGTTCACTTGCGACATGGAATAGCGACAAAATGTTCAACTGTAATTTGTAAGTCCCTATCACATATTTTATATTTCCGTTAACTGCCTCCGTCTATCCATCCCTAGCATCAATCACCCCGCGCCATTAAGGACCAGCTTTACGCTCACCTTAAGCCTGCAGCAGCGACTTCTGCCGGGACAGCTAAACTGCACTTCGCGAGCTGTCGTCTTCTCCACAAAATTTTTTTTTTTTTTCATTCCCCGCATCTGCCTTTACCAGCCCGAGTGACATTTGTTGTAATACCACCCGAACCTGCGTCAGTCCAGATGCATGCGAATTCGAAAAAACCCATTTGTTACACTTGGCTTGTTTCCCAGAGGGCAATGCCGGCTAGCTGTCGACCCCAGGGCTGGGTAGTTCCCCTTGCCCGCCAAATGTAGACAAAAAAGGAGACATACTACTTCTCGGGACATCAAAACTAACAACAACCTAAAGACAAAGAAAATCATAAACAGACGGCTATCAAGTGGGTGAAGCTTGGGTGTTATCACTTCGCGCGCCCGCCCTACCTGTGACCAAACACAACGTTCATTTTGGCCACCCTCTGCTGGAACGGTAACGGCTGGCCTAATCCATGGCTTACGCCACGCGCCCTCCCTCTATTTTAAATTTACTGCATCATGCTTCAGTATATATCCAAGCTTTAATAATTATAAATTGACAATTTCATCTTTCTCCTTAATAAATAGCTATACTCAAAATTATCACTAACCACAAAGAAACACCAAAACGTTCGACACAAAGGCAAACAAGGAAATAACTGCTGAAATTTCGTTCAACCAACAGGGATACCCTCACCCATACGTAATGGAATATGTTCAGATGAGTGGATCCAGTTTTACGGGAGTTAATTTAACTCGGGCCCCTACGGAGACTTAAACTACCAAGAGCTCTTGTTAAGGGTCCCCGGGACATAAACAATAAACAATATTTTTCCACAAATCGCTCGACCAAATACGGTGGACTGATGGGACCCCCGCGTCACCCACTAAGGGTTAATCTTCTGGAACTGAACAGCTGATCGCAGATTTAGGTTCGTGAAAGGTGTTGGTGTTTTTACATATTTTTTTCAATGGCCAAGATTTTACGTTAAACGGTTTAAGCTAATACTAAATACTAAATAAAGGACAACACACGGAACAAAATAACATTTAATGTGGAACGGTGTTTGGAGTGCGGATTATGTTTTTTTTCTTTAAGTTCAAACGACGTGGGCGATCGCTGGCGGTAGCCGGTCAGCCCTAAATTTATATAGGTCCGTGTATACGTGTACGCGTGTGTGTGTGTGAATAGGGTTTCGGGTTTTTACGTGGTGAATGAGACCAAACGTGTGGCACGCACTGGAAGGCGATGCAACGATCGTGCGGTGTGGCTAGAATCGCCCTGGCAGCTAAATCGTCCTCTTTCACCCTCCCCCTTCACACGTCCCGCGCTACTTGGCTCACACACGCGCAATTGGAACGAACTCACTCAGGTTCACGTTGGACAGTCTTCTTCTCTGCAGTCGACTTTCTCGAGCTCCAGTGTTCCTCTCCAGGAAACCTTCTGGCCCGGTTCTGGTGGCTATATTCCTTGCCGGCTGTGAGCAAAATTTTCTGCATTACAACCTATGTTCTCGCCCGCTTTTTCTGTACTCCCTTCAAACTTTCTGTTTTCAGCAAAAAATTTCAAATTTCGACGTTACTCTTCCGTCCACGCTCCACGATTTCCATAATCCAATCCACGTTTTCTAATATTTTCACTCCTATTTATCCCCTTTTCCCTTACTAATACATATAACTAATCCTATTCTATTACTTATATCCCCAGTACGGCTCCAGCTCCCCCCGATGTCCCCATACACCATCAAGCCTCCCTGGACTTCCGCTAGATGGCGCGTCGCCCTCAGCCCTAGCCACCTATCGATCAGGTGGGACTGGAACAAATGAGGATAGAAAAACCGGGAAGATTTAATGTTACACACAGTAATTCCAGGTCTTGTTGACTTGGATAGAGAAATGTGAAGTTGGAGTCCACTGCAATCAAAGCGCCTCCTCCACGTGGAGACGAACAGTCATTTCTAAACGTTTGAGACCTGCTTAAGACCTGCTTAAACTTCGGGGATGAAGATATCGGTTTTGGGCCATTTCTCGGCAATACAATAAGATGGGTTGAATATGCTAAACCACAGGAGGAGAGTGCAGAGCTTCATGAGTAGGACTCTATTTATAATTCTGAAAAGAGAATAAGCTAATTTTTTGGATGGGTAAAAGTAGAGCGGGAAGAAGAGGATGAACTTTGGTTTGATTTTCAATCAGGAATGTTATGCGGCCTTATGTTTAGCCTCCACCACCAATTGCTCCGGTGAAAATATAACTGACTAAAAAAACATACATACATCTTGAATGATGCTTATTCACTGTAATAAGTAATTTAAGCATCTCAAACTTCAACACATTAAGAGCCTATGGTAATTTAAGAAAGTTTACTTTTTGAGTGGTCCGAAATAATTAAATTAGGTCATTTTTTTACCCGATAGAAAACAAGTTAACAGCGATTTCTTAACAAATCTCGCTGCAAACTAAGACTAATAAAAATTGATGTTTAATAACCACAACAAGATTTTTCTGTTTAGCGACAATGCAATTATCGTGCTAAATGCTGAAGTAAGAGCCAAATAAAAATAATAATAAAACTTTGTCCAAACAAGACTAAAATGTTCCCAAGAAGAGTATTTTGGTATTTCTTTATCTCAGATATTCGCATAGATTATATTTTCAATCTCTGTCAATTATTACGATCCCCAAATTTCATCAAAATCGACTGCAGTTTAGGAGCGGCCCTTAATGCTTTTGCTTTGTATCAAAAAAATTACTTCATTAGATGTGAGATCTGGGGCTCTCATTTTAATGCTTCCAATTCCTCGGCTATGCAGTAATTTCCGCAAGGGAATTTCCGTCGGTTTACGTATAATAATAAGTCAGCAGTTTCGGCTCCAAATTTTCGTTTTCTGTGTAGGTTCCTTGTTAGTTCTTCCTGGTGCTCTGGCGGTAAGAAATTCTTCTTTTGCTTTTAGCTTTCTTGGTTTTTTATTTTGTTAGATAAGGTTAACTATTTCACGGATTCCACAATTGTGTTAAATTGGCTGTCGTCACATGTTAGTCGATGGACCACCTTCGTTGCCAACAGGGTGGCTCAAACGTGTACAGGATTGGTTCATGGTCGACACAAAATCAAACCCTGTAGATATTGTATCTAGGGGATTATTGGTAACCGAATTGAGCAAGTCAACGATGTGGTGGAACGGTCCAGAATTTTTAATGGACGCAGCAGATGACTGGACCAAATTTAATTGGAGTGAGGATATACAAACAGTGCCGGAGGAGAGGAAATATAAGTTCTCGCTGACAGTTGGTAAGGTAGAAAGTAATGAGAAGTTAGATGTCGTGGGGAGATGCAAATTTGCAAATGATTTCCTCAAATTGCAGCGAGTTTTTAGCTATATTTTTCGCTGGCGTAAAATATCGTTGAGATCGAACTCAAATTAAGCAGGCAACCTTACTGAAGCTGAAATGGAGGGCGGATTGCGCTATATTGGTATAATGTGCAGCAGTCTAGCTTGCACGAGGAATTCATTAAGCTTAAAGAGGGAAAGGTAATAAAATCAGCGAGAATTCAGAGTTTAAGCCCGTTTTTACAAGAGGAAGAGGGAAGAACTATTATTGCCATTTGACGCAAGGCATCCCATCTTAATGCCGAGCAACCATAAAGTGGTAGAGGCGCTTGTTGAACTCACACATAGAAAGAATTAACATGCCGGAGCACAATCGCTATACGCTTTTTTGCGACAGAGATATTGGGTAATCAATTGCAGGAAACTTGCCCGCAGGGTGATCCGTGGCTGCATACCATGCTTTCGTCGTCGGCCGCTCGCTGCAACACAGTTGATGGGAGCGCTGCCAGCTAGCCGAGTGCGAGGCTATATCTACCCCTTCGAGCGCGCTGGACTGGACTTTACTGGGCCAATATGGATGCACTTTCACATGCGAGGAAAACGCCCAGTAAAGGTGTATCTGTGCATATTTGTATGCTTCGCAACAAAGGCCTGCCATATAGAGATCGTGTCGGACTTAACCTCAAATGCGTTCATCGCGGCGCTAAAATGGTTCTTTGCAAGACGTGGATTGAGTTCTGACCTATATTGCGACAACGCCACCAATTTTGTAGGTGCGTCACGAGAGCTCAACAGAGCTTTCGACTCGCCAAGTCAGAAGCTCATTGACGACGAATGCAGCCAGCGAGGAGTCAGGTTTCACTTCATCCCCCCACGCTCCCCTCACTTTGGAGGATTATGGGAGAGTGCCGTGAAGGTGGCCAAACAGCTGCTTGTGAAATGCACCAACAGCACAGCACTAAACTACGAAGATCTTGCGACTGCCATCACACAAGTAGAAGCGGTGATGAATTCGAGACCTCTGCATCCCTTGTCATCGGAACCGAATGACTTCGAGGCGCTAACTCCCGGTCATTTCTTGGTTGGCCGACCCCTGAACGCGTTAGTAGAACCAGTATACGACGCACTGCTGAAACTGTCCATGAGCAACCAATGGAAACGCAATGGTACACCACATGTTCTGGCACCGCTGGTCGTCGGAATATTTGACGTTGCTGCAGAAGCGGACAAAGTGGAACACTGTAGCCAACAACATTCAACTTGGTACTTTGGTCCTTATTGCGAAAGAAAACGCTCCGCCCGGACAATGGCTGCTGGGTAGAGTTGCAGAGTTACACCCAGGAGCTGATGGTGCAGTTCGGGTTGTAACACTCAGGACCAAGACTGGATTATTTAAGCGCAACGTACATAAGCTCTGACCGCTTGTGACGCCCAGCTCCAGGAAGACCAAGCGCCGGCGCCACAAACACCACAACAAATACACTAGAAACACCAAGACAAGCCATGAAGACTAAGCTATAAGTATTAGTAGAATAAGTAGAACATAAGAGACAATACTTGAAGACCTGAAGACCTGGATACAAATAAATAAGTATAAATAAACAAACAAGAAAGAAAACACAAAAACATAAAAAACCAACCACAGATGATCACCACCAATGGGCCCGTAGCACAGCCACCCACGGTCACACCCACAGCTGGCCGCTCCAAGTGTGACCATCACCCAGGCACCAACGCGCACACTATCAGCCGATCAGTACAAACGCGATAGAGACACATCAGCACAACGCGCTAGGGACATGCCGTACGGATCAACTGGTTTTCGGAAATAAAAGGGGCTCCGCCAGAGCGATGAGCATCAGTTCGGCTCCGGCCAGTAGAGAGGTAAGCATCAGTAGCAGCCACCAGCAGCCCCAGCGATCCTCCCATCCTCCTTCGGAGCGCATTCGACCTCCGCAACATTTATTCTCTTCGGAGCGCATTGGACCTCCGCAACATCAATTCTCCTCGGAGCGCATTAGACCTCCGCAACATTTCTTTTCCTCGGAGCGCATTCGACCTCCGCAACATCTATTCTCCTCGGAGCGCATTAGACTTCCGCAACATTTATTCGCCTCGGAGCGCATTCGACCTCCGCAACATTTATTCTCCTCGGAGCGCATTAAACCTCCGCGACCTCGACCGACACCGACCGGAAGGCCACCAGGACCCGCACGCAACCATCCGCCACATGCGGCCACCCCGAAGGAAGAGCCAGAAGAAAAACCCGCGCACCTACCAAACTTTGTACCTTTTAAGAACAAGCTCAAGCTTTACCGCTCAAGCCCCGCCTTATTCTTGAACCACGAGACTCTCTTTCAGCTACCACACCCAGAGATCAAACAAATTTCTGTGGAACCCGGCGCGACAAGCATACCCCGGCCGAAGCGCCGTCACAGTGGCGCCCGAGCAGGTTGTGGTAGCATAAGAAGCATAATCTCAAAGGTCAAGATGGCAAAACAATGGATAAACCAAGCAAAGAAACTGAAAGTACAAAACTATTGCTACTACAATTCTCGGAGAGAACATACCTCCCAATACATATTCGTGAGAGGCAAGAACAACTAGCAAATAACCAAACACGAGTTAAAAGCCCGCGAACAAAGAGCCCAAGGCAACACTCGCCAAAAGAAGTACCACAAAAACCAACAATGGAAGAGATCAGGGGGAGACCAGGACAGGCAGGAAGAATTCGCTATTCCCGAAACAGATAAAGAAGGGATCACCAGAAGCAGTAGCGATAATAGAAAAAATACGCAAGTGGGGCTTGTTCTTTACAGGAAAGGGAGGGCTACTAGAATTCCTGAGCAGGATGGAGGAATTGGCAGAAACCTACAGGATAGAAGCGGACCACCTCGTATTCGCTATGCCAATTATCCTGGAGGAAAGCGCAGTAGACTGGTGGCACACAAAACCAGCGCCAGTCACATCATGGGAGGAAGCAAAGGTCGGATTAAAGGAGAACTTCATATTCCCAGACACCAGGAGGAGCTAGCAAAGCAAGTGGCAGAACGAAAACAAGCGAAAACAGAACCAGTTCGAGACTATGTCCAAGAGATAAGGAGGAGTCCAAGGTTAATGAGGTTCGGAATCTACACAGACCAGGAAAAACTGGAAATAATATACCAGAACTGCCGGCTGCCTCTAAAACTATACGTGAAGAGAAGAGAATTCCAAGCACTGGCAGAATTTATGATCATCGCAGAGGAATTCGAAAAGATAGAGACAGATGCAGGACTCTCCAAAGTCGCAGGTCGCCAAGGGAACAACCAACAAAACGACCAGCCATCATGGCAAAGGACGCAATACCGACAAAGGAAATGCCGAAGATGTGGAAACTATGGGCATGAGGCCCGAACATGCAACAGGGAACCCGTACTGTACTGCTGGACCTGCAACAAACAAGGAGTACGCATAATAGACTGCTGCAGAAAACGACCGGAAAACACACAGGGCACAGGACAAGCCCACGAAACTCCTGTGACCCAAAACCAGCTGAGCGGGACATCACACAATTAATATTTAACAAGAACCAACTTTTAGGACGGGCCAGGATTGGGTCGAAACTTATGGACGTAATCATCGGCACAGGGGCAACAAGATGCATGATAAACGACAAGGCGGCCGATAAACTAAAAGGAGAAGGCATCGTAGGAGTGGTAAATAGATTAATCAGGCTTGCGGATGGAAGCACCCGGAGAACAGCACAAAGACTCCAAATAACAGTATAACTAGGGGGAAAAGAAACCACACAATCGTTCCTAATAATGACAGGGGTACCAGACACCCCCAACTAGGAATGGCACATCAATGACGTGCGGAGAAGCCACAATAAACTTCAACGGGAAACCAAACCGAAAGAGAAGAGAGGAAAGCGCAAGAAATTCGGTAACAGAGCCAACGGACAAGGAGATCGAAAAATGGATTATAACGGAGGTACAGAAATCCGACACTCTGGAAGGAGTGAGCAATATTACGAAACATGGGATATTCCTAAAAGATGACAGACCAGTCAAACAGCGGTATTACCCAAGAAATCCAGCGCAAATGGAAATCATCAACAAAGAGATCAGCGAACTCATAAAGCAAGATCTAATAGAACCATCACACAGCCCGTACAGCTCACCGATTGTCCTCATAAAAAAGAAAGCTGGAGATTGGAGAGCCTGCGTGGACTACCGACTGTTAAACGAAAAAACAGAGAAGGATGCCTACCCATTACCACGGATGGACTTTATTCTAAATCAGCTTAAAGAGGCTAAATACATTAGCACGCTCGATTTAAAGTCAGGGTATTGGCAAATCCCAATGGAAAAACAGAACCGACACTACACAGCCTTTACAGCTCCTGGGCGAGGATTGTACCAATGGAAGGTCATGCCATTCGGACTCGCAACAGCACCTGCTACGTTCCAAAGAGACATGGAACCATTCGCTTTCGCATACCTAGACGTCATAATCGTAATTGGGCGGACGAAAGTAGAACACATGCAAAAACTACTGACGGTATTTGAACGGCTAAGGACAGCAAACCTCCGCATTAACGCAGCAAAATGCCACTTTTTCCAAAAGAAACTGAAATACCTAGGACACATGGTGAGCGAGGAAGGAATACACACAGACCCAGATAAAGTGGCGGCCATTAAAGAACTCGCCGCACCAACTACACTAAAACAGCTGCACAGTTTTTTGGGCCTGGCATCTTGGTACCGCAGATTCGTACCATCGTACACCGAACGAGCAAAAGCACTACAAGACCTATTAAAAAAGGGACAAACATTTGAGTGGGGCGAAGCACAAGAAAACAGCTTCAGAGACCTAAAGCTGTGCCTAACGGAAGCACCAATATTGGCATGCCCAGACTTCAAGAAAACATTCATACTACAAACAGACGCAAGCGACTACGGCCTAGGAGCGGTGTTGACCCAGGAAGATGCGGACGGAGAACATGTAATTTCCTACGCAAGCTTAAGAGCGAGGACCATCCCGCTTACCACGCGAAGAAACCCGAATAGCAGAAATCGTAGAATGCGCGTGGTATCAAAACAAATGGAATCAAGTAGAGAGCACACCAAAAGAAGCTACGGATTATACCATAAAGCACGGAAGATTAAACCGACACATACCAAGCCAAAACGACGAAGACGATCAACCCTGGAAGCTATGTGTTCTAAAACAAGAGAGACATATGGTCCTAACCGAAAATCACACAAACTCAACAGCCGGACACCTCGGGATCAGACGCACGAAAATCAGGATAAGGCAGCGATACTTTTGGCCAGGTTTAAGCAAAGACATAACACGATTCGTACGAATATGCGAAAGCTGCCAAAAATGTAAGGTATCGCAACAAGCAGCGGCAGGCAAAATGCTGACAAAAATCGCAAACGCACCATGGGAAACAATATGCGTCGATTTCGTGGGACCACTCCCAAGAACGCCGCACGGCAACACGGCACTAATCGTGTTTATCGATAAATTCTCGAAATGGGTAGAGGTCACACCGGCAAGAAGAGCAACAGCGGACGCATTCTTAAAGGCGTTCAGAGAAAAAATACTGTCGAGAGGAGGTGCACCAAAGCAATTGATCTCGGACAACGGCGTACAATTCACAAGCAGAAGGACAAAACACAAATATGGAAAAAAGGAAAATAAATTCGACATTTCGGCCCGCAAATTTAAGGAGAGGATGGCACAGGCCAGCCACAAAAACCGAGCGGCAAAACTACTATCGGCCCCCCATACAACATCCCAACAAAGAAGAAGATCAGCTGGGCAAACCAGGCCAACCAACAGGAACAAACGAAGAAGAAGACGAAGAATCAGACAGGGACGTGCTGAACCTAAACCACGAGTGGCCAACGCCGGAACCGGAGCCCCGTAAGCCCAGCCAGAGGGGCACCATCCCGAGGGAATGGAACGTTCCACATGGCTGCGAACTGTCGGACACATTAGTCAACATAGTCAAAGCGAAACTCCAAGACCGCCCGAAACACACTCAAAGACGGTTCAAACTATGGAACGAGGAACAGGAGGCGTGCTGGGTCAAGATCGGCCGAGCAAGAGATGTCCGCATCGGCACCTGGTACCGGGCGACACAAGGAAAGCCAACCGAAAATGCCCCACTGGGAAAGGAGGGGGGAGTGTGACGCCCAGCGCCAGGAAAACCAAGCGCCGGCGCCACAAACACCACAACAAATACACTAGAAACACCAAGACAAGCCATGAAGACTAAACTATAAGTATTAGTAGTATAAGTAGAACATAAGAGACAATACATGAAGACCTGCCACATAAGGATACAAATAAAAAAGTATGAGTACACAAACAAGAAAGAAAACACAAAAACATAAAAAACCAACCACAGATGATCACCACCAATGGGCCCGTAGCACAGCCACCCACGGTCACACCCACAGCTGGCCGCTCCAAGTGTGACCATCACCCAGGCACCAACGCGCACACTATCAGCCGATCAGTACAAACGCGATAGGGACACATCAGCACAACGCGCTAGGGACATGCCGTACGGATCAGCTGCTTTTCGGACGCCCCTTAATAGAATATTGGATTAAATTACTTTATAAAGGTTGACAATTTGAATATTTGAATTAATATGTATATACTGCTAAAGATGTGAATTAATTTGAAGTTGGCACGTTACATTATGTACATATAAAGGAGCGCAATCGATAGTATCGAGCCAAAACGATACAAAATAAATTATTAATAAAAAACAAAAATTAATACAAAAAATATCGGAATATTTTTGGGGAGTATTTGCGATTTCTATTATATTTATATTTATTTTTTATTTATATTATATTTGTTTATATTTGTATTTTTCATATTTATATTTATTTTTTATTTATATTATATTTGTTTATATTTGTATTTTTTATATACATATATATTTTTTTATATTTATTTGTATTTCTGTTGCGTTAGAAATTTTTTCTTTGTACTATTTTTTAGTTTTATAGAATTTTAAATAATTATTTTTGGTATTTTCTAGTATTTTTGGTATTCTATATTTTTTGGTATTATTTCAGTACATTTTTAGTATTTCCAGTATGCTTGTAGTATCATTTCAGTATGTTTTTTTAGTATTTTCATTTTTTTCCAATTGACTTCTTACAAATCGCTCTTGTTTCCTTTTTTCCATAAAAATATGTTTCAAGAACAAATAATAAAAAAATAACATAATTTATAATTACTTAAAATATGTATAAACATATAAAATGACCTCTATTCTGTGGCAAAATCTGTGCTAATTTATGAAATTGCCCGAAGCTCAAGAGGAAAATCTGATTCTGAAAAGAAGGCAAAAAAAAGATAGCAATGCGAAAAAAAAATGTAATTAAATTGGATTGCATTTAAAAATTAAATATGCAAATTGAAAACGAAAACGAAAACAAAAGCACGACAAAACACTAAAATTATAAAGGAATTTCAATTGATTTATTGGAAACAAAAAAAGACCACCCGACCCCTCTAATAATAAATTGCAATCAAAAAAAACCTTTGAAAAGTGCATTGAAACCATTGGATCCGGTTCTCAATCATCAGTTCATTAATTAAATTAAGTCAAAAGAAAAACTTCCGCTGGAAAATCACAATAACAACAGCAAAAACATAAAATCATAAAGAAAAACAAAAGGCGGGAAATATAAACAACGGAGGAAAAACCGCATAAATTATGATCACTAGATATAAGAGATATACGAAATAAAACTAACGAGCAAGGAACTACATCGAGCGGATTAAGGAAGGTCTTAATTGGGTAGACGGATTCCACTGGAAAACTGTTGGAGGGACTTGGCTCATACAGAAAACAAAAGTTAAATTACCCTTATATAGGTGTCAAGTTTATGTTAATGCATCAATAAGTCATCTATTTTTTTCCTTTTGCAATTAAGGTTTGTTTGGTTGTATGAGAAGCCGTTTACTTTTCATTTCGTCAACGAAAATGTTTTCCTTTTGAAAACGAATAAATCTTGCGGAATTTGAAAACGGGAGCCCCAATTAATGTGTATTTAAAAGTAAATCGGAAAACTTTTGTGAATGTGAAAAACAGAGCCTGGCTAAATATTTCATATCATAATCAAAGTAATCAGTATCTGCTGGATATGGTTCTACATTTTCGATATTTTCCGATCTTTAAAATTTGTGATGTATGTAATAGATTTTCATAATGGGCACCTTCACCAGCAATGTATTATGCAACATGTATCAGGTTTCATGTATCATGTTTTTGAGTTATTAAGCTTTTTCGGCTTTACGAAAGCAGCGAACACGTTCAGATAGCCTACCCACCCGATCCCATACAGTTGATACAATATCGACCGACACTTCAGCATAGGGTGGCAGGAGTCTTCAGGTATAGTGAGCGGATGGGCTCGGGTTAACAACACTATTGTCGGATCCGGGACCAAGCACAGATCAAGATATAGTCCGAAGGAATTTTTCCAATAGTTAATTTGAGATAGTGACTGATGAATATGTTAAACCACAGGAGGAGAGTGCAGAGCTTCATGAGTAGGACTCTATTTATAATTCTGAAAAGAGAATAAGCTAATTTTTTGGATGGGTAAAAGTAGAGCGGGAAGAAGAGGATGAACTTTGGCTTGATTTTCAATAGGGAATGTTATGCGGCCTTATGTTTAGCCTCCACCACCAATTGCTCCGGTGAAAATATAACTGACTAAAAAAACATACATACATCTTGAATGATGCTTATTCACTGTAATAAGTAATTTAAGAATCTCGACCTTCAGCCTGTGGTAATTAAAGAAAATTTAGTTTTTTGAGTGGTCCGAAATAATAAAATTACGTTATTTTTTTACCCGATTTTTGTGTTTAGCGAAAATGCAATTATCGTGCTAAATGCTGAAGTAAGAGCCAAATGAAAATAATAATAAAACTTTGTCCAAACAAGACTAAAATGTTCCCAAGAAGAGTATTTTGGTATTTCTTTATCTCAGATATTCGCATAGATTATATTTTCAATCTCTGTCAATTATTATGATCCCCAAATTTCATCAAAATCGACTGCAGTTTAGGAGCGGCACTTAATGCTTTTGCTTTGTATCAAAAAAATTACATCATTAGATATGAGGTCTGGCGCTCTCTTCTTAATGCTTCCAATTCCTCGGCTATGCAGTAATTTCCGCAAGGGAATTTCCGTCGGCTTACGTATAATAATAAGTCGGCAGTTTCGGCTCCAAATTTTCGTTTTCTGTGTAGGTTCCTTGTGAGTTTTTCTGGCGCCCTGGCGGTATGAAATTCTTCTTTAGCTGGGTTGGCTTAAACTTCTTCCCATGTCGTAATTGCGAGTAGTTTCTTAGTTTTTATTTTGTTCTGCGCTTTTGCCATTCTGCTCAGAATTCTCTTTTATCGTTAAAGCATTGCTCACATTTTCAAATATTCGAATCCTTATTCGATCAAATTCGGGAACAGTGACTTTTCTCTTATTTTTTTTTGCTTCCCTTGAGGTGGTTGTACGGTTTGATTTGTTGTCCGTCGTTTCATGTCTCTGCCATGCGTCTCCCGGTAGTAGGTGAACTGCTCATCCGCCAGATATTCGGGTTGTTGTACCCCAGCAATCACGTGCTCTGCCTCGTCCGAGACGTTCCGGAAAGCTCAGATTGTATAAAATGCAGAAAGGCAATGGGTAGCCGCGTACAGCATAAACGATCTCGTCGCACTCGTCAGAAGTAGTCACCATTGCCACCACCATCGCCTTCGTGCTCATGTAGGCCAAAAGCTCAATGAAGCATAGTCTTGTGTCAATCATGACGCCAAGGTACTTCACCGCCCTCTTTGATGAAACTGTGTTGCGTGCCACTGTGATGTTGGCCATACCTTCTTCTGGCTAGACACCAGCACTGCCTTGGTCGTGTGAGGTGCGAATTCGACCCCATGAGCTCCAACTACTGTTTAATACGAGCAATTGTCTGGATGCAGGTCATCTCCACGACGAACACGTCTTTTGCCACCACTAGAACTGCTACCTTATCTGCAAAACTCACCACATGCGCTCCGCGTGGGAGTCTAGGTCGCAATATGCTGACCACCGCGGGACTCTAGATACCTCGACTTGCTTCGTTCCACCCAACGTGTCGTACAAAAGCAACCTGCTCTCAAAGTAGCTTTGTACTAGTCGCTGTAGGTACCTGGCTTTGCGAAATCCGTATTGGTGACGTGACAACTGTGAGCATACCACTTTCTCGAGCAGTTTACCCGCTGTGGCGATCAGGCAGATTGGCCTTTACGACGACACTGTCTCGGCTTGGGAATGAGCACATGCTTCTACTTCTTCTACCTCTCAGGAAATACTCCTTCCAGAAGGCACTGATTCAGCAGCTTCACAAAGATGTCCGGGCGCCGGGAGAGGGCGAGTATGAGGGCTCTAATTGGGATAGTGTTACCTTGTTCGGGTTTATACTCTTGGCTGCGATTTTGACCTTCTCGATAGTCACCTCTTCGATGAGAATCTGATAAGGTGTTTCCATTCCACTCCATTTCCAGCTCGGACCGGTCGCTTATCGACGGAAAGCACTGGCGTTTGTTGTCTTATTTTTTCATGGGCAAAATATTTACTTTATTGTTAACGAGCTTACTGTTACCTATAGTGTCAACTTAATCTAATTTTACATTTAAGGGAAGGAACAATAGATCACTGGTGATACATACATAAAATTATTTTAAAAAATTAATGGAATATTACTGTAGGGATCTGGTCTGATGAGCTCGTGAGGTGGCTCAAAGGGGGCCTAGCTGAGGCCACCGGACGGGTCGCAGGTTGCGGATAGCGAACGACCTACCTATATACAGGTCATATAGGTAGGTCAGCTGCGAATAATCGGACATCCCTAGGGAGAGTACCGAAAATAAGCAGCCCCGGACAGCCAGCGGGTGTTCGCGAAGTAGCAACACTGACGATGCGCTTGTGGTGCCGCCTCGTATAAGTAGCTCACACACTCCCCTATCCCTACACACTACCTACCCACATCCCAACCCCCCACATTCAGCTCACAGCGGGCCGGACTAAGAGTGTTATTCGACCCGTGCCGAGAGTCAGCCTGGCTGGGGGCCCGGTATATAAAACTAGCCCAGTCGTTAACGGAGAGCTCAGGGACTTGGCAGCCCCCTGTTCTAAGAATGCCTTATCCGGGCAACGTGGATCTCTGCCCGGACGGACCGTACCCCTTCTCTGCAGCACGTGGGAAAAGAATGGAAGAATTTAAAAACAAAAAAAATGAGTCTGGCACTCCCCAAATGCCAACAGGGAGCAATCCCAAACAGGGGAAGGCAGCGCCCAAAGGCCTGGCCCGACCCGCAAATCAGCAGGGAAAACCTGCGCGGCGGAAGATGCTAGGGAGAGCCCAAAGGGGTCCCATCCCGGTGTCGGGGTGGGTGGTGAATTGGCTCCCAAAACCGATACCTTGGCAGAGTGGCTATGCAATCCTGCGGCTGCTCTGCCTGCTGGTAAAGTGGCGGGTGATGAGTCACCATCTACTAGTGTCCAAGCCAAATCTTTTACATATGCCGATAGAAGGAGTGCTGGCAATATACTCCGTCGGCAGAACGCAAGCCAGATGTCCAGCCCGACGGACAAATGGATAAAGAAGGTTGAGTGGGCCTCGAAGGTGCTGCCGAACTTTGGCAAGGAAGCACCGAAGAAGGAAGCCCCTCAGCCAAAAAGGCAGCGCTCACAAGAGACTCCGGGGCCGACACCGAAGCGCTCCAGAGTGCTGCCTAACACATCATTCGCGCAGATTGCCAGAGAAAGGACGCTGATTGGCGTCCTGGACAAAGGCAGCGCGGACTCCCGGATACCTAGAAACCAGTGGAAGTGGGTGGAAGCGGCACTGGCTGACCGCTGTTTCGAGCTGCTGGAAAAGCAGCCTGGACCCCCCCCGTCTGCAAAGACATGGGCTGGTACCAGGGCTGCATAAAAATCGTGGCCTGTGAAGACGAGCGCTCCGTACAGCTGTACAAAGCAGCGGTAGCGCAAGTCGGGGAAGTCTACCCAGGGGCGAAGCTCGTCGCTGTAGACTGGAGCGAAGTGCCCAGTAGACCAAGGGCGAGAGTCTGGGTGCCCGCCTCCATGAAGGAGCCGGAGCGCATCCTAAAAATGTTGCAAAGATGCAACCCCCACCTCCCAACAGCGGATTGGAAGGTGGTCAAAGTTGAGACGACACAGGGCCCCACAAACCAGGCGGTGGTCGTCCTCAACAAAGAGTCGCTGGCCCCGATTGAGGCTGCCAAAGGCGAGCTCAATGTTGGGTTCAGCTCTGTGACCGTAAAGGTCTACAAGTCGGATGCGGCGGCCGAGGCACGTCCTGTCGACAAGCCAGTTGATCAGGACGCTGCCTCGGAGATCGAAGCACCCGGCGATCACACAGAGATAGACCCAGAGGGCTACTCCACCGATGGCACGCTGAGATGCGACTTCGAGGCGATGTGTTGCCACGAGGAAGTCGAGTACGATCCGGATGCCGACATTACAGTGGTGGAGAACACTAAGGATGTCCTTGAGGCTCCTTCAGATCAATCTCCACCACTGTAAAGCAGCATCCGCTGCTCTTATACTCCGCCTCGAAGAGAGCGGAGCAGACGTAGCCCTGATCCAGGAACCTTGGATAGTGGGAGACAAGGTTTGTGGACTAGGGTCGAAGGAGTACAAGATAATTGTAGCTCAACATGAAGGTAAAACCCGCACCTGCATTCTCGCCAGAAAGCACCTTAATATCTTTCTGCTCCATAACTATAGCGATAGCGACAACACGGCGGCAAGCCTAGAGCTGAAAGGGACACATCTAAGGCTGATGTCGTCCTACATGGCCCATGAGGGAAACGATCCTCCCAACGACCTGGTTCGCAAACTAGCCAGTGACAGCGAGAGGTCGGACATAGACCTACTAATAGGTTGCGACGCCAACGCTCACCACACTCAATGGGGGAGCTCGAACACAAATGTAAGGGGTGAGTCACTTTTCAGCTTCATCCTTAACTCTAATCTATTTATTTGTAATCGGGGCAACGGTCCCACTTTTATAATTAAAAATCGACATGAGGTTATTGACCTCACCTTAGTGTCTCACAAACTGTTAGACATAGTCAAGAGTTGGCAAGTCCTTGATGACCACTCTTTCTCTGACCACAGATACATCGAGAGCATACTGTCCCTCAAGTGTCCGAAACCTAAGGACTATATTAATCCCAGGAAAGCCAACTGGGAAAAATATAGCTCACCCCTGGAGGACTTACTCCCCTCCAAAGCACCAACATGCCCGGACACAAAAGACGACGTAGATCGTCTAGTGAACAGGTTCACAGAAGCATGCAACAAAGCCTTCGCGGCAGCGTGCCCCTCTAGCAAACATAGGGGGAAAAAGAAACCCCCCTGGTGGTCAAAACAAATAGACATCCTACGTAAAAGCTGCAGGACCCTCTTCAACAGGGCCAAAGGCGCGAACGAGGAGAGCCACTGGGCAGACTACAAAATCAGTCTGTCACTATATAAAAAGGAAACAAGGAAAGCAAAAAGGGCCTCTTGGCAAAAATTTTGCTCGGAAATTGAGGAAACGTCAGAGGCCGCAAGGCTTCGCAAGATTCTCTCAAAAACTAACCCCTCGGTAGGGTATCTTAAAAGGAATGACGGCACGTGGACTAACTCCAGTGAGGAGTCCCTGCACATTCTACTAGACACACATTTTCCAGGGTGCACAACCATCGAGACGGCACATCTTCCAGGAGAGGGACCGGTAACCTCGATGGATCACATCCTCACAAAACGTAACATAAGCTGGGCAATAAACAGCTTCAACCCGTTCAAATCGCCAGGCCCAGACCAGGTAATCCCGGCCCAACTTCAGAAGGCCGGGGATACGGCCATCAACTGGCTACAAGGTATCTTCAGGAAGATACTGGCTGTGGGTACAATCCCGCGAACATGGCTTAAGGCAAAGATAGTCTTCATTCCCAAAGCTGGGAAAGCCTCGCACTCAGCTGCAAAAGACTTTAGACCAATCAGCCTATCGTCCTTCCTCCTCAAAACCTTTGAGAGACTCGTCGGGCTGCAACTGAGGACAACTATACACCCTCAGTTGCTGTCAGGCGCACAGCATGCCTACCGGAAAGGAAAATCCACGGAAACGGCTCTTCATGAAGTGATCTCAGCGGTAGAGAAATCTCTGCATCACAAAGAGTACTCACTCATGGCCTTTCTCGATATTGAGGGAGCTTTCAACAACGTTGTACCGGGCGCCATTACAGAAGCCCTGACTGACCTGGGGGTGGACCGTCACTTGGTGATGCTCATTGATCAATTTCTCACATGCAGGACGGTGACATCATCGATGGGATCGTCCGCCCAGTCAAGGTATGTCAACAGAGGCACCCCGCAAGGTGGTGTCCTGTCTCCTCTTCTGTGGAACATAGCAGTCAACAAGATTCTATGTGACCTAGAAGGGGGGGGCTGCAATGTCGTGGCCTATGCGGTCGACGTTGCGATTATCTTCTCGGGGAAATACCCCCAAACACTGTGCGACTTAATGTCCACAAAGCTAGCGCAACTGTCGGATTGGACAGAATCGCGAGGTCTGGGAGTAAATCCCTCAAAAACGGAACTCGTACTATTCACAAATAAATACAAGGTCCCGCCCCTCAACCCTCCAATACTACAAGGATGCAGGCTCTCCTTTAGCGACAGTGCCAGTTACTTAGGGTTGGTAATTGACAAGAAGCTTAGCTGGAACCTGAATGTCAAAGACAGAGTGAAGAAGGCAATGACTGCACTCTACACATGCAAAAAAGCTATTGGGCTAAGATGGGGTATGATCCCAAGCATAGTCCAATGGATATATCAAGCTATAGTTAGACCAATACTACTCTACGGAGTTACGGTGTGGTGGCCGGCCCTATCAAAAAGGGCGATCACCAAGCAACTTTGCAAAGTCCAGCGGACTGCCGCCCTATGCATCAGCGGAGCTCTTCGCACCACCCCAAATGATGCGCTAAATGCCATCCTATGCCTACAGAGCCTTGACCTCGCAGGAAAGGAACGGGCAGAAGCAGCAGCAATACGTCTAAGAGACTCAGATCAATGGGTGACACAGTGCATAGGTCACTCAGCCATATTAAATAATAGCAGTACCGTCCCCTCAAAAACAGACTACCAAGTTCCAAGAGAGTACACAGACACTCCCTTCGACACAATCATCCCTCACAGAGACGAATGGCTCGAGGGACTCCCAGGCCCAGATGGGGCCATAAACATCTTCACAGATGGATCAAAGCTGGACGACAGAGTCGGAGGGGGAATCTACTCTGAACAGCTAAGCATAAGGCATTCCTTCAGACTCCCAGATCATTGCAGTGTCTTTCAAGCGAAAGTCATAGCAATCAGGGAGGCTCTAGACTGCCTACAAGCGGCTGCCGTCACGGCAACCAAGCTAAACATTTATAGCGACAGCCAGGCTGCGATCAAATCGCTAAGCGCGATTTCCTCGAACTCGGCCACCGTGGCAGACTGCCGCAAATCTCTGCACGAGATGGCTCAGCAATTTGCTATTAGCCTGATTTGGGTCCCGGGCCACCGGGACATCGAGGGCAACTGTATAGCGGACGAGCTGGCCAGATCTGGCACTACAATCCCCCTTCTCCAAGACAAGGAGGATATCTGTATGCCAATGGCCACCTGTAAGCTCATTATAAGGGAGCAATACAAGCGATTAAAAAACGATATGTGGCAAACAGTGCCACGATGTCGCACAACTCGGCAAACATGGCCGACCATGGACATGAAGCGCACCTCCGAGCTCCTCAAGTTAAGCAGGAAAAGGTGCAGCGTAGTCACACGTTCCCTCACGGGACACTGGCTAATAGGCACCCACGCTAACAGGCTGGGGGCCCCACATAACGATTTTTGTCGCAGCTGTAGAGACGAGGAAGAGGAGGAGACAGTGGAACATCTGTTCTGCTCCTGCCCAGCTCTCAGCAGAAGAAGGCTACAGCACCTGGGCTCAGCCTTTCTACATGACATCTCAGAGATGTCCAAACTATGTCCCAGGAGGATAGCGAACTTTGTGAGAGCATCTGGATGGGATAATTGCTGACAGGAAGTCTCACAACGCAGGAAGGAAATGATCCTATGCGGTATCACAACGGGCCAAAACCGGCCTAAGTGTGACGGGTTCCGAGCGAGCCCGGCAGCCGCCTCAACCTAACCTAACCTACTGTAGGGATCTTGTAGGGAGATCGATGGCTGTCACCTTTTGAGTCTTTTTTTACTTGGCTTGGCTTTTAGTCGTCTGGCTAGTCTAACCACCAAGGCGTTGCAAATACCTCGCTGCATGCAATTGTAAAACATCGCCCATGGTAATAAGGGCTTTGGAGTTCAGTGCCCTGACCAGTAAAACACCTAAATATTTATTATTATTATTCATTACCCCTGAGCCATGGTGGCGGTGCATGCTCACTCCAGACTCTCCATGTTTTGGTTGCACATGCATTCCGCATTTTCATCCGTCGTGAGGTTGGTCATCAGCTCCGTGAACAGCAAAGTCCTAGGGCTATCGGCGTGATAACATTTCCATCTAGACACCGCTGCCTCGACGCTAGCTATCTGTTGACTCATTTTGCAAATAATGGCCATATGGTCGCTCGCTGTGTTGGTGTGGCTGATACTCCAGCGCATATAATGTATCTGCTAACGAGGATAATATCGACGACCAACCCGACGCCTGCTCTGAACAATGTGTTCTGCACAGCCTGACTCTCTAGCAATGCCCTGCCTCTTGCATTCGTCGCGACGCTGCCCCACTCCTCTGCCCACGCGGTAAGGTCGCCACCGATAGTCACTGGGTGTCGACTTCTGACATCAGCCGCTAAGTTGTCAAGATTTCAGAGTGAATTCAGAGCGGAACAATTTTTACGCTTACGAATCAAACCACTGAGCTTATATTGGTGAGCTGCACTGGTGTGTCGCTGCATATCCATTGCGCGACCTCTTTGGTGGCATCTAAGATTAAGCCAGGGGACTACATAGATCAGTACGGCTCCCTGAGGATGGGAAGGTCTATCGCCATTTATCGAACGATTTGGCTCAGAAGGTCGTGAGCCGCCTCGCGGTGCTTGCGGTTACGCATCTTCATCATTGGTGCGGTATACTGGACAGATGGTTGCAACAGAATACGTCGGAATTACCCAGATGTACGAAAATCCTAAAAGTGGCCAGACTTTACCGGTTTTAAGTTCAATTCGACCATACCACGAATGTTATGAAAACTATCTAAGAGTGCAAGATAACATCTTTGATAATAAATTAGCGTCGTTACAGGGCAGAACGATGAGATCGATTTTACGTATGCGGAAATTTTGGGAAAACATACGTAATGTAAGGAAACTTCTAGTAGCTTCCGTAGTGAATGATCAGCTAGATGGTATACTTTACGCTTCAATCAAGTTTGCTAAATTCTCCGAATTGGGATTATTAGATACCGGTGCAAATATTAGTTGTTTAGCGAAGCCAGCTTAGCGAAGCAAGTTAGGATACTATAAGACTATAAGTAATTTGAAAAAAGTATCTTCAGGAATTATGACCGCAGAATGCGAGAGTCGTGAGGTTATAGGTTCTGAAGTAGTCATCGATTTATTTCAAAATTTTGCATGGCAACGATTAGGAGGAACGCCCTGGATAAAACATGAGATTGAGATTGTCACAGCTCGAGCGGTAAAGCAACGCTTCTATCCAGTTTCCCCAGCCGTGGAAAAGCTTATGTTTAAAGAAATTGATAGAATGCTTCCCCTAGGAGTGATAGAGACTTCCACCAGCGCTTGGAGCTCACCGATGCGATAAGCGATCAATCCGGGTAAGGTACGTTTATGTCTAGATGCCAGAAAAATAAATGAGGTGACCAAAAACTTGCCTATCTATTGGCCAGTATCGAGGGAATTTTTGCGAGATTACCATAAGCAAACATAATCACCAAAATTGATCTGAAGGATGCATATGGCAGATAGCCCTGTAGGAAGGATCTAACGCCATTACAGCTTTTACAATACCAGGGCGACCCCTATATCAGCTTACAGTAATGCCCTTTGCACTTTGTAACGCTCCTCAGGCTATGTGTCGGCTGATGGATGAATTGATCCCTCCAGGGCAGAAATATTGTGTGTTTGGTTATCTCGATGATCTCGTTCGCGCAGATTGCCAGGGAAAGGACGCTGATTGGCGTCCTGGAAAAAGGCAGCGCGGACTCCCGAATCCCCAAGAATCAGTGGAAGTGAGTGGAAGCGGCACTGGCCGACCGCTGCTTCGAGCTGCTGGAAAAGCAGCCTGGACCGAAGGGTCGAAGGAGTACAAGATAATTGTAGCTCAACATGAAGGTAAAATTCTCGCCAAAAAGCACTTTAATATCTTTCTGCTCCATAATTATAGCGATAGCGACAACACGGCGGCAAGCCTAGAGCTGAAAGGGACACATCTTAGGCTGATGTGTTCCTACATGGCCCATGAGGAAAACGATCCTCCCAACGATCTTGTTCGCAAACTAGCCAGCGACAGAGAGAGGTCGGACATAGACCTACTAATAGGTTGCGACGCCAACGCTCACCACACTCAATGGGGGAGCTCGAACACAAATGTAAGGGGTGAGTCACTTTTCAGCTTCATCCTTAACTCTAATCTATTTATTTGTGATCGGGGCAACGGTCCCACTTTTATAATTAAAAATCGACATGAGGTTATTGACCTCACCTTAGTGTCTCACAAACTGTTAGATATAGTCAAGAGTTGGCAAGTCCTTGATGACCACTCTTTCTCTGACCACAGATACATCGAGAGCATACTGTCCCTCAAGTGTCCGAAACCTAAGGACTATATTAATCCCAGGAAAGCCAACTGGGAAAAATATAGCTCACCCCTGGAGGACTTACTCCCCTACAAAGCACCAACATGCCCGGACACAAAAGACGACGTAGATCGTCTAGTGAACAGGTTCACAGAAGCATGCAACAAAGCCTTCGCGGCAGCATTCCCCTCTAGCAAACCTAGGGGGAAAAAGAAACCCCCCTGGTGGTCAAAACAAATAGACATCCTACGTAAAAGCTGCAGGACCCTCTTCAACAGGGCCAAAGGCGCGAACGAGGAGAGCCACTGGGCAGACTACAAAATCAGTCTGTCACTATATCAAAAGGAAACAAGGAAAGCAAAAAGGGCCTCTTGGCAAAAAATTTGCTCGGAAATTGAGAAAACGTCAGAGGCCGCAAGGCTTCGCAAGATTCTCTCAAAAACTAACCCCTCGGTAGGGTATCTTAAAAGGAATGACGGCACGTGGACCAACTCCAGTGAGGAGTCCCTGCACATTCTACTAGATACGCATTTCCCAGGGTGCACAACCATCGAGACGGTACATCTCCCAGGAGAAGGACCGGTAACCTCGATAGATCACATCCTCACAAAACGTAACATTAGCTGGGCAATAAACAGCTTCAACCCGTTCAAATCGCCAGGCCCAGACCAGGTAATCCCGGCCCAACTTCAAAAGGCCGGGGATACGGCCATCAACTGGCTACAAGGTATCTTCAGGAAGATACTGGCTGTGGGTACAATCCCGCGAACATGGCTTAAGGCAAAGATAGTCTTCATTCCCAAAGCTGGGAAAGCCTCGCACTCAGCTGCAAAAGACTTTAGACCAATCAGCCTATCGTCCTTCCTCCTCAAAACCTTTGAGAGACTCGTCGGGCTGCAACTGAGGACAACTATACACCCTCAGTTGCTGTCAGGCGCACAGCATGCCTACCGGAAAGGAAAATCCACGGAAACGGCTCTTCATGAAAAGAAGTACTCTGCATCACAAAGAGTACTCACTCATGGCCTTTCTCGATATTGAGGGAGCTTTCAACAACGTTGTACCGGGCGCCATTACAGAAGCCCTGACTGACCTGGGGGTGGACCGTCACTTGGTGATGCTCATTGATCAATTTCTCACATGCAGGACGGTGACATCATCGATGGGATCGTCCGCCCAGTCAAGGTATGTCAACAGAGGCACCCCGCAAGGTGGTGTCCTGTCTCCTCTTCTGTGGAACATAGCAGTCAACAAGATTCTATGTGACCTAGAAGGGGGGGGCTGCAATGTCGTGGCCTATGCGGACGACGTTGCGATTATCTTCTCGGGGAAATACCCCCAAACACTGTGCGACTTAATGTCCACAAAGCTAGCGCAACTGTCGGATTGGACAGAATCGCGAGGTCTGGGAGTAAATCCCTCGAAAACGGAACTCGTACTATTCACAAATAAATACAAGGTCCCGCCCCTCAACCCTCCAATACTACAAGGATGCAGGCTCTCCTTTAGCGACAGTGCCAGTTACTTAGGGTTGGTAATTGACAAGAAGCTTAGCTGGAACCTGAATGTCAAAGACAGAGTGAAGAAGGCAATGACTGCACTCTACACATGCAAAAAAGCTATTGGGCTAAGATGGGGTATGATCCCAAGCATAGTCCAATGGATATATCAAGCTATAGTTAGACCAATACTACTCTACGGAGTTACGGTGTGGTGGCCGGCCCTATCAAAAAGGGCGATCACCAAGCAACTGGGCAAAGTCCAGCGGACTGCCGCCCTATGCATCAGCGGAGCTCTTCGCACCACCCCAAATGATGCGCTAAATGCCATCCTATGCCTACAGAGCCTTGACCTCGCAGGAAAGGAACGGGCAGAAGCAGCAGCAATACGTCTAAGAGACTCAGATCAATGGGTGACACAGTGCATAGGTCACTCAGCCTTATTAAATAATAGCAGTACCGTCCCCTCAAAAACAGACTACCAAGTTCCAAGAGAGTACACAGACACTCCCTTCGACACAATCATCCCTCACAGAGACGAATGGCTCGAGGGACTCCCAGGCTCAGATGGGGCCATAAACATCTTCACGGATGGATCAAAGCTGGACGACAGAGTCGGAGGGGGAATCTACTCTGAACAGCTAAGCATAAGGCATTCCTTCAGACTCCCAGATCATTGCAGTGTCTTTCAAGCGGAAGTCATAGCAATCAGGGAGGCTCTAGACTGCCTACAAGCGGCTGCCGTCACGGCAACCAAGCTAAACATTTATAGCGACAGCCAGGCTGCGATCAAATCGCTAAGCGCGATTTCCTCGAACTCGGCCACCGTGGCAGACTGCCGCAAATCTCTGCACGAGATGGCTCAGCAATTTGCTATTAGCCTGATTTGGGTCCCGGGCCACCGGGACATCGAGGGCAACTGTATAGCGGACGAGCTGGCCAGATCTGGCACTACAATCCCCCTTCTCCAAGACAAGGAGGATATCTGTATGCCAATGGCCACCTGTAAGCTCATTATAAGGGAGCAATACAAGCGATTAAAAAACGATATGTGGCAAACAGTGCCACGATGTCGCACAACTCGGCAAACATGGCCGACCATGGACATGAAGCGCACCTCCGAGCTCCTCAAGTTAAGCAGGAAAAGGTGCAGCGTAGTCACACGTTCCCTCACGGGACACTGGCTAATAGGCACCCACGCTAACAGGCTGGGGGCCCCACATAACGATTTTTGTCGCAGCTGTAGAGACGAGGAAGAGGAGGAGACAGTGGAACATCTGTTCTGCTCCTGCCCAGCTCTCAGCAGAAGAAGGCTACAGCACCTGGGCTCAGCCTTTCTACACGACATCTCAGAGATGTCCAAACTATGTCCCAGGAGGATAGCGAACTTTGTGAGAGCATCTGGATGGGATAATTGCTGACAGGAAGTCTCACAACGCAGGAAGGAAATGATCCTATGCGGTATCACAACGGGCCGAAACCGGCCTAAGTGTGACGGGTTCCGAGCGAGCCCGGCAGCCGCCTCAACCTAACCTAACCTACTGTAGGGATCTTGTAGGGAGATCGATGGCTGTCACCTTTTGAGTCTTTTTTTACTTGGCTTGGCTTTTAGTCGTCTGGCTAGTCTAACCACCAAGGCGTTGCAAATACCTCGCTGCATGGAATTGTAAAACATCGCCCATGGTAATAAGGGCTTTGGAGTTCAGTGCCCTGTCCAGTAAAACACCTAAATATTTATTATTATTATTCATTACCCCTGAGCCATGGTGGCGGTGCATGCTCACTCCAGGCTCTCCATGTTTTGGTTGCACATGCATTCCGCATTTTCATCCGTCGTGAGGTTGGTCATCAGCTCCGTGAACAGCAAAGTCCTAGGGCTATCGGCGTGATAACATTTCCATCTAGACACCGCTGCCTCGACGCTAGCTATCTGTTGACTCATTTTGCAAATAATGGCCATATGGTCGCTCGCTGTGTTGGTGTGGCTGATACTCCAGCGCAATATAATGTATCTGCTAACGAGGATAATATCGACGACCAACCCGACGCCTGCTCTGAACAATGTGTTCTGCACAGCCTGACTCTCTAGCAATGCCCTGCCTCTTGCATTCGTCGCGACGCTGCCCCACTCCTCTGCCCACGCGGTAAGGTCGCCACCGATAGTCACTGGGTGTCGACTTCTGACATCAGCCGCTAAGTTGTCAAGATTTCAGAGTGAATTCAGAGCGGAACAATTTTTACGCTTACGAATCAAACCACTGAGCTTATATTGGTGAGCTGCACTGGTGTGTCGCTGCATATCCATTGCGCGACCTCTTTGGTGGCATCTAAGATTAAGCCAGGGGACTACATAGATCAGTACGGCTCCCTGAGGATGGGAAGGTCTATCGCCATTTATCGAACGATTTGGCTCAGAAGGTCGTGAGCCGCCTCGCGGTGCTTGCGGTTACGCATCTTCATCATTGGTGCGGTATACTGGACAGATGGTTGCAACAGAATACGTCGGAATTACCCAGATGTACGAAAATCCTAAAAGTGGCCAGACTTTACCGGTTTTAAGTTCAATTCGACCATACCACGAATGTTATGAAAACTATCTAAGAGTGCAAGATAACATCTTTGATAATAAATTAGCGTCGTTACAGGGCAGAACGATGAGATCGATTTTACGTATGCGGAAATTTTGGGAAAACATACGTAATGTAAGGAAACTTCTAGTAGCTTCCGTAGTGAATGATCAGCTAGATGGTATACTTTACGCTTCAATCAAGTTTGCTAAATTCTCCGAATTGGGATTATTAGATACCGGTGCAAATATTAGTTGTTTAGCGAAGCCAGCTTAGCGAAGCAAGTTAGGATACTATAAGACTATAAGTAATTTGAAAAAAGTATTTTCAGGAATTATGACCGCAGAATGCGAGAGTCGTGAGGTTATAGGTTCTGAAGTAGTCATCGATTTATTTCAAAATTTTGCATGGCAACGATTAGGAGGAACGCCCTGGATAAAACATGAGATTGAGATTGTCACAGCTCGAGCGGTAAAGCAACGCTTCTATCCAGTTTCCCCAGCCGTGGAAAAGCTTATGTTTAAAGAAATTGATAGAATGCTTCCCCTAGGAGTGATAGAGACTTCCACCAGAGCTTGGAGCTCACCGATGCGATAAGCGATCAATCCGGGTAAGGTACGTTTATGTCTAGATGCCAGAAAAATAAATGAGGTGACCAAAAAGTTGCCTATCTATTGGCCAGTATCGAGGGAATTTCGCGAGATTACCATAAGCAAACATAATCACCAAAATTGATCTGAAGGATGCATATGGCAGATAGCCCTGTAGGAAGAATCTAACGCCATTACAGCTTTTACAATACCAGGGCGACCCCTATATCAGCTTACAGTAATGCCCTTTGCACTTTGTAACGCTCCTCAGGCTATGTGTCGGCTGATGGATGAATTGATCCCTCCAGGGCAGAAATATTGTGTGTTTGGTTATCTCGATGATCTCGTTCGCGCAGGTTGCCAGGGAAAGGACGCTGATTGGCGTCCTGGAAAAAGGCAGCGCGGACTCCCGAATCCCCAAGAATCAGTGGAAGTGAGTGGAAGCGGCACTGGCCGACCGCTGCTTCGAGCTGCTGGAAAAGCAGCCTGGACCGAAGGGTCGAAGGAGTACAAGATAATTGTAGTAAAATTCTCGCCAAAAAGCACTTTAATATCTTTCTGCTCCATAATTATAGCGATAGCGACAACACGACGGCAAGCCTAGAGCTGAAAGGGACACATCTTAGGCTGATGTGTTCCTACATGGCCCATGAGGAAAACGATCCTCCCAACGATCTTGTTCGCAAACTAGCCAGCGACAGAGAGAGGTCGGACATAGACCTACTAATAGGTTGCGACGCCAACGCTCACCACACTCAATGGGGGAGCTCGAACACAAATGTAAGGGGTGAGTCACTTTTCAGCTTCATCCTTAACTCTAATCTATTTATTTGTAATCGGGGCAACGGTCCCACTTTTATAATTAAAAATCGACATGAGGTTATTGACCTCACCTTAGTGTCTCACAAACTGTTAGACATAGTCAAGAGTTGGCAAGTCCTTGATGACCACTCTTTCTCTGACCACAGATACATCGAGAGCATACTGTCCCTCAAGTGTCCGAAACCTAAGGACTATATTAATCCCAGGAAAGCCAACTGGGAAAAATATAGCTCACCCCTGGAGGACTTACTCCCCTCCAAAGCACCAACATGCCCGGACACAAAAGACGACGTAGATCGTCTAGTGAACAGGTTCACAGAAGCATGCAACAAAGCCTTCGCGGCAGCATTCTCCTCTAGCAAACCTAGGGGGAAAAAGAAACCCCCCTGGTGGTCAAAACAAATAGACATCCTACGTAAAAGCTGCAGGACCCTCTTCAACAGGGCCAAAGGCGCGAACGAGGAGAGCCACTGGGCAGACTACAAAATCAGTCTGTCACTATATCAAAAGGAAACAAGGAAAGCAAAAAGGGCCTCTTGGCAAAAAATTTGCTCGGAAATTGAGAAAACGTCAGAGGCCGCAAGGCTTCGCAAGATTCTCTCAAAAACTAACCCCTCGGTAGGGTATCTTAAAAGGAATGACGGCACGTGGACCAACTCCAGTGAGGAGTCCCTGCACATTCTACTAGATACGCATTTTCCAGGGTGCACAACCATCGAGACGGTACATCTCCCAGGAGAAGGACCGGTAACCTCGATAGATCACATCCTCACAAAACGTAACATAAGCTGGGCAATAAACAGCTTCAACCCGTTCAAATCGCCAGGCCCACACCAGGTAATCTCGGCCCAACTTCAGAAGGCCGGGGATACGGCCATCAACTGGCTACAAGGTATCTTCAGGAAGATACTGGTTGTGGGTACAATCCCGCGAGCATGGCTTAAGGCAAAGATAGTCTTCATTCCCAAAGCAGGGAAAGCCTCACACTCAACTGCAAAGGACTTTAGACCAATCAGCTTATCGTCCTTCCTCCTCAAATCCTTTGAGAGACTCGTCGGGCTGCAACTGAGGACAACTATACACCCTCAGTTGCTGTCAGGCGCACAGCATGCTTACCGGAAAAGCATGCCTACAGGAAAAGGTGCAGCGTAGTCATACGCTCCCTCACGGGACACTGGCTAATAGGAATCCACGCTAACAGGCTGGGACCCCACATAACGATTTTTGTCGCAGCTGTAGAGACGAGGAAGAGGAGGAGACAGTGGAACACCTGTCCTGCTGCTGCCCAGCTCTCAGCAAAAGAAGGCTTCAGCACTTGGGCTCAGCCTTTCTACACGACATTTCAGAGATGTCCAAACTATGTCCCAGGAAGATAGCGAACTTTGTGAGAGCATCTGGATGGGATAATTGCCGACAGGAAGTCTCACAACGCAGGAAGGAATGATCCTATGCGGTATCACAACGGGAAGAAACCGGCCTAAGTGTGACGGGCTCCGAGCGAGCCCGGCAGCCGCCTCAACCTAACCTAACCTATCTCGATGATTTGTTGCTGATGTTTCAGAAGACTTCGATTCTCACTTATCGGTGTTGCTTTAGGAAAGCAAATTTGACGTTTATATAGCTAAGACCAAGTTTTGTGTTACGGAAGTGCCATATCTTGGATTTGTAATAGGACGTGGTGGTATTGCAACAAATCCCCGGAAAATTACATCCATTCGGGACTGGCCAGCACCAAGAACACGAAAGCAAGCCCGAGGGTTTCTAGGATTAGTTGGTTGGTACAGAAGATTCATAGAAAACTTCTATCCTAGGAGTAAACGTGGTCATATTGGGTTGTTCATTGTCCTAGATCCCTAGATTGGCTGTGTTCATTGAAAAAGTTCAAAGAGGAAGTGATTCAAGAATATTTGGAAAATTATATATATTTTGCATGTATGGCGTTCCAAAGGTTTTGGTAAGCGACAACGGTTCTCAGGGTAAGTCGGTTCAGTTCAATTAATGGTTGACTTCCCTTTTTTGTATTCGTGGACGTTGACATGCAATGACTGCATCTTTCAAGAGGCGATGCAATTACTGCACCGTCAAGTGGCCCGTGTGACACCAGCAGAAGGCTGTTACGCGAGCATGCAGGAAAGATAGCTGTTAGACTAATATTCGAGGAAGATTAGCACTAAAGTTTCTAAGAGAATTAGGCATGCATTCAAAATAAAAATAAAAATACCACTACAATTAATAATTACTGATTACTAGAAAGATGTGTAAGGACTAGTAATTTAATAAGAGGAAGAGAATTAGTGATGGATATGATATGGTAGAGGGAATTATAATCCGAGCATAAGACCCTAAACGGTTCATGAAAGGAATAATTCGATCTACAAAGTGGAAGGAACAACGGTATAAAATTTCTAGTCAGTCTAATAGGAATCGTGAAGTTTATGCGGCTCAACAGATCAGGGCTGTCTATGTCACCCCTGATCAAGTTGTGCATAAATATCAGACCAAGCATTTTTCTACGGTTAACTAAGGATGGGAGGCTTACTAATAGTAGTCTACTAGAGTAAGATGGGAGTCTTACACCCGCATCCCAGTTAAGGCCCCGCAGAGCAAAGAGTAAATAGTTTTTCTGTACTGATTCTATACGGTCCTGGTGTACTTTGTACTGAGGGCACTATACACAGGAGCCGTACTCTAAGATCGGACGAACAAGCGAGGTATAGAGAGTCTTTGTTATATAGGGGTCGTCAAATTCCTTTGACCACCTCTTTATAAACCCAAGGTAGAAATGTGTTCGGAAAGCTTTAACTTGGGGTCTAACATAACACCCAGATCATCCACCAGGGTAATTCTCTCAAGAGAACCACCAAATAGGGTATAGGGAGCCAACAAAGGGCTAGAACAATGAAATGTTATAACTTTGCATTTCGAGGCATTAAGGTGTAACAAGTTTGCACAACACCACGACTGAAAGTTATTGATATCGGATTGCAAGCGAGAATGAAATGAAATGTCCTTATACTGGACGAACAGTTTACCATCATCCGCATACATAAGTACTCGAGAGTATTTTAATACCGAAGGCAGGTCATTAATAAAGAGTGTGAAGAGTAAGGGGCCTAGATGGCTGCCCTGTGGTACTCCCGAAGAAACCTGTACTGGTAAAGAGAGGGAGTTTTTGAAGAGGACTCTTTGAGACCTGGAACAAAGATAGGAGTCAAACATACTTACACCGCCTTATACCCGCAATCAAATGCTTCTGAGCGAGTCAATAGATCGTTGATTGCGGCTATTCGAGCATACCTGCGAGAAGATGACCGAGGACGGGATGAGTTTATCCACCCTATTAGTTGTGCTCTACGCATCGCACGTCGTCAAGCAATAGGTTGTTCACCGCATAATGTTCTTTATAAGTTTGATATGACGACACACGGGATCCAGTTTATTTTACTGAGGGAATTAAATCTCCTCGAGAAATCCGAGAATGTGCTAGTTATAGACGACCAACTAAAGATACTAGGGAAAGCAATCAAACAGAACATATCAGAACAATTTGGGAACAAGAAAAGTACATTTTCAGGTAGGGCAGGAAGTATTTTGAAGAATGTTAGGCCAAAGCAATTTTCCACGAAATATTAATCCCAAACTCAATCGGCAATGGCTAAAATCTAGAATAAGAGAAAAATTTGGCAGCAGTCACTATATTTTTTAGAAGACCTACAGGGAATTTACCATGCCAAAGACAACCGGCAGTAACTGACCTTTTTCAGGCTAATCCCGTCGATCAAGGCTCTAGAACTTGCCTGATGGTGTAATGAACAGTTTGCCGGAACGTTAAATCTAAAATGTAGTTAATAAACAACGTGGGGAAATTGGACGTTTTGGACAGAGACGTGAGCGAGCAGAGATTGCGTTACGCCTAACGTAAAAGGGCAGACGAAATTTCAAAAATGACATCTCTCTCCTTCGCTCTCTCTCTGTCCCTAAGATCTTTTTGGGAGCATGGAGCAATGCAAAAAGCAATGACCATCGTTCTTTTTCCTTCCAAACCAGTCCAATGTGCAGAAGTACAAACGCACAGCCCCAGGAAAAATTCGGCAACGTATTCAAAACGAGGGGAACGTTGTGAGTTGCTGCGGCGAACGCAACTCTACATTTATACCCGATACTTAGTCAGTATGGCTCTCCTCCGGCAGACGCCAATAATATTTTTAAACAAACTCGTCAAGGTCCGATATCACAGGAGTGTGGATAACAAATTTGGTTGCTCCAGCATTTATAGTCTCTGAGATCTAGGAACACACAATTTGCAATATTGCACCATTAAACCTGTGTGTTAGAGAGAGATAGGGCGAGAGAATGGAATTCTTTTCTTGATTCTGGCTATAATAAATATACGATCTGGTTCCGATTTTGCATTCTGGAAGATATAGTCATCCTCTACGATTCTGCGTTTTCTGTTTTCTCGTATCTTTGAAATTGTGGATGTCACAGGTTTTTTTAATTTTGTGGGGGCGGAAATGGGCGGGGTGAAGTTTTAAAGTTTACTTGCAACAGTGACATATCACAGATGTCCG
Organism: Drosophila miranda; assembly: GCF_003369915.1. NCBI lineage: Eukaryota > Metazoa > Arthropoda > Insecta > Diptera > Drosophilidae > Drosophila > Drosophila miranda. The sequence continues at coordinate 36,312,624 of NC_046674.1, forward strand.
GATATAAAATGTCGTTGCTCTAGCTCTTATAGTCTTTGAGCACTAGGCGCTCATAGGGACGGACAGACGGACCGACGGACAGACAGACATGGCTCAGTCGACTCGGCTATTGATGCTGATCAAGAATATATGTATATGGGATCGGAAACGATTCCTTCTGGAAGTTACACACATCCATTTTCACCACAAATCTAATATACCCCTATACTCATTTTGAGTATCGGGTATAATAAGCCAAAAATGTATCCAACCATCCGCGGGCATTTTCATTGATAAAATTGAAATAAATTCAAGGGAAACCAAGTCAAATCCGTGCAAATACATATTTGTAGGGTAAGTGCACATTTAGTGAAGAAACTAGCCAGTTAAAACGTATGCATCTTTTCCTAATGTAGGGCAGGTTTCGAGGCTCGAATGTGGCCCATAGAAAAGCGAACCAGAATTACTGGCGCAAGTGTCTGCAGTCTGAGCTTGTAAAGGAAGCGCAGAGAACCGAGACACCAGCGAAAACATTGGACATTGTGTACCGCAGCGGTGTCTAAGTCTGCGGCTTCGTGCATCAAGCAGAGAACGGGGCAATCTTTGGCCGAAAACCGCACCTATAAATACCCTAGCATCATACTGCAGAGGGTGCTGCAGCAAAGTGCAGCTATAAGATAAACGAAAGTAACGTAACGTAGAGATATAAAACCAGGGAAAAGAAGCACGCTGTTCGGAGCAGCAGCCGTTAATAGCTCTTAGGTCACGTCTCTCTTAAGTTTTCTGTTATCGCGCTCAGCCTATGTACGCTCTCAGTGCATACACGCACACACCTACATATGTAAAGTTATTACTTGTTATAAGCCACTGCTTCGACCCTTCCTTTGGACTAGTCGGTCGTTCCCATTCGAGGCAGTCGGTCTGCAGTACTTTTTGTTTCCCAAAACGCCTAACACCTAAATATAAGGCCACGGCCAAGGCCTCGAACAAAAAACACACAAACAATATCAAACAATACATACAATACGTCGAATTGTAACCTTTAAAACGGAGCAATTATTTTCTTGTAAATTTTGGAGTCAGAGTTGCCGAAAAAGCTCGGCAGCTTCCAACATTTTGGTGACCCCGACGTGATCGCCGTAGACTTGTCGTGTGTTAGTAGTGTTTCAAGTAGTTCGTTAAATCAAATTCGAAGGTGTAACGTAACATTTCTCGAAAAGTAGCGAACCAAAGATCGTTGTATCCGACCGTGGCAGTTCTAGCGACCCGCTATTCGTTTTCGCTTCTCTTTCGCCGTCTGTTTCGTTGCTGCGCAGCGCACTGTCAAGACCGGCTGCATAGAGTTCCAAGCATGGTCCGTTAGTTTTCTTCGCCTCCTCTTTCGTTGTTTGCTTCAGCCAGCTCTCGTGACCGGCTGCGCATACCTCACTCTCGAATTTAAGCTCGAAACAGTGCAAAACATCTCGGTCGTTCTCTTGTGCATAACTGTTGGTACTTTTTCGGTCGTCGCTTCGTTGCTTTACCGGCGCATACATTTTGGACATACACAAATAAAAAGTGCCGCAAAAGTGATCGTAAAAACATTTTGAACTCCTCGAAACTCTCGCGTTGATAGTGAAGCTGAGCTGACTTCTATCGAGAAGTTACAGCATTTGCGGTCTTGTTTGAGCGGAGCGGCGTTGGACACCATTAATTCGTTGGAGATGAGCGAGGCTAATTACAATACCGCATTAGATATTCACAAAAATCGATTTGCTAATAAACGTCTCATTCTACAGGCACACATTAGAGAAATATTTGGGCTGGCGCGTGGGGACTCCTCTGTTGTTTCGCTGCGGGCGTTTACGGAGGCCGCTACCTCACATCTTCGCGCGTTGGAAGCGCTGGCAACTAAGGAGGAAATAGCTGATTGCATCATCGTCCACGCACTCTGGAAGAATTTGGACAGGCAGACTCAAATTAAATGGAAAGCAGCGTCGTCGAATCACGATATTCTATCCTAGAGAAATTATCTGCATTTCTGGAACAAAGATGTCGTACCCTTGAAGGCATTCACCACTCCATGCAAGGGCAAGATGGTCAGGTTGGCAAGTCAGGGAAAGCCGTGAGTACGCATCATTGAAATTCGTTTGTAGCATCGTGCGCTCCTGTTTCTCACACCTGTTTTGTGAGGGAACAAACCATATGATTGCCATATGGCCCAGCCTTGGTCTTGAGCCTTCAGTGTTATAACCGGAAATACATCATCAGCCTCATCAACCCGGATTTAACTCCGCCACTTTTCCCAGCAGCTATTTTCCGGGCGGCTCACTGTCTTCAGCAATAAGTACCTGAGTAAAAAGTTGTATGTTGGATAGTCAGATATTCCGACGACCAGCTGTGTCAGAATATGTTGTGTACCACCAGAATGCGTTTCCAATGGTTGCTCATGAAACGACCGGGCGTTATCGCTTCGATGTCATTCGAGTTCAGCTTTAATGGCAGTTGAAAGATCCTCGTAATTTTGGTGTTGTGCTGATGGTCTATTTTACCAGTAGCTGCTTGGCTACCTTCACGGCGCTCTCCCATAATCCTCCAAAGTGGGGGAGCGTAGGAGATAAAGTGAAACTTGACTCCTTGCTGTCTGCACTCGTCGTCAATGAGCTGCTGTTTTGGCGGATCGAAAGCTCTGTTTAGCTCTCATGAAGCGCATAAAAAAATTCTAAGCGTTGATGCAAAATAGGTCAGGTTCAATCCACGTCTAGCAAAAAAAACCGTTTTGGTGCTGCGATGAACGCGTTTGAGCACAGGTAGCATACGGAGCAAAAAAAATTTACCTCGTCCACTCGAATAAAACTTATTTCTTCTTCATATGATTTAAAAAAATTTGATGACCTCAGGCTCATCATATTTCCTGCAGCTGTCTCGGTTGGTGATACCTAACTTTGTTTCATGCGCCGCAGCCAGAAAGTGATCTGTAAATATTCCCACTAACAGTCTGCAGTCCGTGGTAGGTGCAGTAGGTAGTGGCTGAGTTCTCATTGCGTTCTTTGCACATGATTTTAGAGGTTCTGCAGGTGTTGGTACTCTTTCACTTGCTTTCGGTCTGTGATCTGGTCTGCTTCTCTAAATCGATTTGTATCGTTCTAAGGGAGACATGCACATTCTTGGTGCTCTCATTCGCCAGCCCGACGCCTTGAAATTTCTTAAGAGACGGCTGCTTCTCCGAACAAAGCCTAACATCTGAATTCTGACCATCAAATCGGCACCTTTCCGTCTTTTAGCTTCATCGTACAACTGTAATTAAAAACAATATATCGTAAGCCTCCGTCCACTTCAGCTGAAACATGATTGCCTATTTCATTTGAGTTAAATCTCAAAGACATTCTACGCAAAAAATAAAGATAAGTACGCGCTGCAGCTTGAGAAAATCATTTGCGAATAAGCGTTTCCTCTCTTCAGGCACAATTTCTATTTCTAATTGAACTTAGCAAAATCATCTGCTGAATCCATTAAAAAGCCAACCTAGGACGTGGCCGTTACTAGTTGCACCAAAATTCTTCCACCTTTACCCTTTACACGAGCAAAAAAGACTGCGCCGTATGCTCTGTTGAATGCGTCAGAGAACCCAAACATCTCCATAGTGCATAGGTCAGCCGTAATTGGAATTGAGGTTCGCGGAATTGAACATTTATTAGCTAGTTTCAGTTCTTTTATGTATCGAAGCCAAAATTTTGTTATGTACCAAAAGGGACTCAAGAACCCTAGCGGATCAAACACTTCAGCCAATTCGGACAACACTGAACGCTTCGTGTGGGTTTTCCAGACTTTGATGTTATAAAAGAATTAGAAGTTTTCCTCTGGAGTTGACCAATATATCCCCCAATCGTAGCTACATCTTTTGCATGTGCAGATCGAATCCTATCAGATCCTATCCTTATATATATACAAACATCGCTGCATCGCCTTCCTAGCTTATCTGTCAAGTGATACAGGCAACGTACTGCCAGAAACGGTGCCGAATGTGTTCCATCAGAGACCGTTGTTAAACGCAGAGCTTGGATAAAATCCAAAACGTTACATCACCATAAAATGCACTAATAGTTTATATGCGGTTCATCGACCAATATTTGTCGATACATTTTCTTGATGGTGCACAATGGGACATCAGCCGAAAAGTGGAGGCAAAATTCAAAAAATTGTATGACCGCTTTGGAAATAAATTCATATACGCACCAAATCGAGAATTTTTCAGAGTTTATGAGGACTCGAAATTGAAAATGATTTCAGTGTGTCAAAATTGATTAAACTTTTATTCACATACTGCATCTTTCAGGCGGAAAAAAGTAAACTATGCAACGTATAATTCTTTTTTTGTTATTTTTATTAGGAGTTTTCATTCTTATCAATACTAAATAAAAAACTGGTCCGTTGCATATACAGTTAAAAAGAAAACTGTTTTTCTAAACCATAAAATTTTTGGGCTGTTTTCCAACTTTGACTTGACCTTATAAAAATGTATTCAGGATTTATTCCGATATTTTTTTTTGTATATGTTTTCTAAATACTCCTTTACCTAATTTTAAAAGCGGATCTTTTGATTATAGCCAGTTCAGCTTTTAGATCGATTTAAGTGACTCAATCTAGCACGAGCAAATTATCCTTTTTATAAACCTTTGGTTCAACTTCATTTGCCAACAGTGCAACTCCAAATGACTTCGTGAGTTCACCTACGACGACGCAGCCTGAAAGAAACTTTTGAAGCCTTGGAGGGTGTGCTTAAAGTTTTAATTGCCCTGCTACTATAAGTATTAGCTTGAAAAACAAGGCGACTCACAATATCATGTCAATTGTAGTGAGCCCATACATGTACATTGTACATATGTTGCTAAGACCTTAAAAGAAAAGTCTAGACATTTTCGAATTGAGTTGTAAGTTCAAACTAAATTTTATTCCTAAAATTAGAGCCTTATATGTGATTTGACAATGAGGTAGGAGGTACAATTTTGCATTCTATAATTTTCGTTAGACCTACGCAAAGGATACATTTTACTGTGGGTGTCTATTTGAGTGCATGCTTACATTAGTGTTATTTTAGGACTGCATTGGTTAAGTGTTTTCGCCACTTGTGTTTTGTTGTAGTATCTTTTAATGGGCTACAGATCTTTGTTTACACCCGAACTGTCATTACTTATCTACTCTATGTGATTTCTTTAGAGATCAGTTTTTTGGATACATAAGTGAATGTGTACAATAATATGTTTATGTTTGAACATTCTGCAAGGGGCCGAAAGTGGCATGGTTTCGACGATAATATGTTCATGTTTGAACATTCTGCAAAGGGCCAAAAGTGGCATGGTTTTGTATTTTGATTCTTCTGAACCTTTTTGTGTACATTTTCTTTATAGCTATAGTTACAATTTGCAATTACGTTTGCAGTCTTCGAGCTACTTTAATTCTTCTTATGGCATGAATTATTAATATTATTATAAAAACGGGGGGAAACGTTGTGAGTTGCTGCGGAGACCGCAACTCTACAGACGCCGCTAATATTAAACGACACGACAAAGAGTGCGTGCGAGAGCACCACTGGCAATAATTTAAAATATTTAAGCTGCTTGACCCGACATACTCCCCCCGTTGGAAGCCTGACTTTCAACAGCATCTTTAAAGGGCAGCAGGCACAGCTTGTTGACGGCGCGCTTGGTGATTCCAGATGACGTCCTCAGCACAGCAACTCGGGAAACGCCATCTCGTCCAGGCAAAAGCTCGACCACAGTGGCCACTTAGGTTAGGTTAGGTTGACCCGGACGGTCCTCAGCGGGGCCCCACATAGGCCAGTATGGCCCTTAGTTGTCCGGATAGGGGGGTATGAACCGTCGCGGCAGTGTTTAGGGGATTTTGAAGTCCTCGAGCATCGAGGTGTTTTTCTCATAGGCCAGTAGTTGCTGTGGCGTCCTCTTGGAGGCATCTTCCAGTGATGCCAGCACTGGCGCGCCCAGGTACTTCCTCCTTGCCCTTAAGAGAGCAGGACAGTTGCAGATGAGATGTTCCAGGGTTTCGGTTGCCCCAGGTTCGTCGTATTTCCTACAACTGTCTCTGTTTGTGATGCCTAGCTTTGTTGCTTGCGCCGCAGCCAGACAATGGCCCGTTAATATTCCCATTAATAATCTGCAGTCCTTCCGTGGTAGGTGCAGCAGGTAGTGGCTGAGTTTATCATTGCGGTCTTTGCACATAATTTTCGAGGTTCTGCAGGCGGTGGTACTCCTCCACCTACTTTCGGTTTGTGATCCGGCCTGCTTTTCTAGATCGCTTTGCAGCGTTCTAAGGGAGACAGGCACGTTCTCGGTTCTCGTATTCGCCAGCCCGACGCCTTCCTTAGCTAGTAAGTCCGCCGTCTCGTTTCCTTCGATGCCCTGGTGGCTGGGAACCCAATAGATCCGCACGGACTTTGTCGTGCTTAGGGTATCTAGTGCCTCCCTGCTGGCCGAGACACTTCTGGAACTGACCGCGGACGACTGCATGGATCTTATCGCCACTTGGTTGTCGACGAATAGGTTGACCGCATCGTGTGCTCTTTCAGTGAGAAGAGCGACCTCTGCTGCTTTCCTGATGGCAAAAACCTCTGCCTGGAAAATGCTGCAATGGTCCGGTAGCTTATATGACAGCCTTATCTCAGGGTCTGTACAGTATAGGCCCGCTCCTACTCCTCCGTCCATCTTGGAGCCGTCCGTATATATATTGAGGTGCTCAGTTTGGTTTGTTCCGATTTTCCTGTCTTCAGGTCCCAAAGATGCGGTTGTTTTTACGTCGAGACATGTTTGGGGGGTCATGTAATCAGTTGATCTGGTCATTTCCCTTCCAATTGAACTATGCCCGTATCCTTGTGGCGACAGATTTCCTGAAGCGATGAGGCGTTGTGCTGCCTTTCCTGCAGTCAGACGAGCGTGAATGCCTAGGGGTTCGATTCCAAGTAGGGTTTCGAATGCATTTGTTGGGGTTGACCTCAGCGCCCCTGTAATACAGAGCAGAGCCTGTCGCTGAGTCCTTTCCATAAGCTTATGATACGTTTTCTTTCTTGGTAAAGAGGATGAGGTCCGTCTTGTCCGCGTTGATACTGAGTCCTACTTCTTCCGCCCACTCGCGTATCTCCCTGAGTGTACGTTCCATTAGTGAGCTGAGGGTCGATGGGCAAATACCCGTAATAAGTATGCTTATGTCGTCCGCATAAGCTGTTATGATTGGGGCCTTCCTTTCGTATCTCTTGATGAGGTCGTCGACCACCAGATTCCACAGGAGGGGCGACAGGACTCCACCCTGGGGTGTGCCTCTGTGTGCCTCTTTTACCATGGAAGCGGTGCCCCACTCTGATTGCACCCGTCTGCAACCTAGGAGGTTCCTTATCCATAGGTTGATTGCTGGGTGTGTATTAGTCGCTACCAGGCGATTTGTTATTGCTTTCGTAGCCACGTTGTTAAATGCTCCGGAGATGTCCACAAATACTCCCAGTGCATACTTTTTATTGTGAAGGGCTTTCTCAATGGTAGCTACTACCGAGTGTAGTGCGGTCTTCACCGATTTCCCTTTAGTATAGGCATGCTGGTTGGTGCTACCTGTTGTGTAAGTCCAGCAGCTTTTCTAGTGTTTTTAATATAAAGGAGGTAAGGCTTATCGGTCTATAGTCCTTGGGACTCGCATGACTGCACTTTCCTGCCTTTGGGAGGAAGACAACTCTCGAGGTTCTCCATTGGATAGGGATATAGCCTGTACTTAGACAAGCTGTGAATATTGCGGAGAGCCATGGGGTAATCGCCTCTTTGGTCACCTGCATCATGGCTGGGAATCCCCCGTCAAGTCCTGGTGCTTTTGTGCCCGCAAAGGAGTCTATTGCCCAGTGGATTCGCTTAGTGGTTAACAGATCTGTTGGGGGGTGTTGTTCCTCGGTTGCTAGGTCCTGATGCTCTTTGGCATCAACGACCTTGGTGCAACCAGGGAAATGTTCCTCCATTAGTGCTGTTAGGGCTTCATCACAGCCCTCTGTCCACTGTCCGTCATCTAGCTTTAATTGGCTTTGTATGGTAGGCTGCTTAGAGAGCAGCTTCCGTAGCCGTGCGGTTTCTGGTACTTTCTCGATGTTGGAGCAGAAGGTCCTCCACGAGTTCCGTTGTGCTTTGCGTATTTCCTTCTTGTAGCTCCTGAGTAGGAGTCTTTATTCCTCATAGACGATCCCTTTGTTCGCTAGTTTGGCGATCTTAAAGAATTCCTTGAGGTTGTCCCTTTGAAGAGAGATCCCGGCTCCCCCAGAGTGGCTTGGACCTCTTCTTCGTCTTCGAGGGTTTGCACGATGTGTGGTAGGCGTCCAGTAACGCGTTGGATAGGGTCTCTAGAGACTTCTCTATGTCCTCCGCGGATTTCACTGAGCCCGGACTCGCGAGCTTCGAAGTAACTGTCTTTTTAAACTTTTCCCAGTTTGTACTCCGGGGGTTTCTATAGACTGTAACCTTCGAAGAATGTTTGAAGTCGCACTTAAACTGAATGTACTTGTAAGCATGGTACTGGTAAGCATGGATTCCCTTTCGTACGAGTACGACGGTTCTGTTCCTGCTTACCGATGTTGAGTAGAACAGGTTGTGATTTGAGGACTTTAGTCCGGCCACTGAATTGCCTGTCGCAATCCAGGGCTCCTGGACTAGAGCTATGTCGGCGAGCCCTTGTTCCATGGCGATGAGGAGCTCCGCCGACGCTACCTTGCTTTTATGCAAGTTGAGCTGCAGCACACTCAGCATGGGTGGCTGGCTCACTTGCACCTGACGGATTGACTACTAGCGTCAGGTCACCGTCTTCCTCTTCTTCGTCTTCAAGCGCAAGACCCTGGGCGGCCTCCACGATAGACTCGAGACCTAAGTCCTTTTCCACCTCACCTGCCTGCAGGGTATGCGCGTACTTGTCCTCAGCGTGGCGCTTTTTGAGGTGCAGGTAGACGCTACCCATGCCCCACGCCATCTTCCCGAACTTGGGATACAGCAGATCCTCTGCTTCCTTGTTTATTTGGAGGATCACACATTGGCCCCCCTCGTTGGGTAGTGGGCTACCAATGTGTAGGATCCTCCATTCGGTCGTTGGCACGTCCGCGTTTTGCCGCTGAAGAAGCTTCAGCGCTCGGTCCCCCTGGATTGTGATGGGGAAGAGTACCTTCGCCTTAGGCTTGGACGGGATCCGGTTGTGGTTGTCCTGGCTGTGGTTGTCCCGGTTGTGGACCGGGACAAAGTCCAGCTTGGCCCCCTCCCACATCGCCTCCAGTTGGCAGACCGTACGCGTCAGCCACCTTAGGGTTGGATCGTCGTTGCACTTTAGGATCTTAACCCCATTTAGCCAACCAGCACCATTGGACGTGGTCCTCCTCCATATGTGCAAACAGTGCTTCGACGAGACGCGCGTGCACCAGCTTCCACTATGCCGCTGACATCTTGCCGTTTTCCTCGCTCCGGTCGATGAGTGCCACGATCAAATGTCGTTTGGTCACATCGCTTTCGGTGGAGGGGCTGCACTCTTGGGCCTGCGTTGCCGCTTGCTCGCTGGAGTGTCTTTAATGGAACTCTCAGTCGAGCGTTGCCTCTTGGTGGCCATCATCTCCTCCACCTTATTGGCATATTCGCCATTCAACGCCCTCATCTGTGGCATCTGAGCGTAATGTAGCCGGCCCTCCTCTACTCGCTGCTCGGCCCAGGCTATCTTGACCTTCTCCTCCTGGGAGATGTCTGCTTTACCTTGCAGCCGGCTTTTGATGTTGAGGGCCGCTTTGTATTGTGCTTTGGCCTTCATCCCCTCCTTGAAACGCTTCGGCCCTTCCCTATGCAGGAAGCTGGTGCCTGGTTCCGGCGAGCGGAGTAGGCTCTCCTCCTCCGTCCTGCTTAGAGAGAGCACGCTCTCCAGATCCGTGTCTGTGTCGACTACGGCATCTGTGCGGCTGAACTTGCAGGCTGCGGAGTGAGATGTTTTTGTTATTGTTGTTGTGGCAGTAGCTTTACAACTGACCTGGCCTGCTCCCGCCAAGTCTGAGGTGTGACCGCTGGCGACACGCAGAGAGGATTGCTCCTCCCCGTGCCCGCCGATGGTAGCAGTCACGCTTCCCACCGACGTTTGGGTTGACATCCCAACCCGTGCTTCATCCATATTCGCCTCCATATTTGGCCCAAGGGTCCATACTGGTTAATATTTTTCGGGGGGACCACCCCCTAGCGTTTAAGGCCTGACCGCCAGGCACCTCTAGCCATGGCCCTGGTTCGGCTCCCCCGACTTTGAATCGGGAAGACGCTGGACCATAGCCTTAGCTAGACACTGCATTACTCCGGACAAGGGTAATGCACTGTCGCTTGCTCTGTCCGGGGCAATGCAGTGTCAATTGCCCAGCCGGCACCCTCGTGGAGGGTTCAGCTAAAGGATTTTCGCCAGCCCAGTGACCACTTTATGGGAGAAAGATTCTCATCCTTGACAAGAACCAAATCTCCGACTGCTAAACTAGGCTTCGGAGTGCGGAGCTCTGCTGGAGTGACGTAATATACTCTTCCATCCACCGGGACCAAAAGAGCTGCTGCAACTACGAAACGCGGAGCCAGCCGTCCAGGCGATCGAAGTTTAGCTGCGTGACGTCAGGCTCAGCGAACGAAGCAGGAGGGCCACCATTCAAGAAATGCGCAGGAGCTTGAACATCCAGATCGGCAGGGCTGTCTGAAATTAAAACTAAAGCTCTTGAATTAATCACTGCCGTGATGTGGCAAAACAGCGTCCGCAGCTCGTCAAATCCAAGAGCCGAATTGCCTATCGCACGGTAATGCGGTGACCGCCGAGGAATGAAATGCCAGTCAATAGCCTCGTGCAAGCAAAAATGCAGCAGCGCCTTCTGATGGTCATCGCTGAGGACCAGGCGCTTTAACTCCATCAGCTCATTCTTAGCGCCGACAAAATTTGTTGCGTTGACTGACCAAATTTGCCGCGGCTTTCTCTGGTATATATGAAGTGCTTTAGTCCATGAAGAAAAGCAACTGTTGATAAGTCCTTTATAAGCTCCAGATGAACAGCCTTGGTAGCGAAACAAATGAAGACGCAGACGTAGCACTTGATTGGAGCCTTGTTTCGTGCCTCCGGTTTGTAGAAAACGGTCCACAAAAGTCTACGCTTGTGATCTCAAAGGCATGAGAACCATCGAGCCGCTCCTTCGGAAGATCCGCCATAATATGCTTCAATACCCTGGGCTTCAGTCGAAAGTATCTTACGCACTTGTTTACTGCCTTGTTTACCGTCTTCCTCCCCCCAATAGGCCAATATTGGGATCGAATTAGTCCAAGCAAAGCTCGAGGACCAGCGTGCAGATTCCGCTCATGAAAATGGGAGATTATTGCAAGAGTCAGTGGATGGCTGCTGGGCAAGATGATTGGATGACGGCCATCAAAATCCAACTAAGAGTTTTTCAGTCGACCATCTACCCTGAGAAGTCCAAACTGATCCATGAATGGCGACAACGATGCAATTGAGCTCGATGAGGAGACTGCTCCCCTTTCCCGCAGTGACTTCATGTCCTCCCATAGCTGGGTACGCTGAACTAGTCGCAGCAATACCTGGGTTCCATGTTCAATGTCTGAGACAGTGAGTCCGGGGCGCCGAATTCGGTTGCAAAACTTGTGAATGTATCCGAAAACGCGTTGCAAGGAAGCATATGAATTTGCATATTTGGAACAAGCAGAAATGTCCATGTAGGGTGACTTAAACAGAAGAGCCTTCCGGCGAAGTTCAAGGGCTGGCTTATCAGGTAGCAATATGGGTGGCCAGTCATCTGAGGAGCCGCAAAGAAATGGAGGACCATGAACCCAAAGAGGTGACTCATTCAGCTCAGTCGGATGAGCCCCTCGAGACAGAATGTCGGCTGTGGCGACATAACGCCATTCCATTTTTTCGGTAATTTCCTGAATCGTTGCCACTCTATTTGCAACAAATATATTAAATCTTAACGGCTCGTCCCGAATCCAAGAGAGCGCAACGGCAGAATCACACCAACAGTAACACCTTCCCTTGAAGACATTCATTCCAGCTATCTCAGATATGAGCCTAGCCAGCAACTCTGCTCCACAAAGCTCCATCTTTGGTACCGTGAGTGTCTTCAACGGAGCCATACGAGATTTGGCACAAAGTAAGTGACTGCTAGAATGCTGACCCTTTGACACGACATAAATGTATGCACCATAAGCCTCGATGCTGGCATCGCAAAATCCGTGAATTTCCAGCTTAGAGTCTGGAAGGAGTACAAGCCGAGGAAATTCAAGTCGACGAATCTGACCAAAACTGGTGCATATTTCCTGCCACTCGGTGTTCAGTGCGACTGGAAGGCTTTCATCCCCAGCACAACTTACGGGACCAACTAGTCCGAGAGGATCGTACAATTGCGCTATGGATGACAAAACAGAGCGCCTGCAGGAATTCAAAGAAGATTGAAGGGCCGAGAAAGAAAATAACAGTTGATCAGAAACCGGATCCCACGCAAGTCCTAAAGTTTTAGTCACATGGCTGCCATCGTCGACTGTTTCTTGTCCTCTTCCGGAACTCCATCCAGCACAGCAGGCACGTTCGAACACCATTTCTTCAATCTGAAAGTTGCTATCCTCGGTCGAGACTCTTACACACCAATACATCTTACAGATATCTCCCGTAATCGCAATGGCGTATGACCGAAATCGAGCAAGAATATGAAACAGTTTGGGTTGGATTACGGGACCGGCCATTAAAACGTCGTTCAGGGAATATCCAGATGAAGTTGAAGCGTTTTATGCCTGGCCGCCAGGCTCCTCTAGCCATGGCCCTGGTTCAGTTCCCCCGACTTTAGTTCGGGAAGACGCTGGACCATTGCCTTAGCCAGACACTGCATTACCCTGGACAGAGCAAGCGACAGTGTATTACCATCGCCCGGTATAATGCAGTGTCCATTGCCCAGCCAGCACCCTCGTGGATGGTTCAGCTAGAGGGTTTTTGCCAGCCATCAGGTATGAAAAGAGAGTAACAAATATATATTTCGATAGAAAGACCTTTGGGCGAAAGTTATGGGATCCAACTAACATAACTACAACTTTCACTGACAGTTCAAAGTAAAAAAAAAAAAAACTTTTGACGCACACATCCCTAAGACTATCCAACTTGTGCAGGGTACTGCAGACAGATATATATGCAGTCTTGCAAGCGGAAAACTTATATACACCAGGATATACCTCCAAGGAACATATCGATCTGCGTCGACAGCTGCCATCAAAGCCCTAATGTCATGCAAGTAGACTCGTACGCGAGACATTGGGCACGAGACATGTGATCGACGTTGACGAGTATGCCAGCGCCGAATTGGCCAAACGATTGCTGCCGCGTTAAAAGACATGAGGACACCACTGCGAGACATCATCTGGAAGATGATGAGCAGTACGAGAACGCTACGCTACTGAAGAAGCTCAGCAGCTTAACACTTAATTGCATTAAGACTATGTACTATATTAAGTGACGTCAACATTCTTCCCACCTTGGAAGCTCTTTTCGGCAGTGGGCAGTGCTTTTGTACCTTGCGCTTAAAGAGTCCAGCCTTGGTTTTGAGTCTTCAGTGTTATAACCGGAAATACATCATCAGCCTCATCAACCCGGATGTAACTCTGCCACTCTTCCCAGCAGCTATTTTCCGGGCGGCTCACTGTCTTCAGCAATAAGTACCTGAGTGTTAAGCTATTAAGCGTTTTAAACAACTGTTGCAATTTGAAGTTAATGAAAGTCGAGAGGCTGTTTATAATTCACAATTTATTTGCATATGTAAACCAACTTATCGCGTATGTACATATGGGGATGATTGAGGCGAACGATTGATGCGAGGATGTTAGTCTAATAGCTGCGACGATTAGCTCAAGACTACCCATGCAAGGGCTGACGGGCCAAATTGCCGGGCCCTATGCAGCAAGCTTAGACGCGAGCGAGAGCGTATGATAGCCCGAGAGCGTTAGAGCTGCTCGGGGACGCTGTTAAGCCGAGTCCGAGAGATTGCGACATAAGGAGACGAAAGAATTCCGCTGCATGCGCATAAGCGGTAGCAAATGATCTTTGCAGTGGGGGCATTGGAAACGACAACACCAAAATGCATTTCCTTTGGGCCGCACCACTGGCAATAATTTAAAATATTTAAGCTGCTTGACCCGACATACTCCCCCCGTTGGAAGCCTGACTTTCAACAACATCTTTAAGGGGCAGCAGGCACAGCTTGTTGACGGCGCGCTTGGTGATTCCAGATGACGTCTTCAGCACAGCAACTCGGGCAACGCCATCTCGTCCAGGCAAAAGCTCGACCACTCTCGCCAGTGGCCACTTCATGGGAGGAAGATTCTCATCCTTGACAAGAACCAAATCTGCGACTGCTAAACTAGGCTTCGCAGTGCGCCACTTTGAGCGCTGCTGCAGTGACGTTATGTACTCCTCCTTCCACCGGGACCAAAAGAGCTGCTGCAGGTACGAAACGCGCTGCCAGCCGTCCAGGCGATCGAAGTTTAGCTGCGTGACGTCAGGCTCAGCGAACGAAGCAGGAGGGCCACCATTCAAGAAATGCGCTGGAGTTAGAACATCTAGATCGGCAGGGCTCTCTGAAATTGAAACTAAAGGTCTTGAATTAATCACTGCCGTGATGTGGCACAACAGCGTCCACAGCTCGTCAAATTCAAGAACCGAGTTTCTTATCGCACGGTAGAAGTGCTACTTGGCCGTCTTCACTGCAGCCTCCCATAGACCACCAAAATAAGGGGAGCGCAGGGGAATGAAATGCCAGTCTATAGCCTCGACCAAGCAAAAATCCAGCAGCGCCTTTTGATGGTCATCGCTGAAGACCAGGCGCTTTCACTCCATCAGCTCATTCTTAGCGCCGACAAAATTGGTTGCGTTGTCTGACCAAATTTGCCGCGGCTTTTTCTCGTGTCATACGAAGCGCTTTAGTCCATGAAGAAAAGCAACTGTGGATACGTCCTTTATAAGCTCCAGATGAACAGCCTTGGTAGCGAAACAAATGAAGACGCAGACGTAGCACTTGATTGGAGCCTTGTTGCGTGCCTCCGGTTTGTAGAAAACGGTCCACAAAAGTCTACGCCTGTGATCTCAAAGGCATGAGAACCATCGAGCCGCTCCTTTGGAAGATCCGCCATAATATGCTTCAATACCCTGGGCTTCAGTCGAAAGTATCTTACGCACTTGTTTACTGCCTTGTTTACCGTCTTCCTCCCCCCAATAGGCCAATATTGGGATCGAATTAGTCCAAGCAAAGCTCGAGGACCAGCGTGCAGATTCCGCTCATGAAAATGGGAGATTATTGCAAGAGTCAGTGGATGGCTGCTGGGCAAGATGATTGGATGACGGCCATCAAAATCCAACTAAGAGTTTTTCAGTCGACCATCTACCCTGAGAAGTCCAAACTGATCCATGAATGGCGACAACGATGCAATTGAGCTCGATGAGGAGACTGCTCCCCTTTCCCGCAGTGACTTCATGTCCTCCCATAGCTGGGTACGCTGAACTAGTCGCAGCAATACCTGGGTTCCATGTTCAATGTCTGAGACAGTGAGTCCGGGGCGCCGAATTCGGTTGCAAAACTTGTGAATGTATCCGAAAACGCGTTGCAAAGAAGCAAATGAATTCGCATACTTGGAATCAGCAATAATGTCCATGTAGGGCGATTTGACCAGAAGAGCCTTCCGACGAAGTTCAAGGGCTGGCTTATCAGGTAGCACAGTGGGTGGCCAGTCATCTGAGGAGCCGCAAAGAAATGGAAGACCATGAGCCCAAAGAGGTGACTCATTCAGCTCAGTCGGATGAGCCCCTCGAGACAGAATGTCGGCTGGGTTTAAAGCTGTGGGAAAATAGCGCCATTCCATTTTTGAGGTCATTTCCTGAATCGTTGACACTCTATTAGCAACAAAAATATTAAATCTTGACGGCTCGTCCCGAATCCAAGAGAGCGCAACGGCAGAATCACACCAACAGTAACACCTTCCCTTGAATACATTCATTCCAGCTATCTCAGATATGAGCCTAGCCAGCAACTCCGCTCCACAAAGCTCAAACTTTGGTACTGTAAGTGTCTTCAAAGGAGCCACACGAGATTTGGCACAAAGTAAGTGACTGCTGAAATGCTGACCCTTGGACACGACATAAATGCATGCACCATAAGCCTCGATGCTGGCATCGCAAAATCCGTGAATTTCCAGCGTAGAGTCTGGAAGGAGCACAAGCCGAGGAAATTCAAGTCGACGAATCTGACCAAAGAGAAAGATCTGAGAAAGAAAATAACAGTTGATCAGAAACCGGATCCCACGCAAGTCCTAAAGTTTTAGTCACATGGCTGCCATCGTCGAACTTCAAAAATGTTTCCTTGTCCTCTTCCGCAACTCCATCCAGCACAGCAGGGACGTTCGAACACCATTTCCTCAATCTGAACTGACCTCTAGACAAAATTCCAGTAGTTTGCTCGCGAATCCGGATAGCCTCCTCCTGCGAGCTGGCTCCAGATATCAAGTCATCCACGTAGAAGTCACGGCGAAGGATTTCAGCTCCAACTGGAAATGCCATCTGCTCGTCTATTGCCAACTGATGCATCGCTCGCACAGATAGATAGGAGGCAGGCTTCGTCCCATAAGTAACGGTGTCCAATTGAAACACACGCAAGTCTTCTTCTCTGGAGTTTCTCCACAGAATACACTGCAAGTTGCTATCCTCGGTCGAGACTCTTACACAACGATACATCTTGCAGATATCTCCCGTAATCGCAACGGCGTATGACCGAAATCGAGCAAGAATATGAAACAGTTTGGGTTGGATTACGGGACCGGCCATTAAAACGTCGTTCAGGGAATATCCAGATGAGGTTGAAGCGGATCCATCAAAAACAACGCGAAGCTTGGTCGTAGAACTATCTTACTTCATGACGCAATGGTGAGGCAAAAAATATCGGCAGTTGCTGATTGACTGGGTAGGAACCTGAGACATATGGCCTAAATCAAGGTACTCCTTTATAAATGCTGCATACTGAGATTTAACATCAGGGCGACGATCTAACTTTCTCTCAAGGGTCAGGAATCTACGAAGCGCTTGATTGTAAGATTCTCCAAGGAGATCCAAATTATATTTTGCTGGCAGCCGAACACAATAATCGCCTTTATGTAGTCGACGGAAATGCTGCACAAAGTGTGCTTCACAATCTAGCTCTTCTTTGGTAGACTTTATTATTGGTTCGATGCAATTTTCTACCTCCCAAAACCTCCGAAGAAGCACCTCAAGCCGATCCTCTGGACTATTATCCTCAGCAGCTACGGCCCGAGCGCGAGAGACCATCAACGAGGAACCTTTTAAACGCGAACAACTTCCAGACACGACCCATCCCAAGCGCGTTTTCTGAATTGAAGGCAATCCTGGCAGTAGCTTGACCTGACCAACACACAGGAGCTCGAAAAACAGACTTGCGCCAATTAGCAGATCGACGCGCTGCGGCTTATAAAACTCCGGATCAGCTAGTGGTATGTTAGATGGAATGTTCCAGTTTTGAGTGTCAATTCCAAAGCTTGGCTGTCGATCGGTTATGCTAGAGGCTACAATGGCAGTGATGAGAGTTGAGTAATCCGATGATCGAGAGTGCAGGCTAACGTTGACCGAAAATCCATCCGTGACGAAGCTAGAGTCGCCTATTCCCGAGACTGCAGTCGATGATTTCATTTTTCGAATCTGAAGCGGATTCGCGAAACGAGAAGTTATTAGATGCAACTGGGAGCCGGAATCCAGCAACGCTCGGCAGGGAACCAAAACTCCGGAACGATTTTTGACTACGACCGTGGCCGTGGCAAGTAAAACAACACCATTCCTGAGATCTTGGGCAATAAGGGCAGACGAGGTAGCCGCTGAAGTAGAGGGCGCAGTGGTATGCTCAGACGGCGTAGACTCAGACAGTGCAGACTGAGATGGAGTATACGGCGCTGATTTCCCTTGGACTGCGGTATCTTCAGGGCTACCAAAATGAAGGAGGGTATGGTGTCTACCCCCGCAGGTAGGACAGTTGCTCGAGGTGCACTGAAGTAATCGATGCCCTGTTCTGAGACAATTTATACACAACGAAAGCCGCTTGGCTTCTTTATGGCGATTTGTGGGGGACAGCGCTTTAAACTTCCGGCAGTGCTGGACCTCGTGAGCACCATCGTTGCACAGCGCGCAGCGTGCTACGGTTTGGTTCGTTGTAACCAATGTGGACCTAGAATTATTATGCTTTCTACTTCTGCCCACCTGATTGCTCAACGCATAGCTTGCCATAGAAAAGTCCATCGTCTCCAATGATCTGCATCGCTGCTCCAAGAACGAGGCCATAGATTCCCACGACGGAATTAAGTTTGCGAATGCGGGGTCGTTCAATCGTTCCTCCCACTTCTCTTGGCTCGCTGGATCCAGTTTTCGGAGAATTTCATGCACGACGATGCATCCTGCGATCTGCTCAGTGGTGCCCAAACCCTGGAGCGCGCGCATATGTGAATTGAACTTGTCTGAAAGCTCCCGAAGCATGACCACTGACCCAGGTTCCACAGCCTGGAGCGCTAAGATCTCATTGATGTGTGCCTGAAAGACCAATCGCCGATTATTGAATCTGTTTTCCAACAAATCTAATGCCACAGCATAATTGCCATCTGAGATTGCCAGCGACCGAAGAGTCTCCAATGCCGAATCCCGCAGACAGGAACGCAAATGCTGGAGCTTTTCTATGTTTGTTAAGTCCGGATGGCTGTCGATGATGGTGGCAAACATTGAATAAAAGTCCGTGCAGTTCGCATACCCGCCGCTAAACGTCGGCAATTGTATAGGAGGCAGGGATGGTACTTGTCTACGGTGAGGTAGAAATTGCGAGCCGGCAAACTCAACCGTAGTATTTCCTCCAGCCAAGGTAGAATGAAACGGCATGCGGCCGCTACTCTTAGCCATTTCCCTCATAATCGCCGCCTTCAGCGAGCTTGCAAGTGACTCAAAAATGTCACACAAACCACTGTGAATTTCGCTTCGATCCAATTCCTCAAGCTCGCCGTGAAACATCTCAAATTTGCTGATCAACTTCTCGACTTGCTCTTGCTTTACCACGAGCATGTAGTAGACACAGTCTGACGACTCATTCTGCCAAGCGGTAGCTAACCTTTTCATTTTCTCGCATAATTCCGTTGACTTAAGCTTCAAAAAAGACACCCTGTTTTGCTCACTGGTCATTGGAATTTCGTTAGCAGCATTAATTTCCATGGTAGCGGCAGCGTTAGCAGAAAGACCAACGTCTCTAGCGGGAAGATGATCGCAAAGAGTAACACGAGCAATAGACGACAAGAACCGAGCCCAGCAAGCGAACAGCTATGTACGAACTGTATATACAAAGGCGACCGGTGTAAGAAACGTTTCTTGCGTGAAGATGACCGAAGAGCCAACAGCTCCGTGCACTACCGAATATGCAGGGGAGGCCGGTGTATATATGTATGGATAACTTATGTGGTCGATATTAGTTTGTGATTGCACTGATGGATTATTTATTGCACAATCACGTCGGGGTCACCAAATGTTAAGCTATTAAGCGTTTTTAACAACTGTTGCAATTTGAAGTTAATGAAAGTCGAGAGGCTGTTTATAATTCACAATTTATTTGCATATGTAAACCAACTTATCGCGTATGTACATATGGGGATGATTGGGGCGAACGATTGATGCGAGGATGTTAGTCTAATAGCTGCGACGATTAGCTCAAGACTGCCCATGCAAGGGCTGACGGGCCAAATTGCCGGGCCCTATGCAGCAAGCTTAGACGCGAGCGAGAGCGTATGATAGCCCGAGAGCGTTAGAGCTGCTCGGGGACGCTGTTAAGCCGAGTCCGAGAGATTGCGACATAAGGAGACGAAAGAATTCCGCTGCATGTGCATATGCGGTAGCAAATGATCTTTGCAGTGGGGGCATTGGAAACGACAACACCAAAATGCATTTCCTTTGGGCCGCACCACTGGCAATAATATAAAATATTTAAGCTGCTTGACCCGACACTGAGTAAAAAGTTGTATGTTGGATAGTCAGATATTCCGACCGTTCGTTATCGCTTCGATGTCATTCGAGTTCAGCTTTAATGGCAGTTGAAAGATCCTCGTAATTTTGGTGTTGTGCTAATGGTCTGTTTCACCAGTAGCTGCTTGGCTACCTTCACGTTGCTCTCCCATAATCCTCCAAAGTGGGGGAGCGTGGGAGATAAAGTAAAACTTAACTACTTGATGGCTGCACTCGTCGTCAATGAGCTGCTGTTTTGGCGGATCGAAAGCTCTGTTTAGCTCTCATGAAGCGCATAAAAAATTCTAAGCGTTGATGCAAAATAGGTCAGGTTCAATCCACGTCTAGCGAAAAAAAAACCGTTTTGGTGCTGCAATGAACGCATTTGAGCACAGGTAGCATACGAAGCATACTAATATGCCCGAAAAAAACCTTGACTGGTCGTTTTCCTTTCCGATTTAAGTGCATATAGGCCCAGAAATCTCGAGTTCAGAGCGCTCACCTCGCAATTGTCTGAGTGGCCGCGCTCCCATGAGTTGTGTTGCAACGATCGGTCGAGAGCCTTGCGGTTTCCTGCAAGTGATTTTCCAATATTTCTGCCGCAAAACGGCACATAATGGCTGCGCCCGGGCATGTTAATTCTTTTTATATATAAGTTCAATAATCACATTTACCTCTACCATTTTCCTCGTCCACTCGAATAATGCTTATTTTTTCATCATATGATTTAAAAAAATTTGATGACCCCAGGCTCACCATATTTACTGCAGCTGTCTCGGTTGGTGATGCCTAACTTTGTTTCATGCGCCGCAGCCAGAAAGTGTTACACTTGGCTTGTTTCCCAGAGGGCAATGCCGGCTAGCTGTCGACCCCAGGGCTGGGTAGTTCCCCTTGCCCGCCAAATGTAGACAAAAAAGGAGACATACTACTCCTCGGGACATCAAAACTAACAACAACCTAACAACAACAAAGAAAATCATAAACAGACGGCTATCAAGTGGGTGAAGCTTGGGTGTTATCACTTCGCGCGCCCGCCCTACCTGTGACTAAACACAACGTTCATTTTGGCCACCCTCTGCTGGAACGGTAACGGCTGGCCTAATCCATGGCTTACGCCACGCGTCCTCCCTCTATTTTAAATTTAATGCATCATGCTTCAATATATATCTAAGCTTTAATAATCGTAAACTGACAATTTCATCTTTCTCATTAATAAATAGCTATACTCAAAATTATCACTAACCACTAAGAAACACCAAAACGTTCGACACAAAGGCAAACAAGGAAATAACTGCTGAAATTTCGTTCAACCAACAGGGATACCCTCACCCATACGTAATGGAATATGTGTAGATGAGTGGATCCAGTTTTACGGGAGTTAATTTAACTCGGGCCCCTACGGAGACTTAACCTACCAAGAGCTCTTGTTAAGGGTCCCCGGGACATAAACAATAAACAATATTTTTCCACAAATCGCTCGACCAAATACGGTGGACTGATGGGACCCCCGCGTCACCCACTAAGGGTTAATCTTCTGGCACTGAACAGCTGATCGCAGATTTAGGTTCGTGAAAGGTGTTGGTGTTTTTACATATTTTTTTTCAATGGCCAAGATTTTACGTTAAACGGTTTAAGCTAATACTAATTACTAAATAAAGGACAACACACGGAACAAAATAACATTTAATGTGGAACGGTGTTTGGAGTGCGGATTATGTTTTTTTTCTTTAAGTTCAAACGACGTGGGCGATCGCTGGCCGTGGCCGGTCAGCCCTAAATTTATATAGGTCCGTGTATACGTGTGCGCGCGTGTGTGTGTGTGAATAGGGTTTCGGGGTTTTTACTTGGTGAATGAGACCAAACGTGTGGCACGCACTGGAAGGCGATGCAACGATCGTGCGGTGTGGCTAGAATCGCCCTGGCAGCTAAATCGTCCTCTTTCACTCTCCCCCTTCACACGTCCCGCGCTACTTGGCTCACACACGCGCAACTGGAACGAACTCACTCAGGTTCCGTTGGGCAGTCTTCTTCTCTGCAGTCGACTTTCTCGAACTCCAGTGTCCCTCTCCAGGAAACCTTCTGGCCCGGTTCTGGTGGCTATATTCCTTGCCGGCTGTTAGTAAAATTTTCTGCATTACAACCTATTTTATCGCCCGCCTTTTCTGTACTCACTTCAAACTTTCTGTTTTAAGCACAAAATTTCAAATTTCGACGTTACTCCGTCCACGCTCCACGATTTCCATAATCCAATCCACGTTTTCTAATATTTTCACTCCTATTTATCCCTTTTTCCCTTACTAATACATATAACTAATCCTATTCTCTTCCTTATATCCCCAGTAACGGCTCCAGCTCCCCCCGATGTCCCCATACACCATCGAGCCTCCCTGGACTTCCGCTAGATGGCGTGTCGCCCTCAGCCCTGGCCACCTATCGTTCAGGTGGGACTGGAACAAAAGTGATCTGTAAGTATTCCCACTAACAGTCGGCAGTCCGTGGTAGGTGCAGTAGGTAGTGGCTGAGTTCTCATTGCGTCGGTCGTTCCTATTCGAGGTAGTCGGTCTGCAGTACTCTTTGTCACCCAAAACGCCAAACACCTAAATCTAAGTCCACGGCCTCGAACAAAAAACACACAAACAATACCAAACAATAAACGTCGAATTGTAGCCTTAAAAACGGAGCAACTATTTTCTTGTAAATTTTGAAGTCAGAGTTGCCGAAAAAGCTCGGCAGCTTCCAACACACGCAAAGAGGGAAAATCAAAACAAATGCAAATAAAATAAGTGCTGCCGCATATAAATAGTTAATCTTGTTGCATTAGTGTCAAACCTCAAAAGAACAAGACATGTAAGGTATATATTAAATTGTTTATATGATTGCCACCGAAATGAAGCGTGAAAATAAAAAGATCAACAAAAACAAACGTAAAGATCAAGAATAGAAGACAAGAAGAATAGTAAGAAGATAAGAATACAAAATTTGTACGAATTATCAGCACTGCAAAGCTAGTAATATTTATTCAATTCCGTTTTCTGCGTATATTCGCATAGAGACGATGTTGCGTTTATGATAGGCATAAGCAAGAAACAAGGGGTTTGTTTTGATTTTTTTCTTTTACCAGTAAATGGAATGTAGTTTTACTGTGATGTGCATATGAATAGCACTTATAAATGGAAATGTCGTATTTAATATTGGAATTTATTAACGTGTGTCAGGTTTTCCATAATGGGTTAGAAGAGGATAATGAACATGTTGTAACCGCTTAGGGATTTTCCCATAAGCATTGCCATTAGAAAATCATTGGTGGGGTGGGTATAGAGGCAAGAGGGTTACCATAACATCTAGGTAATTGCAAGCGGTCTTCTTTCAATGTTGTTATTGTCGTGCTTCATGTAGAGTCAGATATGTTTTACGGGATTCTTGATAATATGTGTTGTAGGTGTGTTGGAACGAACGCGTAACGAACGATTGATAACAACAACACTGAAGGAATCTCAAATCGAGCCACTATATCGACCGCTGTGATGATAGTTGTGGAGTAAAAATTATATTTACTATCAACAATTCCACTTTTCGGGGCAGCTTAATTAAAAATCGATGTCAACATGTTTGATGTCCTGTGAATATGTTGGAATTATTCCTCTGGAAGAAAGCCTTTGGAATCCTCCCTTAAATCCGATTATTGAAGTATTCGCTTAGAAAAATTGCCTAGTAACGGCAATTACGCTAAGCCATTTCATCAGCGAAGTGGTTTTGAAAGCCTTTGACCCTTCTTTATAGTACCGACGGAGCTTAGACCCCTCACTAGGTTATCCCTATCGAACCCTAAGGAAAACTTATAAAATCTAACCAACAAATGAATCAAATAAAACAAAAAACTATTCGTGAAATATAGCTTTAGTAAAAAGCTGATATAGAAAAATATTTGCCTCATGCAGCAAAGAAGATTTGCGAGAAAACGCAGGAGCTTTGGCATCGAAAGATTTAATTACGATGAGTGGTGCAATGGTGGGTCAATGTCCACAACCAGCTACAGTTTCACTCACCAAGGGGGCTACTCCTAAAGCACATCATACGCGTAGCAAATCTAGAAAGGCAAATGAAGTGGCAGGTTCACCAACCGGCAGGAAAGGTCCAGCCTTGAATACAAACTGTACTCATAGCCCAGCTATGACCAGTTTTATCAATACCACGCGAATAGGTCAGTCTCCACGAAAGTAAACACAAGCAAGATTCGGTTTGATCAATTCTTCGAGCAGCTCCAATAGATCCCCAAATCAGAAAAGTTTAGATTATGAGCAGATATTTAGTATGATGTAAAATGTACTAGACCGATAGTTTGCTACCTCACAGGTACAGTTGGGAGTTCGCAGTCCCCAACACTGTGAGCACAGTTTCTACTCGATCCCAATCGAATACTGGATTAGTCCTGCGTCCTGAGAAAGTGGCACAAATTGTCCCAAGTTGGAACGTAAGGTTTGATGGTTCAATCAAAGGTCACACAGTGCAAGAGTTCCCTTATCGACTCCGAGCACTGACGGAGGATAGTTTGAACAATGAGATTGATAGAGTGGGAAGATTTTTGCGAAGCCCTAAAGAGTCAATATCAGGATCACAAGGATGATTGCATTATTATGGAAGAAGTGCGAGCGAGGAAGCAAAAAGAGGGCGAACTGCTTCATGTGTTTTACGACGACATAGTGACTCTTGTGTCTCGACTGACTATTCCTCTAGATGAGTATAAGTTAATACAGCAATTTAAAAAGAAATTTAGTACCAGAGTTTCGTAAGGCTCTATTGTATGTAACTGTATCATCAGTAGCGCATCTGAGGCAGTTGTGGACATGCGGGAGAATCTTTGGAAGAGCGGGGCTTCCGAGGTTTGAAGTTCACTTCTTCAGCGGAAAGCCTGCAGAGCTAAGTGCAGCCTGCAAATCGCGGATCGCTAGTCGATCCTCATCGGTAGAATCCGCTGCGGCTAGGACATCGTCGACATACATGAATGACCGGATAATGTGACTTGCTTTCGGAAATCTGGACTGGACGTCGCCTGCTAGCTGCTGCATCACTCGGATGGTAAGAAAAGGAGCACAATAGACTCCAAAGGTTACGGTCTTTAGTTCATAGTCGCGAATTTTTCCCTCCTTGTTTCGAAATAATATTCGCTGGAAAGGGGTGTTTTTCGGATCAACTCAAATTGGGTGATACATTTTGGTGATGTTCGCGTTGAAAACATACCGGAAATAGACGCTTCTAGCTCTTGCTTAAGCCGGTCGTGTTGTTTTTTCTCCTGCATTCTCTCTCCTGCACCCAGTCTTCTTTTGGTTAGCGTTTCTTCGGTGTGCATTGTTCTCGCACATCAGCGTTTGCATCGCCTGCACTCTCTCGAAAGCATAAGCGGGCATGCTGCTCGCATTGCTGCTCTCGCTCT
This sequence comes from Drosophila miranda, assembly GCF_003369915.1. Taxonomy (NCBI): domain Eukaryota; kingdom Metazoa; phylum Arthropoda; class Insecta; order Diptera; family Drosophilidae; genus Drosophila; species Drosophila miranda. The sequence goes on from NC_046674.1 coordinate 36,338,110, forward strand.
CTCTGGATTGCCTATATTCTCCCTCTTTGTAGACTATTCTTTTGTGTCTCTGCTTTGGTGTGTTTATTGAATTATGATGCTGATTTTCGGGCTCGCTCTGCTGTCTGTCTGCGCTCTCACTCTGTGCTTTTATTATTCGTGCACAGTGATTCTACTGCTGTCAATAATTGCAATTGTTTGCAGTGCAAAGAAATGTGAATTAGGTGGAGTTATCATTGGCGATTCATTCCTTAGCTGCTGGCTGTGCGTCAATTTCTCCCACATAAAATGTGCTGGTGGCGGAAATTTTGGCCGGCTAAATGATCTGATCTCGAAACGTATGGGCCTGCCTTGGTCATGTCTGGCATGTCGGTAGATTGAGGCCAAAATGCGCACATTCATGAGACAGACTCGAACGTGGTTTCTGGATGTCCGGAAACAATTCGTGGCTCTCAACGAGAAATTTCTAGCCCTTGAATCGCAGTTTCTTGGGCTCAAACTCTTGAGCGAATCGCCTAGACGGAAAATTCCGCATAATGATACCAATCTCTTGCAACCTAATCCGATTGGTACGCCTGCCTCCCACCTTCATCCATCGGAAGCATTTGTTTCTCCGTGTGGTCATGCCTCGCCGTTATCTGTAAATCCGCCAACGGCGGCTCCGGTGTTTTTTACACCGAGCAATGTGCTTCCTTCGAGCATCCAAGTTCCCATCAGCGTCAATCCCATCCCTGCAGTTTCTGCTGCCATCACTACCGACGAGGTGAGTGCTCCTAGAGCGTTTGTGTTGGTTGCTGGTGATGTCTTGCCAATTCCTGCTCCAGCTGTTGCTGCCAATGCTTCTGCCCCAGGACCGAGATCTCTTTTAGGAGTGGCTCCACCATCACGCTCTCGCTCGGGACTTCAACTTAGAGCAGTGGTCCCTCGGAAAACAATATTTGTTTCCCGTCATATTCCTGAGGCTACAACGGAGAATGATAAACAACATCTTTCCTCTAAACATAACGCTTCACCTGATGATATAGTGCAACATATCATCCTTTAAAATTCTTCTCCCTGATTCTTTACTATCCAAATCTCTTGAACCGTCAATATGGCCTGAGCATACAACTAAGCATGAGTTCCTTCTCAAAGATTCGAACTCGAGTCCCAGAATTACCGAACCTGCTCCAAAAAACTGATGTACCATTTTTTTATTCACTATCACAACGTTCGCAAATTTTTGGGCAAATTGCGTCAAACTCATACAAATAGTGCGTCTTTTGATTGCGATGCCATCGCTCTTATCGAAACCTGGCTTAACTCTTCTATCAATGATCATGAAATTTTCATTGATAGTTACACTATTTATAGAATGGACCGCCCATCTTTTGCAGGTGGGCTTCTGATTGCAGTCAAATCTGTTTTCTCATCTAAGTTATTCCCATTCAATAACATCCATGGAATTGAATTTGTTGCAGTCAAAGTTCGTGTTGGCTCGGCATTTTTCTATTTAACCTGCTCCTACATTCCTCCCAGGTCTGATGCTGAGATTTACTTATACCACCTCTCAGCAATTAATACGGTCGAATCTGCATTTGGTTGCAATGATCGAATTATTGTCATGGGGGCTTTAACCTCCCATTTCTTTCTTGGCTGTCTTGCGATGACACTATCCTGTTGGTTCCCAATTGCCATAATGACTTTATCAATGGGCTAACGGATATTTCCCTTGTCCAAATTAATGCCGTTAAAAACATTAGGGACAGTTCTTGACCTCGTTTCTTTATTCATTGCCGAACATAGAAGCAACTTTTAACTCGTTTTATAGCTCTATTTACTCCACCCTTAATACATTTGTTCCAGATATCACTGTACCCGTATCGTCGAAGCCTCCCTGGTTCTCCAAGTATTTGTCATACTTAAAAATTAATTAATCCAGGCTCTATAAAAAGTACCAGAAGTTGGGCTCCACGTCGGCCTTAGCTCAATGCTCCTCCGCTCGCTCTCTGTTCCTTGCTGTTAATATTCAGTGTTAAAAGCATTACCTTTCATAATGTAGTAGTGTTTTTCGTAGTGATCCTAAAAAATTCTATTCGTTCGTTAACTCTAAGCTTTTCCTCCGTCCCTTCATTACCAGAACAAAACAGAAGCTTCTGCTGTTGGTATTGCAAATTTATTCGGTACCTTTTTCCAAACAACGTACTCGTCTCATATTTACAACGCATCCACTCCGTATCCGTACCAGCTACCTCAAGCTAACAGCATTTTTCTGCCCACTTTCGAGGAAAGCGTTGTTCTGGAAGGTTTGTCATCTATGGACATATCGTTTTCTGCGGGTCCAGATAAGGTACCAAGTTGCATTTTAAACAGTGTGCCCAGTCCCTTTGCAAACCCTTGACCTTTCTCTTCAACCTCTCTTTGGAACAGTCTTGTCTCCCAATAATTTGGAATGAGTCCTACATCATTACGCTTCACAAAAAAGGTTCAAGATCAAATATTGAAAACTATCGTGGTATCGCAAAGCTTTCCGCCATCCCGAAGCTTCTTGAGTTTCTGGTCACCAGGCAACTGAAACATCTTTGTTGCAGTTTGATATCTCCGTCGCAACACGGTTTTTTCAGACGTCGTTCAACATCGACTAACCTTCTTGAGTTTTCTAACCTAATCCACCGTGGTTTTCAAATTGGTTTGCAGACGGATATAGTTTTTACGGACTTCAACCATGCTCTGCTTATTCACAAGCTCTCTTTATTAGGGTTCCCAACGAATTTTCTAGATTGGATTTTGTCCTATCTCTCTAACCATACTCAACGTGTTTTGTTTTCTAACGTGTTGTCAAATACTGTTAATGTTACTTCAGGTGTGCCACAGGGAAGTCATCTGGGCCCGCTTCTGTTTATTTTATTTGTGAATGACCTTCCTCAAGTTATAACATACTCTACTACACTAATGTATGCTGATGATGTTAAAATCTGTCTTTCTTACTCTGATTGTTATTTGCACACACACCTTCAACTGGATCTAAGTGAACTACTATTGTGTTGTTCAACTAATATTCTTTTTCTGAACCTTTCTAAATGCAAACTTATGACATTTTACCGTCGCGCTCCACATTTTGTGCTCAAATGACCTCGGAGTCCTTTTTGATCATAAGATGTGTTTTAACACCCATATAGCTGCAACTGTAAATAAAGCTAAGGGTGTTTTAGCGTTCATCAAGCGTTGGTCCAAGGAGTTTGACGACCCGTACGTTACGAAACAACTGTATATCTCGTAAGTGTGTCCTATATTGTAGTATTGTTCTTGTGTGTGGAGCCCGCTGTATAAAGAGCAGCAGGTTGCTATTGAATCCGTGCAAAATAAATTTTTAATTTTTGCCCTTCGTAACTTTACCTAGGACTCGGGTAGAATCTTGCCACCCTACCGGTCTAGGCTAAATCTTATTGACCTGCCGTCGTTGCACCATCGCAGAATATGTAATAGGGTAATGTTCGTGCACGAGCTCCTTCTCGGGATTGTTAACTCCCAAACTCTCATGGGTCAGATTGACTTGGACGTTCCATGTAGACCCACCCGTACTTTTAGGCCAATCCGCTTACACATATGTAGGTCTAATTATGACCAACATGAACTAACGTCGGACAATATTTTGACCGCGATAGGCGGCTAGTATTAATATAGTATTTTATGTATATCGATAGCTAGTTGAATTCAAGCCACGAATGAACGGGCATATTTTTGGCGACCATGAGGTGCCGCCATAATTTAAGCTTCCTTTTTACTGTCGTTGTTGCAGCAGGAGGACATACTGCGGTAAGAGTTATTGGCTCCAGTTACTAGGTTATGTATGGAATTTATGGAATTTATAGAAGAAATCAGCATCATCGTCACCGGCACCAGCATCAGCGACACCAGCGTTGCCAACGGCATTGGCAACGGCCGCCGGCCGGGCTTTACTTCGCCTGCTAAGGCGGAGTCAGAAGGTGCTGTTAAAGGCAACTCCGCGGGACCACCGACATGATCTTTTATTAGTCCTAGGCAAGGAACTGCAAGGGCAATTTGCGCTGGAGTACAGGCAGTCAGCCACCTCCAGTTAGAGAATTGCCAGGAACGCAGACAGCGTGTATATTTGGACTGGGCTGCAGGCAGCCCCCAGAGGAACGCAGACAGCGTGTATATTTGGACTGGGCCGCAGGCAGCGATCCAAAGCAGACGCAGGCAGCGTCGATTAGCTGGATCCTCTGGGAAATAGAAGGATGCAACATTCCCCCAGAAGAAGTAACCGAATAATGGAGGGGCAAACCACCCCCACAACGGGTGCGTCTTCGCAACCTGGAAGTAGTGATGCAGGAAACCGGCTGCGAGGCCGAAATTAATAGTACCGTCGGCGCCGCCGATTCCTAGCCAGACCACTACGACCAACTTGGAAGCTTCCAAACCTAAAAGTATTGCGACGTGGTCAGAACGAGCCACCGCTAATGCTGGATCTCTTGGAGAGAATTGCAGCGTTGGAGAAGGAGCTGGAAAGGGCAAAAACCCAGAACAATGTGAGTACGCCCATCGATACCGTAATACCTAACGGGGTCGGTGCGAGCAGTGCTGCGTCACAGCTGACGCCATCTTGGAGTGGATCGTTATTGTCTGTAAGTAGCCAACTAACGGGGTCAGAGTGAACAGTACAACATGCTCGCAGCCGCCATTTTATAGCGGACCACCACTGCTCGCGAGTAGCACCTATTTTACGCCATTTTGTGCAACCAGCACAGCGCAGTCAGCGCATGGAGTTGGGCCGCCGGGTCAACGTCACGACGCCAACGCCACTAACTGGATCCTACGCCTGGACGACACCAAATGAAAGCAGTGGAAACTATATGCCCCGCAAGCTGCCCGATCTGCCAGTATTTGGAGGTCAGCCCGAGGATGGGCCGATCTTCCTTTGTGCATACACTGAGACAACGCAAGCGTACAACTGTACAGATCTGTAGAACAACCAACGCCTGTTGAAAGCACTGAAGGATGAAGCCCGCGAGACCGTTAAGTCTCTCCTGATTCATCCAAGCAACGTGAGCGCTGTTGTGGAGTAGCTACGTTTCAGATATGGCCGACCGGAGCAGCTTATACGCATCCAGCTGAGTGGAATACGAGAGGTGCCCAATATTTCGGAGCACAACCTGGCGAAAATTATTCCCTTCGCAACCCGTGAGAGTAATCTCACTGCCTTTGGGCAGTCAGCGAGGGTAGATCAACATTTGGCGAACCCAACCCTTCTGGAAGAACTTGTGGCCAAACTCCCTACAAGCAAACGAGTGGAGTGGGCAAGGCATGGTGAGACGATTATACCTTTCCCAACTATTATGCATTTTATTACGTGGTTAACAGAGTACGCTAACGTGGTGTGTACTATCGTGGACATCGAAGGGAAGGAACCAAGGCATCGATTGCTACATGCAAGCATCGAAGAAGACCGAGGCGAGCAACAAGACAGCCGTCTCAGAGGTTGTCCAATCTGTGGAGGGCAACATGCAGTCAAAGGCTGCGGAGACTTCAACGGAGCCTCTACACCAGACAGGTGGAGGTATGTGAGGAGGCATCGACTATGCTTTTATGTCTACGAAGTGGTCACATGACTAGATCCTGCAATTCGCATGGTGAGTGTCAAGTAAATGGATGCCGGAAGAGGCATAACCGTCTGCTACATGGTGTGGACGACGAACACAGAAGGTCGCCGCAACGAGGCGGTGAGAAAGGCTACAGCCAGCGAAACCAGCAGACAGCAGTTACTGGACGTAGCCTGGACAGAGGGGCGCCGGCGGATGAGCCCGCACAAAGGATCTTAAATTGTGTCGATGAAGAAAGAGGCCGCCTACTGTTCCGTATAATGACAGTAACGCTGTACGGAGCAAACCGACGGGTTGATACATACGCACTTCTGGATGAAATATCATCTGTCACGATGATCGACGATTTCCTCAGGAAGGATCTAGGCGTGCAAGGTGAGCGTCGCATCTGAATTCAGTAGCTTGGAGGTCGATCATCCAGGGAGCTTACTAACGTGGTAAGCCTGCAAATCAGTGGAGTAAGTCAACTCGCCATGCGTTGCGAAACGTGTATTCCGTTTCGAACCTGAGCCTGCCGATACAGACTCTACGTCGACGAGATGATCAAGGTGTGGATAAGGATGCCAGCCTGCCAATGAGGCCTTACAGAAACGCATAGCCGAAGATACTCATTGGACTGGATCACGGACACTTAGGATTTCCACTTAGGTCGAGGCGGTTTGCCAGACAGGGACCGTATGCGGCTGCAACCGAGCTGGACTAGGTTGTCTTTGGCCCGGTAAGTGGGAAATCAAACATGCCCTCACCGCGGTCTTGCCTCCTAGCTGTGTCATTGGATGACACTATTCAGAGGATGGTGGAAGACTATTTTGAGGCGTACAAGCGGTTGGTCAACGTCGAGGAGAAGATGAAGCGCATCTGGCAGTTCGCGCAGGAATACACCAGGATCATCAAGGATTACGTGTCTAAAGGATACGCTTGACGTCTAGAGCCTAACAAGGCTCCAGTGGAAAGCAACAGGCTATGGTATTTGCCACACTTTGGAGTCGAAAACCCGAACAAGACGGCTGTACTCTTTCATTTTAGAGAAGGCCGTTGGCGTTCCCTATTGCTCACTAACCCATTTGCTTGCCCCTCACGCATTAAATGCATTAAATTTTTCCCAGCGAAGTTTTCCACGCAATTCCACAGTTTTTCTTTATATTTTTTTAATTGAATTGCATGGGCGGCAAGCAGATGCTCGTGGGCGTGGCAGGCTCTTTGTTTGCACTTGAAACTACTCGGATTTGCACACTGCTCGGCACGACTCGCTTCCGGGTGCCCCAATGCGGCAGTGGGTTTGAGTCCGTGTCTGTGACTGTTTCATGTGGAAAAATCTAATTACTTGCCTGCTGTTTAACCAGCTCCGTGGTTAAGGGACGGTTACAAGGACTCAGACAGCTTCCTGTACAAGCACACATACGAGTAAAGGAGTACACATACATATGCGGCTGTATTATGTTTGTTTTTATTACTGGCAGAGTGTGCTACGCGGCGTATGCGTAATATATGCAGCATGCGCCTACGTGGACACGCTGGGAACGGGTACGGGTGGGGCGGGAAAGAGCCTTCCGCTCTCGGGAGATACATTAAGTGCTTATAATTGGAACGAATGTACACCCTGACTTATGAGTTTACACATGACTTACAAATTGTTAGCATCGTTCGACTGCTGCCCGTGCATCTGGCAGGCAGCGATGCGGTGGCGCTAATGGCCATGGCTTGGAGCTGCCACGTCTGCCACTGGCGGCATTTGCCTTGGATCGGCTTACCTCAACATATTTGTCATGCACTTGAGCACGTCGCCGTTTGCGGTGCGGCAAGGAGCTGTGGATGCTGCGGCTGTAGCGCACGCGGCAGGAAGGAAGTGCGATTCAACGGAGAGTGCTGCAGCCGTGACTATTAGCGCCGTAATCCGAGCTTAGCTTGCATTAAGCATGATAATCTTAAGAGGAGCAAGAGCCTTTCAACGAGATGCTCTCGATATTCTGTACAGATTTATTGGTATGCTTTTTTGGAAGAAAACCAACCAGAGCTCTATTTCCCCTGAATTTAGTTTCCTAAATCCCTTCCTGTTGTATGCCCCCATTGAGTAATGCAGCGGAAAAGTACTTCTCCGACTCAATCCATAATCCCTTCTCCTTTGTAGAGCGAAACTTCAGAAAGTCCACAGCATAAAAGTCGACTCAAACGGTCGGAAAAAAGAATTTCTCGGAATGTTTGCGCAGAAATTCCTTCAGGCCGCAGCCTGAAGCCGGATTCAAACGAATTCCGGATGACAACGATGAAGAGAAGATGCCAAGTGAGTTTTCGTTGGTTGCAACGAACGACTTTTGTATTTCCTTTCAGAGATTCTCAAGCTACTGTCGGATACTTAGGACTACAGCCTGGGTCTTAAGGTTCACGCACCGGTGCCGTGGACAAAGAAGTGAGCTTGAGGAGTACGGCCTCACTGCAGCAGAGTGTGAGGCCGCGGAGAACCTGTTGGTCAGACAGGCACAACGTGAGGCGTTTCCGAACGAGATGCGGTCGACAGAAGACGGCAAGACGGTCGCCAGTGGAAGCGACCTTCGAGGACTGGCGCCATACTTAGATGACCATGGAGTTCTGCGAGCATTCGGCAGAGTGGATGCGGCATTGTGTATGCCCTACAGTGCGAGGAGGGCGATAATCCTTTCGCACAAGCACAGTCTTACGGAGATGATAGTGCATCATTTCCACGTCACGCGGAGATCCGGACAAAGCTCTGGATTACGAAGCTGAGACTTGTACTACGGAAGACGATCTCAGTATGCAACATGTGCAAGTTGCGTCGGACGCGGGCATCGCCGCCAATAATGGGACCCCTGCCGAAGGATCGCTTGGAGGCCAATGGTTGGCCATTGAAGAATACAGGACTGGATCACTTTGGACTACTTGGTCGCCCTTTTCCCATGCCTGACGACCAAGGCGATACATCTGGAGTTGGCACATGACCTGTCAACTGATTCATGTATAATTCCGAAACGGAACTTCGTCTGTCGTCGAGGCCCACTACATAGACTGCGCAGTGACAACGGCAAGAATTTCATAGGAGCTGACAGGGAAGCCAGACGATTTGGCGACGTGTTCGATTCAGAAAGGATTCAGAGCGAGCTATCTGGCCGAGGCATCGAGTGGGTTTTCAATTGCCCAGTGAATCCATCTGAAGGAGGAGTCTGGGAACGAATGGTGCAGTGCGTGAAGGATGTTCTGCGTTACACTTTGAAGGAGATAGCGCCGAGGCATCACGTCCTGGTGAGTTTTCCGATCGAAACAGAGAACATTGTAAATTCGCGTCCGCTCACCCATTTGCCGGTGGATGCGGACCAAGATCTGCTGATCTGCTTAGAGGAGTAACTAACCTGCCGGACACGCCTGGCGACGATGTGGAGCTGTCCAATGAGTGCTCTGTACGCAAGAGGCGAATAGCGCGACAAATGAGGGACCGTTTCTGAAAGAGGTGGATCTTGGAGTACCTGCCTACACTTGTGCGCCGAGAGATATGGTGCCAGAGGACGGAGCCGATTCGCCAGGGTCACATGGTCTTCATCTGCGATCCAGCCTTGCCCAGAAGAGAGTGGCGTAAGGGCATGATGGAGGCTGTCTACAAAGGATCCGATGGAGTCATCAGACGCGCTAGTGTGCGCGTGAACGACGGTGGCCTATCTCGGATTATGATGCGTCCTGTCTTCAAAGTTGCAGTTTTGGATTTGAGTGAAGCTGTTCTTCACGGGGTCGGGGATGTCGTTGGACGATATCTTGACCGCGATAGGCGGCTAGTTTTAATATAGTTGAATTCAAGCCACGAATGACCGAGCATATTTTTGGCGACCATGAGGTGCCGCCAGGTGTTGCAGCAGGAGGACATACTGTGGTAAGAGTTATTGGCTCTAGTAACTAGGTTATGTATCTATGTATGTAATTTATAGAATAAAACTACATCATCGGCACCGGCACCAGCATCAGCGACACCAGCGTTTTCAACGGCATTGGCAACGGCCGCCGGCCGGGCTTTACTTCGCCTGCTAAGGCGGAGTCAGAAGGTGCTGTTAAAGGCAACTCCGCGGGACCACCGACATGGAACTACCTAGGCAAGGAACTGCAAGGGCAATTTGCGCTGGAGTACAGGCAGTCAGCCACCTCCAGTTAGAGAATTGGCAGGAACGCAGACAGCGTGTATATTTGGACTGGGCTGCAGGCAGCCCCCAGAGGAACGCAGACAGCGTGTATATTTGGACTGGGCCGCAGGCAGCGATCCAAAGCAGACGCAGGCAGCGTCGATTAGCTGGATCTTCTGGGAAATAGAAGGATGCAACATTCCCCCAGAAGAAGTAACCGAATAATGGAGGGGCAAACCACCCCCACAACGGGTGCGTCTTCGCAACCTGGAAGTAGTGATGCAGGAAACAGGCTGCGAGGCCGAAATTAATAGTACCGTCGGCGCCGCCGATTCCTAGCCAGACCACTACGACCAACTTGGAAGCTTCCAAACCTAAAAGTATTGCGACGTGGTCAGAACGAGCCACCGCTAATGCTGGATCTCTTGGAGAGAATTGCAGCGTTGGAGAAGGAGCTGGAAAGGGCAAAAACCCAGAACAATGTGAGTACGCCCATCGATACCGTAATACCTAACGGGGTCGGTGCGAGCAGTGCTGCGTCACAGCTGACGCCATCTTGGAGTGGATCGTTATTGTCTGTAAGTAGCCAACTAACGGGGTCAGAGTGAACAGTACAACATGCTCGCAGCCGCCATTTTATAGCGGACCACCACTGCTCGCGAGTAGCACCTATTTTACGCCATTTTGTGCAACCAGCACAGCGCAGTCAGCGCATGGAGTTGGGCCGCCGGGTCAACGTCACGACGCCAACGCCACTAACTGGATCCTACGCCTGGACGACACCAAATGAAAGCAGTGGAAACTATATGCCCCGCAAGCTGCCCGATCTGCCAGTATTTGGAGGTCAGCCCGAGGATGGGCCGATCTTCCTTTGTGCATACACTGAGACAACGCAAGCGTACAACTGTACAGATCTGTAGAACAACCAACGCCTGTTGAAAGCACTGAAGGATGAAGCCCGCGAGACCGTTAAGTCTCTCCTGATTCATCCAAGCAACGTGAGCGCTGTTGTGGAGTAGCTACGTTTCAGATATGGCCGACCGGAGCAGCTTATACGCATCCAGCTGAGTGGAATACGAGAGGTGCCCAATATTTCGGAGCACAACCTGGCGAAAATTATTCCCTTCGCAACCCGTGAGAGTAATCTCACTGCCTTTGGGCAGTCAGCGAGGGTAGATCAACATTTGGCGAACCCAACCCTTCTGGAAGAACTTGTGGCCAAACTCCCTACAAGCAAACGAGTGGAGTGGGCAAGGCATGGTGAGACGATTATACCTTTCCCAACTATTATGCATTTTATTACGTGGTTAACAGAGTACGCTAACGTGGTGTGTACTATCGTGGACATCGAAGGGAAGGAACCAAGGCATCGATTGCTACATGCAAGCATCGAAGAAGACCGAGGCGAGCAACAAGACAGCCGTCTCAGAGGTTGTCCAATCTGTGGAGGGCAACATGCAGTCAAAGGCTGCGGAGACTTCAACGGAGCCTCTACACCAGACAGGTGGAGGTATGTGAGGAGGCATCGACTATGCTTTTATGTCTACGAAGTGGTCACATGACTAGATCCTGCAATTCGCATGGTGAGTGTCAAGTAAATGGATGCCGGAAGAGGCATAACCGTCTGCTACATGGTGTGGACGACGAACACAGAAGGTCGCCGCAACGAGGCGGTGAGAAAGGCTACAGCCAGCGAAACCAGCAGACAGCAGTTACTGGACGTAGCCTGGACAGAGGGGCGCCGGCGGATGAGCCCGCACAAAGGATCTTAGATTGTGTCGATGAAGAAAGAGGCCGCCTACTGTTCCGTATAATGACAGTAACGCTGTACGGAGCAAACCGACGGGTTGATACATACGCACTTCTGGATGAAATATCATCTGTCACGATGATCGAGCGTAAGGAAATGGACGCCGTGGGACAGTTCCAAAGTCCTCGCCATTATTTCAGGCGTGGACTCGTGACGGCTATAGAAATACACGTCTTCGTGGATGCAAGTTAGTCTGCATTCGCGGCAGTGGCTTACTGGAGGGTCACCTATGAGGATGACGACATGCTGGTGAGCTTCATATGTGCCAAGACGAAGTGCGCGCCGATAGGAACAATGTCAATCCCACGGTTGGAGCTGCAGGCAGCAGTTCTAGGAACCAGACTGATGGACTGATCGGCAATCGGGTGGCAGAAATCTTGGAGTCGACGAAGGTATCCCAATGGAGATGGGTGCCAACTGCCGACAATGCGGCGGATGATGCGACGCGTTCGCAATGCCACGTGGACCTCAGTCAGAAGTCACGTTGGCTAGGTGGACCAGCATTTTTAAGGTAGCCAGCGGGCAGCTGGCCGCAGTCTGAAGCCGGATTCAAACGAATTCCGGATGACAACGATAAAGAGGAGATGCCAAACGCGGCACCGAAAAATATTTTCCCACCAACAACAACGCAAGCCAGTGGTAGAAAAGCGAAAGCGAAAGGAAAAAGCAGCGCTGCTGCTGCTTATATGTTACAACAACGGGAAAAAACGGAGTATAACCGTTTTATATACAATATATATATATATTTTTTTTTTTGATATGCAAGAATATGCTACTTTAAAAAAATGCGTATGTATATGTAAATAAATATGTGCCGTATGTATGGAATTTTGTGTTTTTTTAGGACAATGTAATTAGTTAAAGAAAGTTTATATTTGTATGTAATTATAAAACCAAAAAAACTATGGATTTTTGGGCATGCACGGAATAAACAACAAGGTGACTGCAAAAATCTGTGCAGAATATGTATGTATATATGTACTTTTGTATGCATGTGCATATGTCGGCCACGACAGAGAGGTAGGTACATATATTACTTATAGATAGATATACATATGTATGTATATGAATGTAAGCACTGGATCGGAGGCGGAATGCATGAGCTAGCTCGGATCAAATTAAACCTTTTGGAAAAGTAGGAGGCCACAAGCGTTGGCAGAACGAAGTATGGTTTATTTTTAAAGCGAGAGCGGTAAGTACATACATGTACATATGCCGATGTGTATGTGTACACGGGGACTGGCGTATGAGTCGGCGGATAAAATTATGCGCGTGAATTATTTTAATTTCACTGTGGCACAACTGGTTGCACAGACAACGGAACTATAAACACTTGTATCCGGTATGTGGATGTGGGTATTTAGGAGCACTCGAAGAAGCGGATAACGCCCGGAATTGCCGATAATATGGCGCCGTCGATAGATAGGTGAGAGGAAAGAAGCGGCACGTATATACATACATATATGTATGTCCAGCCGACTGGGACCAGGAGGAGAGGAGCCACTGGAGATGGGCAGATGGGGAATCCGTACTTATTTTGGAAATTGGAATTTATCCGCCGGTGCTTGCTGGGGTGGACTTCTCCTTTTGTTCCCCCTTTTTGTAAGGGGGCGGATCACCGGATCGGATATCCAGCGACGAGTGGGAAAATATCCAAGTAAAACGAGTTTTAGTTGCTCCAATAAACGTAAATGATTCAATGTATTTTCGGTTTTATGCTTAATTGTATAGGAAAAATGCGCGACGCGGCTGCTTGTAGCGGGGGTGGCGTAACTAAAAACTTAGCATAAGCGTTTAGCTGCGGTGAGCGCCTTGTGGATCGTGGAGTGTGGATCGTAGATCATCCGAGCGGCCCTCCGAGCTCACGAGAGCACAATGGGACCGGAGCGCACGGAGTTGGTACAGTGTGCGGCAATTATCTGCTGCTGCCCTGAACAGGCAGGAAAGTACAGTCATGTGAGTCCCAAGGATTACAAACCGTTATACTAAAAACACTAGAAAAGCTGCTGGAATTACACATCACCCAGCAAGCCTATACCATAGAGAAATCGGTGGAGACTGCACTACACTCGGTAGTAGCTACCATTGAGAACGCCCTTCACGCCCTTCAGCTACTGAAAAGAAGACATACCATAAGCTTATGGAAAAGACTCAGCGGCAGGCTCTGCTCTGTATTACAGGGCCGCTGAGGTCAACCCCAACAAGAGCACTCGAAACCCTACTTGGAATCGAACCCATAGAAATTCACGCTCGTCTGGCTGCAGGAAACGCAGCACAACGCCTTATCGCATCAGGAAATCTGTCTCCTCAAGGATACGGGCATATTTCATTTGCAAGGAAATAACCAGATCCACTGATTCAGTTCATTTATTATATTTTGTGATTCAATACAGATAGCTTACACAATGTATGTACTTTTTCGTGAAGTTTAAAAATCACTTCCAAAATCGGGTGTGGCCACTCAATTTGGTTCAGGTGTGGCCACACCATTTTTCGAAAAATATATCAAAATACTATCAGTACTATCTTCTAATACCACTGTACATATACTATTAGTTCTTAAGCCCTCTGTAATTGTTTCAAAGGTGACTATGTTGAAGCCGTTAAACTTTCATAGTCAATGGCTGCCAGCGAGAATCAAATAGACGAGGACGAGCGACGCCGCATTGTGGCATTGCGTGATCCGACTGTTGGCCACGTCAAAGAAGCTTCGATGAAGTCACGTCCATCTACTTCTTCAGTTTCCTTTCTTCAGCTTCCATATCGGATAAATTCGGTCCCTGCAAAAAGGCACCACAAGAAACCATAAAGTCGTGGACGTAAGCCAATGCAGAGCCTACTTCTCTTTTAAAAAAACGTGCTGACTGATTTCAAAAATAAAGCACAGGAGCAAAAATGCAAAAAAAAGGCCAAGGAAGAAGAAAAGAATCCAAGGCGGCAATGCCAGTCATCGACTAAGCCTGGAAAAATAGCTTTTTCAGCCGAACTGCCGGGTAATAATCCAAGATTTAACTCCAGTGAAAAAAACGGCAAAGCTCGCTCGCCTCTGACGAGGACGAAGGTGAATAATAACGAATGAATAACGTTTATAAATATATAAATTTTAATTTTGAATAAACCTGCAGTGGTTATATCTCGTTTTTTTATAGTTGTTAGCTAAGGTCTGCAGCTTAAGTTGTGATTTAAAGACAATGCGGTGTCCACAGCCGAACCGCTTCCCCTAAATAAAAAGCGTACGAGCGTACATTCTCGACCCGAGGAAATGGCCATATGTAATTTAATTAAATATAAAATAAATGATTACATTTTGAAAAGGTTTTCGGTGCCCCACCGTAATTTGTTCATAACAAGTTTTAGTCAGTTTTCAAGAAATCTTGGCAAATCGTTTGTTGTACAAATGATTTAATCACACAAACACAACGCGTTGGTGAATTAAGTTCTTTATTGATTACGTTAGTTACAATCCCTTAGAATCGTTAGCTAGCTAAGAATATTTGATATAATTAATTGAGTTGTAATTGATATCAAATTCGGTAGCGGTAGCTGGCCGATATGAAGAATGAGAATTAGTTATCTACTGCGAGCGATACACTGCGCTTTTATTTGATTAAAACTTAATACTGGTTATAAATTAAATTAAAAGCTATGATTGCAGCCGGCTTCGCGGCCGGTGCTGCCGCGGCGCTGCCGTCGGCGCAGAACCGTGGCCGGCGTTCCAGGAACTCCACTGTCGCTGACAGCTGTTCGGCACCCGATGGAACTGCTGACTTGCGCCTTGTGGGTGGTGTCGGATTGTTGCAGCGGCTGCCAACATTGTTGCGACACACCCGCCGCGCCTGTGACTCTGGTCGTGGACCTCGCTAATATGCTAGGTCAGCACACGTCCAGTGTCGGTAGTTAACTACTCTCCCTCTCAAGATCGACCGCCTTCGGTCGCGTCATAGTTCTGGACTATTTCGCAAACTTGTAGAGCGGGGTGACGTCTTCTTGCGAAGTAGTATATTCCCGAGCTTAAGGCGCATACCACTATTACTAGGCTGAGTGATATCGTTTAGGTGGTATCGATGGCAACGCTGTCTCTAACTTCATTGATGAAGTTCAGATTCTCTTCGCTCTGCCGGTGGTAGGCTAAGTGTCGTGTCGTGGCCGCTGATGTTTAGTGTCGTGGCCGTAGCGGCGGCCGCCCGAGTCCGAATGCTGTTTCAGTTAAGGAATCGAGCGTTGTCGACGGTGGCATATAAACGTAACGTGATGAGGTTTGTTCCATGGACCCTTATGGCGGCGCAGAGGTCATAGTTGATGGT
This sequence comes from Drosophila miranda, assembly GCF_003369915.1. Lineage (NCBI taxonomy): Eukaryota > Metazoa > Arthropoda > Insecta > Diptera > Drosophilidae > Drosophila > Drosophila miranda. Next base: position 36,353,921 of record NC_046674.1, read on the forward strand.
GGCGCTACGATCGCTTACGGTCGAGGTGGCTTGGTTGCGTCTGACAGTGAGCGATGTCCCCTAAATGGAGACCTTGCGCACAGGTAACGTTCTCTGCAATTTGTCGCGGCCATGATCTTCCCGTTGCATTCAGCCGACATGTTGTCTTGTAGTATGGAGTCTGGAGTATCAGCCCGTTGTGCGCGACTGGGTAGATGGTGATCTTTCTGCATAGCCTTTTTACAATGGGGGATTGGATTATAAAACTAATGATGTTTTCCTTACGATCTATCTTAATATAAGACACTTTCATTAAATCTGTAAAAGAGGTCCCTGTGACTTGATCAGTGAGAATTGATTCGATATCTGTGTGATATATGATTTCTGGGTTAATTACGTTAACTTTTCAAGAGTCAAGGTGAGCTCCCAATTCGGTTATTAGCATTATATTGCGTGTAGTTAGGGTCTCGAACAGGTGACTCGTGTCCACCTGTTGTTCCTTTGTGGTCTTCAGAACTTTATGGATTGTTTCCGTATGTTGATTAATCTTTTCTTGCGTTCTGGTGTTAATGTCGATTTGTCTATTATTTGCAGTGACTAGCTGCGTCTGTATTCGTTCTATATTCTTAAGGTCGTTTGAGTCTGGTGTACCCGCTACAGTCTTAAGAGCTGTCCCCAGGAAGTCAAGACTTCTTACCCTTCTGTGGTGATTGTCGAGGGCAGTTAGAATACCCGTTACGTTTTCTGTGTCTATCTCCAACAACTTCCTTATGTGGGATTATGGAAACAAGTCTGTCAACTTCATTGTCTCCTCGGTCATGTATCTGTAGTCGGTGAGGTTGGTCGAGTGTCGTAAGTCTCCGTACTGGTCCCAAAGCAGTATGCTGACGTCCATGACAAGAATGCAGTTGGTGTGCGTGTAGTCCGTTACCCATGCCGTCGTAGTGGTCAAGAGTGAAAGTATCAAAATTATAAATTTTATAAGGAAAAATGGGTTAAAATTACAAATTACCGACAGATGTTGTCTTTGTGGACCACCCGTTTTTTCATCGCAGAGGGGCGAAAGTTTGTTCCCTAACCTGCGGTTGGTTTTTACTAGGACGCATCCGCCTACTTCGAAGACCCTGTTCTGTCGGTTTTTGTTTGGCCTGACATTTTGCTCGATTTGAGCTTCCTCTATCTTTTTTACAATGGCCTGGATGCATTCCGGCGAAGCGGTGGTTACGACATCCTTGGGCCTTTGCTCGGTTACCGAATGAATGGAAGTGTTATATTCAACAGTAGCTTGCAACAATTCCTCTTTGGAGTTTGACGCACCTGGCTATTTCTAACAGGGTGCTGTGGAACCGTTCTACCTGACCGTTCGATACGCTGTGGATTGGTGGTGCGTTTACGATGTTTACATCATAATTGTTCAAAAGAAGAGACTTTATAGTCAACACTATTGTGTTACGAAAGCAATTCAACGGTTTATCAGTCGTGTCAATTGTGTAAGTCAGGGAAAATTCACAGTGGATCGTGGCCACATCGGACTCCGGCTCCTCGTGGTTGTTTTGTAGGGCGTTAACGTTTTGGCGCGATAGAGCATCGGCCAAGTGGTTTTCTTTGCCTGGCTTGTAAAAGAGCTTGGCCCCTGTTTCGTCTATTCGGGCTTTCCAGCGTTTGTTTTTGGCATTTGGGTTGCTCTCGGATCCTGAGAACGTGAGTGGCTTATGGTCGGTAAATATGTAAATATTTTTCGCACTGTAGAGTAGACGACAGCTAGCAGTTCTCGTTCGTTAGTAGCGTAATTTGCTTCTCTATCTTTCAATGAGAGATATCATTGTTATTGGGAGGCCGTTCTGGTACAGAACGGCTCCGATGCAATAAGCCGAGGCGTCTGTGTTCAGATCGAATGGCTTTTGGTAGTCAGGGTACATGAGGGTAACGTCCTCCGAGGCTAGAATGTTCGTTCCTCGTTTGTTCTCTTTCGTAGTGACCAGACGTGTTTTTGTTTTGCACTCTGCTTCTTTTCCTTTTATTTTGCAAATACAGCCGGTGTTTTTCAAAATAAACCTTGATAAAAATCCCCATTTAACCTACAGTAAAAAATCTGATCTTTAACGCGAGTGCATGCCTATTGATTTCATAGGAACTTAATTTTTGATTTAAATTCTGTGCGTTGATTAATCGTGTGCTTGTATGTTGCTTTCTGTAAGTACGCTCACGCTGAGTTTAGCCCGCTCTTACCCCGTAGCCTTTGCTGTAGATATCACTCTCTCCCTATTATCCAAACCCAAAAAACGGTTCTTTCTCTCTCGCTCTTTAAGCTTTAAAAGGCGGAGTGACCCGCGGGATTTGCAAATGCCAGCCATCACACAGCCGTTCGCGGCCGAAAAACTGACTCCGACCACTCTAAGTGTGCAGCAGTTGATCTCGTTTGCCCCTCCAAGGGCAACGACAGCTGCTGGCGATGCAGATTCGGTAGCCGAATTCCTCGCTTCGGAGAACGTGCAGCCAAGTACGTCTGCAGCGTCTGTGTCCATGGTGTCCACAAGCTCGCTAGCTGTTCCGATCCCACCAGTGATCAGAAGGTCCGGACCTCCGGATATTGCTACTACAGGTACTAGGCCTGTGGTGCCTAAACCACTGGTGGGAGTCCCACCAAAACGACAAGTTTTTGTTTCACGGCTGGCCCCTGACCTCACATCTTATGATGTAATTGCTTTTATTCAAAGCAAAATAAAAGCCGTGAGTTTAAAGGTGAAGAAATTTAGCTTCTTTTATGCCACGGAGATAGCTTCGTTTAAGATAAGCATCTCCCCAACTCAAATTGACACCATTCGCTCCGCCAAATTTTGGCCGGAGCATTTGGTGGTGAAGGAGTTTAAGGCTAAGAAGAAGAATAGGCCCCCCATAACTCTTACAAATCATTCCAGTGTGCCATCCTCAACCTCAACTTCCTCTTCCTCATCTTCCCGTCCTGCTTCCACCTTTCCAAAAAACTAACTTCTCTTTTAGTAACTTATCAGAATGTTAGAGGCTTACGTAGTAAGCTCAGCATTCTTTTCCGGGATAGTGTTGCATTTGCTTCCCACGTTATTGTGTTTACTGAAACCTGGTTAAAGCCGGACATTCTTAGTTCCGAGGTTTTGTCAGGTCGATACACAACTTTAAGAAAGGACCGTTCGTCTCGACGTGCAGGAGGGGTTCTGATTGCAGTGGACTCTAACCTCACGTCGGAACACTTCACAGTCCAAGTTCAACAGGAACTGGAAATCCTGTGTGTAAAATTGATTCTTTCCGCTTTCGCTATATTCATTACCTGCTCGTATATTCCACCTTCTTCGGATGTCTCTATTTATGAGCAGCATTTGTCCGCTTTAACTGATGTTTCTTTCTCGCTATCAGATAAAGATCATATGATAGTTTTTGGTGACTTCAACTTGCCAGGAACTGTTTGGTCTTCGGTAAACGAGTCTAGTAACCTAGTGCCCATGTCCCGACATGACTTTGTTAACGGCTTGCTTGACCTGTCCCTGTCTCAAGTCAACCATGTGAAAAATTCCTTGGGTCGATTGCTTGATCTGTGCTTTGTATCGGATCCGACCTTAGTGTTGTTAGCCCGAGCCCTTCCGCTCACTATACCTGAAGACGCCTACCACCCTACTTTCGAGGTGTCGCTAGATATAGGACCAACTGTATTGGATCGGTCGAGTAGACTACCTGAACGTGTCCGCTGCATTCGTAAAGCCGAGTTTGCGGAGCTTAATAACCTCATTAGGGATTTTGATTGGTCCGCTTTGTACTTGTGCACTGATGTCATAAAAAGCACAAACATTTTTTACAATGCACTTGGCATTTAAAAAAATTTAAAGAAGTTGGTTCTCCTACTTCTCACTCTCGCTATGTAATAGCTCGGTCAAACTTTTCAGTTCTCTATGCTTAATGCTATAAGAACTACCTATCTCGATACAGGATACGTTTTTCTCAGGACCCTAAACAGTTTTACTGCTTCGTAAACAGTAAGCGTAGAACGTCCGCACACCCATCCTCGCTATCATTTCGTAATACGTCGGCAAATAATGATCAGGCAATTGCCGATCGTTTTGCCCAATTTTTCGAGACGACCTATTCTGAGGAAAGCCACTCTGGTCATCCGTACCCATACGGTTTACCGAAGTCGAACGGCATTTTCAGTCCCTTGTTAAATGAATGTTCTCTACTTCATGATCTTCGAATAGTTAAGCTGGTGTTTTCAACGGGTCCAGACGGGTTTCTAGGATGTGTACTCAGGTACTGCGCCGAGACCCCTGCTTAAACTATTCACCCTGTCCATTGATTCTTCCTGCTTCCCCTCCATCTGGTAGGAATTGTCCATAAAAAGGTAGCAAGTCTAAAGCAACAAATTATATAGGTATAGCAAAGTTATCCGCTATTCCCAAAATGTTTGAGAAGGTTTTAACTCCGCACTTGCAATATTTCTGCAAGTCACTTATATTTCTAACTCAGCATGGATTTATAGGGCGGCGATCAACCACCACGAACTTGTTAGAGATTACCTCTTTCGTTATTAAAGGCTTTCAAGGTAACTTACAGACGGATGTTATTTACACCGACTTTAGTAAAGCATTCGACTCTGTAAACTATACCCTTTTAGCGCATAAGCTTGACCTTTTAGGGTTTCCTCTCAACCTCCTGAAATAAATTTCTAGCAATCTTTGTTCCAGGTCTCTAAGAGTCCTCTTCAAAGACTCACTCTCTTCAGCAGTAAAGGTTTCTTCGGGAGTACCACAGGGCAGCCATCTAGGCCCCTTACTCTTCACACTCTTTATTAATGACTTGCCTTCGGTATTAACATACTCTCGAGTACTACATATGTATGCGGATGATGTTAAACTCTGTGTCCAGTATAGGGACATTTCATTTCATTCTCGCTTGTAATCCGATCTCAATAACTTTCAGTCATGGTGTTGTGCAAACTTGTTACACCTTAATGCCTCGAAATGCAAAGTTATGACATTTCACCGTTCTAGCCCCTTGTTGGCTCCCTATACCCTATTTGGTGGTTCTCTTGAGAGAATTACCCTGGTAAATGATCTTGGTGTCTTATTAGACGCAAAGTTAAAGTTTTCCGAACACATTTCTACCATGGTAAATAAGGCCATGGGCGTGCTTGGGTTTATAAAGAGGTGGTCAAAAGAATTTGACGACCCCTATATAACAAAGACTCTCTATACCTTGCTAGTTCGTCCGATTTCAGAATACGGGTCCAGTGTATGGTGCCCTCAGTACAAAGTACACCAGGACCGTATAGAGTCAGCACAGAAAAACTTTTTACTCTTTGCTCTGCGGAGCCTTAACTGACTGTGAGACTCCCATCTTTCTCTAATAGACTGCTATTAGCTAACCTGCCATCCTTAGTTAACCGTAGAAAAATGCTTGGTGTGATTTTTGTGCACAACTTGATCAGGGGTCACATAGACAGCCCTGATCTGTTGGGCCGCATAAACTTCACGATTCCTATTAGACTCACTAGGAGTTGTGATGTGTGAAGCATTGCTTCACGGTCGTACCACACATGTTGGGCTTGCATAGCCTAACCTTTAATATAGCTTGCTTTAAGTATAAAATAAGTTGTAAATACGAGCAATTAAATGGAAGTAGAATCACTAGGAGTTGTATACCGTTGTTCCTTCCACTTTGTAGATCAAATTATTCCTTGTATGAACCGTTTAGGGTCTTATGCTCGGATTATAATTCCCTCTATCATATTATATCCACCACTAATTCTCTTCCTCTTATTAAATTACTAATCCTCACTCACCATTCTAGTAATTAGTAATTGTAGTGGTATTCGTAAATGTATTTTTAATGCATGTTTGGCTTCTTAGTAGTGTAGTGCTAATTTTCCTCGAATATTAGTCTTAAAGCTATCTTTCCTGCATGTACGCGTATGGTTCGGTTACGTACCAAGCGTCATGCGGCAGCGGCCCTCGGTCGGTTGGGCAGGAGGAGGGCTGCGTTTTGCCTGGGTTCCGCCTGGGACCAGCCCTCTGCTGGTGTCACACTGGCTACTTTACGGTGCAGTAATTGCATCGCCTCTTGAAAGATGCAGTCAATGCATGTCAACGTCCATATTAAACTGTACCTGGATCTTTTTATACCCGATACTCAAAATGAGTATTGGGGTATATTATTTGTGGTAAAAGTGGATGTGTGTAACGTCCATAAGGAATCGTTTCCGACCCCATAAAGTATATATAGTCTTGATCAGCATCAATAGCTGAATCGATTGAGCCCTGTCTGTCTGTCCGTCCGTCCCTCTGTCCGTCTGTCCGTCCCTATTAGCGCCTAGTGCTCAAAGACTATAAGAGCTAAAGCAACGATGTTTTGGATCCAGACTTCTGTAATATGTCACTGTTACGAGAATATTTCAAATTTCGCCCCGCCCACTTCCGCCCCCACAAAGGACGAAAATCTGTGGCATCCACAATTTTAAAGATACGAGAAAACCAAAAACGCAGAATCGTAGAGAATGACCATATCTTTTCGACTGCAGAATCTGAATTGGATCGTATCATTATTAAGCTAGAATGAAGAAAACAATTTCATTTTTTCTCGCCCCGTCTCTCTCTAACACAGACGTATCATAGCCGGCTTTGCTTAGCGTAAAACATTAGCGCCTAGATCTCAGAGACTATAAAAGCTAGAGCAACCAAATGTTTGACCCAACCTCCTGAGATATCGGACCTTGACGAGTTTGTTTCAAAATATCGCCACACCCCCTTCCGCCCCCGCAAAGGACGAACATCTGGGGGTATCCACAAATCTCAGAGACTATTAACGCTAGAGTAACCAAATTTAGTATCCGCACTTCTGTTAGATCTCACTATAAAACGTATACCTCAAAATTTCGCCCCACCCTCTTCCGCCCCCACAAAGGACGAAAATCTGTTGTATCCACAATATTGCAGATTCGAGAAAACTAAAAATCTGGTGGTAACCTGATTTGAGATCGAGAGTGGTGAAGTACTTCGCTTTACATAAATTTGCCAGTATCATTGTGATGCTCGGCATGGGGTATGTGTCGGAGATGGTTTTTGAATTCAGTTTCCTGAAATCGAAGACTAGGTGCTTCTTCATATTGCCCTTCTCGTCCGTCCCCTTTTTGTCCACTACCCATACCTGATTGTTGTATGGGGATCTGGACTTTCTGATGATGCCGTTTCGTAGGAGATCGTTGACCTCTGAAGTTACAAAATCTTCGACACCTTTGGGGTATGGATACAACTTTGAGTAGACCGCGTTGACCCTGACCTTGACCCTGATTTTGAGATTTCTTCCAGTTCGTTGGTTGTCCATATTTCGAGGACGAGGGGTCTACGTCCATAGGTTCTGGGGCTTTTTCGCCACCGGCCTGAGTTTTATCGGCGTTATGGTTGCCGTTTTGTTTTTTATTATGGGGATTCTTTTCCTGGTGGTTCTGGTTGGGCTGATACGTGCTTTGGGATTGCTGATACTGACGGCCTTTTTGTCGTTGGTCAGAGCGTCCCTTTTCCTCCACACCCATAGCATAGCTAGTTGCGAAAGCGTACCTTTCGTGGTTTGCTTCGACCTCCTGTGCCAGTGCGAGACCTGATGGCAAATCGTGGGGGTGAGCGGAGAACAGTACGTCCGTTAAGCTACGCTTCAGCTCAAAGATGAATACACGAAGTGCGTCGCCTCTGAACTTTTCGCACATGCTTTTTGCCAAGCTACTGTCATAGGTCATGTGGGCCTTGTTGGTCAACAAGGTAAGTATATTTTCTACCTCATCATAATACAGCAGAATTGACATTCCGCCTTGCCTCAGCGTGCCCATTTCTTGTTCAGTGCATGTATGGGTCTCTTATCGCTGTATGTGAAGTCTAGCCATGAGATGATGGCCTCGATGTTCAACGGTGTGTTCAATGATGTCAAGACCGCATTTGCTGTGTCCCTTATCTGACTCCGGGTTATGAGTAAAATTTGAAAATTTTGTATGCGGCATGGGCCGCCTGCCTCCATGCTACGTATGTTTCCTGAGTTCCATTTTACTCAGGGACGCACTTCACTGCGTCAAGATGCTCATCACAAAGTACCCTGTCGGTTATTTCTACATCCTTATAGACTTTTACCTCGGGTACCGCGAGCGGTGAGTTTTGTATTTTAGAGCTTACTAATGCTATCTGTTGCTAAAACTCCTGTTTGAGGGCGTCCTCCCTCCTAGTGTTCTCTCGCGCCTGCACTGTGAGTGCGCTTTGCACGGCCGTGTCAATTATAGGGCTGAGATGTTCAGCGGCCATGTCTGTTTTTTTGACTTGGCTGCACGCAGCGGGTTGGTTAACTTGGTCAGGTACTTGTAGGTCAATGAACCCCCCTAGCATACTTGCTAACGTTCTGGCACCAAGTTCGTGTCGTTTCTGTTTTTTGCTTAGTTTATTTCTGTCCATTCGTTTTTAAGTAGATTTATTGTAGGACTACGGTATGAATGGTTACCGAAATGAAAACTCTCTCAAACTTTAGTTTTATTTTTACTTTATTTAAAATGGATGTTCGGAGCAGAACCCAGCCGATTAGCTGCTTGCCAAATAGCACCTAATTCTTGGCCCTCAGCCGCTTATTTTGTTTGTTACTTATGTCTATGTCACTCATTTGTTTGTTAAAGCTCTTCGCTTGCTTGCCCTGCTAAACGCTCTCTGCCAGCTCGATCTTCGCTATCTCCGCTTTGCGTCTGCCTACCGACGTCGGCCGAGCGAAGCTGCGCTTAGCGATCGGAGCCGCAATGTAAAGGGCAGGCAAGCCACACTTGCAATTTGGATGTCACGCATTAAAGAACATATCGTAATTTTATTTCTGCGCCGAGTTTTATTTAATTCGAAATAATTAGTCGGCCGATTGGGGATAAAAAACATTATCTCCACATAAAATTTGGTGACCCCGACGTGATCTCTGAGTTGCAGTGTCAATTAATAATCATTCGCGATCGACATTCGTTAGCCCTAGCAAATTTTCAGCGGTTAAGCACAATTCGGTGCTAAAACACACTTACATACACCTACATACACGCATTGCTGGCTATTAATTTCTCTGTCGCAACAATTCGGTCAGTGCAGTGCGGTAGGCAGTGCAGCGAACTCACTAATACACACAAGCGGAGTACAAAGCGGAATCGGACAGCTCGCACAGCCGCACAGCTAAAGGCATTAGCTGTAATCCCTTTGCTTTCGGTTCCCACGTTTATACGTATACAGGGTGTCTTTTTCGGTCGTGCTGAGTGACTCTTTTAAAACCTCAACATGGCAGCACCTGAGCCTACCAATGTCGCGAACGCAGCAATGCCGAGTGATGTAGATTTCTACAAGCACAAGGCCGAGTCCATCGCGCGCCAACTAAAGGCCATGGATCGCTTTCTCACCAAGGAAGAGCTTGCCGAGTTAGATGAGGCAGAACTTCAAGCTCGCTTAGAGCAGATCGAGCGAATGAATGCGGATTTCGATGCCGCTCAAACGAGCCTTGAAAGGCTGGATTTCCTGCAGTTAGCCCATGATGCCCGGCTGGACTTTTCGAATGTTTATGTGAAGGTTAGGTCCAGGCTGTCGCGGGAGTTGGTGGCTGCTCGCACGGTAAATGTTGCCAATTCAACGGCTCGGCATACTCTCGAGGGGAATTCGTCGTTGTTTGCCTATAATAGTATAGGCCGTTCTCGAATGCCCGAGTTGCAGCTTCCGCGATTCGGTGGGAGCTACATGGATTGGCCAGAATTCCACGCGATGTTTTCGACAATGGTGCACAAAGACCATCGTATACCAATCATCGAAAAATTCCAATATCTTCGTGGATGTCTAGATGGTGCTGCGCTGGATACGATTCGTTCCTTGGAACTTTCTGAGGAGAATTACGACAAGGCGTTGAATTTACTAATGTTGCGATTCGATAATAAACTGTTACATTTTCAGGCACACGTCAAGGCTATTTTCGGGCTGCAAGGGGTGGAGAAGGGCTCAGCTATCGGCTTGCGCGCGCTCAGCGACAAAATCAATTCGCACTTGCGTGCACTTCAGACCTTGGCGACCCCGCAGGAGATTTCCGATGGGTTGCTGATCTTCATCATAGGCACGAAATTGGACCACAAGACCAAGGAGAAATGGGAAGAGAACTTGCCGACGTCAGGATTGCCTCGGTGGTCAAGCATGGCCTCATTCTTGGAAGCAAGATGTCGGATGCTGGAAAATTTGGGATCGGCTATGGTAACAATTCCTAGCCAGCAGGTGGGAGAAAGTAAACCTAGCACCCTAATCACCTCCATTAACGATCATAATAGCTCAACATGCAAGTATTGCAAATCCTCCGATCACTACATATCCCGATGCCAGGCATTTATAGATCTCCCTGTTTTTTCTCGATACAAGGAGGTGAAGAAGCGCCATTTATGTCTAAACTGCCTCAACAAAGGCCATTCATTGCAACGCTGCAAGTCAGGGGCATGTAGAAATTGCCAAGCCAAGCATCACACACTGCTCCACATGCAGTCGGGCGCTGACGCTGAGTTGCCGTCGCCGAGCACGGAATTGACCCAGCATGATTCTGCAAGTGCCCTAGTAGCAAGCAAATATATTAGCCCTCCCCCCTCGAGTCAAAAATCTCTGCCTAGCCAAAACGTGCTGCTAGCTACTGCAATCGTATATGTCAGGGGCCGTTTTGGATCGCTTATTCCATGTCGTGCCATTTTAGATTCCGCTTCTCAGGTTAACTTTATAACATCGAGACTCGCCAATCAGCTGCAGTTAGATCCTCACCCGTCTCACGTTAAAATCGCCGGTATTGGAGAGTCAATTCTACCATCCAGCAAGGCTGTGGACATCGTCCTGCAATCTCAAGACGAAAGCTATCGCGGTTTCCTCTCTGCAATTATCACTGCCTCAATCACAGGAATGCAGCCTAACTTCGGCCTAGACGCAAAGGATTGGCCAATGCCAAATAATCTAAAACTGGCTGATCCTAATTTCGCCAAGCCCCAGCGTGTCGATCTGTTGATAGGTGCTGGTTTGTTCTTCGAATTAATGTGCGTTGGACAGATTCGACTGTCAGACCAATTGCCAACATTGCAGAAGACGAAACTTGGCTGGATAGTGTCAGGAAGTATTAAAAACTCTGAGAAAGCCCGTGCGGCGCTAGCAGCCGTTGAAGATCCCCCTGTCATCTCCGCTTGCGAGACTAATTTGTGCGATATTGTAAGGCGGTTTTGGGAAGTCGATGGAGATTATTGGCCCTCATCAATTTCGGAGGAAGATGTTCATTGCGAACAGCATTTCGTCACAAACTGCATTCGCCTAGAGTCCGGAGCTTACTCCGTGCGTTTGCCAACCAAATTCAGTCTAGAGGAATTAGGAGAATCGTATCAGCAGGCGCTACGTAGATTTCTCAATTTGGAGAGGAAGCTAGCAAAAAATGCACAGCTTAAGGCGAAATATATGGAGTTTCTCCAGGAGTATCGTGATTTAGGACACATGTCGCCAGCTTCGCGGCAGTCAGACCTCCCGCAGTACTTCTTGCCTCACCATTGCGTCCACAAGCAGGATAGTACAACCACCAAATTACGCGTAGTGTTCGATGGATCTGCCAAAACAGCGTCTGGAGTATCACTGAATGATGCGCTAATGGCTGGACCCACCATCCAACCTAAAATTCTGATAACTCTGCTTCGTTTCCGCTTTTTTAAAGTCGCCTTGTGTGGCGATATCTGCAAAATGTACCGCTGTGTACGCGTTTCCCATCCCGATACGCACGTGCAGTGCATCCTATGGCGCAATGACCCGAAGGAGGAGATTCAGGTGTTTAAGTTGGAGACTGTTACTTACGGAACCAAACCTGCCGCTTTCTTAGCAATTCGTGCTATGCATCAATTGGCAAATGATGAAGAGTTGCGTTTTCCGCTTGGCGCTGATGTTGTTCGAAGAGATTTCTATGTCGATGATCTCATATCTGGAGGGGACAGCATTGATTCTGTCATCAAGATTCGTCAGCAGGTAAACGAGCTACTTTCGAAAGGATGTTTTTGCATACGTAAATGGTGCTCTAATGAAACCGCTGCTTTGAAAGGCGTATTGGAGGCGGATCGCGAAAAGTTTCTCACCTTTCATGACGGGACTGAAGTAACCAAGGCGCTTGGTCTAGTTTGGGATCCCACCACGGACAATCTTCTGTTTAGCTTCGCTCACGTCGGAACCGCTGCAGGCCCAATATCGAAGCGTTCGGTCCTGTCTACACTAGCTAGGTTCTACGATCCTCTAGGGCTCATCTCTCCCATCATCACAAAAGCTAAAACATTTATGCAGTCGCTATGGAACGAAAGCCTAAAGTTGAATTGGGACGAAAGCCTGCCCCAGGATCTACATACGACTTGGATTGAGCTGACTTCGCAGTTGTCGATGGTTAAAAACTTTAAGTTTCCACGTTACGTGCTTCGGCAGCAAGCCAGATTAGAAATGCACGCGTTTTGTGATGCGAGCCAAGCAGCATATGGCGCCTGTGTATACATGCGTTCGGAAGCTCTTGGCATTGTGCAAAGTCATCTCTTATGCTCTAAATCCAGAGTCGCGCCCTTGAAAAGTATGACTATCCCCAAGCTTGAGCTGTCCGCTGCCTCACTGAATCCATTTCTGGATAGCTTTGGATTGCTGCGTGTTGGAGGCCGCCTCCAAAATGCCGAATTGGACTACGACGCGAAGCACCCGATCCTGCTTCCTAAGGGACATCCTGTCACTGTCTCTATTATTATCTTCTTTCACGAAAGGTTTCTCCACGCAGGAGCTCAAGGATTGCTCGGACTGCTTCGGCAAAAATTATGGCCTATTGGTGGACGCAAATATGTTGCTGGAATCATTCGCAAATGTGTTAGATGCTTTCGTTTGAAGCCAGTGCTGAGGGAACATATCATGGGAAACTTGCCTGCGGATCGCGTAAGGACTAATCCAGCATTCCACACAACGGGCGTTGATTTTTGCGGACCCTTTTATCACAAGTCGGAAGTCAGAAGCAGGCCTCCTATCAAATGTTACATCGCTGTCTTCGTATGCTTTAGCAGCAAAGCAACTCATTTGGAAGTCGTTCGGGATCTATCTACAGGATCCTTTCTGGCAGCATTAAGGCGTTTTATAAGTCTACGTCCCAAACCTCGAATCATCTGGTCAGACAACGCTACAAATTTTGTAGGAGCAAAAAATGAGCTTTTGTAGCTTCGGCAAATGTTCCTCAGCGATCCTCATACGTCGGCTGTGTCACATCTCTGCGTTTCTAGTGGAATCGACTGGAAATTCATCCCCCCTCGCTCACCTCATTTTGGGGGTTTGTGGGAGGCGGCTGTTAAAGCAGCTAAATATCATTTTCATCGCATCGTCGGGACCTACATTTTTACTCTTGATGAAATTCAGACCTTGGCTTGTGAAATCTCTGCTTTGTTAAATTCCCGTCCGCTTTATGCAATAACAGAAAGTCCCGATGATTTAGATGTGCTCACGCCAAACCACTTTCTCAATGGAGCCCCGAAAGCTGCATTCGACGAGCCAGATGTGGCGCATCTCCGGGTCAACCTACTTAGTCGATGGCAGCGGCTGTGTTAAATGAAGCAGGCGTTTTGGAGAAAATGGAGCACGGCGTATCTTTCGATTCTTCAGGAGCGGAGCAAGTGGCGGTCATCGTCTCCAAACATCAAGCTAGGAGCGCTCGTCATGATCAAGGAGGAAACGCTGCCACCATTAAGGTGGCCGCTTGGCCGCATTGAGAGCGTCATCCCAGGAAAAGATGGAACCATCAGAGTAGCCGTCATCCGCACTCAAAAAGGCCTTTTCAAGAGGGCCGTTGGAAAAATAGCGGTTCTGCCCCTTCAGGATGGATCTGTTGAAAGCCTTTGCCTTCCAACGGGGGGTGAATGTTCGGAGCAGAACCCAGCCGATTAGCTGCTTGCCAAAAAGCACCTAATTCTTGGCCCTCAGCCGCTTATTTTGTTTGTTACTTATGTCTATGTCACTCATTTGTTTGTTAAAGCTCTTCGCTTGCTTGCCCTGCTAAACGCTCTCTGCCAGCTCGCTTTCGCTATCTCCGCTTTGCGTCTGCCTACCGACGTCGGCCGAGCGAAGCTGCGCTTAGCGATCGGAGCCGCAATGTAAAGGGCAGGCAAGCCACACTTGCAATTTGGATGTCACGCATTAAAGAACATATCGTAATTTTATTTCTGCGCCGAGTTTTATTTAATTCGAAATAATTAGTCGGCCGATTGGGGATAAAAAACATTATTATGGATATATTCTCAATATTATCGAAATTCTCATTTTTCAAGTCACTTACATGCTTTCTAACTTAGATATGTCCAGCGCAGCAGTCGTGTTAATATATAAGCATTTAATTATCCCTCGCAGCGGTCGTCGCGTTGGTGGTGCAGGGGACAGTGGAGAGTATAATTTTCTCTCGGCGCAGTCTTTGTTTTTAAAGATGCAATTGCCTTTTTCCGCAGTCTCTGTTTTTAATGATGCAGGATTCTCTTTCTGTCTTTTTTCAATATTTATTGTGTTCTTTGTTGTTTTCACAAACAAAAAAAAATATATTTTTTAAACTTTTTGTTTAAGTTTTCACAAAAAAAAAATTTTTTTACATTTTTGTTTGGGTTCTTTTTATGTTGGGCGCCAATAAACAGACACAACGCGTTGGTGATTTAAGTTCTTTATTGATTACGCTAGTTACAATCCCTTAGAAGCGTTAGCTAGCTAAGAATATTGGATATAATTGATTGAGTTGTAATTGATATCAAATTCGGTAGCGGTAGCTGGCCGATATGAAGAATGAGAATTAGCTATCTACTGCGAGCGATACGGTGCGCTTTTATTAGATTCAAGCTTAATACTGGTCATAAATTAAATTAAAAGCTATGATTGCAGCCGGCTTTGCGGCCGGTGCTGCCGCGGAGCTGCCGTCGGCGCAGAACCGTGGCCGGCGTTCCAGGAATTACACCGTCGCTGACAGCTGTTCGGCACCCGAGGGAACTGCTGACTTGCGCCTTGTGGGTGGTGTCGGATTGTTGCAGCGGCTGCCAACATTGTTGCGACACACCTGCCGCGCCTGTGATTCTAGTCGTGGACCTCGCTAATATGATAGGTCAGCACACGTCCAGTGACGGTGGTTAACTTACACACGTACAAACACACATACATATGTACTATGCACATGCAAGTAGGCGTACTTAAACAATCTGTGCTTTTGGACACGACGCAGGCTGAATACCATGATGAAAATGATTCTAATGTGAAGTACATTCGATCATTATATTCGTATATTCTATATTAAACAAAATTAGCATATAAAGCGTATGAAATATCAGACCTAAATTTTGAGCGCACTCTCGTTGCTGTTAAAAAAAATGTAAGAGAGCCTGGAACCTGGTCTAAAGCCAGGCAGAAAAAATTGCATGGGCGTTACTTATCTTAGTATTACACTCGTATTGTCTTTGGTTGAATTTGATTAGTGTTTATATTTCTGGGTGCAAACTGATTCACTCTAATCATTTGTAAAAAAGAAAAATACATTTTTAAATTATTAAAAGAAAAACTCACCGCAACAGTTTGGCATTCTTTGACATTGCTCCAAATGCACACTAGTCTGATATGTCTGCTGGTCATTGCACAGGCCTGTTATTTCATACATTTTATTAGAGTGCATCAGGTTGTGAATAAGTGCGAAATGGGGATGTAAGTCCCAAATCAGAAGAGCAGTTTTTTCCAGTTTTGGCAGGGTCTGTAACTCAAAAATTCGGACATAGATCACTATGCCTAATGATAAAAATATTGAAAGTATTAAATAACCAGAACGAGGCTCTGCCAAACAGAAAGAAACACAACAATTCATGCACTGGGCACAGAAAGCAGCTGCTAGTAATATGTGGATAAAAAACACTATACAATTGAAAAGATTTAGAGAAAAATTAATCTTTGTATTTTAGATAGTTACTTACTGAAAACCTCCATATTCATAAGAATGTCACGGTGAACCACAATTATAGCTAAATTCAATGGTAGGCAGCATATGACTATGCTAAGTACATTATATATAAAAGATGCCATGCCTAGTCTGCAAATCGGCATTCCGGCAATCACCTCAATATGACCGTATCGACTTCCATGCCACATTGTAAAAAATAGCAAAGGTAGAGTCCATATAAAGCCGAAAGAGAAGCACAGGATAATAGTAAACATGAAAGCATTACTGTCTATGCTATGATGCAACTGTACAGAATGAGTTGTAGTGTAGGGTAATGGCTCCATTTCCACATAAATCCTTGATTCGGAACCCACAAAAGCACTGAAAAGTTGAACAAGCTTAGTAAATAAATGATTAACTATAACACTGTGCGACAACATGTTACTTTTGGAATGACATTACACGAGATAAAAATTATGGTGTAGGGCTGGACGAAGTGATTTACTCATCCAGGCCTACAAATTACTTTTTGTCTTGTGGAAAGTACAAAATGACTGTCGCATAGTTTAATTAACGTACAAAGCCAGGGCATTCATCACTTGTGCCAGACTATTCGGAGCAGTGTTAAGCCATTTGTTGTTGAACAGGGCCTCAACGTTATTTTCCTTAAATATGGCTGCAGCAGTAAACTTCATATCGGTTAGCAAGTAATGGTCGGCAGAATAATTGCGCATATATTCCATAATATCTTTATCCGGTTCCAGTTCTATGGCGCCTTCGCTGACGTACCTTCTTTCTGCGGCTAGTAGTGGCCTACCCGTAGCTTTAAGCTGCACTAGAGTAGTGGCCTTACCGAAGAGGTTAACGGGGAAGGGTTTCATTTCCATTTTCTGGCCCAGATACGAAATACTGAGAGCCCAGATGGTTAACAGTGTTGGCAGAAATATGTGCAGCATTGGCATGCAGTAGAATCTGATGTCTCTGATTAGAGACTTTTGCAGAACAATAAAAGTGTGCGTACGCCGTAAAGGATTTATCTTTTTTTTACTGAGTTCAAAACGGGATCCCCTGTTTTCTCGTATTCTATAAACTAATCCATGGAACTCTTCAATGTTGGCAGCAACGTTATCGATTTGTTCTGTTCTTAGAGCATTATGGAAAACTGTATCGAGAGAGCAATCCTTGAGATAAAAGCTTTTTATATTCAAGTCCCCTTTACGTTTTTGCAAAAGATCAAGCAAACTAGTTAGATTTGATAAGCTGCTATACATTATAGCGAAAATTGTACAATTGCCCAGCTTTGATTCAAGTTTGATACCAGGAAGGTAATATTCTAAGAATATAATCAATTTACCAATATCGCAATGTTCTTTAGCAAAAAAAACCTGCAAAGTAAAACACGAGTTTTATCATATACATATATAAATAAGGTTTAGCTGGCGCTACTTAGATAATGTACATTACCAGAAGCGCAATCAATAGCATCGATAAGAAATATATGAAGATTTATGATGACTTGTATTATTGTCAGAGTTGCAGAAATTGCTAAAGAATTCCATTAAAAATCTTTTGGAGGGACTTGGCTCGAACAGCTTGATAAAGAGATGATCGGTGAGAAGGTGAGTGTGATTGCCAAAAGCTACCGTCGTGGTCAGTGTTATGGCAGTTACATATATATAGAGGAGTCAATATGGCAATAGGGTAAAGGTGAGGGTAAAAAGGCGACTATAGCTGCAGCAATAGGCAGCAATGGCAACGTATGCGACATTTGCGCTGGGACCCATGGATTGAAAATTCCAAGGCTTGAAGAATTATCATCAGTACAACGTTACCATGAGGTGAATGGGCATTCAGAGCATCAGAGATTTTTCCGAGGTGGGTTCCACATAGGGAAGTTATGCTGGCCGAACCCAAATTTCAGTTCGGGGAAAGTATTGTATAATGCTGGGAGTACGAATGTTTAGTTTGAGTTCTTATTCAAGAGTGTTTATTGGAATTATTTTGAATCTTAGCCTAGGGTACAATTGTTCTTATGTTTATCGGAGAGCGAGAGCTCTCCCATGCATCTTACGAAGAGAGTACCGCTCCATTGGTATAAGTGCGGGCGGTCTCTGCCTGGGTCTATGGAAATGCATGATCAGCATTAAGTGGCTTATTGGAAGAGACCCTTAACTTCAGTATGAGTGCGTTTGGGAGTTTCCTGTGCCTGTGTTTTGGGGAAATGCTTGATAGTTTGGGCAGCTATCTGATCTGCGCCCAAGAGGCAGATCATGTTGTCGTTCAAATGGAATGTGTAACATAAACAATAGTTGTTTATGTCCCTGCGTTTGTATACGCGCTTGTATATGAGTTTATATATGTTATATGAGTATATAACAGTGTATTACATATGTACATGCATGTAATATATGAAGTTATTTATAGAACAAAAGTTTGTTTAATAAAATGTTAGATATACATTTTGTATTTGTATTTATTTTATTTTATTTATTATTTTTTTTTTTTTAAGCAATATCCGATTATTTATTTGTGTATGGCCATACAACAGAGTAAAATGATTATGTAATAAAAGGTTTTAATCTATCCTTATGTACTTTTTGTTTTTTATTTTTATATTTGATATTGTTATGTTATCGTTATTTCCTATACTGTCTACTGTATAAGGTCCAGTATATTTGAAATCTAGCTTATGACCTGTTTCATTTCTTAGTAAAACTCCTATATCCTATATCTCCTATTTTGATCTTAAAATTTAGACTTTGTTTGTCATAAATCTTTCAAGAGGCGATGCAATTACTGCACCGTCAAGTGTCCCGTCTGAAACCAGCAGAAGGCTGTTACGCGAGCATGCAGGAAAGATAGCTTTAAGACTAACATTCGAGGAAAATTAGCACTAAACTTACTAAGAAACTAAGCATGCAATCAAAATACAAATACCACTACAATTACTAATTACTAGAAAGGTGTGTAAGGATTAGTAATTTAATAAGAGGAGAATTAGTGGTGGATATAATATGGTAGAGGGAATTATAATCCGAGCATAAGACCCTAAACGGTTCATGCAAGGAATAATTCGATATACAAAGTGGAAGGAACAACGGTATACAATTTCTAGTCAGTCTAATAGGAATCGTGAAGTTTATGCGGCTCAACAGATCAGGGCTGTCTATGTCACCCCTGATCAAGTTGTGCATAAATATCACACCAAGCATTTTTCTACGGTTAACTAAGGATGGGAGGTTTACTAATAGTAGTCTACTAGAGTAAGATGGGAGTCTTACACCCGCATCCCAGTTAAGGCCCCGCAGAGCAAAGAGTAAAAAGTTTTTCTGTACTGATTCTATACGGTCCTGGTGTACTTTGTACTGAGGGCACCATACACAGGATCCGTATTCTAAGATCGGACGAACAAGCGAGGTATAGAGACTCTTTGTTATATAGGGGTCGTCAAATTCCTTTGACCACCTCTTTATAAATCCAAGCACGCCCATGGCCTTATTTACCATGGTAGAAATGTGTTCGGAAAACTTTAACTTGGGGTGGTAACTTTGGTAATGATTTTTTCGGTACGATTAATAATGGACTGTTATATTCTGAGACTGAGACTATTTTGTCTTTTATTAGTTTGTCCACTTCTTTTATTGCTTCCGCTTTTTGACTGTGGGGAATTCTAAAGTTTTAATATATACCGGTTCATCATCTTTCATTCTTATCTTTTGTTTATAAAAATTATTAGTTGACATCGATTCGGTTTCTGTATCGAATATGTCCCTGTATTTGGTGCATAGTTCTGGGAGAATAGTTTTGAACTGTGGAGGAAAGTTTGTATTTAATTTGTTTAAAATTTCGGTGTGTTTAGAATGGTTGCTATTATTTACTATGTCGTAATCATCTAATGATTCGAATTTTATGGTATCTAGTTTAATAATTGCATTTTTATTTGTTGTATTTAGGATTCGGACGAAGGTGTTTCGAGATTCTGAGAGAGAGTTTCCTATGTATACTCCATTTCGGATCTCTTGGTTTAGTACCAGCATGTATTTGGTTGCTATATTTATAGTAATCTTTCGGACAACTTCGGAGCGGGCTGGTAAAATTGTTAGGTTGCTATGTAGAGTGTGTTGAATTAGAATGTTGATGGGATAATGAAGATTATTTGGTCTCAGTATGAGCCAATAATTTTCTTGTTTTAAATCTATTTGGCAATTGAATTTTTTCATGAAGTCTATACCTATACATCACATGGTATGGGAAAGTCTGAATCTACTATATGAAAACTATGGGGGATAGCATATTTTCCTGAAAAAGTTCTATGAATGCTAATCCTTTAGAATTGGTGGTTCCTTCACCAATGCCTGATATTCTCGCGATATTTTTTTAATCTATATTACGAAATGTGTCTGAACTTTCCTTAAGTAAAAATATGTCTGCACCAGTATCGACTAATGTATATGTTTTGCGTGTTTCTTCATTTTGTAATGAAACAAATAGATTGAAATTAAGACTTATCGTGTGAGCCGTTGTTTTTACTGCTGTTGTTTTCTTAAGGGTGCCTCCTAGTTTTCCGGCATGGTTTGAACCTGTCGGACTTTGTTGGTCTGTTTATTGTTGTTACTGTTACGGTTGTTTCCTCTATAATTTCCACGTCCCCTTCCGTAGTTGTTATAGTTATTCTGGATATTATTTCGGTAATAATTGTTTCTATTATTATTATTACCACGACCATTGCCTCTACCGCGGTAATAGCCTCTATTATAATTGCCTCTTTGGGAGTACAAAATGGAACTTGCATTTCCCGTCATCTCAGTGATGCAATGTATATACTTAGAAACGGCTTCATTCATGGTTCTGAATGTACCTGCCTCTAGTATTGTTTTCAACTTGCCATGCTCACAATTTTTGGTCATGATGCCAATTGCTTCCTTAGTGCTGAAATTATCAGCATGCTCAGCATAACTTTCCTAAATTTTCAATTTCATTGGTAAATTGAGTGGCTGTTTTGCCTTTTTAATAGACATTTTTGCGTTTACAACGTCGGATGTTTCACCGACAATTGTGTCTTGCCATTTCTTTATTACTGCACTAATCGTTGTCTCGTTTTGAACTTTATAGAGTGTTGAGCCAATTATTTTTGACTTTATTACCTCTATTGCTATGGCTTCATATGAGCCTTTTGTCATATCAACCAATTTTATTGCCATTATGAATCTGTGTAAATGGAGTTTTTTTCCATCAAATTCTGGCACTGCATGCAAAATTTCTTTTATATACGCCCTTTGGGCGGCTGATTCATCGGCGAGGTGTATGTTCCAGTTTAAACTCCTAGCAGTCGTCACAGAAAGGAAAGGCCGATGGGTTTCGTTGTGTATATAAGTTAACCACCGACACTGGGCGTGTGGTCAGCGAGGTCCACGACCAGAGTCATAGGTTTGGCGGATGCAGCTGCAGTAATTCAACACCACCCACAAGGCGAAAGTCAGCGGTTCCCACGGGTGCCGAACATCTGCCAGCGACGTTGAAGTTCTTGGAACGGCGGCGACCGCTCTGCAGCGACGGCAGCGCCGCGGCAGCACTGTCCGCGAAGCCGGCTGCAATCATAGCTTTTAATTTCATTAATAATTAGTCCTAAGTTTGAATCCAAATAAAGCGCAGCGTATCGCTCGCTTCGATCAATTAATTCTCATTCATAATATTCGGTCACCTACCGCTACCGAACTCAATAACTATCATAACTCCAATGTTTGATACCACTCAGCTAGCTAACGCTTCTGAGGAATTGTTTACTTAAAATAATCAATAAAATACCTAATAACAGCATAATCGTCGTGTTCCGGTGTAATTTAATAATTGGCGCCCAACGTAAAAAGAACCAAACAAGGTGTAAAATAAAGTAATAAAGTAAATTTCAAATAAAGTAAAAATAAAACTAAAACGAGTGAGTTAGAGAATTTTCATTTCGGTGACCATTCATGCCGTAGTCTTACAATAATTCTGTTTAAAACCGAATGGACAGAAATAGACTAAACAAAAAACAGAAACGACACGAACTTGGTGCCAGAACGTTAGCAAGTTTGCTTGGGGGATTCATTGACCTACAAGTACCTGACCAAGTTGACCAACCCGCTGCGTGCAGCCAAACCGAAAAAACAGATATGGACGCTGAACATCTCAGAGCTATAATTGACACGGCCGTGCAAAGCGCACTCACAGTGCAGGCGCGAGAGAACACTAAGAGGGAGGACGCCCTCAAACAGGAGTTTTAGCAACAGATAGCATTAGTAAGCTCTAAAATACAAAACTCACCTCTCGCGGTACCCGAGGTGAAAGTCTATGAGGATGTAGAAATAACCGACGGGGTCCTTTGCGATGAGCCTCTCGACGCAGTGAAGTGCGTCCCTGAGTTCCACGGAACTCACGAAACATACGTAGCATGGAGACAGGCGGCCCATGCCGCATACAAAATTTTCAAAAGGTATGACGGAAGCTCCCGTCATTACCAGGCCATACTCATAATCCGGAGTAAGATTAGGGGCCCAGCAGATGCGGTCTTGGCATCATTCAACACACCGTTGAATTTCGAGGCCGTCATCGCAAGACTAGACTTCACATACAGCGATAAGAGACCCATACATGTCATTGAACAAGAAATGGGCACGCTGAGGCAAGGTGGGATGTCGATTCTACAGTACTATGATGAGGTAGAAAAGAAACTTACCTTGTTGACCAACAAGGCCCACATGACCTACGACATTACCTTGGCAAAGGGCATGTGCGAAAAGTTCAGAGGCGACGCACTCCGTGTATTCATCTCTGGGCTGAAGCGTAGCTTGACAGACGTACTGTTCTCCGCTCACCCCCCCGATTTGCCAACAGCCCTCACATTGGCACAGGAGGTGGAAGCAAACCAAAAAGATACGCTTTCGCAACAAGCTATGCTAGGGGTGTGGAAGAAAAGGGACGCTCTGACCAACGGCAACAAGGCCGTCAGAATCAGCAACCAGAGCCACCAGGGTAAAAATCCCCATTATAAAAAGCAAAACGGCAACTATAACGCCGATAGAGCTCAGGCCCGTGGCTAAAAAGCCCCAGAACCGATGGACGTAGACCCCTCGTCCTCGAAATTCAGGCAACCAACGAACTGGCAGATTTTTCAAAATCAGGGTCAAGGCCAAGGTAGCAAACGCCAAAAGATAAATCTCCTAAAGGCAGTCGCTGAACAAGAGGCGAACTACGCACAAGTAGCACAGGAAGCGGTAGCCGAAATAGACGACGGCAACGACTCTGACATAGATAGCGACAACGCCAATTTTTTAGGGGAAGGTCCCTGCTGCCGTTCATTCGGCGCAGAATAGCAGGGATAGACATGTCTTTTCTAATCGACACGGGTTCGGCCAAAAATTATATCAGACCAAACGAACGGCTAAAGAACGTTACCCCTGTCGAATCCCCTTTCGCCGTGCACTCCATTCATGGCTCAAACAACATCACGCAGAAATGCAACGTACCCATGTTTGGACACGACACCTTCTTCTGCCTATTAGATTCCATGACTACATTCGATGTCATCATAGATCTTGACCTACTAAAACAAGTAGGGGCAGTATTATGCCTTGATGAAGGCACAATAAAAATAGGTGCAACTTCGGAGGCGCTGCAGTACCTCAAATGTACTAACGTCAGCCACACTAAAAACGAAGATATTCAAGCACCACCTGCGGTAAAAGCGGATTTCCTAAAAATGCTTGACCGCTACCAAAAGGCTTTCGCGGACTCTAACGAGTCGCTGCCTTATAACACAGCCGTAGTGGCTACAATCCGTACGACCGACGAAAACGCGGTCTACTCAAAGCTGTACCCATATCCCAAAGGTGTCGAAGATTTCGTAACTTCAGAGGTCAACGATCTCTTACGAAATGGCATCATCAGGAAGTCCAGATCCCCATACAACAATCCGGTATGGGTAGTGGACAAAAAAGGGACGGACGAGAAGGGCAATAGGAAGAAACGCCTAGTAATCGATTTCAGGAAACTGAATCTAAAAACCATCTCCGACACATATCCTATGCCGAGCATCACCATGATACTGGCAAACTTAGGTAAAGCAAAGTACTTCACCACTCTCGATCTCAAATCAGGATACCACCAGATCACTCTGGCAGAATCTGATCGGGAGAAAACGGCATTCTCAGTTAACGGGGGGAAGTACGAATTTTGTCGACTCCCCTTCGGTTTAAAAAATGCCGGAGGTATTTTTCAGCGCACGATCGATGATGTTCTACGGGAACAAATCGGTAAGTCGTGCTACGTGTACGTTGACGATGTCATCGTCTTCTCTGAAAACGAGGCGGATCACGTCAAACACGTTGGCTGGGTATTAAAGAACCTTCATAGTGCAAACATGAGGGTGGCCCGCGAAAAGTCACAATTTTTTAAAGAGAGCGTCGAGTACCTCGGCTTTATCGTGACTAAACACGGCGCAAAAACGGACCCTGAAAAGTTGAGAGCCATTCAGCACTACGTTGAGCCCAAAACTGTATTTAGCGTCAGATCATTCATGGGTCTAGCCAGCTATTACCGTTGTTTCATTAAGGATTTCGCAGCAATCGCGAAACCAATCTCCGACATTCTGAAAGGAGAAAACGGATCCGTCAGCAAGTACAGGTCAAAAAAGATCCAGGTACAGTTTAATGAGGCCCAACGCAACGCGTTTGAAAAGTTAAGAAACATTCTAGCCTCGGAGGACGTTACCCTCATGTACCCTGACTACCAAAAGCCATTCGATCTGACCACAGACGCCTCGGCTTACGGCATCGGAGCCGTTCTGTCTCAGAACGGCCGCCCAATAACAATGATATCTCGATCATTGAAGGATAGAGAAGCAAACTACGCTACTAACGAGCGAGAACTGCTAGCTATCGTCTGGGCCTTAGCCAAACTGCGGCACTTCCTCTATGGTGCGAAAAATATTAACAAATTTACCGACCATCAACCACTCACGTTCTCGGTATCCGAGAGCAACCCAAATGCCAAAATAAAGCGCTGGAAAGCGCGTATAGACGAAACAGGGGCCAAGCTCTTTTACAAACCAGGCAAAGAAAACCACGTGGCCGATGCTCTATCGCGCCAAAACGTTAACGCCCTACAAAACAACCACGAGGAGCCGGAGTCCGATGCAGCCACGACCCACAGTGAGTTGTCCCTGACCTACACAATCGACACGACTGACAAACCGTTGAATTGCTTCCGTAACCAAATAGTGTTGGAAGAGGCCCGGTATCCGCTAAAAAAGAACTTTATCTTATTCGGCGAAAAAACTCGCCACTTGATAAACTTCACCGACAGGGAGACCTTAGTGGAGACAGTCAAGTCTGTCATCAACCGAGGCGTAGTGAACGCGATTCACTGCAGCCTGCCAACACTGGCCAAAATCCAGCACGAAGTGATAAAGGCCTTCCCTTCTGGCACTGCAAGAATTTCGTAGCTGACGTGTTCAACGTTAGTGACAGACAATCACCAAAGAGCATAACCGAGCCCACAGGGCAGCGCAGGAAAATGTCAAGCAAATAATGACAGAGTACTATTTCCCTAAAATGTCCAAACTAGCCAACGAGGTGGTCCTAAATTGTAAGGTTTGCGCAAGGGCAAAGTACGATAGGCACCCAAAAAACCAAGAGCTCGGCCAAACTCCGATTCCCTCACAGGCTGGAGAGATGTTACGCGTTGACATCTTCTCCACAGACAAAAAATTCTTCCTAACCTGCGTAGACAAACTATCCAAGTTCGCAATGGTGCAACCCATTGCATCCAGGACAATAGAGGACTTACGACCCCCTCTACTGATACTAATGAACGTCTTCCCCAGGGCAAAGCAAGTCTATTGCGATAATGAGCCCGCTCTTAAGTCCGAGACCATAAGGTCTCTTCTTCTGAACAATTACGATGTAAACATCCACAGCGTATCGAACGGCCAGGTGAAACGGTTCCACAGCACCTTATTAGAAATAGCCAGGTGCCTGAAAATCCAAAGAGGAATCGTAGACACGGTTGACCTCATCTTGCAGGCTACTGTCGAATACAACAGTTCCATTCATTCGGTAACCGAGCAAAGGCCCAAGGATGTCGTAACCACCGCTTCGACGGAATGCATCCAGGGCATTGTAAAAAAGATAGAGGAAGCACAGGTTGAGCAGAATGCTAGGCTAAATAAAAACCGGCAAAACAGGGTCTTCGAAGTAGGCGAAGGAGTCCTAGTAAAAACCAACCGCAGGCTAGGAAACAAACTTTCGCCCCTCTGCGATGAAAGAACGGTTGAAGCGGACTTGGGGACAACGGTCCTCATCAAGGGGAGGTGGTCCACAAGGACAGCCTCCGTCGGTAATTTATAGTTTTAATCCCTTTATCCATTTTCCATTTTAGGCTTATAATACTGACACTTTCACTATTGACCACTACGACTGCACGGGTAACGGACTACACGCACGCGAACTACATTCCCATCATGGACGGCGACATACTGCTTTGGGACCAGTACTGATACTTACGACACTCGACTAACCTCACCGACTACAGATCCATGACCGACGAGACAATGAAGTTGACAGACTTGTTTCCACAATCTCACATGAGGAAGTTGTTGGAGATAGACACAGGACACGTACAAGACATGCTAACTGCCCTCGACATTCACCATAGAAGGGTAAGAAGCCTTGACTTCCTGGGGACAGCCCTTAAGGCTGTAGCGGGTACGCCGGACTCACACGACCTTAGGAACATAGAACAAATACAGACGCAGCTAGTCACTGCAAATAATAGACAAATCGACATTAACACCAGGACGCAAGAAAAAATTAATCAACTTACGGACACAGTCAACAAAATTCTGAAGACCGCAAAAGACCAACAGGTGGACACGGGTCACCTGTTCGAAACCCTCACTACGCGCAATAGAATGCTAATAACCGAAATGGGGGCTCTCATGCTCACCTTAACTCTTGAAAAAGTTAACGTAATTAATCCAGAAATTATAGACCACTCGGATATCGAATCAATTCTCACCAATCAAGTTACAGGGACTTCAATTACAGACTTAATGAAGGTGTCTAATATTAAGATAGATCGTAAGGAAAATATCATAAATTTTGTAATCCAATTCCCTATTGTAAGCAAGCTGTGCAGGAAAATCACCATCTACCCAGTCGCGCACGACGGGCTGGTACACCAGCTACAGGACAACCTGGTAGCCGAATGCAACGGGAAGGTCATGGCCGCGACAAATTGCACCCAAACAGCGACAGCCACATTCTGAAAGGGATCAGAGAACGTTACCTGTACGCAAGGTCTCCATTCAGGGGACATCGCTCACTGTCAGACGCAACCAAGCCACCTCGACGCTGTTACTGTGGTTGACGACGGCATCATCATCATAAACGATCATAGCGCCACCATCAGCTACGACGACTGCGCTGCAATAAGGGTCCATGGAACAAACCTCCTCACGTTTCGTTCATATGCCACCGTCGACAACGCTCGATTCCTAAACCGAAACAGCATTCGGAATCGAGCCCCTGCCGTAGCGGCGGCCGCTCGCTTAAACATTAGCGGCCACGACACAACGCTTAGCCTGCCCTACATCCACCGGCTGAGCGCAGAGAATCTGAACTTTATCAATGAAGTCAGGGGCAGCGTTGCCATCAATACCACCTCAACGATATCACTCGGCCTAGTGTTAGTGGTATTCGCCTTGAGCTCGGGAACATACTACTTCGCAAGAAGACGTCGCATCGCTCTACAAGTCTCCGAATTAGTTCAGAACTATGACGCGACCGAGGGCGGTCGATCTTGAGAGGGGGAGTAGTTAACCACCGACACTGGGCGTGTGCTGACCTAGCATATCAGCGAGGTCCACGACCAGAGTCATAGGTTTAGCGGATGCAGCTGCAGTAATTAAACACCACCCACAAGGCGAAAGTCAGCGGTTCCCACGGGTGCCGAACATCTGCCAGCGACGTTGAAGTTCTTGGAACGGCGGCGACCGCTCTGCAGCGACGGCAGCGCCGCGGCAGCACTGTCCGCGAAGCCGGCTGCAATCATAGCTTTTAATTTCATTAATAATTAGTCTTAAGTTTGAATCCAAATAAAGCGCAGCGTTTCGCTCGCCTCGATCAATTAATTCTCATTCATAATATTCGGTCAGCTACCGCTACCGAATTCAATAACTATCATAACTCCAATGTTTGATACCACTCAGCTAGCTAACGCTTCTAAGGAATTGTTTACTTAAAATAATCAATAAAATACCTAATAACAGCATACTCGTCGTGTTCCGGTGTAATTTAATAATTTATATATATATATTGTTCATGTAGTTATTGGGTATTCGCGCGGTATGTCGACAGGTTGAAGCGGGGGAGAAAACGTAACTAATTAAGTCTATGCCTTATGATGCTTTTGCTGCCGTGAGCGCCGAGTGGATCGTTTTATTTACTGCTGGCCTGAACATCCTCCCCCCCCCCTTGCA
Organism: Drosophila miranda; assembly: GCF_003369915.1. Classification (NCBI taxonomy): domain Eukaryota; kingdom Metazoa; phylum Arthropoda; class Insecta; order Diptera; family Drosophilidae; genus Drosophila; species Drosophila miranda. The sequence continues at coordinate 36,382,386 of NC_046674.1, forward strand.
GGATTGCAAAGTATAATGGGGTGGCCTATGGCTGGGCGTACGCCCCGGACCCGATTCATCCCAAAAAAAACGCTCTGGACTTGACAAGGACGTCGACTCAGTGTCGCTCCACGGTCGGATAGGCGTGAGGATGCGCAAAACGGGGGTTGCTCTTGTTGAATCTGTGGATGGTGCCGTGGGTCCTACGACGGGGCGGTTCGCGGGGAGACGAGTGTGTCGTTCGTCGTGAGCCGATGTAGATGGCGACGGTACAGTCGCGGCTGAGCGGGCTGGACGACGAGGGCGGCGTTTGGCATGGATCGATTTAGATGGCGACGATGCTCCCGAGGCTGAGCGGGCTGGACGACGAGACGTGGGTACGTGGAGTAGCGTGTGGTTGTTCTTGCCGGAGTGTTGGTGAGCCAGGCAGTTCCCGCAATACTGGTTGATAAGGACAGCTCGGAGTCTCTCTTCGGGGCTCAGGAGAAGAAATTGGTGGTAGGTCCGGAGCGGATGGACTCCTTGGCAAATTCGGCAACGGTAGAAGCCAATTTCCCGAGCACGTCGGTTCTCCCTGGTGCGGTTGGCGCGGGGACGTGGGGCCATATCTGGGTGCGGAGAACTAAGTTGAAATAAAGGCGTCGAAGACACATTTGTAACGATCTTGGCACATTTAAGACATTGGAAATTGCCGCCCGGTTACATAGTCTGGTGAGGCTATGTTGATCTAAGGACGGATTCACCTTCGAGTTCAGGCTTGAATTCGGACCGGAGCGTAGAGCTTTCATACAGTGCATATTTTGGAAATATTTCCGTCGGTCAGGAGACCGTTCGAGAACTTCTGCGGAGGGAGCTGGAAGGAAATTGCTGTCGTAAAAAGAACCCTGAGTCTTCTACCAGTGTGATAGGTCGTCTAGAAATTTGACTCGAGAACGATGAGATTTGATTCATCAACTGAGGCACTGGACCTGTGAGTACCCAGCCGAAAATCGTCTCCTGCCCGAGGAGAGAGCCACAGATGTTGGTCAGTGAGCCACTTAACTGAATGGACGGAAGGATATCCGCTCCAATCAGGACATCTATTTGTGAACTCTCATAGAAGGTCGGATCCGCCCATGAGAGGTTCGGCAGGTCTCGCAAGAACCCTTGCGAGATAGGATGCGATGGAATATTCGCGGCCAATTCCGGAATAACGTAGGCTGTGGCATTTAGTTGTAAGCCCGGCTTAGTCGGAGTACGGATGGAAAAACTGCAGAGCTTCTTTGACTGAGCGGATACGGCATTATTTAGGCCGGAGACCTGTGCCTGGATACGTTGGAATGGCAATTTGATCATGTCCACAAGACGTTCTGTAATGAACGTCGCCTCTGAGCCAGAGTCGATCAGAGCGCGGGCGTGGAAAGTTCTCCCCAGGTGGCAAATATTAACGATGGCCGTGCCTAGGACAGCACTCGTGCCGGAGGCGAAATACGACTGAACGTTTGGCTGGGCTTCGGACGAACTTGGATTTTGTACGCTTGGTACTCGTAGATGTAGCTCGGGCCACGCTGAGGAATTTTGTGCTGTTGTGGAAATCGCCTTGCTGGAGTTTGCTGGATTGCTACGGTGTAGAAGCGTATGGTCTCCACAAATTATGCAATTGTGGGCGCTTTGGCATGCTCGTATCCGGTGGCCCCTTGCAAAGCAGTTCAAACAAATCTGCTTTTGCTTAATGTAGTCGGAGCGAGCGCCAGCGGGCATTTGAAGGAAGTAAGGGCATAACCGGGTTGGATGATACTCTTTGGAGCAGAGATCACACGTGCTCCTCATTTGATTCACTGTTGTCTCGAACGAGTGGACATTCCCAGGATAAGGACTTCCTTGAGACCGAAACGGATTGCTTCTGGAATTGCCTGAAGTGGGTATGCTCGCCCTGGAGTGGGCCTGAGTCTCCATGCCTGGATGGCCGTCCTCGGTCACTTCGAGAGACAGGTACCGCTCCACCAGGAACTTTTCCATGGCGTGCCAGGTAGGAATTTCGGACTTGTGCGTCACGGATTGCTCCCAAAGCTCTAAGGCCGTCTTTGGCAGCTTAGCGGAAATGAGGTACACTAACACTCCGTCAGCGAAAACGCTGCCTGTGGAGACCTCGGAGTGGGTGAGTGTCGTGAGGCACTTGTGGACGGCCCTCTGGAGCTCCTTTAGCGCTTCTGCTGACTCTGTACGGATTTGGGGCAGACTGAAAAGGATCTTCAGCTGGGCTTTGAGTATCAGCCTCTTGTTTTGGAAACGCTCACGGAGGGCGTTCCATGCGGATGCGAAACCCTCGTGCGTAAGTGGAGCCTGCGCCACTATGTCGTGGGCTTCACCGCTTGTCTTTTTGTTGAGGTGGAACAGTTTTTCCACTGGAGCCAACCTTGGCTGGTAGTCCCCACTGAAAACTTCAGTGTCACATGGAGGGAGGCGGCAACCGCCGGAAGTCGGCACTTGAACGGCCAGTTGCGGCGTGTGAGGGGGCTCGAGCTGATCGTTTAGTTCGGCAAGGCATTGCGCGTAGACCGCGTAGCCGTCATCGTACATCCCTTGGATGTCAGATCTGCTTCCGCTATCGCACCCACACAGGCCTCGAACTCCGCGTCCACTTTCGCCCAGAGACTTCGGAGTTGATCTCGATGGACTTGGGAGAGCGAGCGGGTTGGTGTGCAGCATCTGGAGCGCTGAGCTTCTGGTCGAAGCGTGTCAGTCTGCTTGCAGCCAAGGCAAACTTAGACCGTGCGGAACTGGCGGCCGACTGGGCCATAGTGCTAGGAACCGTGCGAGGGTCTACCGAGGGGAGCAACAAAGCCTCGAAGGCATGTAGGGTGTGAGCCCGGGAAATGGTCGGACCTCGCTCAGCTGGGCCCAGACGGGAAGATGTGGGCGTAGTGTCTGAGCCGTTGGAGCTGGGTGGATGGGTCAAACTCAGCGAACTCACCCGCTTAAACTTCTTGCGAGATTTCTTCTCAACAGTGGGCATGGTTGACTGATGGATTTGCGATAACGCGTATCAGAGTCGCAAAGCAGGTGAGCGTGAATGGAGAAGCGGAAGTTCTGAACGACGGACCGTGGATATGTGGACTTGGTGGAGTCTATTGCGAGTTTATATTATAGAAATCGTACACAGTGGCCGGAATATATAAATATAAAAATACTACGAACAATATAAAAAACTGTCCAACCAAGAACAAAAAGTGAGGATGGACGATAATATTGAGGCATGAGGTACCAATATACCAATATACCAATGTATAGAGTCGGTTGAAAACAATATACTCTCGAAATGCAGGGTAGCGCGTCACTTGGCGTTCCGTTACGTTCAAGCGCGGCACCCAAAAATATTCTCCCAACAGCTACAACGCAGGCAAACGGTGGAGAAGCGAAAGCGAAAAGAAAAACGAATAGAATACACCGCTGCTGCTGCTTGTATGTGTGTATGTATGGCTGTAAGTGCTATGTACCGCGGCTTGGGTTAAAGAGATGTCAAACAACGGGTAAAACGGTGGATAACCGTTTTATATACAATATGTATATTATATAGATGTGCAAGAATATGCCAATTTAAAATGCGTACGTATAGATATGTAAGATAAATACATACATATGTATGTGCCGTATGTATGGATCGTTATTTTGTTGGTAGTATAATTAGTTAAATAAGGAGGCGCAGTGATTTGTTATTTTATTTCCTTATGAAACCGACAAACTATGGAACGTTGAGCATGCACGGAATAAACAACAAAAATAATTGCAATAATATGCCTTTATGTTTGTTGCCAGCCTCTTGGATTGCGTTGCGATGTGTACATGTATGTATGTATGTATGTTAGCAACGAAAGCTCAGCTGGTAGCTGGGAGAGGTAAGAATATTATTTACACTGGATCGGAAGCTGAACGCAGGAGTTAGCTCGGATCAAATTAAACCTTTGGAGAAGTAGGAGGCCACAACCGTTGGCAGAACGAGGTATGGTTTAATTTGGAGCTAGAGCGAGAAATAAATACATATGTATGTATACACATATGTATGTACATATGCCACGGGAACTCGGACTGGGATGGAAAACTCGCACAGAATCACTGCACTGTTGTTAGGCACAATCGAAGAGTACTTATCTTGAACTTGGAGCGATCCGCCGATGCTGGCTGGGGTGAGCTTCTCCTTATGGGGAAGGCGAAGATCCGGCTCGAAGGACCAATGTTTGTAGTGGGGCGGATCGAGGTTCAATTATCCAACGGCGAGGTGTATGTTCCAGTTTAAACTCCTAGCAGTCGTCACAGAAAGGAAAGGCCGATGGGTTTCGTTGTGTATATATATATATAGTGACATATCCATAATTCCCCACATCCCATACACATTATGTTTATGTACAATTCATCCACCCCATCCACACAAGTAACAGGACCCCACTCAAGAATCAATAACTGTTTCTTCCCATACTCCAAGCTAGGGCCCCCCATAATATAAACAATGGACCACATTGTTTCATCAACATTAGAATCACGCCACTCTCGAGAAATCGATTCTTTAGAATCACGCCACTCATGAGGACCAATCAAAGCTAGACATAAAACCAAGGAGTATCACATTCCTAGCTCCGTCATGTAATGCAACACCGATCGCCAGCAGTGGATGCCTTTCATCAAAGCCGACGCATCCCCAAATATCGATCCAGGCACGTACGCCACCGACACGAAGATGCAGCCGAGGAAAGCAACGCCCGAAGCCAGAGTCGGGAGTTCCAAGAGAAGGGCTCATGGAAACTAGCCAGCAGCAGAGAGATCAGTTCCGTTTGAGACAAGCAGACCCAAAGTCAAGTCGGGGAATTCATTTAAATCTTGTGACATAAAGATATTTAAGTTGTAAAATAAAAGTCTTTTTTAAAAAACTTAAAATCGAGTTGCGGATATTTAACTGGCGCAGTCGGTAGGATTTCGTTTAAAATTAACTCCTATATTTCGGTAATGGTCAGCTTGTGTAATTTCTAATTACTGTGATCACGTAATCCCGGAATCGTTAATAAAATTGTGAAATCCGCCAAAGAACCTATGTACTGCAAGCACATACGATTTGCAAAACTAATTTAAGTGAACTGAAGTAAGCGGAGATAGTGAATCACCAAGGACAGTGAAACACTAAATACAAAATTAAAAAACTTACAAGTGAACCAAAATAAAGTTCAAAACTACTAAAAACAAAACAAAACCCAATCAACACCAACAACATGGCGTTACCACCACTATCATTGAGCGAAATCCACTTGAACCAGGCACTGCTGTCGATCAGACAAATACCTGCCTATGACGGTTCATCTGGACAGCTAAGCTCATTTATCAAACGAACCAACTGAAGATCTTCGCCAACAAAGGATCCTATTTGGAGCGACCGAGATCCAACTGTCAGGACAGGCACAACGCATATCGCAAATGATACAACCCAACACGTGGCTCGAACTGAAGACGGCGCTGATCAACGAGTTCAAAAATCACACACCATATGAAGAACTCTTACGACAACTATACACCACCAGATTCAACGGCAGTCTTCGTAAGTTTATAGAAGAATTAGAGATAAAAGCATTATTAATAAACAATAAGCTAAACTTAGAAAACATACCAGAAAATAATGTCATTTATAAAAACGCTTTGAACAACACAATTAAAGATGTCATTACTCGAAAACTTCCTGACAGAATGTTCATGACCTTAGCAAGAAAAGATATTACCACATTGTCTAATCTTAAGAAGGCAGCACAAGAAGAAGGATTGTACGAAGCTAGTACAACAGATTCAGGTACAAATAAAGATCAATCGAAATCGTCTCAATCAAATCGAAAGAATGTTGGATACTATTATCCAAATTATAATACTACTAACTATCACAATCAAACTCAGAGTTCATCTGGAACAGGTCAGACTAATCGAACAAATCAAAATCAAAATTCCCAAAATCCTGGATTATACAATGAGTTCAAAAATTCCTTGAATCAAGGTAGGGCTCAGAATCCATTCAATCAGCAAATATCTTAAAACCAAGCTAGTGGGAGTAGACCCAACCAACCTACTAAAAGAGCGAGGGAGAGCCAAAGTGGCCAAACGAAGATGGACGTAAATTTTCATCAAGCCGCCTCGGAAGAAACCGAGGAGGACCCTATATAAACATTACCATTAATAAAAGAATATTAAGGTGTATCGCTGACTCGGGATCATCGATCAACATCATGAAAGAAAATTATACAGATTCCGAGATAAAAGACGATAACCTTACGGTCCATACCATCAATGGACCTGTCCGTTTAACTAAGAGTATAATGAGGAATGCGAACAAAACATGTCCGTCCGAACAAAAGTTCTACATACATAACTTTTCCGAAAATTATGATATTTTATTAGGAAGAGAATACTTGATGGCAAGTAAAGCCGTCATCGATTACAGAAATGACACTGTAACACTAGGAGCTAGGTCGTACCCAATCATTCAGAGTGGAGAAGCTATTGAAGCCGGCAAGACCGCACAGAAGTGCACTGAGCCCTCTACAAAAGAAGAGAAGATCGCACATAAGTGCCTTGACCCATCTCCAGAGGGAGATCAATACTTCGCTTCCGCTCTAGACAGTGAATTAAGGGAATGTAATCAATTAAGATTGGAACACTTAAACGACGAAGAGAGGGAAGAGTTAAAGAAGGTCTTATATGAGTTTAAGGATGTGCAGTACAGAGAAGGTGACAATTTGACTTTCACAAGTACAATCAAGCACGAGATCAAAACTCAACATGAAGACCCGGTCTACAGACGACCATACAAATATGCCCAGATACATGATCAGGAGGTAAACCAGCAAATCAAAGATATGATCAGGCAGGGAATAATTCGAAAGTCGAATTCTCCTTACTGCTCGCCCATATCTATGATTCCGAAGAAGATAGATGCTTCAGGAAAGCAAAAATATCGAATGGTAGTAGACTATAGAAGTCTAAATGAAATAACAGTTAAGGACAAATTCCCAACTCCACGAATGGATGAAATCCTAGACAAACTAGGTAAATGTCAGTATTTTACGACAATCGATTTAGCAAAAGGTTTCCATCAAATACCCATGGAACCTAGCTCAATCCCCAAAACTGCGTTCTCCACTAAGCATGGACATTACGAGTTCACTCGTATGCCCTTTGGGCTAACCACTGCCCCAGCTACCTTCCAAAGATGTATGAACAATCTGCTAGAAGAGTTAATCTTCAAAGATTGCTTTGTATACTTAGATGACATCATTATATTTTCCACTTCATTGGAAGAACACTTGTTGTCACTAAGGAGAGTATTTGGAAAGTTGAGAGACGCCAACTTGAAGCTACAAATGGATAAATGTGAATTCATGAAAAAGGAAACTGAATTCCTAGGTCATGTAGTCACTACTGAAGGAATAGTACCAAATCCAGGCAAAATCTCTGCCACTGTCAAATTTCCAATACCAGAAACGACTAAACAATTAAAGTCATTCTTAGGTCTGTGCGGGTTCTACAGGAAATTCTTTCCTAATTTTGCAAACATAGCAAAACCCATGACACTCAAACTAATGAAAGGAGCTGTCATAGACCCCAAGGAAGAAAAGTACGTAGAGGCATTTGAGAGACTAAAAGTACTCATCACCTCAGACCCTATCCTTGCGTTCCCAGACTTTGACAAAATGTTCACGGTAACAACCGACGCTAGTAACATAGCATTGGGAGCGGTTTTGTCACAAGAACACAAACCGATCTGCTACGCTAGCAGAACCCTAAATGAACATGAAATAAACTATTCAGCCATCGAAAAGGAATTATTAGCGATCGTATGGGCAACCAAGTATTTCCGTTCATACCTGTTCGGTAGAACATTCGAGATACAAAGCGATCATAAACCCTTGATTTGGTTGAACAACCTCAAGGAGCCAAATATGAAATTACAAAGGTGGAAAATAAAACTGAATGAGTTTGATTTTAAAATGAAATATCTACCAGGCAAAGAAAATCATGTAGCTGATGCCTTATCAAGGGTAAAGATTAATGAAAATCTCCTTGGAGAAGCTTCCAATAGCGTTGGTGCAACTGTACATAGCGCACAGGAAGACAATCTAAATCACATTGCTATCACGGAAGGACCAATTAACTATTACAATCGGCAAATTGAGCTAATAAAAGGCAATGAAGATAAGGTTGAAACAATTCGTTATTTTCACAAGCTAATCATCAAGATCACGTATAAGGAAATGACTAACACCTTAGCGAAGGATATAATAAAGGAATATCTATGCACCAAAAAGAGCGCATTATATTTCCATAACGAAATAGATTTTCCTCCATTCCAAAAAGCCTATTTAGAAATCATTAATTCTAACAATATAACCAAAGCTATTAAATCAAGCACGAAACTCCTAGATATTCAGAATTACGCTGAATTTAAAGAAACCATATTAAAGAATCATAAAGGCTTACTCCATCCAGGAATAGAGAAAACCGTCAATTGGTTTAGGGGAAAATACTATTTTCAAAAACTAATCCAAAACATCATAAACGAATGTCCTACTTGTAATATTGCCAAAACAGAGCATAGAAATACGAAGTTGGCATTCGAAACTACACCGGAAATACTGAACATCAGAGAGAAATACGTCATAGATTTCTATATGGTTGGTAACCAACAGTTCCTATCATGTATTGACGTATACTCGAAGTTTGCCACTCTTGTAGAAGTAAAAAGTCGTGACTGGTTAGAAGCAAAAAGAGCCATCATGAAAGGTTTTAACGAGATGGGCAAACCAATTGAAATCAAAGCCGATTATGATTCAGCTTTTATGTGCACAGCATTGCAAGCATGGCTGAATGCGGGAAACGTCAAAATAGAGATCACTTCCAGCAAAAATGGAATATCTGACGTAGAAAGATTTCATAAAACAGTAAATGAATAATTTAGAATAATATCTAGCGAGGATAACCCAGAAGATAGATTCACGAAGTTTGAATTAATTCTTTATACTTATAATCATAAAACCAAACATAATACCACAAATAGGACACCAGCTGATATATTCATTTATGCAGGCTCACCTGATTATGACACCCAACTAAATAAAGTGAATAGAATCACTCAATTGAATAAAAACCGCATAGAGTATGAAGTAGATACCCGCTATAAACTATCACCTATAGTTAAGTCTAAGGTAACAAATCCTTTCAAAAGGACGGGCGAAATTAGACAGGTAGACGAAAAACATTATGAAGAAAAGAATAGGGGTAGGAAAATAACTCATTATAAATCAAAATTCAAGAAAAAGAAGAAATCTAATAGAAGCAAATATAATAATTCCAGAGAAACCGAGGAAGTTAATGGAATCGGCGAACTTCAACACAATTAAAATCCTCATCTTCCTCATAATTACCATCGTAATGGCACAGGGCCAAAACATAGAAATAAATCCTATAAAATCCCAAAACGGATATATGATATTCAAAACTGGGTCGATTAACATACCTATCAATTACGAATACCATTATCTTACTGTTAATGTAACTAAAACCGAAGAACTATACCAAAATTTATTAATGCAAGCCACTAAATTCCAGGACATAATCCAAATAAAATATCTAGTAGACAAATTGCAAAGAGAAATGAACGGGCTAAAAATAACCAAAAGAAATAAAAGAGGCCTAATCAATATAGTAGGAACAGCCTACAAATATCTCTTTGGAACACTAGATCAGGAAGATAAAGTCGATTTGGAACAAAAAATAGAAAATTTAGCCAGCCATAGCATTCAAATGAATGAACTAAATTTGGTAATAGATGCAGTTAATAGCGGAATAAACGTTATAAACAAACTAAATGAAGAAAAAGACAGGAATCACCAAATATAAATTTTGATATTCAATCTACAACATTTCACAGAATATATCGAAGATATAGAACTAGGTATGCAATTAACTAGGCTCGGTATATTTAATCCAAAATTATTAAAACAAGACTACCTGGAACAAATAAATTCTGAGAAAATACTAAATATAAAAACCTCCACATGGCTAAAATCCGATACCAACGAAATTCTAATAATTTCCAACATTCCCAAAGACATTACAAAAGTACCAATCTATAAAATCGTTCCGTATCCAGACGAATTAAATAACATGTTAACAGATATGACATACGACAATTACTACATACAAAATGAAGAAGTATTTGTTAAAGAAACTAGATTGAAAACCAATGACAATTGTATAAAAGGAATTTTAATGCAAATTCCCACTAAATGTCCATATTCCAAAACTTTTCAAAACTTTCAAATAAACTTTATTGAACCCAATATACTAATCACATGGAATCTTCCAAAAACAACGCTAAACCAGAATTGTGTAAACCAAGAAATCATAGCGGAAGGAAATACCATTATAAAAATCTACAACTGTTCAATCCAATTAAATGAATTTACAATATCAAACACAATGTTAGATTTTGCCCAGAATGTTTATGTCAACAACAACATAACTAAAATAAAACCATTGTCGTATGTCCAAACTAATGAAATAATTATGCAATACACCAAATATAGTAACTTATTACAAATAAGTCTACTAATTTCATTTGTCATAATTATATTAGTACTACTAAGTTATGTAGCTGTTAAATTTAAGAAAACTTCTAAAAGAGTCACGGTTAAATGTATTAACCCTATAATAGAAGCAGAAGAGGAACCAACCTCAGCCACCGCACTTGACACCCCGTCACTATACCCGAGGGTAATCGCCTAGGGACAGGCTAATAACAAACGTTGGGGGAGTGACATCCATAATTCCCCACATCCCATACACATTATGTTTATGTACAATTCATCCACCCCATCCACACAAGTAACAGGACCCCACTCAAGAATCAATAACTGTTTCTTCCCATACTCCAAGCTAGGGCCCCCCATAATATAAACAATGGACCACATTGTTTCATCAACATTAGAATCACGCCACTCTCGAGAAATCGATTCTTTAGAATCACGCCACTCATGAGGACCAATCAAAGCTAGACATAAAACCAAGGAGTATCACATTCCTAGCTCCGTCATGTAATGCAACACCGATCGCCAGCAGTGGATGCCTTTCATCAAAGCCGACGCATCCCTAAATATCGATCCAGGCACGTACGCCACCGACACGAAGATGCAGCCGAGGAAAGCAACGCCCGAAGCCAGAGTCGGGAGTTCCAAGAGAAGGGCTCATGGAAACTAGCCAGCAGCAGAGAGATCAGTTCCGTTTAAAACAAGCAGACCCAAAGTCAAGTCGGGGAATTCATTTAAATCTTGTGACATAAAGATATTAAAGTTGTAAAATAAAAGTCTTTTTTAAAAAACTTAAAATCGAGTTGCGGATATTTAACTATATATATATATTGTTCATGTAGTTATTGGGTATTCACGCGGTATGTCGACAGGTTGAAGCGGGGGAGAAAACGTAACTAATTAACTCTATGCCTTATGATGCTTTTGCTGCCGTGAGCGCCGAGTTGATCGTGGATTGTGGATCCGAGCGCCCCTCCGAGCGCGCGAGAGCGAGTTGGGACCGGGGCGCACGGAGTTGGCACAGTGCGCGGAAATTGTTTACTGCTGGCCTGAACACAGTATGTTTTACTATTGTACGCGTTGTGATAGGCAAACTTTTATTTAAGCATTTGTATAATTTGTCAAGTTCGATTTTATTGTTTGAAATTTTGTTTACTATCTCTTTACATTCCATAGATATTCGGATATACTTTATTACTATTTATTAGCATTTATTTTCTTTAAAAACAAATTTTAATTTATATATTTTGGGTGTATCTTTTCTTAAGATGCTTGTTATGCATTGCATAAAGCTTAAGAACAAGCATTACCGAAATTAAAATGATTATTATTAATAACTGAGTCCATAGACGTCCCATGTCCTCGGTATGATCAACAATTTCAACTTTATTAACGACATTGGCCGTTGGATTTTCAATTTTAGACTGTTTTACCCATGATTACTTAATTGGGTTTTTCTTATAAGTAAAACTAAATATTATTATATGCTGCTGTCGTGTTGTCTTCTTTGCGTTTCCCGCGGAGGTTCAAGAGGCGGCCCATATGCCATTCTCACTCTATTCCTGCGTTGGCGCAAGGGGCGGTCCTATACCTCTCGCACTTTATTCCTGGCCTGGTCATCGCACAGGCTTTATGTTGGGCGCTCTTTGCAGCGCGGTCGGTTCTCTCAGGGCTTTGCCACGTTCCAAAGCAGCCGACGCTGTAGAGCGGGCCTCCGCAACCGGCCGGGCACTTCTTTTTAAATTTTGATAGGTTTTTTTTTTGGGTGGAGGAGAAGTTTTAGTTTTGTCGAATATTGATTAGATACTTGAGTGAGAGGGGGTGGAGCTCTTTTTCAGTTGTTTTTAGTCTTGTTGCCAAGACTATATATGATCTATTTTTTCATATATTTCGCTGGTCGTCTCCCAACATGGTGGTTCGTTGGTGGATAGGAATTTTAAAAGTTGGGCTTTTTCTCTTCTTTGTCTTACTTTTATTCCACTGCGATTTTTCTTTTTGAGCCCACTCATCCTCTACTCACTCAGTATTTGAATCCTCCTTTTTGCTCAGTGCCTTAGTTTTATTATTTTGTTTTACTCCTGTTTGTTTTTTCATATCACATTTCACATATCATCATATCACATTTTTTTTTTTAACACCTTTGTGCCTCGAGCTTTTAGCTCTCAGTCAGCCATGTAAAGAGTTTAGTGCAAAGAAGAAGGTCCGTTGTGTTTGAGTTCTGATCAGTGAATGTTTATTGGAATATTTTTGAGTCATAGCCTAGGGTACAATTGTTCTAATGTTTATCGCAGAGCGAGAGTTCTCCCATGCATCTTATGAAGAGAGTACCACTGCATTATTATTAGTGCGAGCGGTCTCTGCCTGAGTCTATGTTAATGCATGATCAGCATTAAGTGGATTAGTGAAAGAGACCCTTAGCCTCAGTATGAGTGCGTTGGGGTTCTGCCTGTGTTTTAGGGAAAAGATTGATCAGCAGTTTGGGCAGCTAGCTGATCCGCGCTCAAGAGGCAGATCATGTTGCTGTTCAGATGGAATGTGTAACATAAACAATAGTGTTTTATGTCACTGCGCTTATATACGTGCTTATATATGAGTTTATATATATAACAGAGTATTACATATGTACATGCATGGGTTCACTACAAAACACTTAACCAATGCATTCTTAAAATAATACTAATGTAAGCATGCACTCAAATAGACACCCGCAGTAAAATTTTTTCTTTTGCGTAGGTCTAACGATAATTATAGAATACAAAATTGTACCTCCTACCCCATTGTCAAATCACATATAAAGCTCTGATTTTAAGAATACAATTTAGTTTGAATTTACAACTCAACTCGAAAATGTCTAGACTTTTCTTTTAAGGTCTAAAAATTTGGTCCTTCGAGACTCTCCGTTGTTTCTGATTTCCGTCTTGTAGAATGAAACAGAGTATATAAACGAGGGGGAACGTTCTAAAGGCTTTCAAGGTAACTTACAGACTGATGTTATTTACACCGACTTTAGTAAAGCATTCGACTCTGTAAGCCAATCCCTTTTATCGCATAAACTTGACCTTTTAGGGTTTTCGCCCAACCTCCTGAGATGGATTTCTTTGTTCCAGGTCTCAAAGAGTCCTCTTTAAAAACTCCCTCTCTTCACCAGTCAAGGTTTCTTCGGGAGTACCAAAGGGCAGCCATCTAGACCTCTTACTCTTCACACTCTTTATTAATGACTTGCCTTCGGTATTAACATACTCTCGAGTACTACATATGTATGCGGATGATGTTAAACTCTGTGTCCAGTATAAGGACATTTCATTTCATTCTCGCTTGCAATCCGATCTCAATAACTTTCAGTCATGGTGCTGTGCAAACTTGTTACACCTTAATGCCTCGAAATGCAAAGCTATGACATTTCATCGTTCTAGCCCTTTGTTGGCTCCCTATACCCTATTTGGTGGTTCTCTTGAGAGAATTACCCTGGTGGATGATCTGGGTGTTATGTTAGACCCCAAGTTAAAGTTTTCCGAACACATTTCTACCATGGTAAATAAGGCCATGGGCGTGCTTGGGTTTATAAAGAAGTGGTCAAAGGAATTTGACGATCCCTTTATAACAAAGACTCTCTATACCTCGCTTGTTCGTCCGATCTTAGAATACGGCTCCTGTGTATGGTGCCCTCAGTACAAAGTACACCAGGACCGTATAGAATCAGTACAGAAAAACTTGTTACTCTTTGCTCTGCGGGGCCTTAACTGGGATGCGGGTGTGAGACTCCCATCTTACTCTAGTAGACTGCTATTAGTGAACCTCCCATCCTTAGTTAACCGTAGAAAAATGATTGGTGTGATTTATTTTTTTGTATGCACAATTTGATCAGGGGTGACATAGACAGCCCTGATCTGTTGGGTCGCATAAACTTCACCTATTAGACTTACTAGAAATTGTATACCGTTGTTCCTTCCACTTTGTAGATCGAATTATTCCTTGCATGAACCGTTTAGAGTCTTATGCTCGGATTATAATTCCCTCTACCATATTATATCCATTACTAATTCTCTTCCTCTTATTAAATTACTAATCCTTACACACCTTTCTAGTAATTAGTAATTGTAGTGGTATTTGTATTTTGATGGCATGCTTAGTTTCTTAGTAAGTTTAGTGCTAATTTTCCTCGAATGTTAGTCAAATAGCTATCTTTCTTGCTTGTTCGTGTTCGGTTCAGCTACTCACCGTGCGTCATGCGGCAGCGCCCCTCGGTCGGTTGGGCGGGAGGAGGGCTGTGTTTTGCCTGGGATCCGCGCGTAACAGCCTTCTGCTGGTTTCACACGGGCCACTTGACGGTGCAGTAACTGCATCGCCTCTTGATTTTTATTTATTTATTAAACATAGCGCCATTCCATGGCTGCCGTCAGCTCCTGAATTGATGCCACTTGATTTGCCAAGAAAACTTGAAATTTGGCTGGCTCGTCCCTTATCCAAGATAATGCTGTTGTCGAATCCGACCAGCAATAGAACCGACCTGTAAAGATTCCCATGCCCTTTACATTCTGCATGATTTTCGCAAGCAAATGGGCTCCACTTAATTCCAGCTTAGGAATCGATATGTTCTTTAGTGGCGCCACTCGCGACTTTGAGCACAAAACGTGGCTCGAAGACTGGGCTTCCCTGGACACGACATATACGCAATCGCCATATGCTTCTAAGCTGGCATCACAGAATCCGTGAACTTCTGTAGCCACACTAGAACGAAGAACCAAGCGGAGAAATGAGATCCGAGAAATGCTTGCCAAACTATTTCTCAAGTCCATCCAAGTTGAATGCAACGCTGAAGGTAGGCTTTCATCCCAATCCAAATTTTCTCTCCAAAGCTGCTGAAGGAAGATTTTGCACCTGACAATGACTGGATTTATCAATCCAAGAGGGTCGTAGAATCGCGCAATCGTAGATAAAACCGACCGCTTTGATGGCTTTGAGTTTGTGTCCAGTGCGGACAAGGCAAAAAGCAGCTGATCCGAAGCAGGGTCCCACGCTAAGCCGAGAGTTTTGGCTATGTCGCTTCCACCATTAAACTTTAGGAACTTCTCTATGTCATGTTCAGGGGTTCCCTCAAGTACTTCCTGGTGACTGGAGCACCATTTCCTTAGTCTAAAATTACCACGGGACAGTAAAGCTGATGTTTGGTGCATCTTCTCGATGACCTGTGCGACCGAATTACCACCCGAAATAAGGTCATCCACGTAAAACTCCTGCCGCAGAGCAGCTGAGCCAAGAGGGTAGGACTCACCCTCGTCGATGGCCCGCTGGTGCATTGCGCGGATCGCTAAAAATGATGCAGCCCTCGTCCCGTATGTGACGGTGTATGTGTAGACTTGAACGTCGGACTGGATGGAATCTCGCCAAAGGATGCACTGATACAAATTGTCGGGTGGAGACACTCATACGCAGCGGTACATTTTACAAATGTCCCCAGTGAGAGCGACTGGATATGTTCGAAAGCGAATCAATATATTCAACAATGCAGGCTGAATAACAAGGCCTGTCATCATCACATCATTTAGAGAATATCCAGATGATGTAGTTGCGAATCCATGGAAAACGACACGGAGTTTTGTCGTCGTACTGTCCTCCTTTAGGACACAGCGATGAGGCAAGAAATATTTGCAGAGGCTACGGGAATAAGGGTTGACTTGGTGCATATGATGCAAATCAATGTACTCCCTCATAAAGGCGGAATACCGCTCCTTGGGTGTAGGATTACGCTCCAGTTTTCGCTCCAGACTGATGAACCGTCGATAAGCCTAAGCATAAGATTCTTCTAAACGATCAGTATTGTTATTTAGTGGCAGACGAACTGCACCCTCCCCGGATGGCAGCCGTGAAAGGTGGCTTACGAAATGTGCTTCACAATCGTCTTCTTCTTTGGTATTCAACCCAGCCTCCACACAATTCTCGACTTCCCAAAATATACAAAGAGTTTTATCCAACCTTGCTTCCATCTCAGCTATCGAATCTGGACAATTGTGCGTGGCCAAAGGCGCCGAGCTTGATACCTTCTGTCCACCACCAGATACGAGGAAGAGGCAGTCCATCGGTGAGTTTGATTTGCCCTACGCAGAGGAGATCATAAAAAACGCTCGCACCAATGAGAAGATAAACCCGTTGAGGATTGAAAAATGCAGGATCAGCGAGCTGAATGTTAGATGGAATACTCCAATCGGATACATTTACTGTCATACTTGGTTGAGAATCGGTAATCGTGGGGGCGATGAGAGCAGTAAGCGTAGTTGTGTAAGCAGAGGTGCGAGATTGCATACAAATGCTTATGGTGGATCCCTCAGTAGAAACGCTGGTATCGCCCAGCCCAGACACAAGTGCAGACGATTGAGTTCTCCTAAGCTGAAGCTGCTGGGCGAACCTGGATGTGACGAGATGCAGCTGCGATCCTGAATCTAAGATGGCACGACAAGGAACTAAAACGCCAGACCGATTCTTCACGAGAGCCACGGCTGTAGCCAGAAGCACGACATCAGAGTGAAGACCTTGGGCAGCAAGAGAGGTGAAGGTAGAGGCGAGCTGCTAGCAGAATTTTGAGAAACGGAAAGAGTGTCCGGTTCAACGGCCAGATCGGGAGGAGTAATACCTAGGCAGCTTTGTGTTGTGGGCTGTATACTATCGAAGTGCAACAAACTATGATGCCTACCGCCGCATACTCGACATTTTTCACTATTGCATGCGCGGGTCCGGTGCACCGGTTTTAGGCAATTGAAGCATAAGGAAAGCTTCTTCACTTCTTTGTGGCGCAGCAACGGTGAGAGATTTCCGAATATCTTGCAGGAGTATATTCCAAACAAATATATTCTACAAACGTTTTCTTAACCTGCGTATAGAAATGGTTTTTTCCCACCTGATCGCTACTAGCGTGTGTCGCTGTAGCATATTCCAGTCGCTCCATTTTCTGGCAGCGTTGCTGCAAGAATTCGAAGAATTCCTCTGCGGTAGGTATAGCATCCGACGATGTGTGCTCCTCCCATTTGGTTTGCGTCTTCGAATCCAACTTCTGCAGCAGCATGTTGATGACCATGAATCCTGAAATCTCCTCAGCAGTTCCCAATGTCTGCAACGCTCGCATGTGTAAATTGACTGCATCCGAAAACTACCGAAGCCTTTTACCAGAAGGCGAGTCTACCCTCTTTAGCCCAAGAATCTTCTTGATGTGTGCCTGGAAAACAAGTCTTTTGTTATTAAAGCGTTTATTTAGTATATCCAGAGCCGCACGATAATTGGCACTAGAGAGCTCCAACGATCGAACGGAATCCAAAGCCGCATCAGCGAGGCAAGAGCGAAGGTGCTGGAATTTCTCGATGTCACTGAGATCCGCATCCGCTTCAATCACCGATTTGAACATTGCCATAAAATCCGAAAACTCGACGTATCCACCAGAAAACTTAGGCACCTTCAGCTCAGGAAGTCGCTGCTGTGAGCCATGATGATGGTACTATGTCCGGAATGGCTTGGCAGAGTCGTAGAATGGGCAGCGGCGTGTGACTGGCTTACTTCAACAGCAGCCAGCAACTCAGCTTTCAACGATATGAAAAGAGTATCGAAGATTTCGCGCAGCTCACTCCCAATCTCGTTTTGATCGAGAGCCTCCAATTCATTATGGGCCTTATTGAATTCCTCTCGAATTTCTGCCAAATATCAAGGCGCATCTCGACTTCCGCGGCGGTAAACTTATCGATTTTATTCCCCGCGAAGGATTCGCCAAGCCTGTGCAATCGATCATATAATGACTGACTTTTACGCTTATACAGACTAAGTCTGGAATCAGCCACCACAATATTTCCGCCCGCGCCTGTATTCGGATCGTTGTCCATGTTAACCGTTGTGCAATTCGACACAACAACGGAAAATGAAATACCGCTTAAGCGACGATGTATAGACGCGAGAGCGAGAATGCAAGACACGAAAAGTCAAGAACCGCGGCTGCAGCTGCGCAGAGAATGAGAGATTCGACGCTTAAAGTACCGGAATTTGTATATAAATATTCCAGCCGCTCTCTCACTGAATTTGCACTTTAAACTGTTTTTCAACGTGCACCCAAATGTATTTGTTGTAGTTAAACTACCCAACAACAATATATTGTATAATTAATAAGTGTTTTAACGGAACGCGATTAAGCAATGGTTTTATATCACGTCGGGGGGTCACCAATGTTTGAGATGCCAAGCTTTTTTGGCACCTATGTGTTTCAAAAATGAAAAGAGAATTTGGGTGAAACTTTATAATTCGTATTTAATCTTGGTGGCTTAGCGGAAGCCGATTGCTTGCTATGGCCAGATAAAATTTATGCGAGATCGATATGCAACCAATGCGCAGAGGGGTTAGCATAGAACTAAAAATAGACGACGGCGTAAGATCAAAGTGATTGCCGAAGTGGCGGCAGTAGATCAAAGTAATTGCCGAAGTGGCGGCGGCAGAGAGCCCCTTTAGCGGGAGAGCGCAGCAGCTCTGCAGAAAGTCAACGGTTTACAACATAGGCAGCTTTCTCTGCTCATACAATAATAATGCTTAAAGTTACGGTTATTCTTCAGCGGCTGGCCCGAACAGACCCCTACAAAGCGAAACATCTTGTCAGTTGCGTCCCGATTGTTCGACACATTAGGGTTATTATGTCCCTTAATAACTAGGGCAAAAATATTGCTGCAGCAATTATGGCGGCAAAAGTTGGATTGGGACGAGTCGGTTCCCATGAGTTTGCACACGAGTTGGAACCAATTCAAGCAAAATTTGTTTGAATTAGACAAGATAACCATACCTCGCTACATTGGTCTTGCCACGCATAAAAGCGTTCAGATTCACGGATTCGCAGACCCATCAGGTGAAGCGTACGGATGCTGCATTTACAGTGATGGTAAAAATGTCTTGTCTAAGCTTCTTATCACAAAGTCTCGAGTAGCTCCTCTCAAAACGAAATCGATTCCATGACTCGAATTGTGCGCAGCATTCCTGTTATCCACTTTATGGGCTCAAGTAAAACCGCTCCTGGAAAAATTCATGATCGAAAGTGTGAACTTTTGGTCGGGCTCCCAAGTCACCTTGTACTGGCTGGAAAAGGATCCAGCCACGCTAGCAACGTTTGTGGCCAATAGGGTTGGTGAAATCCAGGAATCTTCAAGTGGTGTGATTTGGCGGCACGTTCCTACTGAGTAAAACCCAGCCGATTTAGTGTCACGTGGAACAGACGTAGACGGTGTAACGTGCTCATTGTGGACTGATGGTCCCCATTTTATGCTCAGGAATTCTGAGGAGTGGCCATATCTACATCAGGTTGAGTTGTCCCTACAAATGGAACGGTCGGAAAACAAGAAGTGTTTGGCGACACATTCAGTGGCAAAGTGTCAGGGAAATGAGTTCATCGAGTTGATTGAAAGATGCTCTTCTTTTGAGAAATTGCTTCGGACTATGGCATATGTAAGCCGGTTCCTACAAGGAAGCAAGCGTAGTCGAGAGGTCGTTCTTTCAGCTAAAGAACTTAAGGTCTCATTTCTAAGGCTGGTAGAAGTAGTCCAAAGACACGAGTTGGGACCAGAATTCCACAAGCTAGCGAGGTCGGAAATCCTGTCACCCCATCTCCAACGACTAAGCCCGTTCATACATACGAGCGAACTCGACGGAGTAACGCTTCGACTGATTCGAGTGTGAGGAAGGTTGCTCAACGCAGAAATTCCGTACGACGCCAAATTTCCTCTGCTGCTGTCGCAAAAGTCGCAGTGCGTAACGCTTTATCTTCGCAATTTGCATCGGACTCACTACCATGCAGGCGCCAAAGTCATGGTTTTGTTACTAAGGCAGCAGATCTGGCTAATCAATGCTCGAGAAGCATGCACAAGGATCCTGAGAAATTGTGTGCACTGCTTCCGATACAAGCCAGTCCTACAGGGACAGATCATGGGAAACCTGCCAGCTGATAGAGTGTGAAGAGCTCGGCCCTTTTTGATTTGTGGGGTATATTTCTGCGGCCCATTCTACGTGTCTCTCAAGATTCGCGGCAGGCCCCCTATTAAGACATATGTAGCCGTCTTCGTCTGTTCTGTATCAAAAGCTGTTCACCTGGAGCTTGTAGCAGATTTGTCCACTGATAGTTTTTTATCTGTTGTTAAACGGTTCATCGGGAGAAGAGGCCTTCCGGAGAAGGTGTACAGTGACAACGCCACCAACTTCGTGGGCGCGAGCAAGGTGCTGAACGAGCTTCATCAAGCGTACCAGAGGGACCAGGACCGGCTCAAGGCGTACGCAGCGCGCCAAGGCGTCGAGTGGTATTTCATACCACCGAGAGCACCGCACTTGGGCGGATTGTGGGAGGCAGCCGTCAAATCAGCCAAGCAGAGGCTGGTACGTGGAGTGGGCAACGCCAAGCTCACCGCGGACGAGCTGTGCACCCACCTGGTAGAGGTAGAGGCTCAACTCTCGCCAATCGCGTCCCCAGGCAACGATCCCAGCGATGGAAAAGCGCTAACGCCAGGGCACCTGCTAATCGGGCAGCCGCTTCTTTCGCTGCCGCCCGAATCAGATCAAGACGACAGATGCAGCAAGGGAAGCTTCACGTATTTGAAGCGGTGGCGAATGCTGTCAGCGCTCAAGCAGCAGTTTTGGCTGGGCTGGTCCAAGGACTACCTGGTCAGCCTGCAGAAGCGTCACCAGTGGGCTACCAAAGGACCAGACTTGGACATTGGCAGTCTGATGTTCGTCCACGAGGACAACACACCGCCACAGAAGTGGACCACAGGACGAGTGGTGGCCGCAATCAAGGGGGAAGATGGGAGAGTGCGCGTCGCGGAGGTGCGAACACCCACAGGTGTAATTAAACGCCCCATACACAAACTGGCAAAACTGCCAATAGACGGTTGAAGCACCGGAGGTCTTCAACGGGGCCGGAATGTTTCAGCAGACTATCTTAATTACCCTAGCTTAGCGTGTGCGATGTTGTGAGCAGAGCTTTTGCTCTCACACGCCGCGCTCTTGTACTGCTCTCTGAGCATGCAAGATCGGCTCGCCGTTGGAGTCGGGGAGTTATTGCGATCTCTGGGTGCGACCAGTCGAATAAATGCTTTGAAGTCGAGCACTTGTTTTATTTGTTCAGAAATTACCTGACAATTTAAAGTAAAAATCGCAACTAGAGCCCGCTGGACCAGAGTCATCATAAAGTTTAACTTGGAAAAATTCGTCCGAATTTTCACTTAGGTTAATGAACACTTTGTATAATGAACCTCTGGAATCATGATTAATATAACTATTTTGAATGAATATGAATTATAATTAAATAACTACGATTCTGTCTAAGTACATAATGCCAATAATACATCGAGTGTAACAATGAAGCGGTAGTTACGTTAGGGGCCATGCCAACATCGTTCCATGCATTGCCGAAGGTAGGGTGGGTATAGAGAAACTAGTGATCTATCATCACTACATTAAAATACGCAACTACTGGATTCTTTCTTGCCATCTATGCCGATCGGGGATTGAGTACATTTTTTGTTTTTTACTCTTTTGTTTTGATTAAAGTAGAGTCTGTTTAAGTGTACTTAATTTTTATAACATGGCGAGCACAAGGCCCGACCCCATCCGGCGAGCTGAGCCCAGATCGCAGTATAGTGCACTAAACCCGATTCCCTTTCCTTCCGAGGCTGCAATGCAAATAATACTTAGTCAGCCGTGCCATTACATTATAAGATCGATATGTCGGATCAATCTTTCTACCTCGTCGGTAACGGTGGCTTTAAGATACCACATCCATTTTACCGTAGGTATGCTGATTTCATGAACCATACATGAGAACAGGTCAAAGAACTAGGTGCGTGGAAGATGCACGTTGTCCGTGTTTAGTGTGGCTGATTTTGCCAATGCTCTTTGTACCTTACTTTCCACTGTTAGGTAGGCTTCCATGTCATATCCTCCTTCCACTGGGTCCTCGTATTCCTCATGAATGGTGAAGTGGATTCCTTGTGCTTGAGTGATTTAAGTGATTTTGATCCATAGTGATTTTATCAAATCACTTGATGTGCGTCCTTCCGCCTCTGAAAGTTGTTTCAGACTGCGTTTTACGGACTCTACTAAGCCTCTGTAAGCCTTCGGGGACTGCTGGATCAGATCGCTTTCTTTAGGACATACTGAAGGTTCCTCATGGTTTTCTTTAGGGACGATTTGACGTTCCCCACGAACGCTAGATGTCTGCGATAGCATGTCAATGGATTCGGGAAAAATCGTTACGTATTGCTTACATGCTTACATGTCTTCTCGGAAATTTACATATTCATCCGTTTTGTCTATATTGCGAATTTTGGAGTCGTGTTTGTTGCAACGGTTCCACGCATTTTCAGGTGCCGATATTTTGGCTTGAAAGTAAGAGGCCTTTTTTTTCTTTCCTGGGGATCTTTTTTAAAGTTCCGAGTGCACCTCGATATTTCCTCGCCAATATCTTGCTGCACATCCATTGCCATTGTAGCGGCAGCTTCTTGTTCCTTTTGTGTATATATTCTGTCTGTTTGTACTTATTACTTTTTGACCCGTTGGGAGTGTTTTATTTGATTTGCAGCTGAATACGCTCCGAATCGCAACCGTTGTCGGTCAGAAAAGTAATAGTACGGTGATGTATTGGATGAAGAGATCTGTGCTGTTTCCAATCTATGGAACGCACGAACAACAAAAAGTGATTGCGATTGAAAATGAGTGACAGGCAGTTGTGGTACTGTTTCTGATACTGAATTTTATTGAACAAATGCATATCCTTATATAGCTAGCAGTGGCAATCTTATTGTATGGGAAGGAACGCACCGGCTCCTTGTAAGTATGTATTTTTAGATGGGGTGCACTTACCCTTTGCGGGGGGTTACATTCCAGTGCATTTACTTTGGTACTGAGAAGGACGAGCAATATCGGTCGATGATTTCAACGTGGTCGCACGTCGGTTTTTAATGAGCCCAGTTGCCCCGAAAATGGCTACCACGGAGGATAACTTAACAAAAATCCACGATCTCGTAATGGCAGATTATCGATTTAAAGTGCGCGAGATAGCTGCAACAGTTAACATTCATGCAATTTTAGAAATGAGAAGGCTGTTGGTGCAATGGGTGCCGCGTATACTCACTCCGGACAACAAGCGCAACCGTGAGACCACTTCAGAGAAGTGTTTGACGCTGCTTAAGCGAGATCCGAAGGATAACATGGATCCACTGGTGGATACACTAGAGACCAAGGAGAAGTCGAGAAAGTGGACTTTACCGCCGAACGTGCTCCCAAGAAGGCATGGTGTGATCTATATCGACTACCTGGAGAAGCGCAAAACTATGTTGGGCCGATTGTTCGACAGTAGCCGTCTACAAGAATGTACTACACGATAGTCAATTTGCGATACTGGCACCATCGGGATGTGAGGCTAAGCACTTATCGGGCTACCTTAGCATAACAAAAAAACTGAGTGGTCTACGATTTTCAAAGCCAAAAGAGGTTAATGAAGCCTTGTTTTAGGAATACTTCCTTCTGAATGCCGAAAATATTACGAAAATAAGCAAAATCGTTTCAAAATGTGTTCTAATCTTACTATGTTTTCAATGTTATCTTGTTGGTCCGCGACTATGAGGCTGCGCATATAGAAGTCAGTCATATCAACAGAACTGGTCAACATTTTGAAATCCATTTAATTGGAAAACAAATCGGGATAGTAAATTGCTTTCAGAGTGGCTTGAGATGAATCACGGAATCAACTAAAGATGTTTATTAGGCCCTCTGCTCTTTGCGCTTTTGATAGATGTTGATGAAATCCCCGGAGGAGCCGAGTTCGGAAATCTGACCAATAATATACAAAATGTAGACAGACGATATGGTCATCCTCTGGAGCTATTCAAGCATGCTCCAAAGTATGATTAATGCAACAAAAAATGTAGTGCGGCTCGACTTTTATATGTTATCAGATACTCAGTTAGTATAAATATATGTAAGTCATCTTATGATTAATGTTACCTGTACAATATTTTTTATACGTAAGCGCCAGAATTGGTATCGGAGCCGATAACTGCCACCTGCTCTCTCTCTCTCTCTGTCTTTGGGCACATATTGATTTGTTGGTTGATGTGGGGAGGGGGATTTTGGTATGAAAGCCAACGCACACTGCGAAGCAAAAAAGCTTGCACATGTCATTACTCATGAGAGATGGGAAAAACGTAGAGAAAAATAGATCCACGACCTCTAAATATGCTCTAGTGTTAATTCAAACACTGCAATTATCCTTTTAACACCTTAAGCCTGATTTGATTATAATTTTAAAATATTTTACATGTGTCCATTTTTCCTTAGCAGTTTTTTATTCTGCTATATTTGTCTTGCTTCTCACACCAAAGCCAGCAGTTATAACCAGCTATTCACTGCCAGAGGGCATGCCACAGATTTTCGTATTTAGTGTTGGTGAAAGGGGGTACGGCGAGAGTCTAAAATACACTTGCAACACTGTGATATTACAGAAGTCTGGATACAAAATAAGGTTACTCTAGCTTATAGTCTCTGAGATCTAGGAGCTCATCAAGACGGACGGACAGACAGGCGGACGGACAGGCACAGCTATACTGATTCGGTTTTTGATGCTCATCAAGAATCTATATACCTTATGGGGTCGAAAATCGTTCATCTAGCTGTAAAACGAATCTATAAATGCTAATATATCGTTAAGTATTCTCTTTGAGTATCGGATGAACAAATTCAAAATTATATTTTAATACTAATAATTTACATAAACAATGTTTACAATTATAGTGCTAGGCGTAAATACATATATATACAAAGTCACTAGTGACTAGTCCATTTTTCGACCAATGCAGTGCTGCACTCAATACACTGGGTGCAAATAGGTTAAAAAGGAAATCATTTTAAGATACACAATTCATTATACATATTTGGAGTCCAATTTTGGAGCCACAAAAAATTAGGTTTGATGCGAGAATTTTATTGGATATTTCATGGTATAATTTTTCAATAATTTGCCATTAATTCACAAGAGTATATTATTTCTTGGACGTTGACATGCAATGACTGCATCTTTCAAGAGGCGATGCAGTTACTGCACCGTCAAGTGGCCCGTGTGAAACCAGCAGAAGGCTGTTACGCGCGGATCCCAGGCAAAACACAGCCCTCCTCCCGCCCAACCGACCGAGGGGCGCTGCCGCATGACGCACGGTGAGTAGCTGAACCGAACACGAACAAGCAAGAAAGATAGCTATTAGACTAACATTCGAGGAAAATTAGCACTAAACTTACTAAGAAACTAAGCATGCCATCAAAATACAAATACCACTACAATTACTAATTACTAGAAAGGTGTGTAAGGATTAGTAATTTAATAAGAGGAAGAGAATTAGTGGTGGATATAATATGGTAGAGGGAATTATAATCCGAGCATTAGACCCTAAACGGTTCATGCAAGGAATAATTCGATCTACAAAGTGGAAAGAACAACGGTATACAATTTCTAGTAAGTCTAATAGGTGAAGTTTATGCGACCCAACAGATCAGGGCTGTCTATGTCACCCCTGATCAAATTGTGCATACAAAAAAATAAATCACACCAATCATTTTTCTACGGTTAACTAAGGATGGGAGGTTCACTAATAGCAGTCTACTAGAGTAAGATGGGAGTCTCACACCCGCATCCCAGTTAAGGCCCCGCAGAGCAAAGAGTAACAAGTTTTTCTGTACTGATTCTATACGGTCTTGGTGTACTTTGTACTGAGGGCACCATACACAGGAGCCGTATTCTAAGATCGGACGAACAAGCGAGGTATAGAGAGTCTTTGTTATAAAGGGATCGTCAAATTCCTTTGACCACTTCTTTATAAACCCAAGCACGCCCATGGCCTTATTTACCATGGTAGAAATGTGTTCGGAAAACTTTAACTTGGGGTCTAACATAACACCCAGATCATCCACCAGGGTAATTCTCTCAAGAGAACCACCAAATAGGGTATAGGGAGCCAACAAAGGGCTAGAACGATGAAATGTCATAACTTTGCATTTCGAGGCATTAAGGTGTAACAAGTTTGCACAGCACCATGACTGAAAGTTATTGAGATCGGATTGCAAGCGAGAATGAAATGAAATGTCCTTATACTGAACACAGAGTTTAACATCATCCGCATACATATGTAGTACTCGAGAGTATGTTAATACCGAAGGCAAGTCATTAATAAAGAGTGTGAAGAGTAAGAGGTCTAGATGGCTTCCCTTTGGTACTCCCGAAGAAACCTTGACTGGTGAAGAGAGGGAGTTTTTAAAGAGGACTCTTTGAGACCTGGAACAAAGAAATCCATCTCAGGAGGTTGGGCGAAAACCCTAAAAGGTCAAGTTTATGCGATAAAAGGGATTGGCTTACAGAGTCGAATGCTTTACTAAAGTCGGTGTAAATAACATCCGTCTGTAAGTTACCTTGAAAGCCTTTAGAACGTTCCCCCTCGTTTATATACTCTGTTTCATTCTACAAGACGGAAATCAGAAACAACGGAGAGTCTCGAAGGACCAAATTTTTAGACCTTAAAAGAAAAGTCTAGACATTTTCGAGTTGAGTTGTAAATTCAAACTAAATTGTATTCTTAAAATCAGAGCTTTATATGTGATTTGACAATGGGGTAGGAGGTACAATTTTGTATTCTATAATTATCGTTAGACCTACGCAAAAGAAAAAATTTTACTGCGGGTGTCTATTTGAGTGCATGCTTACATTAGTATTATTTTAAGAATGCATTGGTTAAGTGTTTTGTAGTGAACCCATGCATGTAAATATGTAATAGCTAGGGTAATTAAGATAGTCTGCTGAAACATTCCGGCCCCGTTGAAGACCTCCGGTGCTTCAACCGTCTATTGGCAGTTTTGCCAGTTTGTGTATGGGGCGTTTAATTACACCTGTGGGTGTTCGCACCTCCGCGACGCGCACTCTCCCATCTTCCCCCTTGATTGCGGCCACCACTCGTCCTGTGGTCCACTTCTGTGGCGGTGTGTTGTCCTCGTGGACGAACATCAGACTGCCAATGTCCAAGTCTGGTCCTTTGGTAGCCCACTGGTGACGCTTCTGCAGGCTGACCAGGTAGTCCTTGGACCAGCCCAGCCAAAACTGCTGCTTGAGCGCTGACAGCATTCGCCACC
The DNA here is from genome assembly GCF_003369915.1 of Drosophila miranda. Taxonomy (NCBI): domain Eukaryota; kingdom Metazoa; phylum Arthropoda; class Insecta; order Diptera; family Drosophilidae; genus Drosophila; species Drosophila miranda. The sequence continues at coordinate 36,410,129 of NC_046674.1, forward strand.
GCTTCAAATACGTGAAGCTTCCCTTGCTGCATCTGTCGTCTTGATCTGATTCGGGCGGCAGCGAAAGAAGCGGCTGCCCGATTAGCAGGTGCCCTGGCGTTAGCGCTTTTCCATCGCTGGGATCGTTGCCTGGGGACGCGATTGGCGAGAGTTGAGCCTCTACCTCTACCAGGTGGGTGCACAGCTCGTCCGCGGTGAGCTTGGCGTTGCCCACTCCACGTACCAGCCTCTGCTTGGCTGATTTGACGGCTGCCTCCCACAATCCGCCCAAGTGCGGTGCTCTCGGTGGTATGAAATACCACTCGACGCCTTGGCGCGCTGCGTACGCCTTGAGCCGGTCCTGGTCCCTCTGGTACGCTTGATGAAGCTCGTTCAGCACCTTGCTCGCGCCCACGAAGTTGGTGGCGTTGTCACTGTACACCTTCTCCGGAAGGCCTCTTCTCCCGATGAACCGTTTAACAACAGATAAAAAACTATCAGTGGACAAATCTGCTACAAGCTCCAGGTGAACAGCTTTTGATACAGAACAGACGAAGACGGCTACATATGTCTTAATAGGGGGCCTGCCGCGAATCTTGAGAGACACGTAGAATGGGCCGCAGAAATATACCCCACAAATCAAAAAGGGCCGAGCTCTTCACACTCTATCAGCTGGCAGGTTTCCCATGATCTGTCCCTGTAGGACTGGCTTGTATCGGAAGCAGTGCACACAATTTCTCAGGATCCTTGTGCATGCTTCTCGAGCATTGATTAGCCAGATCTGCTGCCTTAGTAACAAAACCATGACTTTGGCGCCTGCATGGTAGTGAGTCCGATGCAAATTGCGAAGATAAAGCGTTACGCACTGCGACTTTTGCGACAGCAGCAGAGGAAATTTGGCGTCGTACGGAATTTCTGCGTTGAGCAACCTTCCTCACACTCGAATCAGTCGAAGCGTTACTCCGTCGAGTTCGCTCGTATGTATGAACGGGCTTAGTCGTTGGAGATGGGGTGACAGGATTTCCGACCTCGCTAGCTTGTGGAATTCTGGTCCCAACTCGTGTCTTTGGACTACTTCTACCAGCCTTAGAAATGAGACCTTAAGTTCTTTAGCTGAAAGAACGACCTCTCGACTACGCTTGCTTCCTTGTAGGAACCGGCTTACATATGCCATAGTCCGAAGCAATTTCTCAAAAGAAGAGCATCTTTCAATCAACTCGATGAACTCATTTCCCTGACACTTTGCCACTGAATGTGTCGCCAAACACTTCTTGTTTTCCGACCGTTCCATTTGTAGGGACAACTCAACCTGATGTAGATATGGCCACTCCTCAGAATTCCTGAGCATAAAATGGGGACCATCAGTCCACAATGAGCACGTTACACCGTCTACGTCTGTTCCACGTGACACTAAATCGGCTGGGTTTTACTCAGTAGGAACGTGCCGCCAAATCACACCACTTGAAGATTCCTGGATTTCACCAACCCTATTGGCCACAAACGTTGCTAGCGTGGCTGGATCCTTTTCCAGCCAGTACAAGGTGACTTGGGAGCCCGACCAAAAGTTCACACTTTCGATCATGAATTTTTCCAGGAGCGGTTTTACTTGAGCCCATAAAGTGGATAACAGGAATGCTGCGCACAATTCGAGTCATGGAATCGATTTCGTTTTGAGAGGAGCTACTCGAGACTTTGTGATAAGAAGCTTAGACACGACATTTTTACCATCACTGTAAATGCAGCATCCGTACGCTTCACCTGATGGGTCTGCGAATCCGTGAATCTGAACTCTTTTATGCGTGGCAAGAGCAATGTAGCGAGGTATGGTTATCTTGTCTAATTCAAACAAATTTTGCTTGAATTGGTTCCAACTCGTGTGCAAACTCATGGGAACCGACTCGTCCCAATCCAACTTTTGCCGCCATAATTGCTGCAGCAATATTTTTGCCCTAGTTATTAAGGGACATAATAACCCTAATGTGTCGAACAATCGGGACGCAACTGACAAGATGTTTCGCTTTGTAGGGGTCTGTTCGGGCCAGCCGCTGAAGAATAACCGTAACTTTAAGCATTATTATTGTATGAGCAGAGAAAGCTGCCTATGTTGTAAACCGTTGACTTTCTGCAGAGCTGCTGCGCTCTCCCGCTAAAGGGGCTCTCTGCCGCCGCCACTTCGGCAATTACTTTGATCTGCTGCCGCCACTTCGGCAATCACTTTGATCTTACGCCGTCGTCTATTTTTAGTTCTATGCATTGGTTGCATATCGATCTCGCATAAATTTTATCTGGCCATAGCAAGCAATCGGCTTCCGCTAAGCCACCAAGATTAAATACGAATTATAAAGTTTCACCCAAATTCTCTTTTCATTTTTGAAACACATAGGTGCCAAAAAAGCTTGGCATCTCAAACATTGGTGACCCCCCGACGTGATATAAAACCATTGCTTAATCGCGTTCCGTTAAAACACTTATTAATTATACAATATTTTGTTGTTGGGTAGTTTAACTACCAACGAATACATTTGGGTGCACGTTGAAAAACAGTTTAAAGTGCAAATTCAGTGAGAGAGCGGCTGGAATATTTATATACAAATTCCGGTACTTTAAGCGTCGAATCTCTCATTCTCTGCGCAGCTGCAGCCGCGGTTCTTGACTTTTCGTGTCTTGCATTCTCGCTCTCGCGTCTATACATCGTCGCTTAAGCGGTATTTCATTTTCCGTTGTTGTGTCGAATTGCACAACGGTTAACATGGACAACGATCCGAATACAGGCGCGGGCGGAAATATTGTGGTGGCTGATTCCAGACTGAGTCTGTATAAGCGTAAAAGTCAGTCATTATATGATCGATTGCACAGGCTTGGCGAATCCTTCGCGGGGAATAAAATCGATAAGTTTACCGCCGCGGAAGTCGAGATGCGCCTTGATATTTGGCAGAAATTCGAGAGGAATTCAATAAGGCCCATAATGAATTGGAGGCTCTCGATCAAAACGAGATTGGGAGTGAGCTGCGCGAAATCTTCGATACTCTTTTCATATCGTTGAAAGCTGAGTTGCTGGCTGCTGTTGAAGTAAGCCAGTCACACGCCGCTGCCCATTCTACGACTCTGCCAAGCCATTCCGGACATAGTACCATCATCATGGCTCACAGCAGCGACTTCCTGAGCTGAAGGTGCCTAAGTTTTCTGGTGGATACGTCGAGTTTTCGGATTTTATGGCAATGTTCAAATCGGTGATTGAAGCGGATGCGGATCTCAGTGACATCGAGAAATTCCAGCACCTTCGCTCTTGCCTCGCTGATGCGGCTTTGGATTCCGTTCGATCGTTCGAGCTCTGGATATACTAAATAAACGCTTTAATAACAAAAGACTTGTTTTCCAGGCACACATCAAGAAGATTCTTGGGCTAAAGAGGGTAGTCTCGCCTTCTGGTAAAAGGCTTCGGTAGTTTTCGGATGCAGTCAATTTACACATGCGAGCGTTGCAGACATTGGGAACTGCTGAGGAGATTTCAGGATTCATGGTCATCAACATGCTGCTGCAGAAGTTGGATTCGAAGACGCAAACCAAATGGGAGGAGCACACATCGTCGGATGCTATACCTACCGCAGAGGAATTCTTCGAATTCTTGCAGCAACGCTGCCAGAAAATGGAGCGACTAGAATATGCCACAGCGACACACGCTAGTAGCGATCAGGTGGGAAAAAACCATTTCTATACGCAGGTTAAGAAAACGTTTGTAGAATATATTTGTTTGGAATATACTCCTGCAAGATATTCGGAAATCTCTCACCGTTGCTGCGCCACAAAGAAGTGAAGAAGCTTTCCTTATGCTTCAATTGCCTAAAACCGGTGCACCGGACCCGCGCATGCAATAGTGAAAAATGTCGAGTATGCGGCGGTAGGCATCATAGTTTGTTGCACTTCGATAGTATACAGCCCACAACACAAAGCTGCCTAGGTATTACTCCTCCCGATCTGGCCGTTGAACCGGACACTCTTTCCGTTGCTCAAAATTCTGCTAGCAGCTCGCCTCTACCTTCACCTCTCTTGCTGCCCAAGGTCTTCACTCTGATGTCGTGCTTCTGGCTACAGCCGTGGCTCTCGTGAAGAATCGGTCTGGCGTTTTAGTTCCTTGTCGTGCCATCTTAGATTCAGGATCGCAGCTGCATCTCGTCACATCCAGGTTCGCCCAGCAGCTTCAGCTTAGGAGAACTCAATCGTCTGCACTTGTGTCTGGGCTGGGCGATACCAGCGTTTCTACTGAGGGATCCACCATAAGCATTTGTATGCATTCTCGCACCTCTGCTTACACAACTACGCTTACTGCTCTCATCGCCCCCACGATTACCGATTCTCAACCAAGTATGACAGTAAATGTATCCGATTGGAGTATTCCATCTAACATTCAGCTCGCTGATCCTGCATTTTTCAATCCTCAACGGGTTTATCTTCTCATTGGTGCGAGCGTTTTTTATGATCTCCTCTGCGTAGGGCAAATCAAACTCACCGATGGACTGCCTCTTCCTCGTATCTGGTGGTGGACAGAAGGTATCAAGCTCGGCGCCTTTGGCCACGCACAATTGTCCAGATTCGATAGCTGAGATGGAAGCAAGGTTGGATAAAACTCTTTGTATATTTTGGGAAGTCGAGAATTGTGTGGAGGCTGGGTTGAATACCAAAGAAGAAGACGATTGTGAAGCACATTTCGTAAGCCACCTTTCACGGCTGCCATCCGGGGAGGGTGCAGTTCGTCTGCCACTAAATAACAATACTGATCGTTTAGAAGAATCTTATGCTCAGGCTTATCGACGGTTCATCAGTCTGGAGCGAAAACTGGAGCGTAATCCTACACCCAAGGAGCGGTATTCCGCCTTTATGAGGGAGTACATTGATTTGCATCATATGCACCAAGTCAACTCTTATTCCCGTAGCCTCTGCAAATATTTCTTGCCTCATCACTGTGTCCTAAAGGAGGACAGTACGACGACAAAACTCCGTGTCGTTTTCCATGGATTCGCAACTACATCATCTGGATATTCTCTAAATGATGTGATGATGACAGGCCTTGTTATTCAGCCTGCATTGTTGAATATATTGATTCGCTTTCGAACATATCCAGTCGCTCTCACTGGGGACATTTGTAAAATGTACCGCTGCGTATGAGTGTCTCCACCCGACAATTTGTATCAGTGCATCCTTTGGCGAGATTCCATCCAGTCCGACGTTCAAGTCTACACATACACCGTCACATACGGGACGAGGGCTGCATCATTTTTAGCGATCCGCGCAATGCACCAGCGGGCCATCGACGAGGGTGAGTCCTACCCTCTTGGCTCAGCTGCTCTGCGGCAGGAGTTTTACGTGGATGACCTTATTTCGGGTGGTAATTCGGTCGCACAGGTCATCGAGAAGATGCACCAAACATCAGCTTTACTGTCCCGTGGTAATTTTAGACTAAGGAAATGGTGCTCCAGTCACCAGGAAGTACTTGAGGGAACCCCTGAACATGACATAGAGAAGTTCCTAAAGTTTAATGGTGGAAGCGACATAGCCAAAACTCTCGGCTTAGCGTGGGACCCTGCTTCGGATCAGCTGCTTTTTGCCTTGTCCGCACTGGACACAAACTCAAAGCCATCAAAGCGGTCGGTTTTATCTACGATTGCGCGATTCTACGACCCTCTTGGATTGATAAATCCAGTCATTGTCAGGTGCAAAATCTTCCTTCAGCAGCTTTGGAGAGAAAATTTGGATTGGGATGAAAGCCTACCTTCAGCGTTGCATTCAACTTGGATGGACTTGAGAAATAGTTTGGCAAGCATTTCTCGGATCTCATTTCTCCGCTTGGTTCTTCGTTCTAGTGTGGCTACAGAAGTTCACGGATTCTGTGATGCCAGCTTAGAAGCATATGGCGATTGCGTATATGTCGTGTCCAGGGAAGCCCAGTCTTCGAGCCACGTTTTGTGCTCAAAGTCGCGAGTGGCGCCACTAAAGAACATATCGATTCCTAAGCTGGAATTAAGTGGAGCCCATTTGCTTGCGAAAATCATGCAGAATGTAAAGGGCATGGGAATCTTTACAGGTCGGTTCTATTGCTGGTCGGATTCGACAACAGCATTATCTTGGATAAGGGACGAGCCAGCCAAATTTCAAGTTTTCTTGGCAAATCAAGTGGCATCAATTCAGGAGCTGACGGCAGCCATGGAATGGCGCTATGTTCCCACATCTTTAAATCCTGCTGATATTCTCTCGAGACTCTCGCTTCCCAGCCATCTTCTTGGACGTTGACATGCAATGACTGCATCTTTCAAGAGGCGATGCAGTTACTGCACCGTCAAGTGGCCCGTGTGAAACCAGCAGAAGGCTGTTACGCGCGGATCCCAGGCAAAACGCAGCCCTTCTCCCGCCCAACCGACCGAGAGGAGCTGGCGCATGGTGCACGGCGCGTAGCCGAGCCGAACACGAACATGCAAGAAAGATAGCTGTTAGACTAATATTCGAGGAAAATTAGCACTAAACTTACTAAGAAACTAAGCATGCAATCAAAATACAAATACCACTACAATTACTAATTACTAGAAAGGTGTGTAAGGATTAGTAATTTAATAAGAGGAAGAGAATTAGTGGTGGATATAATAGGGTAGAGGGAATTATAATCCGTGCATAAGACCCTAAACGGTTCATGCAAGGAATAATTCGATCTACAAAGTGGAAGGAACAACGGTATAAAATTTCTAGTCAGTCTAATAGGAATCGTGAAGTTTATGCGGCTCAACAGATCAGGGCTGTCTATGTCACCCCTGATCAAGTTGTGCATTAATATCACACCAAGCATTTTTCTACGGTTAACTAAGGATGGGAGGTTTACTAATAGAAGTCTACTAGAGTAAGATGGGAGTCTTACAACCGCATCCCAGTTAAGGCCCCGCAGAGCAAAGAGTAAAAAGTTGTTCTGTACTGATTCTATACAGTCCTGGTTTACTTTGTACTGGGGGCACCATAGGGGTCGTCAAATTCTTTTGACCACCTCTTTATAAACCCATGGCCTTATTTACCATGGTAGAAATGTGTTCGGAAAACTTTAGCTTTGCGTCTAATAAGACACCAAGATCATTCACCAGGGTAATTCTCTCAAGAGAACCGCCACATAGAGTATAGGGAGCCAACAAGGGGCTAGAACGATGAAATGTCATTACTTTGCATTTCGCGGCATTAAGTTGAAACAAGTTTGCACAGCACCATGACTGAAAGTTGTTGAGATAGGATTGCAAGCTAGAATGAAATGAAAGGTCCTTTTACTGGGCACACAGTTTAACATCATCCGCATACATAAGTACTCGAGAATATGTTAATACCGAAGGCAAGTCATTAATAAAGTGTGTAAAGAGTAAGGGGCCTAGATGACTGCCCTGTGGTACTCCCGAAGAAACCTTTACTTCTGAAGAGAGGGAGTTTTTGAAGAGGACTCTTTGAGACCTGGAACAAAGATAGCTAGAAATCCATCTCAGGAGGTTGGGCGGAAACCCTAAAAGGTCAAGTTTATGTGCTAGAAGGGAATGGCTTACAGAGTCGAATGCTTTACTGAAGTCGGTGTAAATAACATCCGTCTGTAAGTTACCTTGAAAGCCTTTAATAATGAAAGAGGTAAACTCTAACAAGTTCGTGGTGGTTGATCGCCGCCTTATAAATCCATGCTGAGTTGGAGATATAAGTGACTTGCAGAGATGTTGCAAGTGCGGAGTTAAAACCTTCTCAAACATTTTAGGAATAGCGGATAGCTTTGCTATACCTCTATCATTTTTTGAGTCAGACTTGCTACCTTTTTTATGGAGAGGAATTATAAACGATTCCTTCCAGATCGGGGGGAAGCAAGAAGAATCGATGGACAGGATGAATAGTTTAAGCAAGGGTCCACACAGAGCCTCGGCGCAGTACCTGAGTACACAACCTGGAACCCCGTCTGGACTCGTTGAAAACACCGGCTTAACTAGTCGAAGATCATGAAGTAAAGAACATTAATTTAACAAGGGACTGAAAATGCCGTTCGACCTCGGTAAACCGTATGGGTACGGATGACCAGAGTAGCTTTCCTCAGAATAGGTGGTTTGGAAAAATCGGGCAAAAAGATCGGCAATTGCCTGATCATTATTTGCCGACGTATTACAAAATGATAGCGAGGACGGGTGTGCGGACGTTCTACGCTTACTGTTTACGAAGCAGTAAAACTGTTTAGGGTCCTGAGAAAAACGTATCCTGCATCGAGATAGGTAGTTCTTATAGCATTGAGCATTAAGAACTGAAAAGTTTGACCGAGCTATTACATAGCGAGAGTGAGAAGTAGGAGAACCCACTTCTTGAAATGTTTTATAAAGTCTTGATTTTAAGTTTTCTAGACTGGATAGCTCTTTGGTAAACCAAGAGGGTTTTCCAGATCTAATCGGACAAGAAAGCGGGACACAAGAATCAAAAAATGTGCCAAGAGCATTGTAAAAAATGTTTGTGCCTTATATGACATCAGTGCACAAGTACAAAGCGGACCAATCAAAATCCCAAATGAGGTTATTAAGCTTCGCAATTTCGGCTTTACGAAAGCAGCGGACACGTTCAGGTAGTCTACTCGACCGATCCAATACAGTTGGTCCTATATCTAGCGACACCTCGAAAGTAGGGTGGTAGGCGTCTTCAGGTATAGTGAGCGGAAGGGCTCGGGTTAACAACACTATGGTCGGATCCGATACAAAGCACAGATCAAGCAATCGACCCAAGGAATTTTTCACATGGTTGACTTGAGACAGGGATAGGTCAAGCAAGCCGTCAACAAAGTCATGTCGTGACATGGGCACTAGGATACTAGACTCGTTTACTGAAGACCAAACAGTTCCTGGCAAGTTGAAGTCACCAAGAACTATCATACGATCTTTATCAGATAGCGAGGAAGAAACAGCGGTTAAAGCGGACAAGTGCTGCTCATAAATTGAAATATCCGAAGAAGGTGGGATATACGAGCAAGTAATGAATATAGCGAAAGCGGGAAGAATCAGTTTTACACACAGGAATTCCAGTTCCTGTTGAACTTGGACTGTGAAGTGTTCCGACGTGAAGTAAGAGTCCACCCCCCCGCACGTCTAGACGAACGGTCCTTTCTAAAAGTTGTGTACCGACCTGCCAAAACCTCGGAACTAAGAATGTCCGGCTTTAACAAGGTTTCAGTAAACACAATAACGTGGGAAGCAAATGCAACACTAGAATGCTCAGCTTACTACGCAAGCCTCTATCATTCTGATAAGTTACTAAAAGAGAAGTTAGTTTTTTAGAAGGGTTGAGGGAGTTGAGGTTGACGTTGAGGATGAGGATGTCTCATTGGGATGATTTGTGAGAGTTATTGGGGGCTTATTCTTCTTCTTTGCCATAAACTCCTTCACCACCAAATGCTCCGGCCAAAATTTGGCAGAGCAATGGTGTCAAACTGAGTTGGGGAGACGCTTATCTTAAACGAGGCTATCTCCCTGGCATAAGAAAAGCTGAACTTCTTAAACCCACGGCTTTTATTCTGCTTTGAATAAAAGCAATTATATCATTCAATGTGAGATCAGGGGCCAGCCGTGAGACAACTTCCGGACACCACGGACACGGACGCTGCAGACGTACTTGGCTGCACATTCTCCGAGGCGATGAATTCGGCTACCGAATCTGCATCGCCAGCAGCTGTCGTTGCCCTTGGAGTGGCAAACGAGATCAACTGCTGCACACTTGGAGTGGTCGGAGCCAGTTTTTCGGCGGCGCACGGCTGAGTGACGGTTGGCACTTGCAGATCCCGCGGAGTGACCTTTTTGCGCCTCGGAGACTCATTCAGCAGTTTTAAACCGCTAAACTGAGCCTCCATGGCAAGGAGCCGATCGTATTGGTTTTTAAAACCAACGGTCAGCTCCATAAAGCCACTCCGCGTCTGCCTCATAAAAGCTACCATGTCTTTCTCCACCGCACGGCATGCCTCGCAACTGTAGTGCAAACCATTACGCTTTATTATGGCATCACCCACAAGGCCAGAAAATCCAGCTCATTTTGCGTGCACTACGCTGTCGCAGAGCCAACAGGGGATAATCGGCTGATCGTGGGTGATCTGCTTATTGCATGATTTTTTGGCACATACAACAGAAAACTCCACAATAAAAAGAGGGGGAACGTTGTGAGTTGCTGCGGACACCGCAACTCTACGGTTATACCCGATACTAAGTCAGTATGGCTCTCCTCCGGCAGACGCCGCTAATATTAAACGACACGACAAAGAGTGCGTGCGAGAGAGACAGAAAATCAGTCTGAGCGTGACGTCGGGCGCTGCGTAGCCACTGCAAATTGATTTGTTCCTATGGGCTATAAAAATGATCTGATCTGTTGCAGATTCAGCAATCTGATAGATATGGTCATTATCTATGATTCTGCGTTTTTAGTTTTCTCAAATGTGCAATATTGTGGATGCAACAGATTTTCGTCTTTTGTGTGGGCGGAAGGGGGTGGGGCGAAATTTTGAGATACACGTTTTATAGTTAGATCTAACAGAAGTGCGGATACCAAATTTGGTTACTCTAGCCTTAATAGTCTCTGAGATTTTTGAATATCCCCAGATTTTCGTCCTTTGCGGGGGCGGAAGGGGGTGTGGCGAAATTTTGAAACAAACTCGTCTCGGTCCGATATATTAGGAGTGTGGGTACCAAATTTGGTTGCTCTAGCTTTTGTAGTCTCTGAGATCTAGGCGCTAATGTTTTACTCTAAGCAAAGCCGCCTATGCTACGTGTGTGTTAGAGAGAGACAGGGCGAGAAAAAATGAAATTGTTTTCTTGATGCTGGCTATAATAATAATACGATCCGATTCAGATTCCGCAGTCTTAAAGATATGGTCATTCTCTACAATTCTACGTTTTTGGTTTTCTCATATCTTTAAAATTGTGGATGCCACAGATTTTCGTCCTTTGTGGGGGCGGAAGTGGGCGGGGCGAAGTTTTGAAATATTTTTGTAGCAGTGACATATCACAGAAGTCTGGATCCAAAACATCGTTGCTCTAGCTCTTATAGTCTTTGAGCACTAGGCGCTGAAGGGGACGGAAAGACGAACAGACGGACAGACGGACGGACGGACAGACGGACGGACGGACAGACGGACAGACAGACATGGCTCAATCGACTCGGCTATTGATGCTGATCAAGAATATATATACTTTATGGGGTCGGAAACGATTCCTTTTGGACGTTACACACATCCACTTTTACCACAAATCTAATATACCCCAATACTCATTTTGAGTATCGGGTATAAAAATTGAACAAAACTAAAATCAAATAATATTTCAAAACAAATGGCTATCAAACCAGTGTTCCAGACAAACGCTAATAGGAGAAGAGGAGAACAGTTGCAGCAGCAGCTAATGAGAGAGCTACTGAATAGAAATTTACGAGAGCGAGAGAGAAAGAACAGTTATTTAAGTTTAGGTGATAGGGAGAGAGTGATAATACAAGACGAGAGCGGACTGTAATGCAATGTAATGCGTACTCACTCACTACAACAACACAAACACGACAAGCCGACGCCGAAAAATAAAAAGTTAAATAATGTTTTAGCACAAATCAAAAGGCATGCACTCGCGGAATAGAATAGGTCTCCAGATTATAGGCTGGTTAGGAAGTTAATTAAAGTTTTTTTAGGAAAACACCGGCTGTTTATTCAAAAAAAAAGGAAACGAGGTGGAACGTTGTGAGTTGCTGCGGACACCGCAACTCTACAGTTATACCCGATACTAAGTCAGTATGGCTCTCCTGCGGCAGACGCCGCTAATATTGAACCACACGACAAAGAGTGCGTGCGAGAGAGACAGAAAATCAGTCTGAGCGTGACGTCGGGCGCTGCGTAGCCACTGAAAATTGATTTCTTGCTTTTGGCTACAAAAATGATCCGATCTGATCCAGATTCAGCAATCTGATAGATATGGTCATTATCTATGATTCTGCGTTTTTAGTTTTCTCGAATGTGCAATATTGTGGATGCAACAGATTTTCGTCTTTTGTGGGGGCGGAAGGGGGTGGGGCGAAATTCTGAGATATACGTTTTATAGTGAGATCTCACAGAAGTGCGGATACCAAATTTGGTTGCTCTAGCCTTAATAGTCTTTGAGATTTTTGGATGCCCCAGATTTTCGTCCTTTGCGGGGGCGGAAGGGGGTGTGGCGAAATTTGGACACGAAACGGTCAAGGTCCGATATCACAGGAGTGTGGATACCAAATTTGGTTGCTCTGGCTCTTATAGGTTCTGAGATCCTTGAACTCATATTTTGCAATTGACAAAACCGACCATGAAACCTGTGTGTTAGAGAGAGACAGAGCGAGAAAGAATAAAATTGTTTTCTTGATTCTGGCTATAATCATTATACGATCTGGTTCAGATTTTGCACTGTAGAAGATGTTCGGAGCAGAACCCAGCCGATTAGCTGCTTGCCAAATAGCACCTAATTCTTGGCCCTCAGGCGCTTATTTTGTTTGTTACTTATGTCTATGTCACTCATTTGTTTGTTAAAGCTTTGCGCTTGCTTGCCCTGCTAAACGCTCTCTGCCAGCTCGCTCTTCGCTATCTCCGCTTTGCGTCTGCCTACCGACGTCGGCCGAGCGAAGCTGCGCTTAGCGATCGGAGCGGCAATGTAAAGGGCAGGCAAGCTACACTTGCAATTTGGATGTCACGCATTAAAGAACATATCGTAATTTTATTTCTGCGCCGAGTTTTGTTTAATTCGAAATAATTAGTCGGCCGATTGGGGATAAAAAACATTATCTCCACATAAAATTTGGTGACCCCGACGTGATCTCTGAGTTGCAGTGTCAATTAATAATCATTCGCGATCGACATTCGTTAGCCCTAGCAAATTTTCGGCGGTTAAGCACAATTCGGTGCTAAAACACACTTACATACACCGACATACACGCATTGCTGGCTATTAATTTCTCTGTCGCGACAATTCGGTCAGTGCAGTGCGGTAGGCAGTGCAGCGAACTCACTAATACACACAAGCGGAGTACAAAGCGGAATCGGACAGCTCGCACAGCCGCACAGCTAAAGGCATTAGCTGTAATCCCTTTGCTTTCGGTTCCCACGTTTATACGTATACAGGGTGTCTTTTTCGGTCGTGCTGAGAGACTCTTTTAAAACCTCAACATGGCAGCACCTGAGCCTACCAATGTCGCGAACGCAGCAATGCCGAGTGATGTAGATTTCTACAAGCACAAGGCCGAGTCCATCGCGCGCCAACTAAAGGCCATGGATCGCTTTCTTACCAAGGAAGAGCTTGCCGAGTTAGATGAGGCAGAACTTCAAGCTCGCTTAGAGCAAATCGAGCGAATGAATGCGGATTTCGATGCCGCTCAAACGAGCCTTGAAAGGCTGGATTTCCTGCAGTTAGCCCATGATGCCCGGCTGGACTTTTCGAATGTTTATGTGAAGGTTAGGTCCAGGCTGTCGCGGGAGTTGATGGCTGCTCGCACGGTAAATGTTGCCAATTCAACGGCTCGGCATACTCTCGAGGGGAATTCGTCGTTGTTCGCCTATAATAGTATAGGCCGTTCTCGAATGCCCGAGTTTCAGCTTCCGCGATTCGGTGGGAACTACATGGATTGGCCAGAATTCCACTCGATGTTCTCGACAATGGTGCACAAAGACCATCGTATACCAATCATCGAAAAATTCCAATATCTTCGTGGATGTCTAGATGGTGCTGCGCTGGATACGATTCGTTCCTTGGAACTTTCTGAGGAGAATTACGACAAGGCGTTTAATTTACTAATGTTGCGATTCGATAATAAACTGTTACATTTTCAGGCACACGTCAAGGCTATTTTCGGGCTGCAAGGGGTGGAGAAGGGCTCGGCTATCGGCTTGCGCGCGCTCAGCGACAAAATCAATTCGCACTTGCGTGCACTTCAGACCTTGGCGACCCCGCAGGAGATATCCGATGGGTTGCTGATCTTCATCATAGGCACGAAACTGGACCACAAAACAAAGGAGAAATGGGAAGAGAACTTGCCGACGTCAGGATTGCCTCGGTGGTCAAGCATGGCCTCATTTCTGGAAGCGAGATGTCGGATGCTGGAGAATTTGGGATCAGCCATGGCAACAAGTCCTAGTCAACAGGTGGGAGAAGACAAACCTGTCACCCTTATCACCTCCAGTAACGACCATCCTAACCCCATATGTAACCATTGCAATTCCTCCGAGCATTACATATCTAGATGTCAGGCATTCCTGAATCTCTCTGCGTTTGAACGATACAAAGAAGCAAAGAAGAGCCGCTTGTGTTTGAACTGCCTCAACAAAGGCCATGAATTGCAGAGGTGCAGGTCAGGACTTTGCAGGCATTGCCAGGCCAAACATCACACGCTACTCCACATTCCATCGGGAACTGGTGCTTCATCTTCCTCTTCACCGACCGGGGAATCGATCCAGCAAGAGGCCGCGACTGTGCTTCTAGCAAGCGGGTGTTCCAGCCCTCCCCCCTCGATCCAGAAATCTCAGCCTAGCCAGAACGTGTTGCTACCTACTGCCCTCGTCCATGTAACAGATCGTTATGGAGCACTTATCCCATTTCGTGCCATTTTGGATTCTGCATCACAGGCAAACTTTGTAACATCTAGACTTGCTGATCAGTTGCAGTTGGATCATCGCTCGTCTTATGTTCACATCTCTGGAATCGGAGATTCCATTCTACCTTCGAGCAAGTCTGTACATATAGTTGTACAATCCCAGGACGCAAGCTATCGAGCTTCCTTCGCTGCAATTGTCACCAACTCAATTACGGAAATGCAGCCTAACTTCGGCGTAGACGCAAAGGATTGGCCAATGCCGAATAATCTAAAACTAGCTGATCCTGATCTGGTTTGTTCTTCGATTTAATGTGCGTCGGACAGATTCGACTATCAGCCCAATTGCCAACATTGCAGGAGACAAAACTTGGTTGGATAGTATCAGGAAGCATTGATAGCTCGGAGAATAGGCGTGCAGCTTTAGCCGCTTTTGAAAATTCCTCGTGCATCTCTATTGACGATTTTCGACCCACAACGCTGGAGTACCAAAACTTAGAGCAGCAATGCAGGAAGCAGCTGCTCGAGTGCCAGGTGCAAGTGGAAAAACTGCGATCGGAGAATCAGGAACTGCAGCGCGAACTTTTCCATATATTAAAAACCTACATATCCACGCTAAATGAAATTCAACTTTCAACAATTTCTACATTGCCAAATTTTCTGCCATTCTATACAATTACAGAGGTTCCCGATGATCAAGACGTAATCACGACAAGCCGCCTTCGTAAAGAAGCGCCGATTGCTGCGTTCGACGATCATCTCAGCGTAGCCGCCAGCTGCGCCCAAGCAAGCATCTTCAAGAGGGCCGTTGGAAAAATAGCGGTTCTGCCCCTTCAGGATGGATCTGTTGAAAGCCTTTGCCTTCCAACGGGGGGTGAATGTTCGGAGCAGAACCCAGCCGATTAGCTGCTTGCCAAATAGCACCTAATTCTTGGCCCTCAGCCGCTTATTTTGTTTGTTACTTATGTCTATGTCACTCATTTGTTTGTTAAAGCTTTGCGCTTGCTTGCCCTGCTAAACGCTCTCTGCCAGCTCGCTCTTCGCTATCTCCGCTTTGCGTCTGCCTACCGACGTCGGCCGAGCGAAGCTGCGCTTAGCGATCGGAGCGGCAATGTAAAGGGCAGGCAAGCCACACTTGCAATTTGGATATCACGCATTAAAGAGCATATCGTAATTTTATTTCTGCGCCGAGTTTTGTTTAATTCGAAATAATTAGTCGGCCGATTGGGGATAAAAAACATTATCTCCACAGAAGATATGGTCATCCTCACCGATTCTGCGAGAGACAGAAAATCAGTCTGAGCGTGACGTCGGGCGCTGCGTAGCCACTGCAAATTGATTTGTTCCTATTGGCTATAAAAATGATCTGATCCAGATTCAGCAATCTGATAGATATGGTCATTATCTATGATTCTGCGTTTTTAGTTTTCTCAAATGTGCAATATTGTGGATGCAACAGATTTTCGTCCTTTGTGTGGGCGGAAGGGGGTGGGGCGAAATTTTGAGAAAGAACAGTTATTTAAGTTTAGGTGATATGGAGAGAGTGATAATACAACAAAAGCTACAAGACGAGAGCGGACTGTAATGCAATGTAATGCGTACTCACTCACTACAACAACACAAACACGACAAGCCGACGCCGAAAAATAAAAAGTTAAATAATGTTTTAGCACAAATCAAAAGGCATGCACACGCGGAATAGAATAGGTTTCCAGATTGTAGGCTGGTTAGGAAGTTAATTAGACCGAAGACCAAACAGTTCCTGGCAAGTTGAAGTCACCAAGAACTATCATACGATCTTTATCAGATAGCGAGGAAGAAACAGCGGTTAAAGCGGACAAGTGCTGCTCATAAATTGAAATATCCGAAGAAGGTGGGATATACGAGCAAGTAATGAATATAGCGAAAGCGGGAAGAATCAGTTTTACACACAGGAATTCCAGTTCCTGTTGAACTTGGACTGTGAAGTGTTCCGACGTGAAGTAAGAGTCCACCCCCCGCACGTCTAGACGAACGGTCCTTTCTAAAAGTTGTGTACCGACCTGCCAAAACCTCGGAACTAAGAATGTCCGGCTTTAACAAGGTTTCAGTAAACACAATAACGTGGGAAGCAAATGCAACACTAGAATGCTCAGCTTACTACGCAAGCCTCTATCATTCTAATAAGTTACTAAAAGAGAAGTTAGTTTTTTAGAAGGGTTGAGGGAGTTGAGGTTGACGTTGAGGATGAGGATGTCTCATTGGGATGATTTGTGAGAGTTATTGGGGGCTTATTCTTCTTCTTTGCCATAAACTCCTTCACCACCAAATGCTCCGGCCAAAATTTGGCAGAGCAATGGTGTCAAACTGAGTTGGGGAGACGCTTATCTTAAACGAGGCTATCTCCCTGGCATAAGAAAAGTTGAACTTCTCCACCTTTAAACCCACGGCTTTTATTCTGCTTCGAATTAAAGCAATTATATCATTCAATGTGAGATCAGGGGCCAGCCGTGAGACAACTTCCGGACACCACGGACACGGACGCTGCAGAAGTACTTGGCTGCACATTCTCCGAGGTGATGAATTCGGCTACCGAATCTGCATCGCCAGCAGCTGTCGCTGCCCTTGGAGTGGCAAACGAGATCAACTGCTGCACACTTGGAGTGGTCGGAGCCAGTTTTTCGGCGGCGCACGGCTGAGTGACGGTTGGCACTTGCAGATCCCGCGGAGTGACCTTTTTGCGCCTCGGAGACTCATTCAGCAGTTTTAAACCGCTAAACTG
Source organism: Drosophila miranda (assembly GCF_003369915.1). Classification (NCBI taxonomy): domain Eukaryota; kingdom Metazoa; phylum Arthropoda; class Insecta; order Diptera; family Drosophilidae; genus Drosophila; species Drosophila miranda. The sequence continues at coordinate 36,427,479 of NC_046674.1, forward strand.
AGCCTCCATGGCAAGGAGCCGATCGTATTGGTTTTTAAAACCAACGGTCAGCTCCTTAAAGCCACTCCGCGTCTGCCTCATAAAAGCTACCATGTCTTTCTCCACCGCACGGCATGCCTCGCAACTGTAGTGCAAACCATTACGCTTTAATATGGCATCACCCACAAGGCCAGAAAATCCAGCGCATTTTGCGTGCACTACGCTGTCGCAGAGCCAACAGGGGATAATCGGCTGATCGTGGGTGATCTGCTTATTGCATGATTTTTTGGCACATACAACAGAAAACTCCATAATAAAACGAGGGGAACGTTGTGAGTTGCTGCGGACACCGCAACTCTACGGTTATACCCGATACTAAGTCAGTATGGCTCTCCTCCGGCAGACGCCGCTTATATTAAACGACACGACAAAGAGTGCGTGAGAGAGACAGAAAATCAGTCTGAGCGTGACGTCGGGCGCTGCGTAGCCACTGCAAATTGATTTGTTCCTATTGGCTATAAAAATGATCTGATCCAGATTCAGCAATCTGATAGATATGGTCATTATCTATGATTCTGCGTTTTTAGTTTTCTCAAATGTGCAATATTGTGGATGCAACAGATTTTCGTCCTTTGTGTGGGCGGAAGGGGGTGGGGCGAAATTTTGAGAAAGAACAGTTATTTAAGTTTAGGTGATATGGAGAGAGTGATAATACAACAAAAGCTACAAGACGAGAGCGGACTGTAATGCAATGTAATGCGTACTCACTCACTACAACAACACAAACACGACAAGCCGACGCCGAAAAATAAAAAGTTAAATAATGTTTTAGCACAAATCAAAAGGCATGCACACGCGGAATAGAATAGGTTTCCAGATTGTAGGCTGGTTAGGAAGTTAATTAGACCGAAGACCAAACAGTTCCTGGCAAGTTGAAGTCACCAAGAACTATCATACGATCTTTATCAGATAGCGAGGAAGAAACAGCGGTTAAAGCGGACAAGTGCTGCTCATAAATTGAAATATCCGAAGAAGGTGGGATATACGAGCAAGTAATGAATATAGCGAAAGCGGGAAGAATCAGTTTTACACACAGGAATTCCAGTTCCTGTTGAACTTGGACTGTGAAGTGTTCCGACGTGAAGTAAGAGTCCACCCCCCCGCACGTCTAGACGAACGGTCCTTTCTAAAAGTTGTGTACCGACCTGCCAAAACCTCGGAACTAAGAATGTCCGGCTTTAACAAGGTTTCAGTAAACACAATAACGTGGGAAGCAAATGCAACACTAGAATGCTCAGCTTACTACGCAAGCCTCTATCATTCTGATAAGTTACTAAAAGAGAAGTTAGTTTTTTAGAAGGGTTGAGGGAGTTGAGGTTGACGTTGAGGATGAGGATGGGATGATTTGTGAGAGTTATTGGGGGCTTATTCTTCTTCTTTGCCATAAACTCCTTCACCACCAAATGCTCCGGCCAAAATTTGGCAGAGCAATGGTGTCAAACTGAGTTGGGGAGACGCTTATCTTAAACGAGGCTATCTCCCTGGCATAAGAAAAGTTGAACTTCTCCACCTTTAAACCCACGGCTTTTATTCTGCTTTGAATAAAAGCAATTATATCATTCAATGTGAGATCAGGGGCCAGCCGTGAGACAACTTCCGGACACCACGGACACGGACGCTGCAGAAGTACTTGGCTGCACATTCTCCGAGGTGATGAATTCGGCTACCGAATCTGCATCGCCAGCAGCTGTCGTTGCCCTTGGAGTGGCAAACGAGATCAACTGCTGCACACTTGGAGTGGTCGGAGCCAGTTTTTCGGCGGCGCACGGCTGAGTGACGGTTGGCACTTGCAGATCCCGCGGAGTGACCTTTTTGCGCCTCGGAGACTCATTCAGCAGTTTTAAACCGCTAAACTGAGCCTCCATGGCAAGGAGCCGATCGTATTGGTTTTTAAAACAAACGGTCAGCTCCTTAAAGCCACTCCGCGTCTGCCTCATAAAAGCTACCATGTCTTTCTCCACCGCACGGCATGCCTCGCAACTGTAGTGCAAACCATTACGCTTTAATATGGCATCACCCACAAGGCCAGAAAATCCAGCGCATTTTGCGTGCACTACGCTGTCGCAGAGCCAACAGGGGATAATCGGCTGATCGTGGGTGATCTGCTTATTGCATGATTTTTTGGCACATACAACAGAAAACTCCATAATAAAACGAGGGTGAACGTTGTGAGTTGCTGCGGACACCGCAACTCTACGGTTATACCCGATACTAAGTCAGTATGGCTCTCCTCCGGCAGACGCCGCTAATATTAAACGACACGACAAAGAGTGCGTGCGAGAGAGACAGAAAATCAGTCTGAGGGTGACGTCGGGCGCTGCGTAGCCACTGCAAATTGATTTGTTCCTATTGGCTATAAAAATGATCTGATCTGATCCAGATTCAGCAATCTGATAGATATGGTCATTATCTATGATTCTGCGTTTTTAGTTTTCTCAAATGTGCAATATTGTGGATGCAACAGATTTTCGTCCTTTGTGTGGGCGGAAGGGGGTGGGGCGAAATTTTGAGAAAGAACAGTTATTTAAGTTTAGGTGATATGGAGAGAGTGATAATACAACAAAAGCTACAAGACGAGAGCGGACTGTAATGCAATGTAATGCGTACTCACAACACGACAAGCCGACGCCGAAAAATAAAAAGTTAAATAATGTTTTAGCACAAATCAAAAGGCATGCACTCGCGGAATAGAATAGGTTTCCAGATTGTAGGCTGGTTAGGAAGTTAATTAGACCGTAGACCAAACAGTTCCTGGCAAGTTGAAGTCACCAAGAACTATCATACGATCTTTATCAGATAGCGAGGAAGAAACAGCGGTTAAAGCGGACAAGTGCTGCTCATAAATTGAAATATCCGAAGAAGGTGGGATATACGAGCAAGTAATGAATATAGCGAAAGCGGGAAGAATCAGTTTTACACACAGGAATTCCAGTTCCTGTTGAACTTGGACTGTGAAGTGTTCCGACGTGAAGTAAGAGTCCACCCCCCGCACGTCTAGACGAACGGTCCTATCTAAAAGTTGTGTACCGACCTGCCAAAACCTCGGAACTAAGAATGTCCGGCTTTAACAAGGTTTCAGTAAACACAATAACGTGGGAAGCAAATGCAACACTAGAATGCTCAGCTTACTACGCAAGCCTCTATCATTCTAATAAGTTACTAAAAGAGAAGTTAGTTTTTTAGAAGGGTTGAGGGAGTTGAGGTTGACGTTGAGGATGAGGATGTCTCATTGGGATGATTTGTGAGAGTTATTGGGGGCTTATTCTTCTTCTTTGCCATAAACTCCTTCACCACCAAATGCTCCGGCCAAAATTTGGCAGAGCAATGGTGTCAAACTGAGTTGGGGAGACGCTTATCTTAAACGAGGCTATCTCCCTGGCATAAGAAAAGTTGAACTTCTCCACCTTTAAACCCACGGCTTTTATTCTGCTTCGAATTAAAGCAATTATATCATTCAATGTGAGATCAGGGGCCAGCCGTGAGACAACTTCCGGACACCACGGACACGGACGCTGCAGAAGTACTTGGCTGCACATTCTCCGAGGTGATGAATTCGGCTACCGAATCTGCATCGCCAGCAGCTGTCGTTGCCCTTGGAGTGGCAAACGAGATCAACTGCTGCACACTTGGAGTGGTCGGAGCCAGTTTTTCGGCGGCGCACGGCTGAGTGACGGTTGGCACTTGCAGATCCCGCGGAGTGACCTTTTTGCGCCTCGGAGACTCATTCAGCAGTTTTAAACCGCTAAACTGAGCCTCCATGGCAAGGAGCCGATCGTATTGGTTTTTAAAACCAACGGTCAGCTCCTTAAAGCCACTCCGCGTCTGCCTCATAAAAGCTACCATGTCTTTCTCCACCGCACGGCATGCCTCGCAACTGTAGTGCAAACCATTACGCTTTAATATGGCATCACCCACAAGGCCAGAAAATCCAGCGCATTTTGCGTGCACTACGCTGTCGCAGAGCCAACAGGGGATAATCGGCTGATCGTGGGTGATCTGCTTATTGCATGATTTTTTGGCACATACAACAGAAAACTCCATAATAAAACGAGGGGGAACGTTGTGAGTTGCTGCGGACACCGCAACTCTACGGTTATACCCGATACTAAGTCAGTATGGCTCTCCTCCGGCAGACGCCGCTTATATTAAACGACACGACAAAGAGTGCGTGAGAGAGACAGAAAATCAGTCTGAGCGTGACGTCGGGCGCTGCGTAGCCACTGCAAATTGATTTGTTCCTATTGGCTATAAAAATGATCTGATCCAGATTCAGCAATCTGATAGATATGGTCATTATCTATGATTCTGCGTTTTTAGTTTTCTCAAATGTGCAATATTGTGGATGCAACAGATTTTCGTCCTTTGTGTGGGCGGAAGGGGGTGGGGCGAAATTTTGAGAAAGAACAGTTATTTAAGTTTAGGTGATATGGAGAGAGTGATAATACAACAAAAGCTACAAGACGAGAGCGGACTGTAATGCAATGTAATGCGTACTCACTCACTACAACAACACAAACACGACAAGCCGACGCCGAAAAATAAAAAGTTAAATAATGTTTTAGCACAAATCAAAAGGCATGCACACGCGGAATAGAATAGGTTTCCAGATTGTAGGCTGGTTAGGAAGTTAATTAGACCGAAGACCAAACAGTTCCTGGCAAGTTGAAGTCACCAAGAACTATCATACGATCTTTATCAGATAGCGAGGAAGAAACAGCGGTTAAAGCGGACAAGTGCTGCTCATAAATTGAAATATCCGAAGAAGGTGGGATATACGAGCAAGTAATGAATATAGCGAAAGCGGGAAGAATCAGTTTTACACACAGGAATTCCAGTTCCTGTTGAACTTGGACTGTGAAGTGTTCCGACGTGAAGTAAGAGTCCACCCCCCGCACGTCTAGACGAACGGTCCTTTCTAAAAGTTGTGTACCGACCTGCCAAAACCTCGGAACTAAGAATGTCCGGCTTTAACAAGGTTTCAGTAAACACAATAACGTGGGAAGCAAATGCAACACTAGAATGCTCAGCTTACTACGCAAGCCTCTATCATTCTGATAAGTTACTAAAAGAGAAGTTAGTTTTTTAGAAGGGTTGAGGGAGTTGAGGTTGACGTTGAGGATGAGGATGTCTCATTGGGATGATTTGTGAGAGTTATTGGGGGCTTATTCTTCTTCTTTGCCATAAACTCCTTCACCACCAAATGCTCCGGCCAAAATTTGGCAGAGCAATGGTGTCAAACTGAGTTGGGGAGACGCTTATCTTAAACGAGGCTATTTCCCTGGCATAAGAAAAGTTGAACTTCTCCACCTTTAAACCCACGGCTTTTATTCTGCTTTGAATAAAGCAATTATATCATTCAATGTGAGATCAGGGGCCAGCCGTGAGACAACTTCCGGACACCACGGACACGGACGCTGCAGAAGTACTTGGCTGCACATTCTCCGAGGTGATGAATTCGGCTACCGAATCTGCATCGCCAGCAGCTGTCGTTGCCCTTGGAGTGGCAAACGAGATCAACTGCTGCACACTTGGAGTGGTCGGAGCCAGTTTTTCGGCGGCGCACGGCTGAGTGACGGTTGGCACTTGCAGATCCCGCGGAGTGACCTTTTTGCGCCTCGGAGACTCATTCAGCAGTTTTAAACCGCTAAACTGAGCCTCCATGGCAAGGAGCCGATCGTATTGGTTTTTAAAACAAACGGTCAGCTCCTTAAAGCCACTCCGCGTCTGCCTCATAAAAGCTACCATGTCTTTCTCCACCGCACGGCATGCCTCGCAACTGTAGTGCAAACCATTACGCTTTAATATGGCATCACCCACAAGGCCAGAAAATCCAGCGCATTTTGCGTGCACCTCGCTGTCGCAGAGCCAACAGGGGATAATCGGCTGATCGTGGGTGATCTGCTTATTGCATGATTTTTTGGCACATACAACAGAAAACTCCATAATAAAACGAGGGTGAACGTTGTGAGTTGCTGCGGACACCGCAACTCTACGGTTATACCCGATACTAAGTCAGTATGGCTCTCCTCCGGCAGACGCCGCTAATATTAAACGACACGACAAAGAGTGCGTGCGAGAGAGACAGAAAATCAGTCTGAGGGTGACGTCGGGCGCTGCGTAGCCACTGCAAATTGATTTGTTCCTATTGGCTATAAAAATGATCTAATCTGATCCAGATTCAGCAATCTGATAGATATGGTCATTATCTATGATTCTGCGTTTTTAGTTTTCTCAAATGTGCAATATTGTGGATGCAACAGATTTTCGTCCTTTGTGTGGGCGGAAGGGGGTGGGGCGAAATTTTGAGATACACGTTTTATAGTTAGATCTAACAGGAGTGCGGATACCAAATTTGGTTACTATAGCCTTAATAGTCTCTGAGATTTTTGAATATCCCCAGATTTTCGTCCTTTGCGGGGGCGGAAGGGGGTGTGGCGAAATTTTGAAACAAACTCGTCTCGGTCCGATATATTAGGAGTGTGGATACCAAATTTGGTTGCTCTAGCTTTTGTAGTCTCTGAGATCTAGGCGCTAATGTTTTACTCTAAGCAAAGCCGCCTATGCTACGTGTGTGTTAGAGAGAGACAGGGCGAGAAAAAATGAAATTGTTTTCTTGATGCTGGCTATAATAATAATACGATCCGATTCAGATTCCGCAGTCTTAAAGATATGGTCATTCTCTACAATTCTACGTTTTTGGTTTTCTCATATCTTTAAAATTGTGGATGCCACAGATTTTCGTCCTTTGTGGGGGCGGAAGTGGGCGGGGCGAAGTTTTGAAATATTTTTGTAGCAGTGACATATCACAGAAGTCTGGATCCAAAACATCGTTGCTCTAGCTCTTATAGTCTTTGAGCACTAGGCGCTGAAGGGGACGGAAAGACGGACAGACGGACGGACGGACAGACGGACAGACGGACAGACGGACAGACAGACATGGCTCAATCGACTCGGCTATTGATGCTGATCAAGAATATATATACTTTATGGGGTCGGAAACGATTCCTTTTGGACGTTACACACATCCACTTTTACCACAAATCTAATATACCCCAATACTCATTTTGAGTATCGGGTATAAAAATTGAACAAAACTAAAATCAAATAATATCTCAAAACAAATGGCTATCAAACCAGTGTGCCAGACAAACGCTAATAGGAGAGAGGAGAACAGTTGCAGCAGCAGCTAATGAGAGAGCTACTGAACAGAAAGTTACGAGAGCGAGAGAGAAAGAACAGTTATTTAAGTTTAGGTGATAGGGAGAGAGTGATAATACAACAAAAGCTACAAGACGAGAGCGGACTGTAATGCAATGTAATGCGTACTCACTCACTACAACAACACAAACACGACAAGCCGACGCCGAAAAATAAAAAGTTAAATAATGTTTTAGCACAAATCAAAAGGCATGCACTCGCGGAATAGAATAGGTTTCCAGATTGTAGGCTGGTTAGGAAGTTAATTAGACCGAAGACCAAACAGTTCCTGGCAAGTTGAAGTCACCAAGAACTATCATACGATCTTTATCAGATAGCGAGGAAGAAACAGCGGTTAAAGCGGACAAGTGCTGCTCATAAACTGAAATATCCGAAGAAGGTGGGATATACGAGCAAGTAATGAATATAGCGAAAGCGGGAAGAATCAGTTTTACACACAGGAATTCCAGTTCCTGTTGAACTTGGACTGTGAAGTGTTCCGACGTGAAGTAAGAGTCCACCCCCCCGCACGTCTAGACGAACGGTCCTTTCTAAAAGTTGTGTACCGACCTGCCAAAACCTCGGAACTAAGAATGTCCGGCTTTAACAAGGTTTCAGTAAACACAATAACGTGGGAAGCAAATGCAACACTAGATTGCTCAGCTTACTACGCAAGCCTCTATCATTCTGATAAGTTACTAAAAGAGAAGTTAGTTTTTTAGAAGGGTTGAGGGAGTTGAGGTTGACGTTGAGGATGAGGATGTCTCATTGGGATGATTTGTGAGAGTTATTGGGGGCTTATTCTTCTTCTTTGCCATAAACTCCTTCACCACCAAATGCTCCGGCCAAAATTTGGCAGAGCAATGGTGTCAAACTGAGTTGGGGAGACGCTTATCTTAAACGAGGCTATCTTCCTGGCATAAGAAAAGTTGAACTTCTCCACCTTTAAACCCACGGCTTTTATTCTGCTTTGAATAAAAGCAATTATATCATTCAATGTGAGATCAGGGGCCAGCCGTGAGACAACTTCCGGACACCACGGACACGGACGCTGCAGAAGTACTTGGCTGCACATTCTCCGAGGTGATGAATTCGGCTACCGAATCTGCATCGCCAGCAGCTGTCGTTGCCCTTGGAGTGGCAAACGAGATCAACTGCTGCACACTTGGAGTGGTCGGAGCCAGTTTTTCGGCGGCGCACGGCTGAGTGACGGTTGGCACTTGCAGATCCCGCGGAGTGACCTTTTTGCGCCTCGGAGACTCATTCAGCAGTTTTAAACCGCTAAACTGAGCCTCCATGGCAAGGAGCCGATCGTATTGGTTTTTAAAACCAAACGATGCAACAGATTTTCGTCCTTTGTGTGGGCGGAAGGGGGTGGGGCGAAATTTTGAGATACACGTTTTATAGTTAGATCTAACAGGAGTGCGGATACCAAATTTGGTTACTATAGCCTTAATAGTCTCTGAGATTTTTGAATATCCCCAGATTTTCGTCCTTTGCGGGGGCGGAAGGGGGTGTGGCGAAATTTTGAAACAAACTCGTCTCGGTCCGATATATTAGGAGTGTGGATACCAAATTTGGTTGCTCTAGCTTTTGTAGTCTCTGAGATCTAGGCGCTAATGTTTTACTCTAAGCAAAGCCGCCTATGCTACGTGTGTGTTAGAGAGAGACAGGGCGAGAAAAAATGAAATTGTTTTCTTGATGCTGGCTATAATAATAATACGATCCGATTCAGATTCCGCAGTCTTAAAGATATGGTCATTCTCTACAATTCTACGTTTTTGGTTTTCTCATATCTTTAAAATTGTGGATGCCACAGATTTTCGTCCTTTGTGGGGGCGGAAGTGGGCGGGGCGAAGTTTTGAAATATTTTTGTAGCAGTGACATATCACAGAAGTCTGGATCCAAAACATCGTTGCTCTAGCTCTTATAGTCTTTGAGCACTAGGCGCTGAAGGGGACGGAAAGACGGACAGACGGACAGACGGACGGACGGACAGACGGACAGACGGACAGACAGACATGGCTCAATCGACTCGGCTATTGATGCTGATCAAGAATATATATACTTTATGGGGTCGGAAACGATTCCTTTTGGACGTTACACACATCCACTTTTACCACAAATCTAATATACCCCAATACTCATTTTGAGTATCGGGTATAAGAGTTGAACAAAACTAAAATAAAATAATATTTCAAAACAAATGGCTATCAAACCAGTGTGCCAGACAAACGCTAATAGGAGAAGAGGAGAACAGTTGCAGCAGCAGCTAATGAGAGAGCTACTGAACAGAAAGTTACGAGAGCGAGAGAGAAAGAACAGTTATTTAAGTTTAGGTGATAGGGAGAGAGTGATAATACAACAAAAGCTACAAGACGAGAGCGGACTGTAATGCAATGTAATGCGTACTCACTCACTACAACAACACAAACACGACAAGCCGACGCCGAAAAATAAAAAGTTAAATAATGTTTTAGCACAAATCAAAAGGCATGCACTCGCGGAATAGAATAGGTTTCCAGATTGTAGGCTGGTTAGGAAGTTAATTAAAGTTTTTTTAGGAAAACACCGGCTGTTTATTCAAAAAAAAAGGAAACGAGGTGGAACGTTGTGAGTTGCTGCGGACACCGCAACTCTACAGTTATACCCGATACTAAGTCAGTATGGCTCTCCTGCGGCAGACGCCGCTAATATTGAACCACACGACAAAGAGTGCGTGCGAGAGAGACAGAAAATCAGTCTGAGCGTGACGTCGGGCGCTGCGTAGCCACTGAAAATTGATTTCTTGCTTTTGGCTACAAAAATGATCCGATCTGATCCAGATTCAGCAATCTGATAGATATGGTCATTATCTATGATTCTGCGTTTTTAGTTTTCTCGAATGTGCAATATTGTGGATGCAACAGATTTTCGTCTTTTGAGGGGGCGGAAGGGGGTGGGGCGAAATTCTGAGATATACGTTTTATAGTGAGATCTAACAGAAGTGCGGATACCAAATTTGGTTGCTCTAGCCTTAATAGTCTCTGAGATTTTTGGATGCCCCAGATTTTCGTCCTTTGCGGGGGTGGCGAAATTTTGAAACAAACTCGTCTCGGTCCGATATATTAGGAGTGTGGATACCAAATTTGGTTGCTTTAGCTTTTGTAGTCTCTGAGATCTAGGCGATAATGTTTTACTCTAAGCAAAGCCGCCTATGCTACGTGTGTGTTAGAGAGAGACAGAGCGAGAAAGAATGAAATTGTTTTCTTGATTCTGGCTATAATCATTATACGATCTGGTTCAGATTTTGCACTGTAGAATATATGGTCATCCTCACCGATTCTGCGAGAGACAGAAAATCAGTCTGAGCGTGACGTCGGGCGCTGCGTAGCCACTGCAAATTGATTTGTTCCTATTGGCTATAAAAATGATCTGATCTGATCCAGATTCAGCAATCTGATAGATATGGTCATTATCTATGATTCTGCGTTTTTAGTTTTCTCAAATGTGCAATATTGTGGATGCAACAGATTTTCGTCCTTTGTTTGGGCGGAAGGGGGTGGGGCGAAATTTTGAGAAAGAACAGTTATTTAAGTTTAGGTGATATGGAGAGAGTGATAATACAACAAAAGCTACAAGACGAGAGCGGACTGTAATGCAATGTAATGCGTACTCACTCACTACAACAACACAAACACGACAAGCCGACGCCGAAAAATAAAAAGTTAAATAATGTTTTAGCACAAATCAAAAGGCATGCACTCGCGGAATAGAATAGGTTTCCAGATTATAGGCTGGTTAGGAAGTTAATTAAAGTTTTTTTAGGAAAACACCGGCTGTTTATTCAAAAAAAAAGGAAACGAGGTGGAACGTTGTGAGTTGCTGCAGACACCGCAACTCTACAGTTATACCCGATACTAAGTCAGTATGGCTCTCCTGCGGCAGACGCCGCTAATATTGAACCACACGACAAAGAGTGCGTGCGAGAGAGACAGAAAATCAGTCTGAGCGTGACGTCGGGCGCTGCGTAGCCACTGAAAATTGATTTCTTGCTTTTGGCTACAAAAATGATCCGATCTGATCCAGATTCAGCAATCTGATAGATATGGTCATTATCTATGATTCTGCGTTTTTAGTTTTCTCGAATGTGCAATATTGTGGATGCAACAGATTTTCGTCTTTTGTGTTGGCGGAAGGGGGTGGGGCGAAATTCTGAGATATACGTTTTATAGTGAGATCTAACAGAAGTGCGGATACCAAATTTGGTTTCTCTAGCCTTAATAGTCTCTGACATTTGTGGATGCCCCAGATTTTCGTCCTTTGCGGGGGCGGAAGGGGGTGTGGCGACATTTGGACACGAAACGGTCAAGGTCCGATATCACAGGAGTGTGGATACCAAATTTGGTTGCTCTGGCTCTTATAGGTTCTGAGATCCTTGAACTCATATTTTGCAATTGACAAGACCGTTCATGAATCCTGTGTGTTAGAGAGAGACAGAGCGAGAAAGAATGAAATTGTTTTCTTGATTCTGGCTATAATCATTATACGATCTGGTTCAGATTTTGCACTGTAGAAGATATGGTCATCCTCACCGATTCTGCGTTTTTGGTTTTATCGTATCTTTAAAAATGTGGATGCCACAGATTTTCGTCCTTTGTGGGGGCGGAAGTGGGCGGGGCGAAGTTTTGAAATATTTTTGTAGCAGTGACATATCACAGAAGTCTGGATCCAAAACATCGTTGCTCTAGCTCTTATAGTCTTTGAGCACTAGTCGCTGAAGGGGACGGACGGACGGACGGACAGACGGACAGACAGACAGGCTATTGACAGACAATCGACTCGGCTATTAATGCTGATCAAGAATATATATACTTTATGGGGTCGGAAACGATTCCTTCTGGACGTTACACACATCCACTTTTACCACAAATCTAATATACCCCAATACTCATTTTGAGTATCGGGTATAAAAATGCGGAGCGCAAAACAAAAACGCGTCTGATCACTACGAAAGAGAACGAACGATTTTTTTATGCTTGGGATTGTTTTAAGGAGTGTTCAAAGACAATATGATAGGATATTTACCAAGCGATAAGAGTCATTGAACTTCTTGAAAAACATTTTTTCTATTCCGCAGTAATGCAGTCTACCATTAGATAAAATTGCTATACGATCGGCAAGATTGCTAGCCACTGTTGGGTGATTGGTTGTCAGAAAAATGGTCCGATTCTTCTTCTGCTTCTGAACAAAATTGAAGAACAACTTTGTCTTATGTTCATCCACTCCTTCAAGTGGTTCGTCGAGCAGAACAATTTGAGTTCTTCCGACAAAGGAACACAAAGTTTGCAAAATGCGTTTTTGGCCGCTGCTCAGTTGCGTGACTGGTGTTTTTTCTATATCCTTCATTTTCATGGAATGTAGATATAATAATACTTCATCTTTTGCTTCATTGTGTTTCAGACCCCGCAGCTTACAGAAAAACATAAGATGCTCGAACACGTTGAACTCTGAATACATTTCAATGCGGTCGATAGCCAAGCCAACCTTTTTAAGGGGTTGGGTTGAAATATTTGCTACGTCTAAGCCAGACATAAAGATTTTGCCAAAAGACGGCGATAACATTCCGGAGGCCATCTTCATAATTGTGGATTTTCCGGACGCATTACGACCCAGAAGCGCTACAACTTCGCCTTGATAGACTTTAAGTGAGAAGCTCTTCACCACAAATTTATCAGATAAATTTTTCCATACGTTTCGAAACTCAATGGTCACATCGGATCTATTTTCCACTTCTAAAATATCAGGGATTTTCTCATCAATATTATCCGCCTGCTGGATCATCTTTGATACGTGGTCGATTTCTTGCTCCCTTTCAGCTAGATAGCTGTAACGGTAAAAAGATCACAAATAATAGTTATGAGTTTAAGACAATCAAATACGAAAAATGTGTCGTGGGTGTATGAAAAACGAGGGGAAACGTTGTGAGTTGCTGCGGACACCGCAACTCTACGGTTATACCCGATACTAAGTCAGTATGGCTCTCCTCCGGCAGACGCCGCTAATATTAAACGACACGACAAAGAGTGCGTGCGAGAGAGACAGAAAATCAGTCTGAGCGTGACGTCGGGCGCTGCGTAGCCACTGCAAATTGATTTGTTCCTGTTGGCTATAAAAATGATCTGATCTGATCCAGATTCAGCAATCTGATAGATATGGTCATTATCTATGATTCTGCGTTTTTAGTTTTCTCGAATGTGCAATATTGTGGATGCAACAGATTTTCGTCTTTTGTGTGGGCGGAAGGGGGTGGGGTGAAATTTTGAGATACACGTTTTATAGTTAGATCTAACAGGAGTGCGGATACAAAATTTGGTTACTCTAGCCTTAATAGTCTCTGAGATTTTTGAATATCCCCAGATTTTCGTCCTTTGTGGGGGCGGAAGGGGGTGTGGCGAAATTTTGAAACAAACTCGTCTCGGTCCGATATATTAGGAGTGTGGATACCAAATTTGGTTGCTCTAGCTTTTGTAGTCTCTGAGATCTAGGCGCTAATGTTTTACTCTAAGCAAAGCCGCCTATGCTACGTGTGTGTTAGAGAGAGACAGGGCGAGAAAAAATGAAATTGTTTTCTTGATGCTGGCTATAATAATAATACGATCCAATTCAGATTCCGCAGTCTTAAAGATATGGTCATTCTCTACAATTCTACGTTTTTGGTTTTCTCATATCTTTAAAATTGTGGATGCCACAGATTTTCGTCCTTTGTGGGGACGGAAGTGGGCGGGGCAAAGTTTTGAAATATTTTTGTAGCAGTGACATATCACAGAAGTCTGGATCCAAAACATCGTTGCTCTAGCTCTTATAGTCTTTGAGCACTAGGCGCTGAAGGGGACGGACAGACGGACGGACGGACAGACGGACAGACAGACAGGGCTCAATCGACTCGGCTATTGATACTGATCAAGAATATATATACTTTATGGGGTCGGAAACGATTCCTTCTGGACGTTACACACATCCACTTTTACCACAAATCTAATATACCCCAATACTCATTTTGAGTATCGGGTATAAAAATGGAAGGAACAAAGGTGTATAGATTTTAGTGAATCTAATAGGAATCGTGAAATTTATGCGGCTTAGCAGACCAGGTTTATATACGTCCCTCTTGATCAAGCTAAGAACATTTCTACGATTAAGTAAAGATTGAATGCAATCTATTAGGGTAAGGTGGCGATCTCACACTTCCATCCCAATTGAGGCCCCGCAGAGCATAAAAAGGTTTTTTAGACTGATTCTATACGGTCCTGGTATACTTTTTACTGAGGGCAGTATACACAAGAGCCGTATTCTAAAATCAGCTGAACTAGTGAGATATAGAGAGTCTTTGTTATGTAGGGGTCGTCAAATTCCTTTGACCACCTCTTTATAATACCAAGCACGACCATGGACTTATTTACCACAGTAGAAATGTTTCAGAAAACTTTAACTTATCGTCTAATATAAGACCGGGATCATCAGACTGGCTAATTCTCTCAAGAGAACCACCGCATACGTTGTAAGAAGCCAACAAGGGGCTGGAACGATGAAATGTCAATACTTTACATTTCAAGGCACTAAGATGTAAGAAGATTCTACAACATCATGACTGAAAGTTATTGAGATCGGATTTCAAGCGAGAAATGAAATGAACTAATACTGGACACAGAGTTTAGCATCATCCGCATACATGTGTACTCGAGAGTATGTTAATACCGAAGGTAAGTCATTGATGAAGAGTGTCAGAAGAAAGGAGCCTAGATGGCTACCCTGTGGTACTTCAGAAGTAACCTTCACTGTTGAGGAGATAGAAGACATTGGTGCAATTGCTGATCATCAAAATGACGCTATTGTCCACCAGACAATAATTTGATCAATAAAACATAAAGTTATAATTTTACAGACTCAGCACTTCTTGTACCTTTTGTTACCTATAAATAAGAATCAATTTTATCAAAATTTATGCATGCAGTGTGTAAGGTTTTGTTTTAGTCTTGTCGTGAATTCTGCTCTTAGGTATATTAAACAGTGTTCGATAAGAGAAGGCGTTACAACTAGACCAATTTTTATACCCGATACTCAAAATGAGTATTGGGGTATATTAGATTTGTGGTAAAAGTGGATGTGTGTAACGTCCAGAAGGAATCGTTTCCGACCCCATAAAGTATATATATTCTTGATCAGCATCAATAGCCGAGTCGATTGAGCCATGTCTGTCTGTCCGTCTGTCCGTCCGTCCGTCTGTCCGTCCCCTTCAGCGCCTAGTGCTCAATGACTATAAGAGCTAGAGCAACGATGTTTTGGATCCAGACTTCTGTGATATGTCACTGCTACAAAAATATTTCAAAACTTCGCCCCGCCCACTTCCGCCCCCACAAAGGACGAAAATCTGTGGCATCCACAATTTTAAAGATATGAGAAAACCAAAAACGTAGAATTGTAGAGAATGACCATGTCTTTAAGACTGCGGATTCTGAATTGGATCGTATTATTATTATAGCCAGCATCAAGAAAACAATTTCATTTTTTCTCGCCCTGTCTCTCTCTAACACACACGTAGCATAGGCGGCTTTGCTTAGAGTAAAACATTAGCGCTTAGATCTCAGAGACTACAAAAGCTAGAGCAACCAAATTTGGTATCCACACTCCTAATATATCGGACCGAGACGAGTTTGTTTCAAAATTTCGCCACACCCCCTTCCGCCCCCGCAAAGGACGAAAATCTGGGGATATTCAAAAATCTCAGAGACTATTAAGGCTAGAGTAACCAAATTTCGTATCCGCACTCCTGTTAGATCTTACTATAAAACGTGTATCTCAAAATTTCGCCCTACCCCCTTCCGCCCACACAAAGGACGAAAATCTGTTGCATCCACAATATTGCACATTCGAGAAAACTAAAAACGCAGAACCATAGATAATGACCATATCTATCAGATTGCTGAATCTGGATCAGATCAGATCATTTTTATAGCCAATAGGAACAAATCAATTTGCAGTGGCTACGCAGCGCCCGACGTCACGCTCAGACTGATTTTCTGTCTCTCTCGCACGCACTCTTTGTCGTGTCGTTTAATATTAGCGGCGTCTGCCGGAGGAGAGCCATACTGACTTAGTATCGGGTATAACTGTAGAGTTGCGGTGTCCGCAGCAACTCACAACGTTCCACCTCGTTTTTTTTGTTAGGTTGGTACATCTTTTATGAAGTTTTATTTTAATCTGTCAATTCATTATTTTTTAAAAACTTTTTTACAATGCTAAAAGTCAAGTATCGTGCAGTGATTGATTTTTATAACCGATACTCAAAATGAGTATTGGGGTATATTAGATTTGTGTAATCCAGAAGTCCAGAAGGAATCGTTTCCGACCCCATAAAGTATATATATTCTTGATCAGTATCAATAGCCGAGTCGATTGAGCCCTGTCTGTCTGTCCGTCTGTCCGTCCGTCCGTCTGTCCGTCCCTATCAGCGCCTAGTGCTCAATGACCATAAGAGCTAGAGCAACGACGTTTTATATCCGGACTTCTGTGATATGTCACTGCTACAAGTATATTTCAAAACTTTGCCCCGCCCACTTCCGCCCCCACAAAGGGCGAAAATCTGTGGCATCCACAAATTCAAAGATACGAGAAAGCTGAAAACTGAAAACGCAGAATCATAGAGAATAACCGTATCTATCCGAAATCTTTGATCGAATATTTAAAGTGTATAAGAACTCAAAACCTTCAATTAATTAAATATATTTCAATTAATTAAAACGTGGTCAGTCGAGCCTTGAAAACGATCCACGTCAAGGACGTTTAAAATCCGCAAGAACACCAGAATTTATAAAAAACGAGGGGGAACGTTGTGAGTTGCTGCGGAGACCGCAACTCTACATTTATACCCGATACTTAGTCATTATGGCTCTCCTCCGGCAGACGACGCTAATATTAAACGACACGACAAAGAGTGCGAGAGAGACCGAAAATCAGTCAGAACGTGACGTCGGGCGCTGCGTAGCCACTGCAAATAGATTTTTTCCTTTTGGCTATAAAAATGATCTGATTCAGATTCAGCAACCGGATAGATACGGTCAGTCTCTATGATTCTGCTTTTTTAGTTTTCTCGAATCTGCAATATTGTGGATGTAACAGATTTTCGTCTTTTGTCGGGGCGGAAGGGGGTGGGGCCAAATTTTGACATATACGTTTTATAGTGAGATCTAACAGAAATGCGGATACCAAATTTGGTTACTCTAGTCTTAATAGTCACTGAGATTTGTGGATGCCCCAGATGTTCGTCCTTTGCGTGGGCGGAAGGGGGTGTGGCGAAATTTGGACACGAAACGGTCAAGGTCAGATATCACAGGAGTGTGGATACCAAATTTGGTTGCTCTGGCTCTTATAGGTTCTGAGATCCTTGAACTCACATTTTGCAATTGGCAAAACCGACCATGAAACCTGTGTGTTAGAGAGAGACAGAGCGAGAAAGAATGAAATTGTTTTCTTGATTCTGGCTATAATAATTGTACGATCTGGTTCAGATTTTACACTCTATAACATATAGTCATCCTCTACGACTCTGCGTTTTCAGTTTTCTTGTATCTTTGATGTATTCTTGTAACAGTGACATATCACAGAAGTCCGGATATAAAATGTCGTTGCTCTAGCTCTTATAGTCTTTGAGCACTAGGCGCTGATAGGGTCGGACAGACGGACAGACAGACAGGGCTAAATCGACTCGGCTATTGATGCTGATCAAGAATATATATACTTTATATTCTAATATACCCCAATACTCATTTTGAGTATCGGGTATAATCATGACGAACATCCAGTAGTTCCTAAAGAAAGCGATATGTTCCAGCAGTCCCCGAAGACTTAAAGCTAATTGCTTTCACTATGTCGCCGACAAAAGACCTTAATCAAGTCCATAAAACGCCAGCTGAAACAACTTTAAGAGGCGGAGGGACGCACATCACGGACGGTGAAAATGATGTGGTATCTTAGAACCGCCGTTATCGGCGTAGCGAAAGATTGATCCGACATAACGATCTAAAGGAAATAAATTATGAAGCCGCTTGGGAAGTACTAGTTGACGCATACAAAAAACCCAGAGATTTTTCAAATACGGTAATGAACCGCTTCCTCAATCAACAAACAATTAATGACGATCATAAGTCATTAAAAGAGTTGTACATAACAGCCATAGAATCCCTTGCATCACTAAAGGGATATAGAATCAATATATCTACATGCCATTATCAGAAACAAACTGGATGTTACAAATAAGGCCTTGTATGAGCAATCATTGGGAAGCTCAAAGGACATTCTGACTGAACACGATGCTTCAGTTCTTAGAGCAAAGAAGCCACCAGCATCAAGAAGAGAGCCAAAAGGCATGACATGTGCATCAGAAAACACAGGGAGAGCACGAGCATTTTTTGCACATTCTGCATTGGCTCTACAGATGCGAAGAGTTTCGATCCAAATCTCCATCAGAATGACTAAATTGGGTACAAAAACAAAAAAGTGCAGTCCCCCCGTAAAATATCAACCGGTATTTCCCTTCGGGCCAGACATAGAGGCTGACAAGGAGCAAGCACTTGTTGGGATGTCAACCCAAACGTCGGTGGAAAGCGTGACAGCTACCACCGGCGGGCACGGTGAAGAGCAATCCTCTTTGCGTGTCGCCAACGGTCACATCTCGGACTTTGCAGGGGCATCATTACGCACTTGTCAACGCACTGTTTGCGCAGATGAATGAATTGAAACAACGATCCAACCCTAAGTTGGCTGACGCGCACGGTCTGCCAGCTGGAAGCGGGAGGGGACCAACTGGAAGGGAGAGGGCCAAGCTGGAGGTCGTGGACAGGCAACTCAGTGTCCAGACTAAAGTCCTCAAATCACAATCTGTTGTATTCAACATCGGTAAAAAGGAACAGAACCGCCTTACTCGTACGGAAAGGAATCTATGCTTATCTTATGTCTCATTACAGCACGGATGACCTGACAATAGTGACGCTGAAATGTGATGAAAAGCGCCTTCTTCACCAAAAACCACCAACTTTTCATTGATACGGACACCAATGCCCACCACAATGTGTGGGGAAGTCCCGACATCAATGACAGAGGTGAGTCACTTTATACTAGCAACTAATTTATACATAGCAAACGTTGGGGCGAAGCACACCTTCGCAGGTCCCCCTCACCGCTAGGCTCCGGAATCTGCTCTCAAAGCAGTCCACAGTACAGAGTCAATTAAAACTAGAAAACGGACAGTGGACAGAGCGCAGTAATGATGATGCACCAAAGGCGCTGATGCCAAAGAGTACCAGGTCCTAGCAAACGAGGAACATCACCCTCCAACAGATGTGTTAACCACTAATGGAAGTGGAATAGCCCTTACCTCCTTTATACTAAAAGCATTAGAAAAGCTGTTGGATTTGCACATCAGGAATGAGGTAAGGGGACTGATGTCAACAAACCAACACGCCTACACCAAAGGGAAATCAGTGGAGACGGCACTACACTCGTTAGTAGCCACCATCGAGAGCGCCCTTCACAATAAAAAGTATGCACTGGGAGCATTTACTGACATCTCCGGAGCATTCAATAACGTGGCCACAACCGCAATAACAAGTCGCCTAGAAGCGACCTTTGGATCAAGAACCTTCTAAGTTGTAGACGGGTGCACTCGGAGTGGGGCACCGCTTCCATGGTAAAAAGGGCACACGGAGGCACACCTCAAGGTGGAGTCCTGTCGCCACTACGATGGAATCTGGTGGTCGAAGACCTCATCAAGAGATTTGAAAGGAAGGCCCCAAAAATAACAGCTTATGCAGATGACATAAGCATACTTATTACAGGTGTATGTCCATCGACACTCAGCTCCTTAATGGAACGTATACTCAGGGAGATACGTGAGTGGGCGGAAGAGGTAGGACTCAGTATCAACGTGGACAAGACGGATCTCATCCTCTTTACCCAAAGGGACAAGGTACCAATATGGACCCCTCGAAAATTGACCAAACTAGGCTGACCCCAAAAGCACAGGTCGAATACCTACGCACAGTGCTGGACAGAGAGCTGGCATGGAAGCCCAATGTAGTGGAAAGAGTGAAATCAGAATGATCAGGAAACATGTCGCCACAAGAATCGGCAGAGATATGACCTGATCTACTGATTATATGACCCCCCAAACTTGCCTCGACATCCAAAACTATCTCACCTCTTGGACCCGAAGACTGGAAAAAGGGAAGGGACCAAGTTGAGCATCTCAACATATATACGGACGATTCCAAGATGGACCGAAGAGTAGGAGCGGGCTTATACTGCACAGACCCTGAGATATGGCTGTCGTATAAGCTCCCGGAACGATGCAGCATATTCGAGGCGGAAGCTTTCGCCATCAAGAAAGCAGCAGAGGTCGCGCAGATTGTAGAGTGAACACACGATGCGGTCAATCTATTCGTCGACAGCCAAGCGGCAATTAGATCCATACAGGCGTCCGCAGTCAGTTCCAGAAGTGTCTTGGTAAGCAGGGAGTAACTAGACACACTAAGCACGACAAAGTCAGTGCGGATCTATTGGGTTCCCCATTCACCAAGGCATTGAGGGAAACGAGGCGGCGGACGTACTAGCTAAGGAAGGCGTCGGGCTGAAGAATATAAGAACTGAGAATGTGATGTTTCCTTTAGAACGCTGTAAAGCGATTTAGAGAAGCAGGCCAGATCATAGATCGAAGGAATGTAGCTTGTTGTTGGAAATACTAACAGGTCACTGTCTGGCTGCGACACACGCAACAAAGGTAGGCATCTCCTACAGAGACAGCTGTAGGAAATGTGATTAGCCTGGGGCAATCGAAACGCTAGAACATCTCATCTGCGACTGTTCGGTTCTCGCAAGGGCAAGGAGGAAACACCTGGCCGCCCCGGTGCTGGCATCACTGGAAGATACCTCTAAGAGTACGCCACAGGAACTGCTGGCCTACGCCAAAAACACCTCGACTCTCGAGGACTTTAAAATCACATGAACACTCCCGCGATGGTTCAGAGACCTGCGGTAGTCGTTAACAGTCGCTGAATTCGACGATATTGATTTAATAGCTGCTTGGCTGTCCGAGAAGACCCACACTAAGTGCGTGTCTAGGAGTAGTTTGGAGACAATAGAAATGGCCGCCTTGATGGCCACAACCTCCGCTTGGAACACACTACAGTGATCCGGGAGCCTGAAGCAAGACTCCGCTTTCCACGTGGCCGTCTAACTTTTAGTCATTCGAGCTTTCTGTCAAGGATTAGTCCAAGATACTTGGCATTGTTGCTAAAGACTACCGCTTCCCCACAGAGATTTGGGGGAGTCAGTACCGGAACTTTGTAATTCTTAGTGAAAAGTACAAGTTCACCGTCCGGGAGTCAACCCCCAGGTCCGTCACTGCGTCCGTGATGGCGGTTGGAAAGATGTTGTGAAAGGCGCCTTCTATGTTGAGGAAGGCTACCAAGATGTCTCCTTACAGCTAAGGGACGCTTCGATGATCGATTCCGTTTCGTTCGATCTTCCCTTCCGATAGGCATGCTGGTAGTCTGAGATCAGACTGGGCGGAATACTCGCCATGAGGTGCAGCCCCAGGAGCCCAGCTCCATCGTTTTCAGTTGTGCTCTAACAATGAGCAAATTCTTCAAGAACTCCCCAAAGAGGAAATTGTAAGCGATGTCAAACTAGGAGAGACTCTAGAGCACTAAAGCGTGAAAGCTATGAACCTCATCTGGATGCCGAAGAAGGACAAATTGTATGGACGAACACAAAAAAAGACAGGCTAAACGTATCACCAAACGGGTGGTATGCTCAGAATTGGCCCAAATCTTTGACCTACTAGGACTCTTTGCTCCGTTGGTAGTAAAGGCAAAAACTTTGGGAGCTCAAACTGGATTGGGATGACGAATTTCCATTACAACTCCAAAACGAATGGAAAGAATACTGGGAAGATCTACAAATATTGAACAAGATGCAAATTCCCCGGCATATCTATGATGGTAAAGTTCCAGTCACCCAGGAACTCTACACGTTTATAGATGCATCAGAACGAGCATATGGCGCAGCAGTAAACGTACGCGCTATATACAAAAACAACCAAGTGTCAGTAAGACTGCTCTGTTCCAAATCCCGTGTGGCTCCGACAGCCAAACAATCACTACCACGGTTAGAACTGCGTGCTGCAGTCCTTGGTTCCGAACTCACAAACCGAGTCCGACAGGATCTGCACATGGACATTAACACGGTTTCATGATGCCATTGGAGTGATTCCACCACTCCACCATTGTGAAATCCAGGCGTTTACAAACCAGTCACAATGGCGTCATGTGCTATCGGCCAGCAAAGCACCCGATGTCCAGTCGAGAGGGATCGCAGCAAGCAGATTGGCAGATTTCAATCTTTTGTTATATGGACCACTATTCCTGCACGGACCTCGAGACAAATGGATGAGAGCACTCATCATAGAGCCCAGCAATCTTAAGAGAAAGGCTAGGCATGTAAGCAATCGCATCTGGCGCACTTGGGGACGAATTATATACATGCAGACCTCGTTTTACAAGCTCCAACGCATTGTAGCATATATGTTACGCTTCTGCTACAAAACCAACAGAGCGCATACAACGACACTCTGCGCAGGAGAACTGAATCATGCCCCAAAACGTCGAGTTTACAGCAGATTTAAAACAGTTACAGCGCTATAAGACTGTGAATAAAAAAAGCTCAATCATATCGTTATCTCCCTTCCTAGGAGACGAAGAGCTCATCCGAGTTGGTGGTAGACTTGAAGAAGTTTTGCTACCATAGAATAACCCAATAGTCAAAATGATTTTGCGCGAACTCCATGAGGAGAACACGCATTGTGGAGCCCAATCATTAAAGGCGATTGCAAGACATCAATATTGGATCATCAATGACAAGACAATGGCTAGAAGCATTATTTACAGCTGTGTTAGATGCACTAAAGCTAGACCGAAGCTGATGCACCAGATCATGAGCAATCTTCCAGCACAAAGAGTCAAGCAAGCACGCCCATTTCTTAATGCTATGCTGCTTTTCCACAAAGGCAGTGCACCTGGAGCTGGTAAGCGACCTGACCACAGATGCATTCTTGGCAGCCGTGCGTCGATTCTTAACAGCCACATTATTCAATGCGACAATGCAATGGGTGGAAATAACCAGCTCAAAGAATTAGAAGAAGCTATATCAAGCTCAAAGCCACTTGCTCTGATCACGCATCATTGCTACAAAAAACAAGTAGAATTTAAATTCATTCCCCCAGGGCTCCGTCGTTTGGCGACCTCTGGGAAGCGGCGGTAAAACCAGCAAAATAGATGCTGATAACAATCATCAACACAGCCTCCTAGCCATTTGAAGAACTGAGCACAGTGATAATCGAAATTTAAGCTTTTCTCAATTCTCGACTAATTACTCCAATGCCAAATGATCGAACTGATCCAACAGCGCTCACTCCAGGACACATTTTGACTCGATGTCAACACTGACTATCATGGAAAAACATTGTTAAAGCGCTGAGAATTGGTATCGCGCTGAAAACATTCATTCTGGAAACAATGGTCTACGGAATACCTCCAAAAATTGCAAGCTCGGCATAAGTGGAAGACCGCTTTACCAAACGTACCTGAAGGATTATTAGTTTTGGTGAAGATAGAAAACCTTCCAGTATTGAAGTGGCCAATGGGTCGCATCATTAAGACACATCCTGGACAGGACAACCACGTACGAGTGGTTGACGTTAAGACAGCATCTGGCGTATACAAGCGCCCGATCACTCGTCTAGCGCCGCTATTTCCAGAAGATGTGGCAATCAAACGTTCCCACAACGTGATCAGTGACACCACGGAGATTGATGAGCCACCCACACAGCGAAAAAAAAATTGTTACCTACATTAACATCAGCATTATTATTGCTGTTGCTCATGCTTCCATTAGCATTGTCACAGTCAATAAAAGTGACACAATTCGCAAACAAGCCTGGAATATTCTATGAGAAGCTTGGAACATCAAGAATAGCAACTTCTGAGTGGACCATGATCGTATACTATGACTTGGACCCATATTGGATGGATATGCAACTAATGTCTGCTGGAATGTCCGAGTTACAATACATGTGCCCTGAACTAAAAAATATTCGGGCATGCAACTCCATAGTTCAACACTTTCAACATGTGTATAACGAGCTACAAACAGGAAACGTTTTAATGAAAAACTCTCGAAAACGCCGATCGCCGCTGGATATCATAGGAAATGTAGCAAGCAGTCTTTTTGGTGTTCTCGACGCAAAATACGCTGAGGAGATGACTCAAGTAATTTAGAAAGTGAAAACCAATGAAGACTTTCTACTACATCTACTCCAAAAACAAACATCAATTGTCCACGCTACAATAAACGTACTCAAAAAAGACAAAGTATCCACGGAAAATCGGCTAAAAATTTTGGAACAGCATATGGCTACTATCAACCGAGAAAGAGGGTCATATCACAGCGATCATCTGACTCAAGCGCACTTAGGACCAATAGCACAATTAATCCTGCTCACAACAAGTCTCCAACGAATGCAGTCCGACATATCTGATGTCCTAATCGCTTTTCATCATCGGAGAATTAGCCCCACGCTGGTGTCTCCAGAGCAATTAAGAGACCAAGCATACCAGGTACGGGATCATTTGCCACAAGATCAAATGCTGCCAGTCACAACGAATGAGGTGATTCAACTTTACAGCATCATGCGAGCCGAAGGAACCGCCGTGCAACACACGTCATCTTCAAGGTGACGCTGCCTCTGGGCTCAACAGCTCTGCTTGAAGTCTTCAGCATCATACCAATTCCTTTCTGCGATTCAACAAGTTGGATTCTGTCAGGTAGCACCTATGAAGGCTGACATGGTGTGGTTAAAAACTCAGCATCCAAATAAATGTCCGTCAACCATAACACTGAATGGAACTGGGCTACTCTCCCTGTCTCCTGGATGCACTTCTCGCAATACTGAAGTAACCATCAGTATCTTCAGCACTACGTTCAGTAAAGTAAAATCGACCTACACTCGGTTTGGTAACATAACCAAGCATAAACATAAAATTAACTGTAACATACAAACTGTGTGAAAAAACCAAAACAACACTGTAACACGACTTAAATAGTCTTTCAAGCAAAATACCAAATTAAAACACAAAAACATCTAACTAAAACCGATCTTCGAGAAGGACATCGTCGATTATCTGGGTGAGTCTCAACAAACAAAACCAAGAAAGAAAAAACTAAACGAAATAATTATGTTAAATCAGTTGGAAACACAGTACGATCGTCGAAGCGACGATTGCAAGTTAGAGTATGCATTTGAGCGAAGTGCAAAAGAAAAAGGGTTTGGAGAGAGAGAGCGATGTAAGCAGCAAAGCCTTTACTCCGATTCTTATGGTGTTTGATCTAATTATTGCGTTTGCTGACTTCTTCGTCTCGTTGGTGGTTGAATTTGGTGAAAATTTGCATTTCATATTTATATATATACTATAATTAATTTTTCTTTTGCTATTTATTAACTAATAATTCTTCTTAGCCGGTTGTGTTGTGTAAAAGTGAAATTATGAAGAAAGAGAATTGTTAAATGAAATTATGAACAAAGAGAAATTTTAAAGAAAAATATATAGAGAATTTTTAAAGAAGAAGATAGAAAAATTAGAGGAAAAATACATTAAGGGAATCGCGATGTGTTTGTAGGGGGGCGGATCACGGGAGCTGGGTCCATCTACGAGTGAGGAAATATCCCAAAGAACAAAAGACGGTAGCTGTAGTTGCACCACGCAATATAAAACAATGGTTCAGTATATTTTCCGTTTGGAATATTCGTATAATGTTGTGTAATTGTGTGCGCGACGCGGCAGATCATAACGGGGGTGGAATCGAAACTAAACTCTTAGCCTTATGATCTATGCTTGCAGCTGCGGTGGGCGCCGTATGGATCGCCACTCCGAGCGCGCGAGAGCGGGTTGGAACCGGAGCGCACGAAGTTGGTACAGTGCGCAGCAATTATCTGCTGCCGCTATGAACATCCTCCCCGCCCCCTTGCAGGATTGCCTATAGGGGCCTATGGTGAGAGTGCTCACCCCCGACACGATTTATCTAAAAAGGTGGGTCACATGGGTCGATGAGCGCCGCCGTCTCGTTGTTTTTGGAACCCATATCTAGGACCACCAGCGCCGTCGGGAGGATGATGAGGCTTCGATGTTGTAGAAGTGAGTCGACGAATGGTGCTGGGGTCCCTGCCACGGGGCTGCTCATGGGCGGCTCACGGGGAGACGAGGACGGCGCTCAGCTTGGGACGCTTGCGTCGCAGTCGATGGTGTTCCGGTCCCCACACCCGGCATAGCTCGCCACTGCCACAATCCCTGCCGGAGTGTTGGTGGGGTTCTCGGGGCTCAGGCGAAGGCAATGGTGGCAGGTCCGTAGCGGATGGACTCCTCGGCAGACCCGGCAACGGTACGAGTTGATCCCTCGATCACGACGGCTCATCGTGGTGCGGTTGGCACCGTGGGGCCATGTCTGGATGAGGATGGGACTAGGATAGAATAGAGAAGTCGAAGAAGTATTAGAACGGAGCTGTGAATGGGACAAGTGCGCATTCACGCTATTGTTGGATTTAACTACGGGGTCTATAAGAAGGAGAACGACCTTTACAGCCGGTCTTTTGAGGATACCGCGGGCAGTAAGGATATCCACGACACGGACCCTGTCGTCGGCACCGGGATACACAGAATTTATCCTTCCGAGCCGCCATTCGTTGGACGGCAGGTTATCCTCTTTGATGACCACCATATAGCCAAACTGCAGATTTGGGGTCGGCGTCTGCTACTTATTCCGCTTATGGAGAACCTTGAGGTATTCCTCCTTCCACCTTTGACAGAACTGTTGGTTGAGGGCCTTCAAATGCTGCCAACGATTGATGATCGAGTGAAGGTTCCCCTTTATTTCGGGTTCGGCCGTACTCATTAAAGGTCATTAAGGAAGTGACCGGGAGTGACGGCTAGCAACTCCGTTCGATCGTCGGACATCGATGAGAGCGGCCTGGAATTGAGGCACGCTTTAATCCTCGCGAGCAGCGTAGAAAGCTCTTCAAACGTATACCTCCGAGTGGACGTGGCCTTGTAGAAGAGAGTTTTGAAACTCTTCACTCCAGCTTCCCATAGAACTCCCATATGTGGAGCTCCTGGTGGGATAAGGTGCCGCGAAACCCGCTGATGGCTATACGCATCAGTCACCGAGTCCTTAAACGCGTCAAGAAAGTCACGGGCAAGCAGTGTTGCTGCACCAACGAAAGTTTTTCCATTATCTGAATGGATACGCTGTAGACATCAGCGCCTTGCGACGAACCGAGCGAAGGTGTCGAGGAATTTTTCGGTGGTGAGGTCGGACGTGGGTTCTAAATGTATCGCCTTAGTGGAAAAGCACACGAATACGCACACATACCCCTTCGTGATCAGACATGCTTTCCCTGTATAGTTCCGTATTTCGAAAGGACCCGAGTAGCCAATCGCTGTATGCGTAAACGGTCTGGAAAAGGACTGGAAGATCTCCCATCATTTGGGCTTGCGACCTCTTTTTGTGCATAACGCAGACCTTGCAGGAGTTCACAACCCCCTTCATAAGCCTTTGAACCTCTGGAAGCCAATACTTTGATCGCATGACGCGCACCATGAATTGATTTAGGCTATCCATGAGGATAACTATCCGGTTGGAATTGCGCGCGAAGGCGAGACAATCGACAATTATATGGAAGAATAAATGGATTTCGTTCGTCATATTTTAGCATTTCAGAACCTGCCACACGGCCGCATGCTCTGATCAACTCATGACGGTCTAGAAAAGTATAGAACTTGACCTTGGCGTTGGACGCTTACCACTTAGGCAGCGATACTCCTCGGGGTTTTCGCTACGCTGCGTCTCTAGGAAATTTCAGCGTCGGTAGATTCGCCGCTCGTAAGATGGCCCTCTTGCGCGGTGGATAATTTCCGGCAGCGCTTCATGAAGCGCAGGATATACGCAAGGACTCGTAGAGCTCTCTCCAGATTGGAGAATCGTTCGATAAAGTCTTCGGCTGGGTTGAGTGCAAAATGGACCTTTACAGCACGCTGCTCTAAGGTCATAACGGGAGAGTTCCTAACTGGTGCGAACCGTTGATCTCGGCCCCTCTGCAGACAAGTTGGTCTGTGCCATCAGAGTTGGTTCTCAACTAACTCCGTTAACTGCACTTCTCTACTGGCAAAGTCCGCGGGGTTCTGTTCGGATGGAACGTGATACCACTTCTCAATATCGGTCACTTGAGATATCCTAGTAACTCGGTTGGCCACGAACGTGGTCCAGTGACACGCGGGCTTCGCCATCCAGGCGAGGACTATGGTGGAATCGGTCCAGCAATAGCAGCCCGTACTTGCTGTTGGCATAATCGGCAGGATAGCCGCCGCCATTTCGGACAAAAGCGCTGCACCGCAAAGCTCTAACCGGGGGAGAGACACGGTTTTCACGGGTGTGACTCGCGTTTTTGCTGTGAGAAGCTGCACCTCGACCAGATGGTCAACCTCAATGCGTACGTAGATCTCCCCACCGTAAGCGTTCTCGGATGCATCGCAGAATCCATGATGTTCGACCTTTACCGCTGGTTGGGAGCCAATCCATCTTGGAATATGGCTTTGGTCGAGAACAGAGTAAGCCCGCAGGAAACTTTGCCGGTGCTGGCACATCTCGCTTGGCAGCTCATCGTCCCATCCCAGGTCCGGCAACCAGATTTCTTGCATGAAGATCTTGGACCGGACAGTGAATGGGGCCAACCACCCCGCGGGGTCGAACAACCTTGCGATCTGGGACAGAACTGCTCGCTTGGTGTATGACGACTCAGTCGGTAGCTCGGAAGGGACAAAAAAGAATTCGTCTGATGTCGCTTCCTAGCGAATCCCGAGAGTCTTAGCCGTGCTTTCTTCATCAATCTCCAGAAAATAGATGTGCAACTTTCCTGCGACTAGGCCTGCAACTCGCGGACCGCTAGTCGTGCCTCATCTGTAGAGTCCGCACCGGCTAGGTCATCTTCGACATACATGAATGACCGGATAACGTGACCTCGCCTGCTAGCTGTTGCATCACTCGGATGGCAAGAAAAGGAGCACAACTGACTCGACGAAAATAGTTTCCTGCCCAAAGAGAGGGCCACAGATGTTGGTCTTTGAGCCTCTTAACAGAATGGACGGAAGGATATCCGCTCCAATCAAGACATCTAATTTGTGAACTCTTATAGAAGGTCGGGTCCGCACATGCAAGGTTCGGCAGGTCTCGCAACGAATTTTTCGAAATCGGATAGGATGGCAGGTTACTCGCCAGTTCAGGCAGAACGTAGGCCGTGGCGTTTAAGTGCCAGTCTGGCCTCGTCGGGGAACGGATGGCAAAATGACAGAGCTTCGTGGACTGAGCGGATACTGTCTGATTGAGGCCCGAGACTTGTGCCTAGATAAGTCGGGACGGCAATTTGATTATATTAAAGAGACCTTCTGTAATTAACGTCGCCTCGGATACCGGGTCGATAAGAGCGCGGGCGCGGAAATTTGTAGCCAGGTGGCAAATATTAATGATTGCCGTTCCCAGAAGGACAGCTCTTTGGCCGGAGGCGAAATAATTTTTAAGCGCTGGGTGGCGCGTCGTAAGAGCTCGGACTCGGTACGACTGTGGAAGTGGACTCACGGGCGATTGGAGTGCCACGGTGCAGCAGCGTGTGGTGTCGGTCCCCACAAGTACTGCAGTTATGGGCAATTTGGCATTCTCGGATCTGATGGCCTCGTGCGAAGCAGTTGAGACAAAACTATTTTTGCTTCATGCAGCTGGAACGAGCGACATCGTTCATTTGGAGAATGTGCGTGCATAGCCGGATTGGGTGATTCTCTTTCGCGTTCTCCGGTTCGGATTTACGGTTGTCTCGAAGGAGTGAATCCTCCGGGGATCAGGACTCCCTTGGGAACGGAACGGGTTACTTTTGAAAGGTGCCGGACTCGGATCACTTTGCGGACTGTGTGAAGTGGACGGGTTGCCCTCGTTGGCTTCGAGCGTCAGATATCTCTGGTTGAAGAAGGATTCCATCTCCTTCCACGAAGGCATTTCTTTCTTTGTGATGGAATCTTCCCACAAAGCCCAGGTCAACCTCAGTAATTTGGAGGCACAAATAGTTACCAGCAAGCTGTCCCAATTTTCGGTGGAGACCTTTGAGTGTGCCAGTGCGGTTAAAACCCCTTGGATGGTACGGAGAAGCTCCTTTAGCGCACGACTAGACTCGGAAACCAATGAAGCCAATGGAACGGAATCCAATGAAAGGAGAATATTTATTTGGTTGGTCACCAGGAGCCTGTTATTTTCGTACCGGTCCCGAAGGGCATTCCAAGCAGCCTTGAAATCGTCATTTGTGAGTGGGGACATCTCCACTATGGCCTTCGGATCACCACTGGTCTTAGTAGTGAGATGGTACCGCTTCTCCACGAGAGGCAGCCTGGGATTCTGTATGTAGATCGCAGTAAACAGGTCTCGGAACGTACGCCAGCGGACTTAGTCCCCAGCGAAAACTTCTATGTCGCATGGGGGGAGTCTGCAGCCGCCGTGGAAATCTGGCTGTGCGGAAGGACGGGCTGCTGTTTGTTGGAGCTGATCAGTGAGATCAGCAACGCACTGTTCATACGCCGTAAAGTAGTCATAGAACTTCGATTAAAGGTCCGCTTCAGCCTGCGCACAGTTTTCCGCCACAACCGCGAACAAATTATTGTGCTTTGCCTCAATCTCCGCCCACATGCTTTGGATGTGGTCCCGGCGGACCGTGGCAAAAAAGGCAGATGGAGTGCGGGGATTTGGAAGGTTTATTCGCTCTCCGAAATGCATAAGCTTGCGTGGGGCTGCTTCGAACTTAGCTACTGCGGTACTGGACTGCTTTGCGTACGCGCTGGTATATTCAGCGTGACCGGCGACGGGAACAGGACCGATCTAGTCTTCACACGAGCGGAGCTTGTGGTGGTCCCTGGGGTACTTGATGACTTCACTTTGCGAGTCACCGAAATGGACGTTTCTGGGGCGGAAGAGTTGCGTGGTCTTCCTACACTTGGAGAGGTCACGGACAAAAGTTTTTTGCTCTCTTCTCGACCTGTTAGCATATTCGGAACTCAAACGAAGAAAAGAAAACAAACTCCAAATCGGAAAAGGAAGTATGGGGTGGATAGCCACAACCTTGGCTGTATACAGAGAGTGGGATGTAGATTGCGCACGAAACGCAGACGGAATTGGGTGTCTGCTTCTGGCTATGTAGTGGAAGCCGATCGCAAAAAACATACCAAATGGAAAAAAAACACCTTGTAATTGACACCCGGGCGTACTCGCTGGATGTAGAACCAATACCAGTGGAAACAGTTAAAAGTGTGGATTTTTTATTAATTGGTTGTTAATAGTTTTGGTATTTGTTTCTTGAGTTAATGTACCTGAGGAAGCCGTATTTATTCGGACGCGGCTCAGCACTCGATACTATCGATATTGATCGATAGGTCTCCCAGTCCTGGTCCGATGGGTGATGGACAGATTCAAAAATTTAAAATTGAAATGCAATTAACTACACGCACCGTGCCTGGATTGGCGACCAATTATTCTTAACTCGGAAGTGCTTATGCGTACGGAGGATACCGTGCAACGCAGCAGGACTGGATATATGTGCTGCGATCGCACCATATACCGAATTGAATGGAGTGGGAGGAAATTAGTTGACTATGTAGATGTTCGTGTATATGTATAAGTTAACACAATCGATCGAAAAAATATATAAAAACAAGATCAGCCGTTATACAGGGGATGTTGCCCAGCGACACCAGAGTTTTGGGTACGCAACAATGTTGCAGAACGAGCAGTGAGCGTCGGGAGTGCTGGGAACTTACTTGTAAGCAGTAGAGGAGTTCGGGGGGAGAAATCAACCGCGTCGGCCGTCGCCACGCCTATCTCAAACCGAATAAAATAAAATAAAAATTGAAAGAAATAAAATTAAAATTGGCGCCCAACTAATTCGAACCCACGGCAAAACCTGAACCAGCGGCAAAAATTAAAAACCAATACACGCAATTGAACATAAAAAAAAAAACAGATCCAGCAGCATCTGAAAGACAAAGAAGACACCATACTGCCATACACCATAAATTGTACACCATACACCATACACCATAAACCGTACACCATACACCACCATACACCTACCAACAAGAAGACATCAAGAAGCAGCTATACTAACATAGTATAAATCCAGCAGCATCTGGAAGACAAAGAAGACACCATACTACCATACACCATAAATTGTACACTATACACCATAAACCGTACACCATACACCACCATACACCTACCAACAAGAAGACATCAAGAAGCAGCTATACTAACATAGTTTATGACAAAGAACATGTGAGTAGAGTGTTCATTAAAAAAAAAAAAAAAAAAAAAACCCCACATAAAACACAATTTAGTCTTGCAAGTTGATTGATAGTGAAATAAATAAAAACAGGTGCATTTTTTGTTTAGGTTATGAGTGATAAGGAAGTACAAGATTTGGTAAAAGAATTTCAGAAACTAAAAGGAACAAATTATCAGGAAGACGTAATAGAGAACATAAATTTAGAAATGAATATATCAAACGAGCAGCTCAGACTCATGATAGAGGCCGCGGTTTCAAGCGCACTAGCCGTACAGGAACAGAGCTTCACTTCAAAACTACAGGGTATTCAGGAGAGCTTAAATAGTGTACAAATTAACGCTCCTCAAGTGGTGGCGTACAAGGATGCAGAGATAAGAACAGACGTTGTGTGTAATGAGACTCTTGATATTATGAAATCCCTGCCCGACTTTGAGGGAAAGAATGAAACCTATGTCTCATGGAGGAAG
Organism: Drosophila miranda; assembly: GCF_003369915.1. Taxonomy (NCBI): domain Eukaryota; kingdom Metazoa; phylum Arthropoda; class Insecta; order Diptera; family Drosophilidae; genus Drosophila; species Drosophila miranda. Next base: position 36,460,695 of record NC_046674.1, read on the forward strand.
GCTGCGCATACCGCATACAAAGTTTATGAGAAATTTGACGGTAGCTCAAAACATTATCAAGCTTTAGGAATACTGAGAAACAAAGTTAAGAACTCAGCTGATATGGTACTCTCTTCTTTCGACACTCCCCTTAATTTTAAAGCCATTATAGATCGACTAGACTTTACGTACGCAGACAAACGACCAATATACTTAATTGAACAAGAGATGTCAACGCTCCGGCAGGGAAATTTGACATTATTACAGTACTATGACGAAGTAGAAAAGAAACTGACCCTCCTTATAAACAAAACAATTATGACTAACGAAACCACTGTAGCTTCTTCATTGAATGAGAAATACAGAGCGGACGTTCTACGAGTGTTCATCTCAGGAACCAAGAAGACTTTAAGTGATGTTCTATTCTCGGCAAGACCAAAAGATCTACCCTCTGCTTTGGCATTGGCTCAAGAAGTTGAGGCTAATCATGATCGATATATGTTCGCTTCAAACTACGCCCGTAGCATAGAAGAAAAAGCTCAGAGAACTGAACAAAGACAGCATGGCAGAGAGAATTTAATGACGGACACAAGGCAAAGACAACTAGGGAAACTCCCACAGTATAGGAAACAAGAATTTTTACCAAAATCAGAACAGGTCCAACCAATGGACGTGGACACATCCTCACGTTTTAGGCAGACTACTCAGTATAAACAAAATAGCGCGCCTCAGAGACAAAACCAGTGGCAAAGTCAGCAACAAAACAACCAATCGGACTACAACAACCAGGGACAAACAAACAAGCGACCGAACAATAGTAGCGCACGTTTTACGGGACCGAAACAACAAAGAATTAACCACGTAGAAGCAGAAGATACCCTACTCGATCAGGAAGAACAGGATTACCAAACTATAGCAAACGCCGAAGATGATGGCATAGAAAACGACCTTTCAGATTATGACCAGATTAATTTTTTAGACATAACTCCTTGCTTCCGTTCATAGAAAGGACAGTAGCAGGGAGAACAATCAAATTACTCATAGATACAGGAGCTTCCAAAAACTACATAAAACCATTAAAAGAACTAAAACATATTACCCTAGTAAATAAACCCTTCCGAGTGAAGTCAATCCATGGCTATAGTGGCATAGACAAAAAATGTATAATGCACCTTTTCAATACCAACTCAACATTTTTTTTACTACCAAACCTCACGACATTTGACGGTATAATTGGACTTGACCTATTAAAACAGAGTGACGTTCTACTGGACTTAAAGAATAAGAAATTAATAACAAACTTCGGTTCCGAAACAATCCAATTTTTAAAATGTGCAAACATAAATTTCACAAATGTCGAGGAAATACAGGTCCCTGAGACTATATCCCAAAAGTTTCAGCTGATGTTAGGAAACCGAACAGGGGTTTTTGCAGACCCAAATGAAGCACTCCCATATAATACAAATATCATTGGCACTATCCGAACAGAAAATGAAGATCCCATATATTCGAAATTGTACCCATATCCAATGGGCGTTTCAGAATTCGTAAATGCAGAAACTCAAGACTTGTTGAAAGGTGGTATAATACGACCGTCTCGGTCACCATACAACAACCCCGTTTGGGTTGTAGACAAAAAAGCTACCGATGAACAGGGAAATAAAAAAAAACGTTTGGTCATAGATTTCAGGAAACTAAATTTAAAAACAACAGATGACAAATATCCCATTCCCAATATAGTTTCTATATTATCCAACTTGGGTACAGCTAAATACTTTACAACCCTAGATCTTAAATCTGGATTCCATCAGATTTTACTTGCAGAAAAAGATAGAGAAAAAACAGCTTTCTCCGTAGCAAATGGGAAGTATGAGTTCTGTAGACTCCCCTTTGGCTTGAAAAATGCACCTAGTATTTTTCAGAGGCCATTGACGACGTGCTCAGAGAGCAAATTGGGAAAACTTGCTATGTTTATGTCGATGATGTAATCATTTTTTCCGAAAACATGGAAAGCCATGTCAAGCATATCGCATGGGTCTTAGACAAACTGTACGATGCCAATATGAGAGTTTCGCGCGAAAAATCGCACTTTTTCAAGGAGAATGTCGAATACTTAGCATTTGTCGTCTCAAGTAATGGTATAAAAACATGCCCCAATAAAGTGGAAGCGATTCGTAACTACGAACAACCAACCACTTTGTTCAACGTCAGATCATTCCTTGGACTTGCAAGTTACTATAGATGTTTTATTAAAGACTTTGCATCCATAGCTAAACCCATAAGTGACATCCTTAAGGGCGAAAATGGCAAGGTAAGCGCCGGACAGTCAAAGAAAATACCAGTCAAATTAGACGAAAGTCAGTGCGCGGCATTCAATAAACTAAAAGAGATTCTGGCATCCGAAAGCGTAATGTTACTCTATCCTGACTATAAGAAAGCATTTGACCTAACAACAGATGCTTCGTCCTTCGGTCTGGGAGCCGTCTTATCACAAGACGGGAAGCCAATTACCATGATATCAAGGACACTAAATGATAGGGAACTTAACTTTGCAACAAACGAAAGAGAGCTGCTCGCTATAGTTTGGGCTTTGAAAAACCTCAGAAACTATCTATACGGAGTAAAAAATTTAAATATTTTTACAGACCATCAGCCTCTAACGTTTGCAGTTTCTGATCGCAACCCAAACGCAAAAATAAGACGTTGGAAAGCTCTCATGGACGAGTACAATGCAAATATCTTCTACAAGCCAGGAAAAGAAAACTTCGTCGCTGACGCACTATCACGACACAACATCCATACCTTAGAAGATGATGCACAGTCAGACAGGGCCACAATACACAGCGAAATATCACTTACATACACTATAGAATCAACAGACAAACCAATCAACTGTTTTCGAAACCAAATTATAATAGAGGAACATGAAGTAGCTTCAAATCGCACAACCATTTTGTTCGGTGAAAAGATCCGACATACAATATATTTCTCAAGTAGGGACTCGTTAATTAAAAAAATAAGTGACGCTGTCAAAAAAGATGTCGTAAATGCAATCCACTGCGAATTACCCATATTAGCATTCATTCAACACAAATTAATAGAAACATTTCCAGCAACAATATTCCGATACACAAAACATATAGTAAATGACATTTTGGACAAGAACGAACAAAAAGAAATAGTTATTACAGAACACAATAGAGCCCATAGGGCGGCACAGGAGAATGTAAAACAAATTTTACAAGACTATTTTTTCTCGAAAATGACCAAATTAGCAGTCGAGGTTGTTGCAAATTGCAAAATTTGTCAAACGGCCAAGTACAACCGACACCCACAAAAACAAATACTTGGGGAAACACCCATACCCTCGTATGTGGGCGAAATGCTACATATCGACGTATATTCAACCGATAAAAAATATTTCCTCACATGCATAGACAAGCTTTCAAAATTTGCAGTTGTCCAACCCATCGCTTCAAGAACAATAGTTGACATACAATCAGCAATTTTACAACTTATCAATTTTTACCGGAACACCAAGACGATCTATTGCGATAACGAACCTTCCATAAAGTCCGAGACAATAAAATCATTATTAAGTAACCAATATAACATTCAAATTATAAATGCTCCACCACTTCATAGTACTTCCAATGGACAAGTCGAAAGATTCCATAGCACCCTTAATGACATTGCGAGATGTTTAACAGCCCAAAGGAAGCTTACAAATACTGTGGAAACGATACTTCAAGCAACTATTGAATACAATAACACAGTTCACTCTGTAACGAAGAAACGTCCGGTCGATGTAATTCACTCGTCCTCCCCTGAACTTGAGGTGGAAATCAGGAATAGAGTTCATAAAGCACAACAACTCCAAATGAAAAAACTGAATGAAGTAAGACATGATAGACAGTTTCAAGTAGGTGACACAGTCCTTGTAAAAGCAAACAAACGATTAGGAAACAAACTGACACCTTTGTACACCGAAAATAAAATCGAGGCAGACTTGGGGACAACGGTCCTAATAAAAGGAAGGGTGGTCCACAAGGACAATTTAAGATAGACATCAGTTCATAATGAGTTCATATTCCTCTTCACTATTCAATATACAACAATAATAGAGGATACAGAAGAGTTAAGAAACCAATTCCTACAATCGCAAATGAGACATTACTTTCAAGAAACAGAATAATTATTTCAGAATTAAAAGCATTAATGTTATCAGTTACACTTGCAAAGATACGAATTGTTAACCCTTCCGTATTAGACTCTCACGATTTGAGAAGAATAATTAATGAACACTCTACGAATTTAACTATTACTGATTTAATAGAGGAAGCTAAAATCAAAGTTTTATTTAATAATGAATTTTTTCCTAAGCCTTACCTAGTTTGCAAAAAAAAAAAAAAAAAAATATTCTGTAAGATTAATCTGTAATCACCCTGTTGAGCACAACGGCATCACAATTAACTTCGCCGAAGACGAAAAATTGCCGACGGTGGTAACCATGTTACAGCTATCGGAAACTGCGCTACCACTCTTACAACAACATTCTGTAAAAAACTTCCCTACACAACTTGTGCGCAGCAACTACACTCCGGTGTCATCGCGCACTGTCCAACTCGGCCCAGCCATCTCGAACCTGTAACACGCATCGATGATGGCATAATCATCATAAACGACATAGTGGATACAATCGATAAACAGAACTACGCGAGGAAGTCTCCAGGATCAACAGTATCCACATTCCTCGACATAACAAACCATGAAGACGTACCGAGCTTGCCGTACTTATAAAGGTTAAGTATGGAAACTTACGACACATCGACCAACTGGAATCAGGACTCGTAAGAAGACCGATAATATCTGGATTGGCTCCGAGAAACAGACGCCAACGTGACCTCCAAGTGCTAATTGACGGCTTAAAGGAATCCGAGGACGTCTTCCACTTAAGTGAAGGAGGAGTTAACACAATCGATCGAAAAAATATATAAAAACAAGATCAGCCGTTATACAGGGGATGTTGCCCAGCGACACCAGAGTTTTGGGTACGCAACAATGTTGCAGAACGAGCAGTGAGCGTCGGGAGTGCTGGGAACTTACTTGTAAGCAGTAGAGGAGTTCGGGGGGAGAAATCAACCGCGTCGGCCGTCGCCACGCCTATCTCAAACCGAATAAAATAAAATAAAAATTGAAAGAAATAAAATTAAAATTTATATATGTATGTATGTATGGAATCGGATGTTATTTTATTTGCAATATAATTTATTAAATAAAGAGACGCCGTGATTGAATTAGTTTATATATTTATAAAACTCAGACTCTGGAACATTAAGCATGCACGGAATAAAACAACACAATAACTACAAGAATATGTCTTTATTTCTTCTTGCCAGCCGCTTGGATTGGCAGAACAAAGTATGTATGATTTAATTTGGAGCTAGAGCGAAAACTACATACATACGTACATATGCCAATGTATATATGTATGTATGTACGCGAAAGCTGACGTATTAGCTGGCGGCTTGGATAGAGCTCACTGCGGGTGGATTATTAAAAATTCACTGTGGCGCGACTGGATGCACAGACCACGGAACTGGGAACCCAACCGTTTAACTTGGTATGCGGATGTGGGTACATAGGAGCACTTGAAGAAACAGAGATCGCCCGGAATTGCCGATAATATGGCGCCGTCGGAATGAACGGTAAAGAGAAAAAGTGGAACATATATAAGTTAACACAATCGATCGAAGAAACATAGAGAGCGCAGGATCGGCTGTCATGCAGGGGATGTTGCCCAGCGATGCCGGAGTTTTGGGTGCACAACAATGTTGCAGAACGAGCAGTGAGCGACTGGTGTGCTGAGGGCTAACTTACTTGTAAGAAGAAGGGCAGTTCTTTTGGAGAAATCAACCGCGTCCGCCGTCGCCACGCCAATCTCAAACCGAAAGAAAGAAATAAAAAATTAAAATTGTCGCCCAACTAATATCAAAACCTGAACCAGCGGCAAAAATAAAAAAACCAAACCAATACACGCAATTGAACATCAAGAAAAAAAAACAGATCCAGCAGCATCTGGAAGATAAAGAAGACATCATACCACCATACACCATAAATCGTACACCATACACCATAAACGGTACACCATACACCTACCAACAAGAAGACATCAAGAAGCAGCTATACTAACATAGTAGAGGCTGCGGTTTCAAGCGCACTAGCACTACAGGAACAGAGCTTCACTTCAAAACTACAGGGTATTCAGGAGAGCTTAAATAGTGTACAAATTAACGCTCCTCAAGTGGTGGCGTACAAGGATGCAGAGATAAGAACAGACGTTGTCTGTAATGAGACCCTTGATATTATGAAATCCCTGCCCGACTTTGAGGGAAAGAATGAAACCTATGTCTCATGGAGGAAGGCTGCGCATACAACATACAAAGTTTATGAGAAATTTGACGGTAGCTCAAAACATTATCAAGCTTTAGGAATACTGAGAAACAAAGTTAAGAACTCAGCTGATATGGTATTCTCTTCTTTCGACACTCCCCTTAATTTCAAAGCCATTATAGATCTACTAGACTTTACGTACGCAGACAAACGACCAAAATACTTAATTGAACAAGAGATGTCAACGCTCCGGCAGGGAAATTTGACATTATTACAGTACTATGACGAAGTAGAAAGGAAACTGACCCTCCTTATAAACAAAAAAATTATGACTAACGAAACTACTGTAGCTTCATCATTGAATGAAAAATACAGAACGGACGCTCTACGAGTATTCATCTCAGGAACCAAGAAGACTTTAAGTGATGTTCTATTCTCGGCAAGACCAAAAGATCTACCCTCTGCTTTGGCATTGGCTCAAGAAGTTGAGGCTAATCATGATCGATATATGTTCGCTATAAACTACGCCCGTAGCCTGGAAGAAAAAGCTCAGAGAACTGAACAAAGACAGCATGGCAGAGAGAATTTATTGACGGACCCAAGGCAAAGACAACTAGGGAAACTCCCATAATATAGGAAACAAGAATTTTTACCAAAATCAGAACAGGTCAAACCAATGGACGTGGACACATCCTACCCAGTATCAACAAAATAGCGCGCCTCAGAGACAAAACCAGTGGCAAATTCAGCAACAAAACAACCAATCGGACTACAACAACCAGGGACAAACAAACAAGCGAGCGAACAATGGTAGCGCACGTTTTACGGGACCGAAACAACAAAGAATTAACCACGTAGAAGCACTTCTGCTTCTACCCCCCTGCTTCGGCTCCGAAACAATCCAATTTTTAAAATGTGCTAACATAAATTTCACAAATGTCGAGGAAATAAAGGTCCCTGAGACAATATCCCAAAAGTTTCAGCTGATGCTAGGAAACCGAACAGGAGTCTTCGCAGAACAAAATGAAGCACTCCCATACAATACAAATATCATTGGCACTATGCGAACAGAAAATAAAGATCCCATATATTCAAAATTGTACCCATTTCCAATGGGCGTTTCAGAATTCGTAAATGCAGAAACTCAAGACTTGTTGAAAGGTGGTATAATACGACCGTCTCGGTCACCATACAACAACCCCGTTTGGGTTGTAGACAAAAAAAGGTACCGATGAACAGGGAAATAAAAAAAAACGTTTGGTCATAGATTTCAGGAAACTAAATTTAAAAACAACAGATGGAAAATATCCTATTCCAATATAGCTTCTATATTATCCAACTTGGGTACAGCTAAATACTTTACAACCCTAGATCTTAAATCTGGATTCCATCAGATTTTATTTGCAGAAAAAGATAGAGAATGAACAGCTTTCTCCGTAGGAAATGGGAAGTATGAGTTCTGTAGACTCCCCTTTGGTTTGAAAAATGCACCTAGTATTTTTCAGAGGGCCATTGACGATGTGCTCAGAGAGCAAATCGGGAAAACTTGCTATGTTTATGTCGATGATGTAATCATTTTTTCCGAGAAAATAGAAAGCCATGTCAAGCATATCGCATGGGTCTTAAACAAACTGTACGATGCCAATATGAGAGTTTGGCGCGAAAAATCGCACTTTTTCAAGGAGAATGTAGAATACTTAGGATTTGTCGTCTCAAGTAATGATATAAAAACATGCCCCAATAAAGTGGAAGTTTCGTAACTACGAACAACCAACCACTTTGTGCAACGTCAGATCATTCCTTGGATTTGCAAGTTACTATAGATGTTTTATTAAAGACTTTGCATCCATAGCTAAACCCATGAGTGACATCCTTAAGGGCGAAAATGGCAAGGTAAGGTAAGGAGAGTCAAGGAAAATACCAGTCAATGCAAATATCTTCTACAAGCCAGGAAAAGAAAACTTCGTCGCTGACGCACTATCACGACACAACATCCATACCTTAGAAGATGATGCAGTCAGACAGGGCCACAAAACACAGCGAAGTATCACTTCATACACTATAGAATCAACAGACAAACCAATATAATAGAGTAACATGAAGTAGCTTCAAATCGCACAACCATTTTGTTCGGTGAAAAGATCCGACATACAATATATTTCTGAAGTAGGGACTCGTTAATTGAAAAAATAAGTGACTCTGTCAAAAAAGATGTCGTAAATTCAATCCACTGCGAATTACCCATATTAGCATTCATTCAACACAAATTAATAGAAACATTTCCAGCAACAATATTCCGATACACAAAACACATAGTAAATGACATTTTGGACAAGAACGAACAAAAAGAAATAGTTATTACAGAACACAATAGAGCCCATAGGGCGGCAAAGGAGAATGTAAAACAAATTTTACGACTATTTTTTCCCGAAAATTACCAAATTAGCCGTCGAGGTTGTTGCAAATTGCAAAATTTATCAAACGGCCAAGTACAACCGAACCCCGCAAAAAAAAAATACTTGGGCAAACACCCATACCCTCGTATGTGGGCGAAATGCTACATATCGACGTATATTCAACCGATAAAAAATATTTCCTCACATGCATAGACAAGCTTTCAAAATTTGCAGTTGTCCAACCCATCGCTTCAAGAACAATAGTTGACATACAATCAGCAATTTTACAACTTATCAATTTTTACCGGAACACCAAGACGATCTATTGCGATAACGAACCTTCCATAAAGTCCGCGACAATAAAATCATTATTAAGTAACCAATATAAGCTCTGATGAGCTCGTGAGGTGGCTCAAAGGGGGCCTAGCTGAGGCCACCAGACGGGTCGCAGGTTGCGGATAGCGAACGACCTACCTATATACAGGTCATATAGGTAGGTCAGCTGCGAATAAGCGGACATCCCTAGGGAGAGTACCGAAAATAAGCAGCCCCGGACAGCCAGCGGGTGTTCGCGAAGTAGAAGCACTGACGATGCGCTTGTGGTGCCGCCTCGTATAAGTAGCTCACACACTCCTCTATCCCTACACACTACCTACCCACATCCCAACCCCCACATTCAGCTCACACCGGGCTGGACTAAGAGTGTTATTCGACCGTGCCGAGAGTCAGCCTGGCTGGGGGCCCGGTATATAAAACTAGCCCAGTCGTTAACGGAGAGCTCACGGACTTGGCAGCCCCCTGTTCCAAGTATGCCTTATCCGGGCAACGTGGATCTCTGCCCGGACGGACCTTACCCCTTCTCTGCAGCTCGTGGGAAAAGAATGGAAGAATCAAAAACAACAGTGAAAACCTGCGCGGCGGAAGACGCTAGTAAGAGCCCAAAGGGGTCCCATCCCGGATCCGGGGTGGGTGGTGAATCGGCTCCCAAAACCAATACCTTGGCAGAGTGGCTATGCACTCTGCTCTGCCTGCTGGTAAAGTGGCGGGTGATGAGTTACCATCTACTAGTGTCCAAGCCAAGCCATTTACATATGCCGATAGATGGAGTGCTGGCAATATACTCCGTCGGCAGAAAGCAAGCCAGATGTCCAGCCCAACGGACAAATGGTTAAAGAAAGTTGAGTGGGCCTCGAAGGTGCTGCCGAACATTGGCAAGGAAGCACCGAAGAAGGAAGCCCCTCAGCCAAAAAGGCAGCGCTCGCAAGAGACTCCTGGGCCAACACCGAGACTCCAGAGTACTGCCGAATACATCGTTCGCGCAGACTGCCAGAGAAAGGACGCTGATTGGCGTCCTGGACAAAGGCAGCGCGGACTCCCAAATCCCCAAGAACCAGTGGAAGTGGGTGGAAGCGGCCGACTGCTGCTTCGAGCTGCTGGAAAAGCAGCCTGGACCAGCCGCAAACCTCGAACACAAATGTAAGGGGTGAGTCACTTTTCAGCTTCATCCTTAACTCTAATCTATTTATTTGTAGTCGGGGCAACGACCCCACTCTTATAATTAAAAATCGACAGGAGGTTATTGACCTCACCTTAGTGTCTCACAAACTGTTAGACATAGTCAAGAGTTGGCAAGTCCTTGATGACCACTCTTTCTCTGACCACAGATACATCGAGACCACACTATCCCTCGAGTGTCCGAAACCTAAGGACTATATTAATCCCAGGAAAGCCAACTGGGAAAAATATATCTCAGCCCTGGAGGACTTACTCCCCTCGAAAGCACCAACATGCCCGGACACAAAAGACGACCTAGATCGACTCACAGAAGCATGCAACAAAGCCATCGCGGCAGCATGCCCCTCTAGCAAACCTAGGGGGAAAAAGACCCCCCTGGTGGTCAAAACAAATAGACATCCTACGTAAAAGCTGCAGGACCCTCTTCAACAGGGCCAAAGGCGCGAACGAGGAGAGCCACTGGGCAGACTACAAAATCAGTCTGTCACTATATAAAAAGGAAACAAGGAAAGCAAAAAGGGCCTCTTGGCAAAAATTTTGCTCGGAAATTGAGGAAACGTCAGAGGCCGCAAGGCTTCGCAAGATTCTCTCAAAAACTAACCCCTCGGTAGGGTGTCTTAAAAGGAATGATGGCACGTGGACCAACTCCAGTAAGGAGTCCCTGCACATTCTACAAGACACGCATTTCCTAGGGTGCACAACCAACGAGACGGTACATCTCCCAGGAGAGGGACCGGTAACCTCAATGGATCACATCCTCACAAAACGTAACATAAGCTGGGCAATAAATAGCTTCAACCCGTTCAAATCGCCAGGCCCAGACCAGGTAATCCCGGCCCAACTTCAGAATGCCGGGGATACGGCCATCAGCTGGCTACAAGGTATCTTCAGGAAGATACTGGCTGTGGGTACAATCCCGCGAGCATGGCTTAAGGCAAAGATAGTCTTCATTCCCAAAGCAAGGAAAGCCTCGCACTCAACTGCAAAGGACTTTAGACCAATCAGCCTATCGTCCTTCCTCCTCAAAACCTTTGAGAGACTCGTCGGGCTGCAACTGAGGACAACTTTACACCCTCAGTTGCTGTCAGGCGCACAACATGCCTACCGGAAAGGAAAATCCACGGAAACGGCTCTTCATGAAGTGATCTCAGCGTTAGAGAAATCTCTGCATCACAAAGAGTACTCACTCATAGCCTTTCTCGATATTGAGGGAGCTTTCAACAACGTTGTACCGGGCGCCATTACAGAAGCCCTGACTGACCTGGGGGTGGACCGTCACTTGGTGATGCTCATTGATCAATTGCTCACATGCAGGACGGTGCATATATCAAGCTATAGTTAGACCAATACTACTCTACGGAGTTACGGTGTAGTGGCCGGCCGTAACAAAAAGGGCGATCACCAAGCAACTGGGCAAAGTCCAGCGAACTGCCGCCCTATGCATCAGCGGAGCTCTTCGCACCTCCCCAAATGATGCGCTAAATGCCATCCCATGCCTACAGAGCCTTGACTTCGCAGGAAAGGAACGGGCAGAAGCAGCAGCAATACGTCTAAGAGACTCAAATCAATGGGTGACACAGTGCATAGGTCACTCAGCCATATTAAATAATAGCAATACCGTCCCCTCAAAAACAGACTATCAAGTTCCAAGAGAGTACACAGTTACTCCCTTCAACACAATCATCCCTCACAGACACGAATGGCTCGAGGGACTCCCAGGCGCAGATGGGGCCATAAACATTTTCACAGATGGATCAAAGCTGGACGACAGAGTCGGAGGGGGAATCTACTCTGAACAGCTAAACATTAGGCATTCCTTCAGGCTCCCAGATCACTGCAGCGTCTTTCAAGCGGAAGTCATGGTAATCAGGGAGGCTCTAGACTGCCTACAAGCGGTTGCCGTTACGGCAACCAAGCTAAACATTTATAGCGATAGCCAGGCTGCCGACCTCGAACTCGGCCACCGTGGCAGACTGCCGCAAATCTCTGCACGAGATGGCTCAGCAATTTGCTATTAGCCTGATTTGGGTCCCGGGCCACCGGGACATCGAGGACAGCTGTATAGCGGACGAGCTGGCCAGATCTGGCACTACAATCCTCCTTCTCCAAGACAAGGAGGATATCTGTATGCCAATGGCCACCTGTAAGCTTATTTTAAAAGAGCAATACAACCGACTAACAAACGATATGTGGCAAATAGTGCCACGATGTCGCATAACTCGGCAAACATGGCCGACCATGGACAAGAAGCGCACCTCCGAGCTCTGCAAGCTAAGCAGGAAAAATGCAGCGTAGTCATACGTTCCCTCACGGGACACTGGCTAATAGGCACTCACGCTAACAGGCTGGGGGCCCCACATATTGCTTTTTGTCGCAGCTGTAGAGACGAGGAAGAGGAGGAGACAGTGGAACAGCTGTTCTGCTCCTGCCCAGCTCTCAGCAGAAGAAGGCTACAGCACTTGGGCTCAGCCTTTCTACACGACATTTCAGAGATGTCCAAACTATGTCCCAGGAAGATAGCGAACGTTGTGAGAGCATCTGGATGGGATAATTGCTGACAGGAAGTCTCAAAACGCAGGAAGGAATGATCCTATGCGGTATCACAACGGGCCGAAACCGGCCTAAGTGTGACGGGCTCCGAGCGAGCCCGGCAGCCGCCTCAACCTAACCTAACCAATATAACATTCAAATTATGCTTATTATTCAAATTAAATGCTCCACCACTTCATAGTACTTCCAATGGACAAGTCGAAAGATTCCATAGCACCCTTAATGACATTGCGAGATTTTTTACAGCACAAAGGAAACTTACAAATATTGTGGAAACGATACTTCAAGCAACTATTGGATACAATAACACAGTTCACTCCGTAACGAAGAAACGTCCGGTCGATGCAATTCACTCGACCTCCCCTGAGCTTGAGGTAGAAATCAGGAATAGAGTTCATAAAGCACAACAGCTCCAAATGAAAAAGCTGAATGAAGGAAGACATGATAGATAGTTTCAAGTAGGTAACACAGTCCTTGTAAAAACAAACAAACGATTAGGAAACAAACTGACACCTTTGTACACCGAAAATAAAATCGAAAAATAAAAGGAAGGGTGGTCACAAGGACAATTTAAGATAGACATCAGTTCATAATCAGTTCATATTCCTCTTTACTTTTCAAGATACAACAATAGTAAAGGATACAGAAGAGTTAAGAAACCAATTCCCACAATCGCAAATGAGACATTACTTTCAAGAAACAGAATAATTATTTCAGAATTAAAAGCATTAATGTTATCAGTTACACTTGCAAAGATAGGAATTGTTAACCCTTCCATATTAGAATCTCAGGATTTAAGAAGAATAATTAATGAACACTCTACGAATTTAACTATTAGTGATTTAATAGACTTAGCTAAAATCAAAGTTTTATTAAATAATGAATTCTTTCCTAAGCCTTACTTCGTTTGTAAAAAAAATATTCTGTAAGATTAATCTGTAATCACCCTGTTCAGCACAACGGCATCATAAATAGCTTCGCCGAAGACGGAAAAATAGCCGACGGTGGTAACCATGTTATAGCTATCGGAAACTGTGCTACCACTCTTACAACAACATTCTGTAAAAAACACAACTTGTGCGCAGCAACTACACTCCGGTATCATCGCGCACTGTTCAACTCGGCCCAGCCATCTCGAACCTGTAACACGCATCGATGATGGCATAATCATCATTAACGACATAATGGCTACAATCGATAAACAGGTGGTGACCTCCTTACCTTTGACGACGAGATAAAGGTAAACAATAATATAAATCTCAAGAACTACGTGAGGAAGTCTCCAGGATCAGCAGTATCCACACTCCTCGACATAACAAGCCATGAAGACGATCCGAGCTTGCCGTACTTACAAAGGTTAAGTATGGAAAACTTACGACACATCGACCAACTGGAAACAGGAATCGTAAGAAGACCGATAATATCTGGATTGTCAGCAATCGTTTTATGCTTCTCTGTTATGCCTCATCGAAACTCTACCAAACGGCTCCGAGAAACAGACGCCAACGTGACCTCCAAGTGCTAATTGACGGCTTAAAGAAATCCGAGGACGTCTTCCACTTAAGTGAAGGAGGAGTTAACACAATCGATCGAAGAAACATAGAGAGCGCAGGATCGGCTGTCATGCAGGGGATGTTGCCCAGCGATGCCGGAGTTTTGGGTGCACAACAATGTTGCAGAACGAGCAGTGAGCGACTGGTGTGCTGAGGGCTAACTTACTTGTAAGAAGAAGGGCAGTTCTTTTGGAGAAATCAACCGCGTCCGCCGTCGCCACGCCAATCTCAAACCGAAAGAAAGAAATACAAAATTAAAATTTATATATGTGTCCAGACGACTGGGACCCGGAGGAGCCACTGGAGATGGGCAAGTGATCTTCGAGCTCGATCTTCCGAGCGCCCCTCCGAACGCGCGAGAGCGAGTTGGGACCGGAGCGCATGGAGTTGGTACAGTGCGCAGCAATATCTGCTGCTGCCCTGAACACGAAACACAAAGAAAACCAAACGTAATGAAGTTTACCAGCATTTAAACGAATACATTTATCAAATTACGTATATCTAATTACAAAAGTTTGTAAATAAGAGAAAAAGAAAAAACGAGGGGGAACGTTGTGAGTTGCTGCGGACACCGCAACTCTACAGTTATACCCGATACTTAGTCAGTATGGCTCTCCTCCGGCAGACGCCGCTAATCTTAAACGAGACGACCAAGAGTGCGTGCGAGAGAGACAGAAAATCAGTCTGAGCGTGACGTCGGGCGCTGCGTAGCCACTGCAAATTGATTTCTTGCTTTTGGCTACAAAAATGATCCGATCTGATCCAGATTCAGCAATCTGATAGATATGGTCGTTATCTATGATTCTGCGTTTTTAGTTTTCTCGAATGTGCAATATTGTGGATGCAACAGATTTTCGTCCTTTGTGTGGGCGGAAAGGGGGGGGGCGAAATTCAGAGATATACGTTTTATAGTGAGATCTAACAGAAGTGCGGATACCAAGTTTGGTTACTCTAGCCTTAATAGGCTCTGAGATTTGTGGATGCCCCAGATTTTCGTCCTTTGCGGGGGCGGAAGGGGGTGTGGCGAAATTTGGACACGAAACGGTCAAGGTCCGATATCACAGGAGTGTGGATACCAAATTTGGTTGCTCTAGCTCTTATGGGTTCTGAGATCCTTGAACTCATATTTTGCAATTGGCAAAACCGACCATGAAACCTGTGTGTTAGAGAGAGACAGAGCGAGAAAGAATGAAATTGTTTTCTTGATTCTGGCTATAATAATTATACGATCTGGTTCAGATTTTGAACTGTAGAAAATATAGTCATCTTCTACGATTCTGCGTTTTTAGTTTTTTCGTAACGTCGAAATTGTGGATGCCACAGATTTTCGCCCTTTGTGGGGGCGGAAATGGGCGGGGCAAAGTTTTGAAATATTTTAGTAGCAGTGACATATCACAGAAGTCTGGATCCAAAACATCGTTGCTCTAGCTTTTATAGTCTTTAAGCACTAGGCGCTGAAGGGGACGGACAGACGGACGGACGGACAGACAGACATGGCTCAATCGACTCGGCTATTGATGCTGATCAAGAATATATATACTTTATGGGGTCGGAAACGATTCCTTCTGGACGTTACACACATCCACTTTTGTCGGGTATAAAAAACGTAATCGTGTGCAGTTGGCAAAATGGTGGTGGGTAGTTTTATCATTTATGATTACTTATTTTGAATTAAAGACTTAAAGTTTTAGTAAATATTAGGGATTAATTAGCAAATATATTTCCTTGAAGTAATGTGAAGAAAATGAGAAATAATAGGTATCGTTTGACCGTGCTATTACATAGCGAGAGTGAGAAGTAGGAGAACCAATTTCTTGAAATTTTTTATAATATCTTGATTTAGACTGGTTAGTTCTTTGGTAAACCAAGGGGGCTTTCCAGATCTAATCGGACAAGAAAGCGGGACACAAATGAAAAAATGTGTCAAGTGCATTGAAAAAATTATTATGCCTTTTATAACAGTTCTTAATGCATAATGCTATAAGAACTACCTATCTCGATGCAGGATACGTTTTTCTCAGGACCCTAAACAGTTTTACTGCTTCGTAAACAGTAAGCGTAGAATGTCCGCACACCCATCCTCGCTATCATTTTGTAATAATGATCAGGCAATTGCCGACCTTTTTGCCCAATTTTTCCAAACCACCTATTCTGAGGAAAGCTACTGTGGTCATCCGTACCCATACGGTTTACCGAGGTCGAACGGCATTTTCAGTCCCTGGTTAAATGAATGTTCTTTACTTCATGATCTTCGACTAGTTAAGCCGGTGTTTTCACCGGGTCCAGACGGGGTTTCAGGTTGTGTACTCAGGTACTGCGCCGAGGCTCTGTGTGGACCCTTTCTTAAACTATTCACCCTGTCCATCGATTCCTCTTTCTTCCCCCCATCTGGAAGGAATCGTTTATAATTCCTCTCCATAAAAAAGGTAGCAAGTCTGAGCAAAAAATGATAGAGGTATAGCAAAGTTATCCGCTATTCTTAAATTGTTTGGAATTTAGCTCCGCATCTGAAACATCTCTGCAAGTCACTTATATGTCCAACTCAGCATGGACTTATAAGGCGACGATGACCACGAATTCGTAAGAGTTTACCTCTTTCATTATTAAAGGCTTTCCAGGTAAATTACAGACGGATGTCATTCACACCGACTTTAGTAAAGCATTCGACTCTGTAAACCATTCCCTTCTATCACATAAACTTGACCTTTTAGGGTTTCCGCCCAACCTCCTGAGATGGATTTCTAGCTATCTTTGTTCTAGGTCTCAAAGAGTCCTCTTCAAAAACTCCCTCTCTTTACCAGTAAAGGTTTCTTCGGGGATGGCAGCCATCTAGGCCCCTTACTCTTCACACTCTTTATTAATGACTTGCCTTCAGTATTAACATACTCTCGAGTACTTATGTATGCGGATGATGTTAAACTCTGTGTCCAGTACAAGGACATTTCATTTCATTCTCGCTTGCAATCCGATCTCAATAACTTTCAGTCATGGTGTTGTGCAAACTTGTTACACCTTAATGCCTCGAAATGCCAAGTTATGACATTTCATCGTTCTAGCCCTTTGTTGGCTCCCTACACCCTATTTGGTGGTTCTCTTGAGAGAATTACCCTGGTGGATGATCTGGGTGTTATGTTAGACCCCAAGTTAAAGTTTTCCGAACACATTTCTACCATGGTAAATAAGGCCATGGGCGTGCTTGGGTTTATAAAGAGGTGGTCAAAGGAATTTGACGACCCCTATATAACAAAGACTCTCTATACCTCGCTTGTTCGTCCGATCTTAGAATACGGCTCCTGTGTATGGTGCCCTCAGTACAAAGTACACCAGGACCGTATAGAATCAGTACAGAAAAACTTTTTACTCTTTGCTCTGCGGGGCCTTAACTGGGATGCGGGTGTAAGACTCCCATCTTACTCTAGTAGACTTCTATTAGTAAACCTCCCATCCTTAGTTAACCGTAGAAAAATGCTTGGTGTGATATTTATGCACAACTTGATCAGGGGTGACATAGACAGCCCTGATCTGTTGAGCCGCATAAACTTCACGATTCCTATTAGACTGACTAGAAATTTTATACCGTTGTTCCTTCCACTTTGTAGATCGAATTATTCCTTGCATGAACCATTTAGGGTCTTATGCTCGGATTATAATTCCCTCTACCATATTATATCCACCACTAATTCTCTTCCTCTTATTAAATTATTAATCCTTACACACCTTTCTATTAATTAGTAACTGTAGTGGTATTTGTATTTTGATTGCATGCTTAGTTTCTTGGTAAGTTTAGTACTAATTTTCCTCGAATGTTAGTCTAATAGCTATCTTTCTTGCATGTTCGCGTTTGGTTCGGCTACGCACCGCGCGTCATGCGGCAGCGCCCCTCGGTCGGTTGGGCCGGAGGAGGGCTGCGTTTTGCCTGGGATCCGCGCGTAACAGCCTTCTGCTGGTGTCACACGGGCCACTTGACGGTGCAGTAACTGCATCGCCTCTTGAAAGATGCAGTCATTGCATGTCAACGTCCAAAGAAAAATAAACTTGACCTTTTAGGGTTTCCGCCCAACCTCTTGAGATGGATTTCTAGCTATCTTTGTTCCAGGTCTCAAAGAGTCCTCTTCAAAAACTCCCTCTCTTGACCAGTAAAGGTTTCTTGGCGAGTACCACAGGGCTGGCATCTAGGCCCCTTACTTTTCACAGTCTTTATTAATGACTTGCCTTCGGTATTAACATACTCTCGAGTACTTATGTATGCGGATGATGTTAAACTCTCGTGTCCAGTATAAGGGCATTTCATTTCATTCTCGCTTGCAATCCGATCTCAATAACTTTCAGTCATGGTGTTGTGCAAACTTGTTACACCTTAATGCCTCGAAATGCAAAGTTATGAAATTTCATAAGCTACAAGGAGCTACAAGAAGTATATACGTAAGGAACAACGAATCTCTTGGAGGAGCTTCTGCTCCATCATCGAGAAAGTACCGGAAACTGCTTTTAAAGCAGCCAACAATACAGAGCCAACTCAGCCTAACCGACGAACAGTGAATAGAGGGTAGCGAAGAAGCCTTAACAACACTACTAGACGCGAATTTGCCTGGATGCAGCAAGCTCACTGATGCCAAAAAGGACCAAGCTGCCGAGCAACAACACCCCCAGCAGATCTGTTGACCATTAAGAGAATCTACTGAGCTATAGACTCCTTCACGGGCATTAAAGCACCTGAACCCGACGGGATATTCCCAGCCATGATGCAGGTGACCAAAGGGTTATCACCAGGTTAGCATGCCTAAGTACGGGCTACAACGTGGCCACAACCGCAATAACAAGTCGCCTAGAAGCAAATAACATACACCCAGCAATAAACCTTTGGATCAAGAACCTTCTAAGTTGTAGACGGGTGCACTCGGAGTGGGGCACCGCTTCCATGGTAAAAAGGGCCCACAGAGGCACACCTCAAGGTGGAGTCCTGTCGCCACTACGATGGAATCTGGTGGTCGAAGACTTCATCAAGAGATTTGAAAGGAAGGCCCCAAAAATAACAGCTTATGCAGATGACATAAGCATACTTATTACAGGTGTATGTCCATCGACCCTCAGCTCCTTAATGGAACGTACACTTAGAGAGATACGTGAGTGGACGGAAGAGGTATGACTCAGTATCAACGCGGACAAGACGGACCTCATCCTCTTTGCCTCGAAAGGCAGCAAAGCTCCTAATCGCATCAGGAAATATGTCGCCACAAGGATACGGGCACAGTTCAATTGGCAGGGACATGACCAGATCCACTGATTACATGATCCCCCAAACTTGCCTCGACATCAAAACTATGGACCAAGTTAAACACCTCAACATATACACGGACGGCTCCAAGATGGACGAAGGAGTAGAAGCGGGCTTATTCTGCACAGACCCTGAGATAAGGCTGTCATATAAGCTACCGGACCGATGCAGCATATATCAGGCGGAAGTTTTCGCCATCAGGCAAGCAGCAGAGGTCGCTCAGCTTATAGAGTGAGCACACGATGCGGTCAATCTATTCGTCGACAGCCAAGCGGCAATTAGATCCATACAGGCGTCCGCGGTCAGTTCCAGAAGTGTTTTGGGGAGCAGGGAGGCACTAGATACCCTAAGCACGACAAAGTCAGTGAGCATCTATTGGGTTCCCAGCCACCAAGGCATCGAAGGAAACGAGGTGGCGGACGTACTAGCTAAGGAAGGCGTCGGGCTTGAGAATAGGAGAACCGAGAACGTACCTGTCTCCCTTAGAACGCTACAAAGCGATCTAGAGAAGCAGGCTAGACCACAAACCGAAAGCTGGTGGAGTAGTACCACCACACGCAGAACCTCGAAAATCATGTGCAAAGAACGCAACGAGAAACTCAGCCACTACCTACTGCACCTACCACGAAAAGACTGTCCATTGTTAGTGGGAATACTAACAGGTCACTGTCTGGCTACTGCACATGCAACAAAGCTAGGCATCACCAACCGAGATAATTGCAGGAAATGTGATGAACCTTTGGTCATAGAAACCCTGGAACATCTCATCTGCAACTTCGCGGCTCATTTACGAGCAAGGAGGAAATACCTGGAAGATGCCTCTAAGAGAACTGCTGGCCTACGCCAAAAACACCTCGATTATCGAGGACTTTAAAATCACATAAACACTCCCGCGATGATTCATACTGGGCGGGTTAACCTAACCTAACCATACTGTCAACAATGGACTCCCGATACTCAAAAAGAGTATACAGGTATATAACATTTGTGGGGAAAGTTGATATGTGTTGCTAGAGCAACGACATTTTGTATCCAGACTCCTGTGATATCAAATTTATTTCTCGCTTCTTTCCGCCTGTACAAAGGGCGAAAATCTGTGGCATCTACAATTTGAAGATACAAGAAAACAAAAAATTGGAATCGTAAAGAATGGCCATATCTAGCAGACTGCAAAATCTGCATCAGATCGGATTATTATTATAGCCAGAAGGAACAAATAAAATCGACTCACAACGTTTCCCTTCGTTTTTAGTGTTAATTATGTTTGCTGCTCTGCAGCAATATACATTTTTTTTTTGCCAGGCTGGTATAGTTATACGCATACTTATCGGAAAATATTCTTGATTTTACAACTCGCAAATTATATTCCTCTTCCGTTTTTACTTTGTTGGGCTTATCCACGTTGCGTCGCCTCTTGACAACAATGCAAAATTTGTCCAGCATTCGATACTTAGGAAAATGACATGACCAAAAATAAGCATAATCTTCCACGAAGAGAGCTAGTAACACATAAGAAAATGCCTGAAAGTATAAACATCCGATAACTATTATAAGCTCAACATCACTGCCCATCACTGTGGATAAGATATATTGTCTAATGCCTAATTTTCCGGGATAGTCCTCGAGGTAAATCATCTTCTGTAAGCCTTGAAACAAAGTCACATTGCACATAAGTATTGAAGCTAGACTTAAATTGTCGAATAGTACAGACTCCAGCGTATTTGCCGATAAAAATGGCAGAGGCACTAAAATCCAACAGATGGGCACCATGGCAACAGCTAATGTTGTTTTGCGTATTATGGCGGACATTAAAATAGCAAAGCCAACAGCAGCGAACACATATGATGAGATGAATAGGAGCATTATATACCAAGGGCATTTACTCAAGCTCGTCGCGGTTCCATTCCACTCAATCTGAAAATATGCATCGATTAAAATTTAATATTATCTAATACGCCTGTCAATGCACCTTTAGCATTAAAGTTATAAGAGCCGAAGTCACTAGGAACTGACCGAGTCCATTAAAGTACCACGATGCAATTTGCAATGGCTTTCTCATGCTGGTAACTTCCTGAAGAAAAATCTGGCTAAGCTCACGTTGCTCTACAATAAGCTGAAACGGTATCAAAAAAATAAATGGTACATTCAGTTCAGTTTTAAAACTTAAAAAAAAAAAAAATTATATATGTAGGTATCAAGGAGACCAAGTCTAAAGAACGGCCGCTGCTGTGCGTGAGCATTGCGGCAAGCAACGATTTTATACAGTGGGCAGTGCAACTATCAAACAGTAATGGTGATCTACGTTAGGCTGCACCACTGGCTATAATTTGAAGTATTTATGCTGCTTGAATCGACATACTCCCCCCGTTGAAAGCCAGACTTTCAACAGCATCTTTAAGGGGAAGCAGGCACAACTTGTTCACGGCGCGCTTGGTGATTCCAGATGACGCCTTCAGCACAGCGACTAGTGGCCACTTCATGGGAGGAAGATTCTAATCCTTGACAAGAACCAAATCTCCGACTGCTAAACTAGGCTTCGCAGTGCGACACTTTGAGAGCTGCTGCAGTGACGTGATGTACTTTTCCTTCCATTGCCTATCGCACGGTAATGCGGTGACCGCCGAGGAATGAAATGCCAGTCAATAAACCCGAGCAAGCAAAATTGCAGCAGCGCCTTCTGATGGTCATCGCTGAGGACCAGGCGCTTTCACTCCATCAGCTCATTCTTAGCGCCAACAAAATTGGTTGCGTTGTCTGAACAAATTTGCCGCGGCTTCCGTCTGGTACATATGAAGCGCTTTAGTCCATGAAGAAATGCAACTATCGATAAGTCCTTTATCAGCTCCAGATGAACAGCCTTGGTAGCGAAGCAAATGAAAACACAGACGTAGCACTTGATTGGAGCCTTGTTGCGTGCCTCCGGTTTGTAGAAGAACGGCCCACAAAAGTCCACGCCTGTGATCTCAAAGGCATGATAACCATCGAGCCGCTCCTTCGGAAGATCCGCCATAATATGCTTCAATACCCTGGGCTTCAGTCGAAAGCATCTTACGCACTTGTTTAACGCCTTGTTTACCGTCTTCCTCCCCCCAATAGGCCAATATTGGGATCGAATTAGTCCAAGCAAAACTCGAGGACCAGCGTGCAGATTCCGCTCATGAAAATGGGAGATTATTGCAAGAGTCAGTGGATGGCTGCTGGGCAAGATGATTGGATGACGGCCATCAAAATCCAACGAAGAGTTTTTCAGTCGACCATCTACCCTGAGAAGTCCAAACTGATCCATGAATGGCGATAACGATGCGATTGAGCTCGATGAGGAGATTCCTCCCCTTTTCCGCAGTGACTTCATGTCCTCCGATAGCTGAGTACGCTGGACTAGTCGTAGCAATACCTGGGTTCCACGTTCAATGTCTGAGACAGTGAGTCCGGGGCGCCGAATTCGGTTGCAAAACTTGTGAATGTATCCGAAAACGCGTTGCAAAGAAGCAAATGAATTCGCATACTTGGAATCAGCAACAAATTCCATGTAGGGCGATTTAACCAGAAGAGCCTTCCGACGAAGTTCAAGTTCTGGCTTATCAGGTAGCACAGTGGGTGGCCAGTCATCTGAGGAGCCGCAAAGAAATGGAGAACCATGAGCCCAAAGAGGTGACTCATTCAGTTCAGTCGGATGAGCCCCTCGAGACAGAATTTCGGCTGTTGTGACATAACGCCATTCCATTTTTTCGGTAATTTTCCGGGATAGTGTTGCATTTGCTTCCCACGTTATTGTGTTTACTGAAACCTGGTTAAAGCCGGACATTCTTAGTTCCGAGGTTTTGGCAGGTCGGTACACAACTTTTAGAAAGGACCGTTCGTCTCGACGTGCAGGGGGGGTTCTAATTGCAGTGGACTCTTACTTCACGTCGGAACACTTCACACTCCAAGTTCAACAGGAACTGGAATTCCTGTGTGTAAAACTGATTCTTCCCGCTTTCGCTATATTCATTACTTGCTCGTATATCCCACCTTCTTCGGATATTTCAATTTATGAGCAGCACTTGTCCGCTTTAACCGCTGTTTCTTCCTCGCTATCTGATAAAGATCGTATGATAGTTCTTGGTGACTTCAATTTGCCAGGAACTGTTTGGTCTTCGGTAAACGAGTCTAGTATCCTAGTGCCCATGTCACGACATGACTTTGTTGACGGCTTGCTTGACCTGTCCCTGTCTCAAGTCAATCATGTGAAAAATTCCTTGGGTCGATTGCTTGATCTGTGCTTTGTATCGGGTCCGACCATACCTGAAGAAGCTCACTATACCTGAAGACGCCTACCATCCTACTTTCGAGGTGTCGCTAGATATAGGACCAACTGTATTGGATCGGTCGAGTAGACTATCTGAACGTGTCCGCTGCTTTCGTAAAGCCGAGTTTGCGAAGCTTAATAACCTCATTAGGGATTTTGATTGGTCCGCTTTTTACCTCTGCACTGATGTCATAAAAGGCACAAACGTTTTTTACAATGCTCTTGGCACATTTTTATACCCGATACTCAAAATGAGTATTGGGGTATATTAGATTTGTGGTAAAAGTGGATGTGTGTAACGTCCAGAAGGAATCGTTTCCGACCCCATAAAGTATATATATGCTTGATCAGCATCAATAGCCGAGTCGATTGAGCCCTGTCTGTCTGTCCGTCCGTCCGTCCGTCCGTCCGTCTGTCCGTCTGTCCGTCCCCTTCAGCGCCTAGTGCTCAAAGACTATAAGAGCTAGAGCAACGATGTTTTGGATCCAGACTTCTGTGATATGTCACTGCTACAAAAATATTTCAAAACTTCGCCCCGCCCACTTCCGCCCCCACAAAAGACGAAAATCTGTGGCATCCACAATTTTAAAGATATGAGAAAACCAAAAACGTAGAATTGTAGAGAATGACCATATCTTTAAGACGGATCTGAATTGATCTGAATCTGAATTGGATCGTATTATTATTATAGCCAGCATCAAGAAAACAATTTCATTTTTTCTCGCCCTGTCTCTCTCTAACACACACGTAGCATAGGCGGCTTTGCTTAGAGTAAAACATTAGCGCTAGATCTCAGAGACTACAAAAGCTAGAGCAACCAAATTTGGTATCCACACTCCTAATATATCGGACCGAGACGAGTTTGTTTCAAAATTTCGCCACACCCCCTTCCGCCCCCGCAAAGGACGAAAATCTGGGGATATTCAAAAATCTCAAAGACTATTAAGGCTAGAGTAACCAAATTTGGTATCCGCACTCCTGTTAGATCTTACTATAAAACGTGTATATGAAAATTTCGCCCCACCCCCTTCCTCCCACAAAAAGGACGAAAATCTGTTGCATCCACAATATTGCACATTCGAGAAAACTAAAAACGCAGAATCATGGATAACGACCATATCTATCAGATTGCTGAATCTGGATCTGATCAGATCATTTTTATAGCCAATAGGAACAAATCAATTTGCAGTGGCTACGCAGCGCCCGACGTCACGCTCAGACTGATTTTCTGTCTCTCTCGCACGCACTCTTTGTCGTGTGGTTCAATATTAGCGGCGTCTGCCGCAGGAGAGCCATACTGACTTAGTATCGGTTATAACCGTAGAGTTGCGGTGTCCGCAGCAACTCACAACATTCCCCCTCGTTTGGTTCTTGTGTCCCGCTTTCTTGTCCGATTAGATCTGGAAAACCCTCTTGGTTTACCAAAGAGTTATCCAGTCTAGAAAACTTAAAATCAAGACTTTATAAAAAATTTCAAGAAGTGGGTTCTCCTACTTCTCACTCTCGCTATGTAATAGCTCGGTCAAACTTATCAGTTCTTAATGCTCAATGCTATAAGAACTACCTATCTCGATGCAGGATACGTTTTTCTCAGGACCCCAAACAGTTTTACTGCTTCGTAAACAGTAAGCGTAGAATGTCCGCACACCCATCCTCGCTATCATTTTGTAATAATGATTAGGCAATTGCCGACCTTTTTGCCCAATTTTTCCAAGCCACCTATTCTGAGGAAAGCTCCTCTGGTCATCCGTACCCATACGGTTTACCGAGGTCGAACGGCATTTTCAGTCCCTTGTTAAATGAATGTTCTTTACTTCATGATCTTCGACTAGTTAAGCCGGTGTTTTCACCGGGTCCAGACGGGGTTCCAGGTTGTGTACACAGGACCCTTGCTTAAACTATTCACCCTGTCCATTGATTCTTCTTGCTTCCCCCCGATCTGGAAGGAATCGTTTATAATTCCTCTCCATAAAAAAGGTAGCAAGTCTGATGCAAAAAATTATAGAGGTATAGCAAAGTTATCCGCTATTCCTAAAATGTTTGAGAAGGTTTTAACTGCGCACTTGCAACAGCTCTGCAAGTCACTTATATCTCCACCTCAGCATGGATTTATAAGGCGGCGATCAACCACCACGAACTTGTTAGAGCTTACCTCTTTCATTATCAAAGGCTTTCCAGGTAACTTACAGACGGATGTTATTTACACCGACTTCAGTAAAGCATTCGACTCTGTAAGCCATTCCCTTCTAGCACATAAACTTGACCTTTTAGAGTGTCCGCCCAACCTCCTGAGATGGATTTCTAGCTATCTTTGTTCCAGGTCTCAAAGAGTCCTCTTCAAAAACTCCCTCTCTTTACCAGTAAAGGTTTCTTGGCGAGTACCACAGGGCTGGCATCTAGGCCCCTTACTCTTCACAGTCTTTATTAATGACTTGCCTTCGGTATTAACATACTCTCGAGTACTTATGTATGCGGATGATGTTAAACTCTGTGTCCAGTATAAGGACATTTCATTTCATTCTCGCTTTCAATCCGATCTCAATAACTTACAGTTATGGTGCTGTGTAAGCTAGTTACACCATAATGCCTCGAAATGCAAAGTAATGACATTTCATCGTTCTAACCCCTTGTTGGCTCCCTATACTCTATGTGGCGGTTCTCTTGAGAGAATCACCTGGTGAATGATCTTGGTGTCTTATTAGACGCATAGTTAAAGTTTTCCGAACACATTTCTACCATGGTAAATAAGGCCATGGGCGTGCTTGGGTTTATAAAGAGGTGGTCAAAGGAATTTGACGACCCCTATATAACAAAGACTTTATATACTTCGCTAGTTCGTCCGATTTTAGAATACGGCTCCTGTGTATGGTGCCAGTACAATGTACACCAGGACCGTATAGAATCAGTACAGAAAAACTTTTTATACCCGATACTCAAAATGAGTATTGGGATATATTAGATTTGTGGTGAAAGTGGATGTGTGTAACGTCCAGAAGGAATCGTTTCCGACCCCATAAAGTATATATATTCTTGATCAGCATCAATAGCCGAGTCGATTGAGCCCTGTCTGTCTGTCCGTCCGTCCGTCCGTCCGTCTGTCCGTCTGTCCGTCCCCTTCAGCGCCTAATGCTCAAAGACTATAAGAGCTAGAGCAACGATGTTTTGGATCCAGACTTCTGTGATATGTCACTGCTACAAAAATATTTCAAAACTTCGCCCCGCCCACTTCCGCCCCCACAAAGGACGAAAATCTGTGGCATCCACATTTTTAAAGATACGATAAAACCAAAAACGCAGAATCGTAGAGAATGGCCATATATCTTAGACTGCTGAATCTGAATTGGATCGTATTATTATTATAGCCAGCATCAAGAAAACAATTTCATTTTTTCTCGCCCTGTCTCTCTCTAACACACACGTAGCATAGGCGGCTTTGCTTAGAGTAAAACATTAGCGCCTAGATCTCAGAGACTGTAAAAGCTAGAGCAACCAAATTTGGTATCCACACTCCTAATATATCGAAACGAGACGAGTTTGTTTCAAAATATCGCCACACCTCCTTCCGCCCCCGCAAAGGATGCAAATCTGGGGATATTCACAAATCTCAGAGACTATTATGGCTAGAGTAACCAAATTTAGTATCCGCACTCCTGTTAGATCTCACTATAAAACTTATATCTTAAAATTTCGCCCCACCCCCTTCCGCCCACACAAAGGACGAAAATCTGTTGCATCCATAATGTTGCACATTCGAGAAAACTAAAAACGCAGAATCATAGATAACGACCATATCTATCAGATTGCTGAATCTGGATCAGATCAGATAATTTTTATAGCCAAAGGGAACAAATCAATTTGCACTGGCTACGCAGCGCCCGACGTCACGCTCAGACTGATTTTCTGTCTCTCTCGCATGCACTCTTCGTCGTGTCGCTTAATATTAGCGGCGTCTGCCGGAGAAGAGCCATACTGACTTAGTATCGGGTATAACCGTAGAGTTGCGGTGTCCGCAGCAACTCACCACGTTCCCCCTCGTTAGTCTTTGCTCTGCGGGGCCTTAACTGGGATGCGGGTGTGAGACTCCCATCTTACTCTAGTAGACTACTATTAGTAAACCTCCCATCCTTAGTTAACCGTAGAAAAATGCTTGGTGTGATATTTATGCACAACTTGATCAGGGGTGACATAGACAGCCCTGATCTGTTGAGCCGCATAAACTTCACGATTCCTATTAGACTGACTAGAAATTTTATACCGTTGTTCCTTCCACTTTGTAGATCGAATTATTCCTTGCATGAACCGTTTAGGGTCTTATGCTCGGATTATAATTCCCTCTACCATATTATATCCACCACTAGTTCTCTTCCTCTTATTATATTACTAATCCTTACACACCTTTCTAGTAATTAGTAATTATAGTGGTATTTGTATTTTGATTGCATGCTTAGTTTCTTAGTAGGTTTAGTGCTAATTTTCCTCGAATGTTAGTCTAATAGCTATCTTTCTTGCATGTTCGTGTTCGGTTCGGCTACGCACCGTGCGTCATGCGGCAGCGCCCCTCGGTCGGTTGGGCGGGAGGAGGGCAGCGTTTTGCCTGGGATCCGCGCGTAACAGCCTTCTGCTGGTTTCACACGAGCCACTTGACGGGGCAGTAACTGCATCACCTCTTGAAAGATGCACTCATTGCATGTCAACGTTCAAGCAAACTTGTGAATGTATCCGAAAACGCGTTGCAAAGAAGCAAATGAATTCGCATACTTGGAATCAGCAACAAAGTCCATGTAGGCCGATTGAACCAGAAGAGCCTTCCGACGAAGTTCAAGGGTTGGCTTATCAGGTAGCACAGGGGGTGGCCAGTCATCTGAGGAGCCGCAAAGAAATGGAGGACCATGAGCCCAAAGAGGTGACTCATTCAGTTCAGTCGGATGAGCCCCTCGAGACAGAATTTCGGCTGTGGCGACATAACGCCATTCCATTTTTTCGGTAATTCCTTGAATCGTGAAGCCACTCTATTTTCAACAAATATGTTAAATCTTAACGGCTTGTCCCGAATCCAAGAGAGCGCAACGGCAGAATCACACCAACAGTAACACCTTCCCTTGAAGACATTCATTCCAGCTATCTCAGATATGAGCCTAGCCAGCAACTCTGCTCCACAAAGCTCCAACTTTTGTACCGTAAGTGTCTTTAAAGGAGCCACACGAGATTTGGCACAGAATAAGTGACTGCTGCAATGCTGGCCCTTGGACACGACATAAATGCATGCACCATAAGCCTCGATGCTGGCATCGCAAAATCCGTGAATTTCCAGCTTAAAGTCTGGAAGGAGTACAGCCGAGGAAATTCAAGTCGACGAATCTGACCAAAACTGGTGCATATTTGCTGCCACTCGGTGTTCAGTGCGACTGGAAGGCTTTCATCCCAGGCCAACTTCTCTTGGCACAAACGCTGGAGAAAGATTTTGGATTTAGTAATTACGGGACCAACTAGTCCGAGAGGATCGTACAATCGCGCTATGGATGACAAAACAGAGCGCCTGCAGGAGTTCAAAGAAGATTGTAGGGCCGAGAACGAAAATATTAGTAGATCAGAAACCAGATCCCAAGCAAGTCCTAAAGTTTTAGTCACATGACTGCCATCGTCGAACTTCAAAAATGTTTCCTTGTCCTCTTCAGGAACTCCATTCAGCACAGCAGGCACGTTCGAACACAATTTCCTCAATCTGAACTGACCTCTAGACAAAATTCCAGTAGTTTGCTTCCGAATTCGGATAGCCTTTTCCTGAGAGCTGGCTCCAGATAACAAGTCATCCACGTAGAAGTCACGGCGAAGGTTTTCAGCTCCAACTGGAAACGCCATCTGCTTGTCCATTGCCAACTGATGCATCGCTCGCACAGATAAATAGCAGGCAGGCTTCGTCTCATAAATAACGGTGTCCAATTGAAACACACGCAAGTCTTCTTCCCTGGAGTTTCTCCACAGAATACATTGCAAGTTGCTATCCTCGGTCGAGACTCTTACACATGGATACATCTTACAGATATCTCCCGTAATCGCAACGGCGTATGACCGAAATCGAGCAAGAATATGAAACAATTTGGGTTGGATTGGGAGACTAGCCATTAAAATGTCGTTCAGGGAATATCCATATGAAGTTGAAGCGGATCCATCAAAAACGACGCGAAGCTTGGTCGTAGAACTATCTTACTTCATGACGCAATGGTGAGGCAAACAATATCGGCAGTTGCTGATTGACTGTGCAGGAACCTGAGACATATGGCCTAAATTAAGGTACTCCTGTATGAATGCTGCATACTGAGATTTACGCTTGATAGTAAGATTTTCCAAGGAGATCCAAATTATATTTAGCTGGCAGCCGAACACAATAATCGCCTTCATGTAGTCGACGGAAATGCTGCACAAAGTGTGCTTCACAATCTAGCTCTTCTTTGGTAGACTTTACTATTGGTTCGATTTTCTACCTCTCAAAACCTCCTCAGCAGCTAAGACCTCAGCGCGAGAGACCATCAAAGAGGAACCTTTTAAACATTGCATGGCAAACATTGAATAAAAGTCCGTCCAGTTCGCATACCCGGCGCTAAACGTCGGCAAATGTATAGGAGGCAGGGATAGTACCTGTCTACGGTTAGGTAGAAATTACGAGCCGACAAACTCAACCGTAGTGTTTCCTCCAGCCAAGGTAGAATGAAACGGCATACGGCCGCTACTCTTAGCCATTGCAGTGGCAAGTCACTCAAAAATGTCACACAATCCACTGTGAATCTCGTTTCGATCCAATTCCTCAAGCTCGCCGTGAAACATCTCAAATTTGTCGATTAGCTTTGCCATTAGCAGCATTAATTTCCATGGTAGCGGCAGCGTTAGCAGGGATACCAACGTCTCTAGCGGGAAGATGATCGCAAAGAGTAACACGAGCAATA
Organism: Drosophila miranda; assembly: GCF_003369915.1. Classification (NCBI taxonomy): domain Eukaryota; kingdom Metazoa; phylum Arthropoda; class Insecta; order Diptera; family Drosophilidae; genus Drosophila; species Drosophila miranda. The sequence goes on from NC_046674.1 coordinate 36,491,585, forward strand.
GACCACAAGGGATATATATGTATGTATGTGGTCGATGATACAGATTGAGATGGCAATTAGTTTAGACCTTTGAATGATATATTAGGTTGTGATTGCACTGATGGATTATTTATTGTACAATCACGTCGGGGTCACCAAATGTTAAGCTATTAAGCGTTTTTAATAACTGTTGTCAGTTTGACTTAAATAAAAAGTCTAGCGGGTTTAAATAAGAGGCACAATTTATTGTTATATGTAGACCGACGTATGCGTATGTACATATGTTGCAATTTATTGATACACGAAAGTTAAAGTGTGTATGTTAGTTGTATGTATGTGGGTATATTTGTGAACGACTGATGATCAACGATGCGATTCTGATGGCTACGAAGATCAACTCCAGACTGTCTAAGGGCAGGCAGACCGACTTGCCCGTGCCCTAGTGCAGCCGAGCGTGCAAAGAGAGCGATAGAAGGAGAGCGCTATAGCTGCATCGAAAACCACCCTCAGCTTTGTCGTTAGACAGGAATCTCTTATGAATCCTTGATGGGGCAAATAATATTTCCAATCATCTTTGGACTTACCATATGTCCTAAGTTTTTATATTCCTGCATAAGCTTTATGTAATTTTCTTTTAATTTTTTATTATTGCTGAGTTTTTTGTAAAATCGCGCCATAGCTTGGGGTTTTGAATCTCCCAGATCCTTTTCTCTTTTAAATGGTATTTTAACCACACACCTACCATTTTCATCTCTTCTTGTTGTTTCCAAGAAATGCTTCTCGCAAACATCTTCTACGTCATTCCTTTCACTTTCCAATTCCCAGAACCGCTCTAAGTCCCCAACTTAAATTTTTGTTGCCACAATAAATTTATCATCTTTTGATTTGGTGCAACCGGATATAATCCATCCGAATTCTGTATTTTGTTCAAGTAGCCCGTCTATTTTCACTACTCCGTCTTTTAAAATATGGGTACACAAATCTATCCCAATTATTACATCTACCCTACATGTTTTGTTAAAGTTAGGGTCTGCCAACACATATGAAATTAAGGTACATTGCGACCCACAATCAATGAGAGCTCTAAGGTTTTGATAGCCACTATTCCTTGACCTTACTTTTATAAGTGCTGTGGCTAAGAACGCTTGTTCTTTTGTCAAGCAAGTGTTAACATTTTCCCTCTTTTCGTAGGGAATATGGAGCATCGTATGATGAGGTTTTTTACAAATGCCACATACAATTTCAGAAAAGCATTTCTTATACATATCATGCCTACAGCATTTTGTGCAAAGGCGCTTTTTTTTAATAAACTGGACTCTATCTATCGGACTCATTCCCTTAAACTTATAGCATTGAATTATGGTATGTCCTGCCATTTTACATAGCGGACAATTTTCTTTTATTTTAACATATTGCACTACTTTTTTCAACGGTTTCCACTCTTTATCCTGCGACGTGTAAAGAGAAGTGTACCGTTGTTCAAAAAATTCCATTACATCTGGCAATGCTTGGATCTCTTTTGTCCTTTTTATATGACTTTCTTATAATTGTAAGGTATCTTTGTTGAATTTTTTCAACACTATGTGCGCGAAAGTCACATTTACTTCTTCTGTTAATTGGGACTTTAATTTGATTAAATGTATTGACTCATTTATAGATAATTCCACTTTCGGAAGATCAGGCAAATCGATATCTTCTTTTTTTATCGTTGCCCCTTTACTATCCACGCTGTTTTCCTGAGGTGCGGTTTGCATCCTATCTTCTTGGCTGCTTAAAATTCTTTGAATATCAAAATCCAAATCGAGGCTATCGTTTGTCTCATAGCTATGATAAAACTCCCCAATTTTTGAGCTCAGTTTTTTACTGATGAACTCAATTTTTCCCTTTCTCATTCTACTCTCTCCCAGTTAAGCCAGTTTCTGTCGATTCCCTCAGATACTTTTCTATGCTATTGTCAATTTTGGACTCTATGTCTTCCTTCAATGTTCCTGTCTCCACTGATTGTAACTTTTCTATTTCTACCTTCCCTTTCGTTAGGGTTTCATTATTTTTGAAACTTTGTGCTTAAGGTCTTCTAACCTTTGGATTACATCGCTGGTCAAATCACCAGCTTCAGTCTTCTTAATTTCTTTTGCTATCGCGGTTTGAGCCTCTAATAGCTTTATTATTTGTTCCGATAACATCCTACTTTAATTATACCCGATACTCAAAATGAGTATTGGGGTATATTAGATTTGTGGTAAAAGTGGATGTGTGTAACGTCCAGAAGGAATCGTTTCCGACCCCATAAAGTATATATATTCTTGATCAGCATCAATAGCCGAGTCGATTGAGCCCTGTCTGTCTGTCCGTCCGTCCGTCTGTCCGTCTGTCCGTCCGTCTGTCCGTCCCCTTCAGCGCCTAGTGCTCAAAGACTATAAAAGCTAGAGCAACGATGTTGTTCGGAGCAGAACCCAGCCGATTAGCTGCTTGCCAAATAGCACCTAATTCTTGGCCCTCAGCCGCTTATTTTGTTTGTTACTTATGTCTATGTCACTCATTTGGTGTTAAAGCTTTGCGCTTGCTTGCCCTGCTAAACGCTCTCTGCCAGCTCGCTCTTCGCTATCTCCGCTTTGCGTCTGCCTACCGACGTCGGCCGAGCGAAGCTGCGCTTAGCGATCGGAGCGGCAATGTAAAGGGCAGGCAAGCCACACTTGCAATTTGGATGTCACGCATTAAAGAACATATCGTAATTTTATTTCTGCGCCGAGTTTTGTTTAATTCGAAATAATTAGTCGGCCGATTGGGGATAAAAAACATTATCTCCACATAAAATTTGGTGACCCCGACGTGATCTATGAGTTGCAGTGTCAATTAATAATCATTCGCGATCGACATTCGTTAGCCCTAGCAAATTTTCGGCGGTTAAGCACAATTCGGTGCTAAAACACACTTACATACACCTACATACACGCATTGCTGGCTATTAATTTCTCTGTCGCGACAATTCGGTCAGTGCAGTGCGGTAGGCAGTGCAGCGAACTCACTAATACACACAAGCGGAGTACAAAGCGGAATCGGACAGCTCGCACAGCCGCACAGCTAAAGGCATTAGCTGTAATCCCTTTGCTTTCGGTTCCCACGTTTATACGTATACAGGGTGTCTTTTTCGGTCGTGCTGAGTGACTCTTTTAAACCCTCAACATGGCAGCACCTGAGCCTACCAATGTCGCGAACGCAGCAATGCCGAGTGATGTAGATTTCTACAAGCACAAGGCCGAGTCCATCGCGCGCCAACTAAAGGCCATGGATCGCTTTCTCACCAAGGAAGAGCTTGCTGAGTTAGATGAGGCAGAACTTCAAGCTCGCTTAGAGCAAATCGAGCGAATGAATGCGGATTTCGATGCCGCTCAAACAAGCCTTGAAAGGCTGGATTTCCTGCAGTTAGCCCATGATGCCCGGCTGGACTTTTCGAATGTTTATGTCAAGGTTAGGTCCAGGCTGTCGCGGGAGTTGATGGCTGCTCGCACGGTAAATGTTGCCAATTCAACGGCTCGGCATACTCTCGAGGGGAATTCGTCGTTGTTCGCCTATAATAGTATAGGCCGTTCTCGAATGCCCGAGTTGCAGCTTCCGCGATTCGGGGGGAACTACATGGATTGGCCAGAATTCCACTCGATGTTCTCGACAATGGTGCACAAAGACCATCGTATACCAATCATCGAAAAATTCCAATATCTTCGTGGATGTCTAGATGGTGCTGCGCTGGATACGATTCGTTCCTTGGAACTTTCTGAGGAGAATTACGACAAGGCGTTGAATTTGCTAATGTTGCGATTCGATAATAAACTGTTACATTTTCAGGCACACGTCAAGGCTATTTTCGGGCTGCAAGGGGTGGAGAAGGGCTCAGCTATCGGCTTGCGCGCGCTCAGCGACAAAATCAATTCGCACTTGCGTGCACTTCAGACCTTGGCGACCCCGCAGGAGATTTCGGATGGGTTGCTGATCTTCATCATAGGCACGAAACTGGACCACAAAACAAAGGAGAAATGGGAAGAGAACTTGCCGACGTCAGGATTGCCTCGGTGGTCAAGCATGGCCTCATTTTTGGAAGCGAGATGTCGGATGCTGGAGAATTTGGGATCAGCCATGGCAACAAGTCCTAGTCAACAGGTGGGAGAAGACAATCCTGTCACCCTTATCACCTCCAGTAACGACCATCCTAACCCCATATGTAACCATTGCAATTCCTCCGAGCATTACATATCTAGATGTCAGGCATTCCTGAATCTCTCTGCGTTTAAACGATACAAAGAAGCAAAGAAGAGCCGCTTGTGTTTGAACTGCCTCAACAAAGGCCATGAATTGCAGAGGTGCAGGTCAGGACTTTGCAGGCATTGCCAGGCCAAACATCACACGCTACTCCACATTCCATCGGGAACTGGTGCTTCATCTTCCTCTTCACCGGCCGAGGAATCGATCCAGCAAGAGGCCGCGACTGTGCTTCTAGCAAGCGGGTGTTCTAGCCCTCCCCCCTCGATCCAGAAATCTCAGCCTAGCCAGAACGTGTTGCTACCTACTGCCCTCGTCCATGTAACAGATCGTTATGGAGCACTTATCCCATGTCGTGCCATTTTGGATTCTGCATCACAGGCAAACTTTGTAACATCTAGACTTGCTGATCAGTTGCAGTTGGATCATCGCTCGTCTTATGTTCACATCTCTGGAATCGGAGATTCCATTCTACCTTCGAGCAAGTCTGTTCATATAGTTGTACAATCCCAGGACGCAAGCTATCGAGCTTCCTTCCCTGCAATTGTCACCAACTCAATTACGGAAATGCAGCCTAACTTCGGCGTAGACGCAAAGGATTGGCCAATGCCGAATAATCTAAAACTAGCTGATCCTAATTTCTCCAAGCCCCAACGTATCGATCTGTTGATAGGTTCTGGTTTGTTCTTCGATTTAATGTGCGTCGGACAGATTCGACTATCAGCCCAATTGCCAACATTGCAGAGGACTAAACTTGGTTGGATAGTATCAGGAAGCATTGATAGCTCGGAGAATAAGCGTGCAGCTTTAGCCGCTTTTGAAAATTCCTCGTGCATCTCTATTGACGATTTTCGACCCACAACGCTGGAGTACCAAAACTTAGAGCAGCAATGCAGGAAGCAGCTGCTCGAGTGCCAGGTGCAAGTGGAAAAACTGCGATCGGAGAATCAGGAACTGCAGCGCGAACTTTTCCATATATTAAAAACCTACATATCCACGCTAAATGAAATTCAACTTTCAACAATTTCTACATTGCCAAATTTCCTGCCATTCTATGCAATTACAGAGGTTCCCGATGATCAAGACGTAATCACGACAAGCCGCCTTCGTAAAGAAGCGCCGATTGCTGCGTTCGACGATCATCCCAGCGTAGCCGCCAGCTGCGCCCAAGCAAGCATCTTCAAGAGGGCCGTTGGAAAAATAGCGGTTCTGCCCCTTCAGGATGGATCTGTTGAAAGCCTTTGCCTTCCAACGGGGGGTGAATGTTCGGAGCAGAACCCAGCCGATTAGCTGCTTGCCAAATAGCACCTAATTCTTGGCCCTCAGCCGCTTATTTTGTTTGTTACTTATGTCTATGTCACTCATTTGTTTGTTAAAGCTTTGTGCTTGCTTGCCCTGCTAAACGCTCTCTGCCAGCTCGCTCTTCGCTATCTCCGCTTTGCGTCTGCCTACCGACGTCGGCCGAGCGAAGCTGCGCTTAGCGATCGGAGCGGCAATGTAAAGGGCAGGCAAGCCACACTTGCAATTTGGATGTCACGCATTAAAGAACATATCGTAATTTTATTTCTGCGCCGAGTTTTATTTAATTCGAAATAATTAGTCGGCCGATTGGGGATAAAAAACATTATCTCCACAGATGTTTTGGATCCAGACTTCTGTGATATGTCACTGCTACAAAAATATTTCAAAACTTCGCCCCGCCCACTTCCGCCCCCACAAAGGACGAAAATCTGTGGCATCCACAATTTTAAAGATATGAGAAAACCAAAAACGTAGAATTGTAGAGAATGACCATATCTTTAAGACTGCGGAATCTGATCATTATTATCGTATCATTATTATAGCCAGCATCAAGAAAACAATTTCATTTTTTCTCGCCCTGTCTCTCTCTAACACACACGTAGCATAGGCGGCTTTGCTTAGAGTAAAACATTAGCGCCTAGATCTCAGAGACTACAAAAGCTAGAGCAACCAAATTTGGTATCCACACTCCTAATATATCGGACCGAGACGAGTTTGTTTCAAAATTTCAACCCCCTTCCGCCCCCGCAAAGGACGAAAATCTGGGGATATTCAAACATCTCAGGGACTATTAAGGCTAGAGTAACCAAATTTGGTATCCGCATTCTTGTTAGATCTTACTATAAAACGTGTATCTCAAAATTTCGCCCCACCCCCTTCCGCCCACACAAAGGACGAAAATCTGTTGCATCCACAATATTGCACATTCGAGAAAAATAAAAACGCAGAATCATAGATAACGACCATATCTATCAGATTGCTGAATCTGGATCAGATCAGATCATTTTTATAGCCAATAGGAACAAATCAATTTGCAGTGGCTACGCAGCGCCCGACGTCACGCTCAGACTGATTTTCTGTCTCTCTCGCACGCAATCTTTGTCGTGTCGTTTATTATTAGCGGCGTCTGCCGGAGGAGAGCCATACTGACTTAGTATCGGATATAACCGTAGAGTTGCGGTGTCCGCAGCAACTCACAACGTTCCCCCTCGTTTTTTAACTTAATTCGGCTTAAAAACAAATTGAGATATGAGACTTAGCTGATGAATTCTGCTTCTGCTCTTGTTGTTACTGCTGCCGCTGAAGTTGCTGTCGCTGCTGCTGGTGTTTCCTTGCTGCTGCTTTTGTCGATGCTGCTGATGTCGCTGCAGGTATTGTCACTGCTGCTGGTGTCGATGCTGCTGATGTCGCTGCTGCTGGGTTCGCTGAAGTTATTGTCGCTGGCACAAACCAATTTATTAATCTATTTTTTAACACTCACAGTTATTTTGCCACTTGTATTTATATACCCGATACTCAAAATGAGTATTGGGGTATATTAGATTTGTGGTGAAAGTGGATGTGTGTAACGTCCAGAAGGAATCGTTTCCGACCCCATAAAGTGTATATATTCTTGATCAGCATCAATAGCCGAGTCGATTGAGCCCTGTCTGTCTGTCTGTCTGTCCGTCTGTCTGTCCCTATCAGCGCCAAGTGCTCAAAGACTATAAAAGCTAGAGCAACGACGTTTTATATCCGGATTTCTGTGATATGTCACTGCTAGAAGTATATCTCAAAATTTCGCCCCACCCCCTTCCGCCCACACAAAGGACGAAAATCTGTTGCATCCACAATATTGCACATTCGAGAAAACGCAGAATCATAGATAACGACCATATCTATCAGATTGCTGAATCTGGATCAGATCAGATCATTTTTATAGCCAATAGGAACAAATCAATTTGCAGTGGCTACGCAGCGCCCGACGTCACGCTCAGACTGATTTTCTGTCTCTCTCGCACGCACTCTTTGTCGTGTCGTTTATTATTAGCGGTGTCTGCCGGAGGAGAGCCATACTGACTTAGTATCGGGTATAACTGTAGAGTTGCGGTGTCCGCAGCAACTCACAACGTTCCCCCTCGTTATCACTGCCTTCTGTGTATTCCTTGATCTCAATAAGTGGGCACAACGTCATTGATAGTAGTTTTTTCTATATCTGACGATACGACTCGTACCTGGCCGTCAGTGTCTAGGTGGGCTTGCAAAACTATAGCTAAAGGCCATTTTGACGAGTGAGTGTCTTTATTTTTGTTGGACGTTGACATGCAATGACTGCATCTTACAAGAGGCGATGCAATTACTGTACCGTCAAGTGGCCCATCTGAAACCAGCAGAAGGCTGTTACACGAGCATGCAGGAAAGATAGCTGTTAGACTAATATTCGAGGAAAATTATCACTAAACTTACTAAGAGAACTAAGCATGCATTCGTAATACAAATACCACTACAATTACTAATTACTAGAAAGGTGTGTAAGGATTAGTAATTTAATAAGAGGAAGAGAATTGGTGGTGGATTTTATATGGTAGAGGGAATTATAATACGAGCATAAGACCCTTAACGGTTCATGCAAGGAATAATTTGATCTAAAAAGTGGAAGGAACAACGGTATCAAATTTCTAGTAAATTTTCTCATAAGAGCTATATCTCCATCATGTAGGTTCTCCTCAGGTTGTTTCCACTTATTTCTTTGTTGAAGCGTGTGCAGGTATTCCTCCATCTATCATTTCCAAAAATCTCTTTGAAGCTTTTTAACCAGGTTTCACTTATTACGAGGGATTATAGCCAATTCTTCTTTTGAAACTAGTATCGGCAACATTGTTTTACCAATTAGAAAATGCTCTGGGGCCATGCACATTTCCCTCGCCGTGCTATGAGTGTTGATAAGAATGTGTCCGTTGTCATGTCACTGACTCTTTCCAAATGAATCACCTTACAATATGTGAAATATTCCCTGGGTCTGTGCTTTGTATCGAATCCGACCATAGTGTTGTTAACCCAAACCCTTCCTCCCACTATACCTGAACCGCCTACCATTCTACTATCGAAGTGTCGCTAAATATAGGACCAGCTGTATTGGATCGGTCGAGTAGGCTATCTGAACGTGTCCGCTGCTTTCGTAAAGCCGACCTTGCGAAGCTTAATAACTTCATTAGGGATTTTGATTGGTCCGACTTTTACTTGTGCACTGATGTTATAAGAGTCATAAAAATTTTTAACAATGCACTTGGCTCATTTTTATACCCGATACTCGAAAGCAGTAGTTCGGAGCAGAACACCGCAGATTAGCTGCTTGTTTGTTAATAATGCCTATGGAACTGAAATGTTTTTAACAAAGCTTTGTACTTGCTTGCCCTGCTAAGCGTTCTCTGCAAGCTCGCTCTTTGTCATCTCCGCTTTGTGTCGGACTACCCACGTCTGCCAAGCGAAGCTGCGCTTAGCGATCGGAGCTGCAATGCGCTTACAATTTGGTGCTCCCGCAAAAAAGGTTATATCGCAATTTTATATCAGCGCCGGGTTTTTATATAGTTCGAAATAATTAGTCGGCATCTAATTATCTATTATCTCCACAAAAAAATTGGTGACCCCGACGTGATTTCTGAATTGCAGTGTCAATTAAAATTGTTTTCGAATAGCATTCGTTAGCCTAAGCAACTTTTCGGCGTTTAAGCACAATCCGGTGCTAAAACAAACATATACATACATATACACGTATTGCGGGCTATTCATTTCCCTGTCGCGACAATTCGGTCAATGCAGTGCAGTCGCCAGTGCAGTGAACTCACTAATACACACAAACGGAATACAAAGCAAAATCGGACAGCTCACACAGCCGCGTAGCTGAACGAATTAGCTGTAATCCCTTTGCTCGTTAACATGTTTATACGTATACAGGGTGTTTTTTCGGTCGTCTTGAGTGACTCTTTTAAAACCTCAATATGGCAGCACCTGAGCCTACTAATGTCGCGAGCGCAGTAATGCCGAATAATGTTGATTTATACAAGCACACGGCAGAGTCCATCGCGCGTCAATTAAAGGCCATGGATCGATTTCTCATCAAGGAAGAGCTGGCCGAGTTGAATGAGGCAGAGCTTCAAGCTCGCTTAGACCAGATCGAGCGAATGAATGCAGATTTCGATGCCGCTCAAACGAGCCTCGAAATTGTGGATTTTCTGCAGTTAGCCAATGATGCCCGACTAGACTTTTCAAATGTTTACGTGAAGGTCAGGTACAGGCTGTCGCGGGAGTTGATGGCTGCTCGCACGGTTAAAGCCGCTCATTCAACGGCTCGCCATACTCTTGAGGAGAATTCGTCTTTGTTCGCATATAATATTAGAAGCCGTTCTCGAATGCCCGAGCTGAAGCTTCCTCGATTTGGTGGGAACTACATGGATTGGCCAGAGTTCCACTCGATGTTCTCGACGATGGTGCACAAGGACCACCGCATCCCAACCATTGAAAAATTGCAATACCTTCGTGGATGTCTGGCCAGTGCTGTGCTGGATACGATTCATTCCCTGGAGCTTTCAGAGGAAAATTACGATAAGGCGTTGCATTAATTGAATTTGCGATTTGACAATAAACTTTTGCATTTTCAGGCACACGTTAAGGTTCAGGAGATCTCGGATTGGTTGCTATTCTACATCATAAGCACGAAATTGGACCACAAGACCAAGGAGAAATGGGAGGAGAACCAGCCGACCTCAAGATTGCCTTAGTCAATCATGGCCACATTTTTGGAAGCGAGATGTCGGATGCTGGAGAGTTTGGGATCGGTTATTGTAACAATTCCTAGCCAGCAGGTGGAAGAAACTAAACCTACCACGCTAATCAACTGCATTAATGACCATAACTTCTTATGCAAGTATTGCAATTCTTCCGATCACTGCATATCCCGATGCCTGGCATTTTCAGATCTCCCTGTTTTTTCTCGATACAAGGAGGTGAAGAAGTGCCATTTATGCCTAAACTGCCTCAACAAAGGTCATTCATTGCAACGCTGCAGGTCAGGGACATGTAGGAGTTGACAAGCCAAGCATCACGCACTGCTCCACATGCAGTCGGGCGCTGATGCTGAGTTGCCGTCGCCGAGCACGGAATCGACCCAGCATGATCCGGCGAGCACCCTAGTAGCAAGCGAATACAATAGCCCTCGCCTAGCCAAAACGTGTTGCTAGCTACTGCAATCGTATATGTCAGGGTCCGTTATGGATCGCTTATTCCATGTCGTGCCATTTTAGATTCCGCTTCTCAGGTTAACTTTATATCATCGAGACTCGCCAATCAGCTGCAGTTAGATCCTCAGGAAGTTTTAATAAATCTGAGAAAACCCGTGCGGCGCTAGCAGTTGTTGAAGATGGACATTATTCGCTCTCATCTATTTCGGAGGAAGATGTTCATTGCGAACAGCACTTCGTCGCAAAATACGTTCGTCTAGATTCCGGAGCTTACTCCGTGCGTTTGCCCACTAAATTCAGTCTAGAGGAATTACGAGAATCGTATCAGCAAGCGCTACGTAGATTTCTCAATTTGGAGAGGAAGCTAGAAAAAAATCCACAGCTTAAGGCAAAATATATTGAGTTTCTTCAAAAGTATCGTGATTTGGGACACATGTCACCAGCTTCGCGGCAGTTAGATCTCCCGCAGTACTTCTTGCCTCACCATTGCGTCTACAAGCAGGATAGTACAACCACCAAATTACGCGTAGTGTTCGATGGATCTGCCAAAACAGTGTCGGAGTATCACTGAATGATGCGCTTATGGCTGGACCCACTATTCAACCTAAAATTCTGAAAACTCTGCTTCGCTTCCGTTTTTTTAAAGTCGCCTTGTGTGACGATATCTGCAAAGTGTACCGCTGTGTACGCGATTTCCATCCCGATACGCACGTGCAGTGCATCCTATGGCGCAACGACCCGAAGGAGGAGATTCAGGTGTTCAAGTTGGAGACTGTTACTTATGGAACCAAACCAGCCGCTTTCTTAGCAATTCGTGCTATGCATCAATTGGCGAATGATGAAGTGTCGCGTTTTCCGCTTGGCGCTGATATTGTTCGAAGAGATTGTCGATGATCTCATATGAGGAGGGGACATCATTGATTCGGTCATCGAGATTCGTCAGCAGGTAAACGAGCTACTTTCGAAAGGATGTTTTTGCATACGTAAATGGTGCTCTAATGAAACCGCTGCTTTGGAAGGCGTATTGGAGGCGGATCGCGAAAAGTTTCTCACCTTTCATGACGGGACTGAAGTAACTAAGGCTCTTGGTTTAGTTTGGGATCCCACCACGGACAATCTTTTGTTTAGCTTCGCTCACGTCGGAACCGCTGCAGGCCCAATATCAAGCGTTCGGTCCTGTCCACATTAGCTAGGATCTGCGATCCTCTAGGGCTCTTTTCTCCCATCATCACAAAGGCTAAAATATTTACGTATTCGCTGTGGAACGAAAACTTCAAGTTGAATTGGGACGAAAGCCTGCCCCAGGATCTACATACGACTTGGATCGAGCTGTCGATGGTCGAGAGCTTTAAGTTTCCACGTTACGTGCTTCAGCAGCAAGCCAGATTAGAAATGCACGCGTTTTATGATGCTAGCCAGGCAGCATATGGCGGCTGTGTATACATGCGTTTGAAAGCTCTTGGCATTGTGCAAAGTCATCTCTTATGCTCTAAGTCCAGAGTCGCACCCTTGAAAAGGATGACTATCCCCAAGCTTGAGCTATCAGCTGCTCTCGTATTAGCCAAACTAGTTGCCACCATAGTTAAGGGATTATCAGCTCCATGCCAAGTACATTGCTGGTCGGATTCTTCCATAGCCCTTGGATTCGAGAATCACCATTCAATTTTAATATATTTTGGCAATTGCAAACTGATGTACCAGAGCGTCGTCATGCTGCATTGGTTGTTTCAAATGAAAGGGATGTATCGTACGATTGCAAGTTTCAAAACTCATTCGCATCCATGCAGCGCGTTTTTGCTTAGGCTTAGCGCGGTCGACGGGTCAACTCACCGTAAGTGACATCAAAAATGGTACGCATTTGCTCATAAGGGTAATGAAGAAGCAACAATTAACGGAAGAGATAAGGGCTCTCGCTTTGGAGGCCGCCTCCAAAATGCCGAATTGGACTATGACGCGAAGCACCCAATCCTTGCTCCTAAGAGACATCCTGTCACTGTCTCCCAATTTCTCTACGCAGGAGCTCAAGGATTGTTTGGATTGCTTCGGAAAAAATTCTGGCCTATTGGTGGACGCAAATACGTTGCGGGCATCATTCGCAAATGTGTTAGATGCTTTCGTTTGAAGCTAGTGCTGAGGGAACAAATCATGGGAAATTTGCCTGCGGATCGCGTAAGAACCAATCCAGCATTACAAACAACGGGTGTTGACGTTTGCGGACCTTTTTATTACAAGTCGGAAGTCCGGAGCAGGCCTCCTATCAAATGTTACATCGCTGTCTTCGTATGCTTTAGCACCAAAGCGTCGTACGGGGTTTTTACACAGAATCCTTTCTGGCAGCATTAAGGCGTTTTATAAGTCTGCGTCCCAAACCTCGAGCAAAAATTAGCTTTTCGAACTTCGGCAAATGTTCCTGAGCTATTCTCATACGTCGGCTGTAACAAATCTATGCGTTTGGAAATTCATCCCCCCTCGCTCACCACACTTTGGGGTTTTTTTTTAGTCGATGGCAGCGGCTGTGTCAAATGAAGCAGGCGTTCTGGAGAAAATGGAGTACGGCGTATCTCTCGATTCGTCAGGAGCGGAGCAAGTGGCGGTCATCGTCTCCAAACATTAAGCTAGGAGCGCTCGTCATGATCAAGGAGGGATCGCTGCCATCGTTAAGGTGGCCTCTTGGCCGCATTGCGAGCGTCATCCCAGGAAAAGATGGAACCATCAGAGTAGCCGTCATCCGCACTCAAAGAGGCCTTTTCAAGAGGGCCGTTGGGAAGATAGCGGTTCTGCCCCTTCAGGATGGATCCGTTGAAATCCTTTGCCTTCCAACGGGGGGTGAATGTTCTGAGCAGAACACCGCAATTTAGCTGCTTGGCAAAAGCACCCAATTATTGGCCATCAGACGAAAATTTTGTTTTTTAATAATGCTTATGTAACTCAAATGTTTGTCAAAGCTTTGCGCTTGCTTTCCCTGCTAACTGTTCTCTGCAAGCTCGATCTTTGTCATCTCCGCTTTGTGTCGGCCCCCCACGTCTGCCGAGCAAAGCTGCGCTTAATTTGGAGCTCGCGCAACAAAATTTTTTTTTTATATAATTCGAAATAATTAGTCGGCCGATCGGTGGTAAAAACCATTATATCCACAGGAGTATGAATGTACGTAACGTCAAGAAGGAAGCGTTTTCGACCCCATGAAGGATATATGTTCTTGATCACCATTATTGCCTAGATCTCAGAGACTATAAAAGGTAGAGCAACCAAATTTGGTATCCGGCCTCCTGTGATATCGAACCTGCACAAGTGTACTTCAAAATTTTGCCCCACCCCCTTCAAAACCCAAAAGAACGAAAATCTGTGGCATCCACAATTTTGATGATACGAGAAAATTAAAAACGCTCAATCATAGAGAATGACTATATCTACCAGATTGTCGAATCTGGACAAGATCCAACTATTATTATAACCTGTTCGGGCGAATCCCGAGTGCAAATTTTGTACCATCCTTCTATTGCCTATCAATTCACTTTCGGTATTATTTTGGTTATTGCACTCAGCTAACGTAACATATGAGTAGCTTTGCCTTTTCTCTCTCAGCACCATTCTCTCATCTCATCATCAATTTTTTATGTATGCTCGCTCTTGTTATATTTTCCGTCGCTAAGCCGTCAGCAGCTACGCCTGCTCTATTTTAGTTAAAGCTTGATATAGTTGTAAAACAGACCTTTTTTGTCCCCAATCTATTACTTTGGCTCGAGATCGGCTCGCTTGCCTCATCCAAGTGTATAAATCTTGAATAATATTTGTAAAAGGCTCAACATACAAACTACCTTCAATAAAATTATAGCGTTTTCCAAAATAGTTAATTTGTGAAATTATTGGATAATTATAGTCAGCAAAAAATCTCGTTGTCTCAACATTTGGTGACCCCGACGTGATCGTTAATAACAATTTCAAATAAACAATTATAATCTATGAAAGTTATCCACTAAACATAACTGTTCTAATGCGAAGCGGTTAATTCTTATTTCGTCGCCCGCTTTCTCACAAGCATCAATTCAGCCATGGGCATTAGCGGCTTCGGGTTCGCTGCACTTGCGCCAAAAATTCAAACGGTTGGTTCTTCAGTTCTTCTTTCTGCTTTGCTCATTGCTGCCTGTCGAAAATGGATAAGACCAATGACCTGCCGGAAAACAGGGTGTCCTTTTACAAACGAAAGGCACTCTCAATATACAACAAAGCCATTTGACTTCGAGAGACGATATTGAGTGATGAAAACAACCTAATCAATGAAGATGCACTAAGTGTTCGTTTAAAATTCCTTGAAAAAATGTCCGACTCATTTAACGTTACTCATTATAATTTAGAAGAGCTTGATGTGAACGAAATTGGCAGTGACCTAAGCAACAGTTTTGAGGATTTAGCTATGGAAATCGAAGTTCGTATTCGCTCAGTAATAGATTAGGAGCCCGCTCTATTAAAGATTGAGAACCAGCACCTGCGTTCATGTTTGGATGGCCCTGCCCTGGAGGCTGTTCGCTCTTTGGAAGTGTCGGAGCGCAATTATGATATTACATTGGACATCTTAAACAATCGTTTC
This sequence comes from Drosophila miranda, assembly GCF_003369915.1. NCBI lineage: Eukaryota > Metazoa > Arthropoda > Insecta > Diptera > Drosophilidae > Drosophila > Drosophila miranda. The sequence continues at coordinate 36,506,921 of NC_046674.1, forward strand.
AATAATAAACGTTTAATCTTTCAGGCACACGTCGCTGAGATTCTGTGGCATGAGAAGGTTGAAGATGGCTAAACTACAAAGCTACGTACATTATCGGACAAGCTGCATCCTCACATGAGAGTGCTAAGGTCTATGGGTACCATGGACGAAATAGCAGGATGCATCATCATTCACTCCACATACAAGTATCTCAATTCTGATACCAAAACCACATAGGAGGAGCTGTCGCCCCCTAATGTTATACCAATATTGGACCATTTTTCCCTTTTGAATATCAAAAATCCGCTGCCTACGTCAGCTATCACGCAACCTGCGAACGCTACTACATCGCTTTTTCATACAGACTCACGCTCAGGCCCCAATCTTCTTAGTTCTCTTGTTTCCGCTTTCTCACCATGCTCACCTCTTGCTCACAATCTTAGCTCAGACGTAGTGCTTCTAGGCACGACAGGAATTATGATAAAGAGTCGATTTGGTGATCTTCTTCCCTGCCGGTCTCTTCTGGATTCAGGCTCTCAGATTAATTTAATTTAAAGCCACAGGGTCGGTATCAGTATCCGGTATCGGTGCTGATTCGCACGGAAGTTTCAGTTAATTTGGTCATTCGACCCAGGACTTCCGATTACTCCACGAGTCTCACAGCTCTTTTTGCTCCACGTATTACAGGAAACCAGCCTGCTTCTTCATTTGACGTATCCAAATGGGAAATCCCATCCAATATCAGCTTAGCTGACCCACACTTAAAAAAATCTCAGCGCATCGATGTAATTATTGGAGCCAGCTTTTATTACGAGATTTTATGCGTTGGACAGATTAAATTGGAGAGGGGACTTCCTATAAAAAATAAAACCTGTCTCGGCTATGTTTTCACAGGTGGAGGTCATTACTCCCACAGCTCAGTGCTCCTAGCTGCCTCTAGTTCGACGGAATTGAGTCAAACGCCTACCGTTGGTTTGGATGAGCTAGTGCGAAGGTTCTGGGAAGTGGAAAAATGCCACGGTCCCGCTACAGAAGCAACAAAGGAGGAAATTGCCTGCGAGGAACATTTCAAAAAACATTGAGTCGGCTTCCAAGCGCCGAGTACTGCGTTTAATTGCCTTTAAAGCTGAGTGGCATCTTGGAGACATCAACAAGCCAATCGCAGATTCCTCAATCTGCAAGCTGGTTCGAAAGCCACTTCTCAAGGCCCAATATGCTGCATTTAACCAATGCAAATTTTTTCTTCCTCATCACTGCGTCTTCTTTGGACGTTGACATGCAATGACTGCATCTTTCAAGAGGCGATGCAGTTACTGCACCGTCAAGTGGCCCGTGTGACACCAGCAGAAGGCTGTTACGCGCGGATCCCAGGCAAAACGCAGCCCTCCTCCCGCCCAACAGACCGAGGGGCGCTGCCGCATGACGCGCGGTGCGTAGCCGAACCAAACGCGAACATGCAAGAAAGATAGCTATTAGACTAACATTCGAGGAAAATTAGTACTAAACTTACTAAGAAACTAAGCATGCAATCAAAATACAAATACCACTACAGTTACTAATTAATAGAAAGGTGTGTAAGGATTAGTAATTTAATAAGAGGAAGAGAATTAGTGGTGGATATAATATGGTAGAGGGAATTATAATCCGAGCATAAGACCCTAAACGGTTCATGCAAGGAATAATTCGATCTACAAAGTGGAAGGAACAACGGTATAAAATTTCTAGTCAGTCTAATAGGAATCGTGAAGTTTATGCGGCTCAACAGATCAGGGCTGTCTATGTCACCCCTGATCAAGTTGTGCATAAATATCACACCAAGCATTTTTCTACGGTTAACTAAGGATGGGAGGTTTACTAATAGTAGTCTACTAGAGTAAGATGGGAGTCTTATACCCGCATCCCAGTTAAGGCCCCGCAGAGCAAAGAGTAAAAAGTTTTTCTGTACTGATTCTATACGGTCCTGGTGTACTTTGTACTGAGGGCACCATACACAGGAGCCGTATTCTAAGATCGGACGAACAAGCGAGGTATAGAGAGTCTTTGTTATATAGGCCACCTCTTTATAAACCCAAGCACGCCCATGGCCTTATTTACCATGGTAGAAATGTGTTCGGAAAACTTTAACTTGGGGTCTAACATAACACCCAGATCATCCACCAGGGTAATTCTCTCAAGAGAACCACCAAATAGGGTGTAGGGAGCCAACAAAGGGCTAGAACGATGAAATGTCATAACTTTGCATTTCGAGGCATTAAGGTGTAACAAGTTTGCACAACACCATGACTGAAAGTTATTGAGATCGGATTGCAAGCGAGAATGAAATGAAATGTCCTTGTACTGGACACAGAGTTTAACATCATCCGCATACATAAGTACTCGAGAGTATGTTAATACTGAAGGCAAGTCATTAATAAAGAGTGTGAAGAGTAAGGGGCCTAGATGGCTGCCTTGTGGTACTCCCGAGAAACCTTTACTGGTAAAGAGAGGGAGTTTTTGAAGAGGACTCTTTGAGACCTAGAACAAAGATAGCTAGAAATCCATCTCAGAAGGTTGGGCGGAAACCCTAAACGGTTAAGTTTATGCGCTAAAAGGGAATGGTTTACAGAGTCGAATGCTTTACTAAAGTCGGTGCAAATAACATCCGTCTGTAAGTTACATTGAAAGCCTTTAATAATGAAAGAAGTAAACTCTAACAAGTTCGTGGTGGTTGATAGCCGCCTTATAAATCCATGCTGAGTTGGAGATATAAGTGACTTGCAGAGATGTTGCAAGTGCGGAGTTAAAACCTTCTCAAACATTTTAGGAATAGCGGATAACTTTGCTATACCTCTATAATTTTTTGCATCAGACTTGCTACCTTTTTTATGGAGAGGAATTATAAACGATTCCTTCCAGATCGGGGGGAAGCAAGAAGAATCAATGGACAGGGTGAATAGTTTAAGCAAAGGTCCACACAGAGCCTCGGCGCAGTACCTGAGTACACAACCTGGAACCCCGTCTGGACCCGGTGAAAACACCGGCTTAACTAGTCGAAGATCATGAAGTAAAGAACATTCATTTAACAAGGGACTGAAAATGCCGTTCGACCTCGGTAAACCGTATGGGTACGGATGACCAGAGTAGCTTTCCTCAGAATAAGTGGTTTGGAAAAATTGGGCAAAAAGATCGGCAATTGCCTGATCATTATTTGCCGACGTATTACAAAATGATAGCGAGGATGGATGTGCGGACGTTTTACGCTTACTGTTTACGAAGCTGTAAAACTGTTTAGGGTCCTGAGAAAAACGTATCCTGCATCGAGATAGGTAGTTCTTATAGCATTGAGCATTAAGAACTTAAGAGAAGACAAAACCACCATACAACTCCGAGAGGTTTTCGACGGATCCGCTTGTACATCTACAGCATATTCCCTCAACGATATATTGATGGCAGGCCCAACAATTCAATCGAAGTTCATTTCGACTCTTCTCCGATTTCGTACCGTTAGTATAGATTTGATTGATAACATGTTTTAAATGTATAGATGCGTCCGTATCTCGCCCCAAGATAGTTTTCGGCAGTGCATACTGTGACGTGACTCACCCCTTGAGGAGCTAAAAACATTGAAATGGATACCGTGACCTATGGAACGAAACCAGCGGCATTTCTGGCCATCCGTTCTATGTACCAACTAGCAGCAGACGAGAGTTCTTCATATCCAATTGGTTCTGAAGTTACGCTTCGGGACTTTTACATGGAGATACTACAAATGAGATGCTGGAAACAATTCACCAGGTGTTCGGACTCTTAGCCAAAGGAAATTTCAAGATCAGGAAATGGTTTTCCAACGATACATTTGTACTCGATCAAACACCCAGTGAATATAGGGAAACATTTGGCAGCGATGTAATCAAGACGGGTTTGGCATGGAATCCCACTTCGGATGAGCTATTGTTTTTATTATCTCCCAATCAAGTCCCTTCGAAACCAAATAAGCGAGCTGTGTTGTCAACTATAGTACGATTGTATGATCCTCGGACTTATAGGGCCAGTAATTAAAAATGCAAAAATATTTCTACAGCAGCTGTGGAAAGAAAAGCATCATTGGAATGAAAGTCTGACAGTCTTCTAACGCACAAATTGGATCCACTTTATTTAGCAGTTTGACTCTATGCCACAAATTTCTTTCCCGCGCCTATCGTTCCTTCAAAGCAGCAACCTTGAAATGCATGGATTTTGTGATG